>NC_090133.1:14038231-14711270 GCF_040581485.1 Linepithema humile
TCTAATCAGCAATTGGTTGCATTAGTTACGCATTTTTAACATTTCAGCAAAGTACGCCTCATGTGAATGCCGACTTTCAGAATGCGTAATTTTTGATAAAGTTACTAGAATACTCGGGTTACGCTTACGCAAGTTACGCCGTATGTGACGGCACTCTCACAGTTTGAGACTGGTCGAGCAGATAATTGGCAAAAATTAAAATCAAACGCCATACCAACACTTTTCGATATACCTAATCCACCTGCAATGAATAAAAATGAAACACATGAACCAAATACAAATGCCACTGCTGAGAAAGACGTAAGTTTCTATGATACATTACAGTAAAGTAAAAGAAATGATATATTAATTTATTTGTTTATTTATTTATTTATTTATTTATTATTATATTTATGGGTATGACTAATACTCTTGTACACATCGTACGAGTGATTAAATATAAACATAAGATTAATGAAAAACTTTACGTCTTTCTCAGCAGTGGCATTTGTATTTGGTTCATGTGTTTCATTTTTATTCATTGCAGGTGGATCAGGTATATCGAAAAGTGTTGGTATGGCGTTTGGTTTTAATGTTCGCCAATTATCTGCTTGACCAGTCTCAAACTGTGATTCTTCAAAATATTTCTGAAATAAAAAAACTACTTATAAGATAAATGTCCTTATTGATTACAGTTATTCATATTTATGTAATTTCAAACGGTGACAAATCTAAACTACACTTAAAAAAACGATCCATGATTCTAAACAAACAGAAAAAACTACGTAAATTAAAAATTTAAGAGAATAAACTTACTTCACAGAGGCGCGAATATTTGGTTGGTGTCCAAGACTCTCTGCGGAGATTACGTATTCATTGCTATCGACGAACATCGTCCGCAGAAAACAAAAATAATCAAGCGCCTTTTTTTGTTTTATTGGTACAATTGATCACAACGCAGCAAGGCATTTTGTATCTTTTTTTTGTCCACAGTCGGATAATCAAAATACACGTAAACTTAGGGTGTATACGATAATTCAAGTTTGAGTTAGTTTCACTAGGACCGAAAAATGAGATATACATAACCATCTAGAACCTTTATGATTCATGACTACTCGACGCTGTCTTGTATTGCTTAGAGTCCCTATATATAAGGTCTGTTCTTTATAGCTGAACTGGCTGCACTAGTTCAGAGTTTATCTTTTTCCCTCCACATTGGAAGGAGAAAGATAAACTCTGAACTAGTGCAGCCAGTTCAGCTATAAAGAACAGACCTATAGAGTCTGGCCACGCTTGTGTTTATTTTTATTGGTCGAAACAAAGTTTGGAAAAACATGGCGGAACCAATAGGAATTCTTATAGAAAGTATAATAATTTGAAAAGAAATAGAACAAGAAAATTAATAACAATTAATATTATTCTTTTCTAGAAATTTTTAATTAAAAAATAAAGAAAAATTAATAATACTTAAAATCATATCATTACAGTATATATTCTTATTACTTATATATTCAGTATCACAATAATGTTTGTATCACAATAATAAATAAAAATTATTTAAATAAAACTTATTATAAATAAAACTCATTGTAAATAAAACTTAAAAACAATGTGAGGTTAGAATTACAAATTTTATGACAAATCCTACTTCTTTATGGGTGTTTACGATAATTCAAGTTCGAGTTAGTTTCACTAGGACCAAAAAATGAGATATACATAACCATCTAAAACCTTTATGATTCATGACAACTCGACGCTGTCTTGTATTGCTTGAGTTAAATTCATTGAATTTGTTGAGTTTAATAAATATAATTATATACATATAAATATATATATATAAAATTATATCTATTAAAGAGGTATACCAACATACATACCAACATTATTTGTTTCTTTCATAGACTGATTTGCAGTTGACATTTTTTTATTACAATAAAATTTGCTCAATAAACTCAACAAATTCAATGAATTTAACTCAAGCAATACAAGACAGCGTCGAGTTGTCATAAATCATAAAAGTTCTAGATGGTTATGTCTATCTCATTTTTCGGTCCTAGTGAAACTAACTCGAACTTGAATTATCGTAAACACCCTTTAATATCATTATTCTTAGATATTTTATTTTAGAAACCATATACCAAATAATTGTACTTACTTTTATAGGCTTCACTCTGCTTTTATTAATACTATTGGCCGGAGCACAGACTTTTGCATAAAGCATAACGCATAAGCATAAGGAAATTGATTGGTCCATTTCCTTATGCATTTGCTTATGCTTATATATAGACCAATCAATTTCCTTATGCTTATGCGTTATGCTTTATGTAAAAGCTTGTGCTCTCGGCTTATCAATTTGTAGTCGAATAAGGTGTCGTCAATGAAAGTTTTATTCCATAAATATGGTAAACACAAGATGCGTTTATGCATATACCGCCGCCATGTTTTTCCAAAACTAATCGAGTGGCCAGACTCTATATATAGGGACTCTAGTATTGCTTGAGTTAAATTCATTGAATTTGTTGAGTTTAATAAATATAATTATATACATATATATATAATTATATCTATTAAAGAGATATACCAACATACATACCAACATTATTTGTTTCTTTCATAGACTGATTTGCAGTTGACATTTTTTTATTACAATAAAATTTACTCTATAAACTCAACAAATTCAATGAATTTAACTCAAGCACGGTGTAAGAATATAAAGTGGTTTCACGACCATTGTATTCTATCAAAAAATCTGTGATCAAGATGTCATAGTTAAGGCATGTCACACAAGATGTCGCGTTGGTGCAAGATCCCAAGTAAAAAAGAATAGAAGATATGGATAGATGTGGATAGAAAAGGATAAATGATGAATCTCTAAAGCACATCTATATATAATTATAGTCTTAAATAATACAAATTTTTTTAAATAAAACTTGTAACATTGTGTATAAAAATATATATTACTGACAAAATATTTTTTTATTTTTTTATAACAAATTATTCCTAGTTAAATTTACAGAAAAAATAATTAATAATGTATTCCAGTCTTTATAGAAAATTAAGTTTCTTTAAGAAAATGAATATTTATAATTAAGTTCCGCAGGACAATAAAATTTTAATAAAATTTCTATATATGTATATATATATATATATATATATATATATATATTTCAAGTCCCTCAACACGTAGCCACCTAGCGGTTCAATGTGGAACAATGACAGGAAAATCACAAAAATTTGTTGTCGTGCAACCACCTTATATTCTTACACCGTGTTAGTGCTCTAGTTTCCATGGTGCCAGCGAGCTCGAATTGGCATCACTGGTGATGTGTAAACGTAGGCTGTGTTTTGAAATTCACTGCCGGCACTAAAAATCTATAGTTTACGTTACGTATATTGTAGATTTTCAGTACTGGCAGTGAATTTTGGAACGCAATCGTAGTCATATTATCGGGCAGTTGCGGGCGGTGTATATAGAATGAGATAGTTAAATTATTTTGCATTAGAAGTTTGTAAAGCAATTAGTTATCCATAAAATGTCAAACACATTTTTGTACTTTGCTTATGGAAGTAATTTACTTACTAAAAGAATACGTCTAAGCAACTCGACTGCTATAATGAAAGATATCGGTTTTATAAAGGTAATAAAAGAGATAAAAATTAAATGGTTATTTAGTTACTTGCAAGTTTTACATATGGCAATATTTTTTAAATAACATTTTTTATTTGATAATATAATTGTAATATGTAAATATCTTTTAAATAAAACTAATATAAAAGAAACAAATTATATATATATATATATATATATATATATATACATATAATGTTACTATTTTAAAGAAAATAAAGTAAAACTATTATAAATATAAAGCTGTATTATTTTAAAATTAAAAAAAATGTATGAATGTGATTTATAAACTTTCATATACATATATACATTTGTGATAATATATTATAAAGATTGAAAGACTACAACTTTTCTGATCTTATGAATTAAAAAGTGTTATAATGTTATATATTTATATATTATATTTATTTTATATGTATTTTTATTAGAATTTCAGGCTTGATTTTCAGAGATATTCTAAACGATGGTGTGGACCATCTGCGACAATTGTAGAAACAGAAAATTTTACTGTATGGGGTGTGATTTGGGAGTTAGATAACTGTAACCTAACTACATTAGATTGTCAAGAAGGTGTTCAAGATAATTTATATCATGCGATGTTTGTAAATGTCGAGACTCCTAATGGTACAATCCTAAAATGTAGAGTATATCAGCAATGTAGTAATCCAAAGGAATACATCAAGCCAATAGACTTTCCAATGAACAAGAGACCTTCGCCACTATATCTGTATGTATTCAATGATAATTTTTTGTGATATAAATATAAAAATAGTTATGTTTCCAAATTTTATCAAAACTTTCTTACATTGTATAGCAATATGATATTAAAAGGAGCAGAGGAGCATAATCTTCCCACTGATTACATAAAATTCTTAAAAACTATACCACACAATGGATATGAGGGAGAATATGATATTAGGTAAGCAACAAGTCAAGTTATGAATATGTTCAAAAATCTAAATTTTGTTTATATAATAAATAATTTTGTGTTAGTAAATCTTATAATATAGGATTCTTATCTAATATCTTATGTTTATTAACGAAAGTAGTGTGTAACATTTATTTATCTTTTATCTGTTACAATGGTATCTGTAATAATATCTTCTGTTTGTTTTTCCATGGTTATATACAACAATGCATCACAGCCTTTCTCTGATCGAAGATTGACTTCTATAACATTTTTGTTATGTGCATTCTTTTGATAATATGGATCAAGAATTACATATTCTAATGCTGTCTCTGCAGTCATTTTATCCAATATATGACGAGGAATCTTCAGTTTTAAATATTGTCTTTTGTTTACCTAAATATATGTATGTAGGTATAGATATAACAAATTAAAAATTAAAAATGAAAATAATTGAGCATAATGCTTTATGCATTAATAAATGCTCAATGCATTTAAATTGTACATACAAATTTTTATATGCACTAAAATATACTTACATAAACATTCATTATAAGTTTATAATCCATGTCAATCTCTGGCCATTTCTGTTCAAACACATTTTTGTCCAAACTTATTTCTTTATTATCCATAAGATGATGCTTCACAGAACAAAAAGTGGCCCATAATTCAGAGGCAAAATGTGGAGCAAATGGCGTGAGCATTATAATTTGAACAGCTAATGCTCGTTCGTATTCACGACTTTTCCTTAAACACTCCAAACCAACTTTTCGTAAACTATAATTATAGATTAAGATTAGTTCAATGTATAAAATAATATATTAATAATATTGCATATAGTTGTTGAATGTTGTCTGATTATTTACCTATTTGTAAGGCCTTGCATTCTAGATATTGCAACACTAAGCTGCTGTGATTCTATTATATTAAATGTCACATTTTTCAGAAAATAATTTCGACTGTCAAACATATATGCATCCTGTTCAGCATATTTAGGGTCAATAGATTGACTTTGAAGTTCCTCTAAAGACATATTGTTACGTTCAATTTTAAATTGTTTGACAATGTTCCAAAGACGATTTTGCCAATTTTTTACACCAACAACGGCTGCAAATAATATTAATATTATTTTCTAATAAAAGTACACCACTTAAATAGTTAATTTTTAAAAGATTTACTCTCTTCCGACCAATTCCTAGTGGATGTTGGTGCAACATCAGCCAATATCAGTAATCTAGTTGTGTCTATCCCATATTTATCCAATACATCAAAAGGATCAACTCCATTGTGTTTTGATTTTGACATCTTTTCCCAGTTCATGGAAAGGTGTTCTCCAGATTTCGTTTTATATTCTTTCCCCTCCTTCATCACTTCATTTCTTGCCACATATTTGCCAGTACTTTTAATTTTAAATGTTTTACCCATTATTACTCCTTGTACAAGAAGCTGTTTGAATGGTTCTTGAGATGGTACAAGGCCCTCTGAATGCAAGAAATGACTCATGAACCGAGCGTAGTATAAATGAAGTATAGCTGAAAAATACAACTATTAATAGATACTAATATAAAATATAAATGTCAAAACTTAGCTATTGATGAAATATTATTATTATACCATGTTCTTTTCCACCTATGTAAAGATCCACGGGATAAGTGTTTTTAACTTTCTCTACAGAAAACATTTCTTTTTGGTTTTTGGAATCTATAAATCTTAGGAAATACCAGCTGCTATCTACAAACGTGTCCATTGTATCAGTTTCTCTAGTTGCGTTTCCTCCACACTTTGGACATTGAGTCTGTAACCAATCCCTGGCATCATGAATCGAAAATCTTTTATCTGACGACTTTATCTTTGGTAATGTTACAGGAAGTTGATCAGACGGCACCGGCTGTACACCACAATTTGTACAATGAATAACAGGTATTGGTGTACCCCAATACCTTTGTCTAGAGATTAACCAATCTTGTAACCTTGAGCTCACTGGATATCCACCTATTCCCCATTTCCTTGCTTTTTGAAATATTTCAACTATCTTTTGCTGTTGCTCTTCGTTGCTACGTATTGAATGTCGGATAAATGGTATTTTAACTAATTCTGAAAACTTTAAGTCATCCATTGACGCTGAAGGTATACCCAAATGGACATCTCTCCATGGTGGATAAACAACCTTATCGGTAACAAAAATTGGCAATTCTTCGCCAGAAAATGGATTTATTACTTTTGCATCTAAACATTTTATTCCGACATCTATATCATACGTATAGTCTTTATGATGTAATATACTTTGAGAAGATATAGCAACAAATTTTGCATACTCTATAAATTCTGGCATGTCGGTCCATAAGTTTATTGTCTTCGGAAAATCTAAAATTTTGGATACCAATTTAAAATCGACATTAATGCCATTGCAATCACCTATCCAGTGCTTTTGTAATTTTATGATATCTCTCCATTCCTTTAAGATTGGATCATCTAGACCTTCCACCAGTGATCTACAACATAATCAAATAATTAACTAAAATTAATCAGTTTTCCAGAATATTATATTTTCTTACTTTGCAAAAGCTGTTGTTCTAATAAACCACTGCTTCAACAGTTTTCTTTCTACCAATGCACCAGATCTCCAAGATCGTTGATTCAAATCTACCTGTTCTTCAGCTAATA
Organism: Linepithema humile; assembly: GCF_040581485.1. Lineage (NCBI taxonomy): Eukaryota > Metazoa > Arthropoda > Insecta > Hymenoptera > Formicidae > Linepithema > Linepithema humile. The sequence goes on from NC_090133.1 coordinate 14,045,410, forward strand.
CAGTCTGATCAATAGGATCCCAGTTAACATAAGCTTCCTTTTGATAAGCCAAACCTTTATCAAACAATTTTAGAAATAATTTTTGTGTCCACTTGTAATAATCTGAGTCACAAGTTGCAAATTCTCTTTCCCAATCAAAGGAATAATTCAGCATTTTCAATTGGTTACGCATTGTCGTTATATTTTTGTTTGTCCAGACAGCAGGATCAATTTTTCTCTCTATAGCAGCATTTTCTGCTGGTAATCCAAATGCATCCCAACCCATAGGATGAATTACATTTTTACCTAATAAGATTTATTTATTAAATTAATGATTCCAGTTTATGTTTCTAATCTAATTTTAAGAAATTGCTTTCTAAAGTGTTAAAAAATTTTTTAATACATAAGTCTTACATAATAAAGATTACAATGTAAAACCTACCTTTTAATCTATAAAATCGAGCTATAGTGTCGCTTATTGTATAAACTCTAACATGACCCATGTGTAATGTACCAGATGGATATGGAAACATGGAAAGAACATAAAAGTTATCTTTCACATTGTCATTAGTATTACATTTATAAAAATTGACTTTATTCTTCCAATGACTTTCTATTTGTTTCTTTACTGACAGTGTGCATTCTGGATTCTAAAAAGATCAAATTGAATAAATAATACAATAATTTTCAATGACATATGATATAACAATTCCAAATTTTATTGATACATTTATTTCTGCTAAGTAATTTTATGAGATTTATATTAAAAATATGCTTCCATTTTAAAATGGAAGTACGAGAAAGTTTTAAATATAGACAAAATAAAGGAGAAAAACTGTTAACATAATTATTATTCATTCTTTAATATTTCTTTGCTGTTTAGAGTTTAATATTGTTGTTTAATATATAGCTATCTATTCTATTCAATATTTAGTGATACTTATGTCCCATACAGAGAAGAATCCTCATATTTAATACTGAATTGTTGAGTACAAAATAAAAAATATAAACTATATTTACACATTTATTATCATAATATAAAAATTTTAAATGTGTACCGCTAATATGTCCACAGCAGCCGACAATTGCCGATGAAGAATATTATTGAAAAATCTTTGTGCCTTACATCGTGACATCACTTTAAGACAATATGATACATTTTGTGTCATTATAAAAATTGGTTATTTTCGTACAAGCAAAGTAAAATACACGAACAATATCGTTATTTGGTAGTATTACCAGAGAGAAGCCTGATGCCCTATCTACACCGAAGGATAATCCTACTTGTGGCTCATCCGAGCGAGTAATGTAGACGACCGAAAATCATACTGAAGTTGGTTTTCAATCGTACCAACTCGAAAAAGCAAATTACTCATCAGAATATTTGCATATAAAAAGCAAAGATATTTCTATAAAAAATAATCTTCTGTCGAACAGAATAACAATTCGGGTTACCTTAGATCGGATGAAAGTTTGTTTTATAGGCTAGGTACTGAAATTATTACCGGTTTTAAAGTTAACGGTACCAATATAACAACACTAAAATTGTACTTAGTGTAGACGAGCGAAAGTGGTCGGATGAGCCACAAGTAGGATTATCCTTCGGTGTAGATAGGGCATGAGAGACGCCACGGCCAGATTTTACGTGATCCGCGAAAGCGATACGCCACCTGTGGACCTAAAATTTGCACATTGGAACTACGTAGCCATGTGCACAATTTTTGGTTTTGTTCCGTGCTATGTCCACGAAGGATCGATAATACAGAGTAATGTGCACATTGATGTATATTATACATGTATATTATACATCAATGTGCACATTACTCTGTATTATCGATCCTTCGTGGACATAGCACGGAACAAAACCAAAAATTGTGCACATGGCTACGTAGTTCCAATGTGCAAATTTTAGGTCCACAGGTGGCGTATCGCTTTCGCGGATCACATAAAACCTGGCCGTGGCGTCTCTCAGGCTTCTCTCTGGTATTACATTCCAGGTGTACATATGTATTATTACTCCATGGTTGTGTTCCAAAATTTATTGCTAGTGCTAATAATCTATAGTTCATGTCACGTATACTATAGATTTTTAGTACTGGCAGTGCATTTTAAGGCCATTATACATAAAAGTTTTAGTTGTAATCATAAGACGTAAGCAAATCGACCAATCATAGTGAGCAGTAATGCGAGTGACTCACTGTAATTGGTCAATTTTACGTGCAATGGCCTTTAGAACACAGCCCATGTAGGTTGTCATTTTTCTATACAACGCTAGATAGACTGTTGTTTATAGATTACAAATTATATTTGTCTTATCAGTTTGTTGCGTTCAATATATTGATATATTTTTATTACTTAATAATATTATTATTGTTTCGAAGAAATTCAATAAAAAGTATCTTTTGTATAGAGAGAAATTTCAGCTTTAAAAAGTCACTTCCGGCTATCCCGACTATCCAACATTCCTTTTCCGACTTGTATCACGTTGATAAGGGAGCAAGTGAAGTGTTACGGAACTAAAATCTACACAAAATATTCACATCGGTTAGTCTACGTAACATATAATAATAAAAACACATAACTTTTTTGTATTTCTGAATGCTTTTGTATTATATGTAATTTGTATAATGAATTAGTTGTGCTTATTTTGTGTTTATATTCCTGACGAAGTCAGGTTAGAATCTGGATCAAATCTTGTTAATTAACTTTTGTTTCCTATCTCACGTTCTTGCGACTTTCGAATTTGAAAATTTAACAAGATTATCAAAATGTATAGTTTTTCAACATATATCGATTATTTATACAATATGTATTTTTGTAAAGTTACACCACAGATACAGATACTAACCTCTTATATTTGTAATAAAACTGTACAATTATTAAATTATTAAATATTAATTATATTAAATTTAATTACATAAATATTTAATATAAAATTATGTATTATGCTATTAAAAATTAATTTTTTATGTTGTTACACATCAAGATATTAAATATCAATCATGGGTAAGGGAAATAACATGATTCCAAATGGCCATTTTCACAAGGATTGGCAGCGATATGTAAAAACTTGGTTTAACCAGCCAGCGAGAAAAATCCGTCGTAAACAAAAACGTGTTGAGAAGGCACGTGCACTTGCACCCAGGTATGTATGTATGCAGTGTGTGTGTGTGTATGTATATATATGCATATATGCTTATGTTACATTTATAAGCCATATAATCTTAGAACTTATTCTATTTTATGAATGTATATAAAAAAAAAAATTATATACATATATATACACTATTTTAATTAAATTTTTAATTAATTATTGGTTATAGGCCTATAAACCTTTTGAGACCAATTGTACATTGTCCAACATCTCGCTATCATACTAAAGTTCGTGCTGGTAAAGGTTTCACACTGGCGGAAATCAAAGCTAGCGGTCTGAACAGGAGATATGCTAAATCAGTTGGAATTGCAATTGATCATCGTCGTCGTAATAAGTCTATTGAGTCTCTGCAAATTAATGCTCAACGTTTGTCTGAATATAAGGCTAAATTGATCACCTTCCCGATACATCAAAAGAAAGTATGTAATTTTTTGTTGGTTACAGTTACTTAAAATTACTATTTTATTAACACTGAATTATAAAAAGTAAATAAGATTTTTTTTAAAGTATGTGTGTGGGGAAATAGTTTTTATATTATAAAACAATATATTGATATATTAATATATTAAGTTGCAAGAATATATATAAATTTGAATGTAAGATGGAAAAATACTTCAGAGTGATACTAAACAATTTATAAATATTATTTTAAACAGTTTTAACATATATTTATATTCTTTATTGTAATACTTAAAATACATGTTTGAGAATTGATTATTTTCTATAGGGGAGGGGGATTATATGATTGATTGTAACAATTTTTACATTAATATATTTTATTTGCCTATTTTAGAAGCCTCAGAAGGGTGATGCAACTGAAGAGGAGAGAAAGGTTGCTGTCCAAATTAAAGGAGATCCTATGCCTATTCGACATCAAGCATCTGCTAAAGCAAAGGCTCGACCTATTACTGAGGAGGAGAAGAAATTCTCAGCATACGTAACCCTTCGTAAAGCAAGAGCAGATGCGCGCTTAGTTGGCATTCGTGCAAAGCGTGTTAAGGATGCTTCAGAAAACCCTGATGAAGTGACAAAAGTTGCTAAAGATAAAAAAGCTAAGAAGTAATCCCGATGACATTTTTTCTTTATGTATATATAAAAATAAAATTTTCCTATAATGGAAAATAATTTTGTGTTATTTTTTTCTTCAAAATCTTACAATAATTTTTTTGTAATAATAGGATTAATAGATATTAGTAATATCACACTGAATATTTACAGTACATATATATTGAATTAATATATTGTATTAAATATCTGTTTTTATAATATGGTAACACAGCTTTTTAAAAGTACATTTTATATTCAAATATATTTTACTATTAAGAAATTTTTGCATTGTTGAAATAATTAATTATTACTATTTATAAAATTAATTCCCATTCAACATAGATTATTTTGTATCATATGCTTATTTTAATCAAAACTATTAATGATATACTTGTAATTTTTTATATTAAGAAAAAATTAGAAATGTTATTTTAACCAAAGCAAAAAATTTAATTCATAAAATTTTGAGAAAAAAATTAATAAATTTTTGAAAAAAAAAGCAAATTGCATATACAGTGCATTTGCATCGTGTCGGATATTGCCAATCGCTGCTGTCGTGCACATGCAATATTCGCTTAACGCAAACCGTCGCTTGCATGAATGTCGCCATAGTAGTGCATCTGTCAATGATCTGTCACTTTGATAATTGTATACTGCAAATCGGAGAAATATTTAAAGTTGTTAATGAATAGTGTATATTAGATTTGTTGTAGTGATAATGTCCCAGTGTTTTAATGATAATTAATCGGTCGTGTTGGGATAGATTTGGTTTCGTTCGAAGCCAAATTTTATGCGAACTTGAACGAAATACTAAGGTTATAGTAGTAGTGTATAAGTCGATAAGAGGAGCAGCAGATAAAGGCCAACTTATATTTCTCAACAAAAGTTAACTTTGCAATGCGAAAAATTAAGTTCGAAATTCTCTATTACTAATGGATGTGATGGAGCTGAAAGTGTGGGTGGAAGGAATACAACGTATCGTATGCGGTGTTACCGAGAATACAACATGTCAAGTAAAAGCAATGGAAATTTTATAAAATCACATTATAAAGTTCTGGTGTCTTTCATGGAAACATAAATTTGAAGAAAATAAGGATGTTTATATAAGATATTTCAAGAAAAAAATGCAGAAAATGTGGAAATTATTCCGTTTTCATAATTTTTTGTCAGGATTTTTAGGTTATGTCTCTTCCTTGTCACTTTACAAGCGTTTATTTACTAAAAATAATTAAAAACTGTTGTAGAAAAATGTGTTTTATTTTATTTTTTAAATAAATTATTTTGTATTTTTATTATTTTTTATGATGGGATTGTATTTTATAGTTTTACGTCCTTTATCATTACACTTGTCATCGTTTTGTGGTAATCTTGTCAGGCAGTGTATTTTTAAGATATTTAAATGTTTAAAAATTAATATTTGTAATGTTTATTCTATTATTAACGAGATACATGGTGCAAGCATCAGAAATAGAATAGAGACTAATAATTCATATTCGCAAAAATATAGATTTTTTAAGAATTATTATTATTTGTATTATTTATATTTATTTTGTGTTTTTTAGAAAAATGTAAATTTATTTTTATTTTTTTAAGATTATTATTTTTGCGTTTATTTTGTTTTTTTTTCTTTAGAAAAAAATAGGGTTTTATTTTTAATAATATCTTATATTGGGATTTTTAAATCCTAATATAAGAAAAAGTAAAGACAGAATAATTTATGCATTTTCTTTTTTTCTTTTTTTACTATACTACATATACTATACAATATACTATACAATATACTACATAAAATTTATTACTATATTACATAAAACACCTACTTTTTAAAAGCATTTGTTTTTTTTAATTTGTGTTTCTATGAACGTCACCATCTCCCACTTATGCTTGTATCTAAAAACTAATGACACTTTAATTATAGGATATAGTATATGCGCTTGCTCATGCTACAGCTCAAAGAGGTAGATTTACCTTGGTGGAGCGTTGGCGAACCAATGAACGTTTATTGGCTCCTTATGAAAATCCTTCTAAGGTCAGGCATATCTCACATTTTTGCAAGAAATATAAATTTATAATATATTTTATAGAATTAATTAAATACAAATCTAAGTAAATTAAAATTTTTATATTATAATATAATCATTTTATATTATATTATAAAAATAATAAAATTGATAACATATCATTTATTTGATTAGGTTTTAATGAAATGGGGTGAATATTCCTCAGAAGTTCAACTAATTTTGAGACGCTCAGAAAATAATAAAACGTGTGCATTACCATCTCGATTAACACATACATCACGTGTAAATGCATTACCAGTTTCAATTGAACATAGTACAGGCACCACTACTTTGCAAGATGACATAAAAAATATATCATATACGCAAAGTTCAGATTTTGATGATATGCCAGGTGGATTGGAAAGAAATAGAGATACCAGAAAATCACTTACCTTTAGTGGACTTCATGGAGGTATTACAGAAGGCAGTACAGAGGCAAGTCTATACTTTTAAACAAAAAGCAATAACTATATAAATCATACATAAATCATACCTAAATAAAAATGTTATTTTAGATTCAAATGGAAAATGTGGCTGTAGTTCAACCAACACTACATTTAAAAAATAAGGATTTAAATATACGAAAAAATGTACAAAAACCTGCTCAATCACCTACAAGAGGAGCTAATGCTGAAAGTAAGTTAATTTATTCTGCAATGATCTACTAGCTATATAAAATATACTAATATAATTATTTATGCCATTTAGACCAATATTTTTTAAATGAAAAGTGCAATAGTTTCGTAGTAATTTATGATTATTATTTTATTTTTTACATAGCAACACATTTGTCGCAAAAAAAGGTGCGCGAAGTCCCACCATATAGAGAGCCTCCAGGCCCAGCTTCACCACCATTACGAACTTTACCACCATATCGAGATCCACCTCCGCCGAATTTAAACAGTCCTGGAAGACCTCAATATGTATCTAGTAACAATACAGGAAGTCCTCATGTGCCCAAAGAGGATCAGCCATCTTCTAGTAATTCCATGAAATTGAAAAGAAATCTCATCCAGGTTTTGTACTATAATTATGCTAAATATAATTTATATAAGATTACATGCAGTATTCATAACATTTCTCTTATAGGAATTTCAAGATACAAAAATGCCCACACAGTCCGTTAATTCACTTCCTGCCATGGCACAAAATATGGCAACTGTTGCTTATACTCAACGATATGTTGAACTTATAAAACTAGTCAATAAGCAACGAGACACTATTAATGCTCAACAAGCTGATCTTACAAAAGTAAAATGTTATATTTTCTTCTGTAATGACAAAATATCTCTCTAATTTCTTTTAAGTAATAATTTGCTTATTTGTTTAATTGATTTAGTTTATTTGCAAGAATATGCAATATATTATAATAATTACTGATTTATTTTAGTTTGATGCAGAAATATTATATTGGGAAACAAAGAACAAGGAACAAATGCATCAAATGGATTATATTTCCCAAGAAATGAGTCGTATGGAATCTAATGGCCGTATTATCGAGGAACAGGTACAGTAATCCTTTTTTCCTTTCCAATTATCGTCAATTATAAATTATTGATTATTATTTTGTTTTAATTAGCTCAAAGAATTAGCTCATGTAGAAGAAGAAAGTGAAATAGTTAGGCAGCAAGAAAAAACATTGAAGTCGGAAATAACATTGCTTAGATCAAAGCTTGCCAATTGTGAAACGGAATTGCTTCAATGTAAAAATAAGATTAGGTAATAACAAATCTGATGAAACCGATATTATTATCTGTTATTATCAACGTATTCTAATATGATTAAAATAATTTAACTTTTTTTTATATGATATGATTTACGTTATGTTATATTAAAATATATAGAAACATATATAATAAAAATATATTATAATTATAGACTAGTTATGGAAGAACTTGCAATAGAGCAACATAATATAAGTCGTGAAACAGATGAACGGCAAATTATGGAACGGAAAATAATTAGTGAAGTGGAACACTTACAAAATGAGGTAGAACAAGCTAAACGCGCAACCGAATTAGCTTCACAACATGCGGAATCTCTAAAATTAGAAGTAGTTAACTTGGAGTCAGCTATTGTTGAAAAGAAGTTACAAGTAGAGAGATTGGTAGCTGACATGAAGGAGGCAAATTTGCAAAGTTTAGCTGTCGCATGTTCAGATGAACAAGTCAAATCTTTACTAGAAGGTATTTATTTACATGACATGTGCGCGCAAGCGCACGCACACTTAATTTTTCATATCTTTATATATTATTTTAACACGTTCCATGCCGCGTGTATTAAACGGCCTGAATGAAACGTTCAACGTATACCATCGGTGACCCACGTCAAACTTTTCATTCAGGCTATTTAATATTTTGAGTATAAACAAATACATTATCATAAAACATTTCATAATTTATTTCTTTTGTGCTACACTGTATTTTATAAAATGTCTCTTTATTTTGACAATAATATTATTTTTCAATCTTGGCCTGAATAGAAAGTTAAGCAAAAACGACTTGACACAGAATGTGTTAATAAATAGTTAAATATGTTTTTTATAATTATTTATTGCAATAAAGTTAATTAGTATTATTGTTAGTAGTATTGTTATATGTATTAATATATGTATTAATAAGTTTTTATCTTGTTTTTATCTTTATATGTGTTTCGTACTTTTTAAAAATTTATTTTTTATGCATAACTATATAAAATAAATATACTTATTTAATCTTTAGGTGCCCATAAACCTGGAAGTACTCGTAAAATGATAGGATCACCAAGGCAATTGGAAACTGCAGTGCCCACAAGTAAAAATCCACATGGTGTGTGGGTGTAAATAAAATAAAGCAGTATACCCCTGACAATGTGTGTGTGTTATTCTATGTGAGAAGTATATCAAAGAGTACATATCGAAATATTTCTATATGTTTATGTTATTTTAGTAAATAGTTAAAGTATTCTTTATATTCATTTATTGCAGTAAAGTTAATTAGTATCATTGTTACATGTATCATTCAGTTTTTATCTTGTATTGACTTAAATCATTGATTCATAAAATATTTGTGAAGTTGTTAATCTAATTTTTAAATTGTTGCATAAACCATTTATATATTTTTGGAAATATTTAGTATATTTTACATGCAATTTATTTTCGTAAATTATTTTTTTTTTAATTTTTGGATAATATTAATTTCTTAACAAATATAATTTTCTAAATGTTAAAGCGAGCAATTTTAGTTTTGTGTAAAAGTAATTAATTTAAGAATTATCAATATGACAATCGACAAAATGTTTACTAATATATTTTACAAATAGCTATCTCATACTCTAAAAAAATATTTTGCCATAATAGATTCAATTAAGGTTTTAAATTTACTTAAATATTAATATATGTTAATAATAATGCGTCAATGTATGTTTGTTAGTATAATTGTTATATGATATTTTTAATCTTTCTATATCTTGCGGAAGTATAAATTTTTTATGTATAAATTTCAACTATGTTTATAACATATTTAATATTTTTCTTAAAAACATATTTATTTTATGTGTAGTTACATCATTACAATTAGAATGTGCATCTTGTAGTTAAACAGCAATAGCATAAATATTTTAATATCTGACACATTGCATTTAACAATGTATTAATAATATAAATGTACAACAATCGTTAATATGATCTATCTTTGAATCAAAAATAATAATTATATTTTATGCATACATTTGTATATAATTTATATATTCTAGCAAGGATAAACACAATTTTAGATTTGATTATTGTAATTGAATTTTTTCTAATTTAATGTCCATAAAAAGTTATATTGATTTAATAAATATTATTTATTTAGGGCTATTAGGGCTATTTCAACATTTGTTAACTTTAAGGCACAATAGGAAAATATTAGGCCCTACGCATAATAGAGAAAATATTAGGAATAAGAATAAATATTAAATATTATTAGAGGTACAAATAAGTTTTAAAGCGTTTTTTGTAGAACATAAAAAAGTAATTCAAAATTTAAATATTCTCCCGCTCTTTTCCGATTTTATAGTGTTTATATGGTAACATAAAAAATAACAACCAACTTCACGATATTGTTTGTGTAACCTAAAATTGCAGCAGCTTGAAAATGGCAAACGAGAAATCAAGAGACACGGTAGTGTCTCGCGCCAAGTTCACGCGCAGCGCAAGACCGACCGTGTATCTTTACGCGAGCACATGAGCTGATAGGAGTCGAGATTTTCATATCTCAATAATGCGTGGACCGATCGAATTTATAATAGGCTCAATCGATAGAGCACATGCGATTTACATAATAAAAGTATCTTTACTTTTTTTGTACATGCTTTCTAAAAAAATATATTAATTGCCAAAGTTTGCCAAAGTCGAAATATGCCGAAATCTATGTAAGTCTTGGTCGTCGTCGTCGTCGTCGTCTGTTCGTCATCCTTCTCTAATATATAAGTTTTTCCTTTGTCAACTAGAAGCATCAAAATGCGACATGGTTGTCCTTTTCTACATCCCGTGAAATGTCGATTCCCGCATAAGAGCGACTTTTTTCTTTCCTTTCTTTTTCTAAAAAATGTCTGTCCTTTTCCAACATGGCGGCGCTCAGACCTGTCAGCTCGCAGCTTTGATGATACTAATCACATTGATATAATTAATATCGGTCGTAAAATGTATATGTAACGTGTTGTGGAGACGAATAGAGATAGTGTATATCAAAATAATAGTATTCTTTATAAAAAAAATTTTTCTCGTCTTGAAGTGCAGAAGTGTAGCAACACACATGCTGACAACACTCTTAAAGGGAACGTTCACAAGTGTCCCCTCTCGATTTGATTCTCCTTGAAATATGTTGTAAAACATACAATTTGAGAAGACATGTATTTTTTTATAGCGGCCCTAACTCAAATTTAAAGGGTGAAACACCCTTTTGAAAAAAAAGAGTTTTTTCTTTGTGTGTAACTATCGCCAAAACCGTAGGAGATATAAAAAAATGTTTCAAGTAGAAGTTGTATGGCTTGTAATGGGCTTTATAACTGTGTAGTTGGATTTTCAAAAAATGTAATTTTTTTTAATTTACTCTTACCCCTTGGTATTATTTTTTCGAATTTCAAAATTTTTGTTGACAAAAGTTGTAGCATTTTTTACGCTGAATTCAACCATATATGATTTTATTATGTTCCGAAATCGCATCTTTCAAAAATAAGTCATCAGTATCATATTATATGCGTCGCGCTGCATGACGCATTGTTTATATCGCACTTGTGTTGCGCAATAGTCGTTAAATAAATATAAAAATGACATGTTATCACATATTTAAGGAAGAAAAGTTAACTAAAATTGTTGCTAAAGCATCCCTTCCACATTACACTTTTATAGATAATCGCTGCATTTCGTATGCAGCGCGTTGTCATATACAAGTTAGCTATCAGCGCATATTACACTTTGAAGTTTTGCTTGCAGTGACCACGGGAAAATAATTTATGAAACGAAAACAGTGAATGAATCAATCTATTCAACATATATCCACCCTGACTCTACTCTCTTGGCCCGACTTGACTGACAATGAATAAAATTCTGTACATACTCTTTTTCAATAATTTTAATATACTGCGATATATTCTACATACTATTACATTCTATTAAATTATTACGATTTTTTTAAACTATGGTATATAAAATCTTGAAATATAAAATGTATATTATAAGTATAATTATAATATATTGATACAATAAATAAGCTTTTATATATATATAAGCTTATTTATATATATTATAATTATACTTATAATATACATTTTATATACCATAGTTTAAAAAAATCGTAGTAATTTAGTGGAATGTAATAGCATGTAGAATCACAGTATATTAAAATTATTGAAAAAGAGTAAACTGTACAGAATTTTATATTTTATTTCATTCTCAGTCAAGTCGGGCCAAGAAGGTAGAGTCAGGGTAGATATATGTTGAATAGATTGATTCATTCACTGTTTTCGTTTCATAAATTATTTTCCCGTGGTCACTGCAAGCAAAACTTCAAAGTGTAATATGCGTTGATAGCTAACTTGCATATAACAACGCGCTGCGCACGAAATGCAGCGATTATCTATAAGAGTGTAATGTGAAAGAGATGCTTTAGCAACAATTTTAGTTAACTTTTCTTTCTCAAATATATAATAACATGTCATTTTTATATTTATTTTGCGACTATGCACAACACAAGTGCGGTATAAACGGTCATGCAGCGCGACGCATATAATGTGATACTGATGACTCATTTTTGAAAGATGTGATTTCGAAACATAATAAAATCATATATGGTTGAATTCAGCGTAAAAAATGCTACAACTTTTGTCATTACAAAAATTTTGAAATTCGAAAAAATAATAACAAGGGGTGGGGGTAAATTAAAAAAAATTTTATTTTTTGAAAATTTAACTACACAGTTATAAAGTCCATTACAAGCCATACAACTTCTATTTGAAATATTTTTTTATCTCCTACGGTTTTGGCGATAGTTACACACAAAGAAAAAAACCGTTTTTTTTTTCAAAGGAATGTTTGATCCCTTAAATTTGAGTTAGGGCCGCTATAAAAAAATACGTGTCTCCTCAAATTGTATGTTTTACAACATATTTCAAGAAGAATCAAATCGGGGGAGGGGACACTTGTGAACGTTCCCTTGTTAGTATTCTGTAGTTAGTGGACAGAAAGTGTACTTTGTTACCCTTCGTGGAATCGGCAGATATGTAATGTTTATAGAGAAGAAATGTCTAACACTTGGATTGAAGCTGACGATACGCTAATTAAAAAAAGACAATGGCCTAAAGGTGCTAAAGATGTTTTTGTCATTCTTACAGAAATTTGATCAAAAGTAATCTGTTTTTATATATGAAAAAACGCAATAACTTAGAAATACAGATGGTTTTTTATACCCTTTTTATGATCACTAATAATTTTCTTATAAAACATGTTGTAAAATATAAAAAAAAAATTATTAGGTTTGTATAAATTAAGATTTCTATAATCAAAAAGAGGATCGTCGTATTGAAAATATGACGGGAGTGATGGTGGGATATTATTACCATTATTTTTACTAAAAAAAAAGAATCATATTTATTAAAATTATTTTTACTAAAAAAAAGAAATGATATCTCACAAAAAACCTTTTTTTTAAAAAAAGGTAAAAAATGGGCGCCAAGTACACGCCTTGTTATATTAAAAAAAAGTTTTCCTCATAAAAAAACCTTTCCAAAAAATTGTTTTTTTAAAAAAAGTTTTCCTCATAAAAAACCTTTTCAAAGAACTGTACTTTCAAAAATATATTATATTAAAAAAAAGTTTTTCTCACAAAAAACCTTTCCAAAAAAATTGTACTTTTAAAAAAAGTTGTATATATTAAATAAAAATTTGCTACATATTCTGTCTATAAAAGAGGTGATATCAGAAAATGACGCCAAGTTTAAATAAAGAACCTTTCAAAAAAAGTTGCATGTATATCTAATTATTTATTTAAAAATGATATTTATGTTTATATCTAGTTAATTCTTCTTAAGTATACTTTTTAAAATAATTGCATCTGTATCTAGTTATTTTTTTTATATCTGTATCTAGTTAAATAAAAAAATTTTTCAAATTTAATTAAAATAAAAAAATATTACAAAATTTCGCAAAAAACTTGGCGCTGCTATAAAATAGCCTTAAAATATTATTATACATCTTAAAATATTATAGAGCAATGAAGGCTATTAAAATATTATTATACATCTTAAAATATTATAGAGCAATGAAGGCTATTTTATAGCAGCGCCAAGTTTTTTGCAAAATTTTGTAATATTTTTTTATTTTAATTAAATTTGAAAAATTTTTTTATTTAACTAGATACAGATATAAAAAAAATAACTAGATACAGATGCAATTATTTTAAAAAGTATACTTAAGAAGAATTAACTAGATATAAACATAAATATCATTTTTAAATAAATAATTAGATATACATGCAACTTTTTTTGAAAGGTTCTTTATTTAAATAATTTATTCGGCACTGCATTCGCTATGAATTCTATCAAGGAAAGAGCACCGCAAAAGCGTGTGCATCAATTTGTTTGACTCTTGGAGACAATGTTGTATCCAAAAGTACATGTGAATTTTGGTTCAAACGGTTTAAAGAAGATGATTTCGACGTTAGCGATCGCGAACGTAGCGGAGCCTCTCTCAAGACTGAGGACGATAAATTGCAAGCATTACTCGATGAAAATTCGTCCCAAACGCAAAAAGAGCTTGCATTACAACTGGGAGTAAAGCAACAAACCGTTTCCAACCGTTTACGGAAGATGGAAAAGATTCAGAAAGAGGGAAAGTGGGTACCACACGAATTGAGCCAGAAGAACAAAGATAACCGTGTCGAAATGTGTCTGAATCTGTACAACAAACAGCACAGAAAGTCTTTCCTGTGGAAAATCGTAACGGATGATGAAAAGTGGATATATTACGATAATCCCAAGCGAAAAAAAATCATGGGTAGACCCCGGCCAACCATCCACATCAATGCCAAAGCGGAATATCTACGACCAAAAGGTAATGCTCTGTATATGGTAGGATATGCAGGGTGTGCTATATTATGAGCTTCTGCAACCACGTAAAACGGTTGATGGTGATCGCTATAGTCGATAACTATTGAGATTGAACGAAGAAATCCATCGAAAACGTTCATATACTCTCAAAGGATTGCGTGCGGTGAAATTGCTTCATAACAACGCTAGGCCTCATGTCGCTAAAACGGTCAAAGAAACATTATTGACGCTTGGTTGGGATGTTCTATCGCACCCGGCCTATTCGCCAGATATAGCGCCAAGTGATTATCACTTGTTCCGGTCGATGCAAAACGCATTGTCTGAGGTACGCTTCCGGAATATTGAAGAAGTGCGAAAATGGGTCGACGACTTTATTAAATCAAAAGACAAAACTTTCTTTACTGCCGGAATTCGTAAGCTGTCCGAAAGATGGCGCAAGGTCATAGATAATAACGGAGAATATTTTGATACTTAAATGTATTATTAAATTTCTGTAAAAAAATCTTGAATTTTCGAAAAAACGCTTTAAAACTTATTTGTACCCCTAATAGAAGTAGGAAATTGATATTATTTTATTTCAAAACAAGAAAATGAAATGGATTAACGTATCATAAACTAAGTAATAGGAATTAGAAATAATTAATCCATTCCGTTTCCTTGTTCAAAGTAAAATAATTCCAATTTGTTCTTTCTAATGTTTAATATTTATTCTTATTCCTAATATTTTTTCTATTGTGCGTAGGGCCTTAGGAATAGGAATATTACATATTAATAGCATTTTTAACTGGCATAGGTTTACTCGCTCCGAGAGCGATTAAACCCAATTTCCGATTGAACATGTGTTCAACCCGAAATGGTTTTAATCTGACCTAGGTTCTAGTTATAAAGCAGCATTGAAGTAAAATGTTGAATCGACGTCACTTAACACTTGTTGTTACAGAGTTTTTGTTTTCATCAAACAATTCTGATGATGATAATATAAAAATAAAAGCAAGTTAATATGTATAAAAAAAATACTACTATAAGAGAGGTTTCGTAGGTGCCGAGAAAATAATTCACAAATGTAATTAACATCAATTTATTTTGTCTCGTCCTTGCGCTGTCTCCAAGAGAACTATTCCTAGTTACATTCCTTTTATTATAAATAAAACAAAAACCATCTTGACGCTTGCTCCTATTGGAGAGATTCGTCTCTGTTTCCAATATTGATTTAATAATATAATTAGAGAGGGGTTCAACTGCCTACATTCCCATTTGCCAACAGCTTCGTTTGCCTACAACATTTTGCCGACAGCTTCAATTGCCGACATTCCTGGTTGCCTACAGAACGATTGCCTACAAGCATTATTGCGCACATTTAAAAATTAAAAATACAAACGTACGTTTGCACACAAGACATTATTGCACACATACATATTGCACACATGACATTATTGCGCACATACACATTGCACACATAATATTATTGCGCACATACACATTGCACACATAATATTATTGCGCACATAAAATAAAAAAATCGGAGAGGACTTCAACTGCCTACATTCCCATTTGCCAACAGCTTTGTTTGCCTACAACATTTTGCCGACAGCTTCAATTGCCTACAAGCATTATTGTGCATATGTAAATATTAAAAATACAAACGTACGTTTGCACACAAGACAATATTATTGCGCACATACAAATTGCACACATGACTTTATGATATAAACCTCGTTTCGCATCTGAAGCACAGGGTGATGTGAACTGAACCTTGCTCCGCGTGAAAAGTTGCAAACCCACGTAAAATCGTCTAATTATAAACCTTTGAGTACTGTGTATCTGTTGATTTCCTTATTTCATGTGTGCAATAATACCATGTGTACAATGTGTATATGCGCAATAATGTCATGTGTGCAATGTGTATGTGCGCAATAATGTCATGTGCGCAATAATGTCATGTGCGCAATGTGTATGTGCGTAATAATGTCATATGTGCAAACGTACATTTGTATTTTTAATTTTTGCATGTGCACAATAATGCTTGTAGGCAATCGCTCTGTAGGCAATTGGGAATGTCGGCAATCGAAGCTGTTGGCAAAATGTTGTAGGCAAATGAAACTGTTGGCAAATGGGAATGTAGGCAGTTGGGACCCTCTCTATAATCACAGCCGTTGTCAAGGAAGACGTCTCTTAAGGTGTGTCTTCACCGGGAAACAGTTTACGAACAGTTCGCGAACCGTGTTGACGAACTGTTCGCAAACTGATCACAAACATTATTTGAACAGTTCGCGAACAGTTCGTAGAAAAAGTTTGCGATGAGTTCACGAGCACCTGAAAAAATTGAACGTGCTGTCCACACCAATCACTGATCTCTATATTACACTGGATGGCGTATCGAATAGGACAGCTTGTTACGGTAGCCATCTTTGATAAAGTAAAATATGCAAATATGGTAGCGTCCACTGTTGAGGTCAGTTGAGGTTGAGATTCCAACTGTCGTATGTACGTCGTATCGAGTTAGTTGAACAAAATTTTTACTCATGCTACAAAAATGGTATCATCGTGTACATATTGTGGTTCAAAACAAGGGATCGAGGGTAGAACACATCATAAGTAAGTATATAAGTTACATATCCACATATTTATGCCTTACAGGTTATGTAAATTTTTTATTGCATTTAATGTCATATCTTTTTCAAAATTAATATTGTGGAATATTTTTTGTGAAGGTTTCCTCTGAAAGATAAGGAAATATTGCAGTTATGGTTGCAGAACATGAATCTCGGATCAAAGTTTGTACCAAAGAATCATTCTTTATTATGTTCAGACCACTTAACATTGGAATTTATATTTTATGTATTACTTACATTATATATATTGTAATATCATATTCAATATTTTTATTTACATTTATAACAATTTTTGATTTTTAATGTATTACTTTATTAGTTGTATTACTTATTGCAAAAAGTTTGAAAATAAAAATTTTGAAAAAAATCATCGACTTTTAATTTTTTTCTACAAAACATATTTTTAACATATTTTCCTATATATTGTTCATTTAGAATTATTATATTTTTTAATATTATTTTATATTTATGCACATTTACTCATACTACTACCTTTTCTACTTGTGAACAATAAAAATATTTTTTTAATCGTTGTTTATATTATTACCGTCATTTGAATTTTACCGCCGAAAGATGCATATTTTACTGTATCAAATATGGCTGCCGGGTCTTCAAATCGTAACACACATTTTGTACAGCATACGCCATCCAGTGTAATATAGAGATCAGTGACACCAATGTTCACGTTTTTGGAGAACCAGTTCGTCGAATGTTCGCCGTGGTTCCGTCGCTTGACGCGGCGAAAATTTTTAAACAAATATTAATATAATTATTGTGGAAAGTTACAAAAAATATGAGTGCTCAAGGTCAGTTATTACTACAAGTTTTGTTGTAATGCATATACTGGCAAAAGAGATACAAACGACGCTATTGGCAGAGAAAATTATTTCAAAACAGAAATAGTGGTTCAAAATTTCTGACCGATTTAAAAATGGAGGATCCAATCGGTTTCAAAACTTTTTGTCGAGTGTCAGTTACTGAATTTGAATATTTTAATTTGAATATTATTATTATTCACTAATCACCACAAATATGTCCACACTGGTACGTTTGGTTCGTTGATTTTTTGCGAACTGCTCGCAAACAGCAACCAAACAAATGAAAAAAATATTAATTGATCAACTGTTAACGAACAGCTTGCGAGTTGCTCGCGAACAGACGTCCACATAAAAAAGAGTACAGTTTGCGATCTGTTCGTTAACTGTTCGCGAACTCTGGTGAAGACACACCAAGATACACCTTTATAATTTCGGCAATCCTGACTAGAGATTGTCCTCGATCTTAATCTAATGAAACAAAAACAATAAACTGATATTGAACACAATAAACTGATAATTAAACACGAAATACATCTAGATGTCTTGCTCAAATTAATCAATTTTATCAGTATCTGATTTAACCCATAGTCGCATGTTTTTGGCTTTCCACACTTTTCGGTATTCTTTTGTGTGTTCTGAAAACCAGTGATATTAGATACTAAATATCGATCGTTTCGCAATAATTTCGCAATAACGTATAGCCCTTTATATTGGGGAATTAGTTTTTTAGAAATACCAGCGGTGCTATCAAAATTACGCAATAAAACATAATCACTCTCTTTATATACCAGTCGGTTTTTTATGCTTTTTATCGAAATAATTCTTATTGTATTCTTGACAAGACGCTATCTTTTCTGCAGATTTTGCTCTTATATCCGTTAAATTTCTATCTTTTACATTTACATTTGTATTTAAATATTTTTTAACTGAATCATTTACAGAGCTGCGCTGATCTATTCCAAAAAATAATTAACTGAGAGTCTCTCCCGTGCCTTTATTTATCGTATTATTTAGAGCGTATTCAACTTGTGGTAAAATATTGTATCAGAATTGATTTTCTTCTTTATTTACAAATTTACTTAACATAGGAATTAATACGCGATTAACTCGCTCCGCCTGACCATTGCTTTGAGGACAGCCAGTGCCTATATCAATATATGCTTAATGGCCTGCTTGACAATAAAATTCTTAAATTCTAGTGATGTAAAATAAGAGCCCTTGTCGAAAATAATAACTTGTGGTTTGCTATAGTTATGAAAATAATCGGAAGTGCTTTAAGACCCTTTTTACTTGAAATAGTCTCCGTAGCATACAATTTAACATATTTGGTAAACGCCCTACACAACATTATGTCGTCTTATGTTCGTCTGAAAGTCGTCTTAAAATCACTCAGACGTCTTACGAAACTGTCAGAGAGACGTATTTAAAACTCTCTATGAGACGTTTTATGCAACAATTTTCGACGATTTAGAAACGTCTTCGAGATGTCTCTTGATTTGTTTTATAAGACGACTGTGAAACTTATTTTAAAATGCCCTTAAGACAAACGTTTTATTAAAATAATGATTTTATTTCAAGTAGCAAATGATCGTCATCTGATGTAAAATAAAATTTCAAGAAATGAGATGCTAACTTCCCGTCTCACCTTCCAGCATCTCACCGGATTTCGAACGTATGAGCCATAAAGTACGAGTATTCAAAGAGTTCTACCGTTTCAACCCATCATATCAATAGTTCTGGTCATAAGAACAATAAAAAAAAATTCTAGTCATTATTAAAAGCATTTCACACGCTGAAATGTAATATACTAGCGTCACTAGCAATAGTTCTGGATTTGTACGAGCATAGAATCATAGTTCCCAGTCCTTAGTATCATTTACATTACAGTTCTATTTAGAAACAATCATTTAACTATTTGTTTATAATTATTATTTCCGCCAAAAGTGCCTAAATATGATATGCTAGCGTCACTAGCGATAGTTCTCGGTTTGTACGAGCATAGAATCATAGTTCCCAGTCTCTAGTATTATTTACATTACAGTTCTATTTAGGCTGTGTTTTGAAATTCACTGCCTTCACTGAAAATCTATAGTTTACGTTACGTATATTGTAGATTTTCAGTACTGGCAGTGAATTTCGGAACGCAACCTTAGAAACAATTATTTAAATATTTGTCTATAATTATTATGCCCGCCAAAAGTGCCTAAATATGATATGCTAGCGTCACTAGCGATAGTTCTGGGTTTGTACGAGCATAGAATCATAGTTCCCAGTTCCTAGTATCATTTACATTACAGTTCTATTCAGAAACAATTATTTAAATATTTGTTTATAATTATTATGCCCGCTAAAAGTGCCTAAATATGATATGCTAGCGTCACTAGCGATAGTTCTCGGTTTGTACGAGCATAGAATCATAGTTCCCAGTCCCTAGTATTATTTACATTACAGTTCTATTCAGAAACAATTATTTAAATATTTGTTTATAATTATTATGCCCGCTAAAAGTGCCTAAATATGATATGTTGGCGTCACTAGCCATAGTTCTGGGTTTGTACGAGCATAGGCCGGTATTCATAGTCCGTTCTTATATTTAAGATTGTCTTAAGCACGGACTTATATTCGCTCTCTTCGTCACACATAGATTGTATCTGACGAAGAGAGCGAATATAAGTTCGTGCTTAAGACGATCTTGAATATAAGAACGGACTATGAATACCGCCCATAGAATCATAGTTCCCAGTCCTTAGTATCATTTACATTATTGCTAGTGACGCTAGCATATTACATTTCAGTGCGTGAAATGCTTTTAATAATGACTAGAATTTTTTTTTATTGTTCTTATGACCAGAACTATTGATATGATGGGTTGAAACCTTAGAACATATATACTGGAAGGGGCATAGCTGACTTGCCGTTGTCCTCAACATCTATCTATCCTTGTCTGTACATTTTATTGCAATACGCATGCGTCGATTATGTTGATGTGTGTGATGACAAATTAGACAAGCTTATCTATGACAAGCCTTCTAATATAATCAAGTCTAAAGAAATAATCATAAAAAAGTATAGTATCGGGTATAGTAATAAAGTAATAAAAGTATATGTAAAAATGGGACGTTATTGCATTTTATGTAGCTCAACAAACCGTAGCAAAATATCTCTTTATGCGTAAGTATAGATTTACTTAGTAATTTAAAGCTCTTAGCTTTGAGGTTGTATCTTGAATTAATTTAGAAATATAAAAGGTATATTGTACGTATAACGTACATTAAAATAATCTAAAATGTTATTCTGTCCACAACGTTTAGATTTCCTAAAGATTAAAACATCAATGAAGTTTTTAAATAGTTTTTTTATTATTTATTATAATAATTTTTATTGTACTAGTCACTATATATACAAGATATAATTAAAATAAGATAACAAACTTTAGAGGAGCGAGAATATTACATAATAATAAATATTACTTTTTTATTTTTTATTAATAATATATATTTTATATCAGTAACAGTGGGTTTGACGGACATATGTTGATGTCAAATTTTTTTTCATGTTTGGTCTCGCTCCTCAAAGCTTGTTATCTTATTTTAGTTCATCCTGTACATCCTGTATATAATTATTGTTCATTACAGTATTTGTTTTTGGTTATGCGCATCATTATTTTTATTTTATTTTGCAAAACTATTATTACATATTACTACATATTATTATATATAATTTATAATATATTGCAATTATATTATAATATAACTTAAAGAATAAATTGTTATAATCAAATTTTCAAATGCTTTCCACCTATTTTAAATCTTTCTACTTTCAACTTAAGCGGTTATTCACTCGCGCAAGCGCATTGACCGATTTTGTACAGACAAGGATAGATAGATGTAGGGGACACTTTTGTTATGTATATTTAGATAGGCCATGCCCCTTCCAGTATATATAAGGCACTAGATATGTAGGTATTCTCATCCGCCATTTTGGTTCCTATTAGATGGAGAATTATAGCGTATACAGGGTGACACTTAAAGACTGTCCACTAAGTACATAGCGTTATTCCTTGCCAAAAAATGAGTCGAAAAAAGTCCTGAATCATTTTTAATAATTGACGTGTTACACATGTACGCTATACTATACTATATACGCTATAATTCTCCATCTAGTAGGAACCAAAATGGCGGATGAGAATACCTACATATCTAGTGCCTTATAGCGTTTTCAATTATACAGGATTTGAACGACCCAAGATTGGTTAATGACGTCATTGCAACCTCTCCACCAATGAAAAACTTGCATTTATAGTAAAATAGTGATTGATCAACCCTAGATCGTTCAAACCCCGTTTATTCGAAAACGCTATTAGTATATATGTTCTAAGGTTGAAACGGTAGAACTCTTTGAATACTTGTACTTTATGGTTCATACGTTTGAAATCCGGTGAGATGCTGGAAGGTGAGACGGGAAGTTAGCATCTCATTTCTTGAAATTTTATTTTACATCAGATGATGACCGTATTTTAGTCAAACAAAACAGAATTTTTGGTTATCGTCACAAAATTTTACACCTTATATCAACACCGTTTGGTTAACTTTACTATAAGGATTTGAATAAGTGTTTTCTTGTTGGATCTACAAAACTTCTTGTTATATTTACATAAATCGCAGCGCTCTGCAACAGTTTTGTCATCACTCACTAAACGGTTGATCAACTGTTCGCCGCATTCATTTGTTACACTGCTACTGCGCCCTCGCTACTCGCGGCGTGAATCGCGCGCATTAGATCTTTCGCGAAGCAATGGCGCTAAGCGGTCGGAACAGTCTCAACTGAACTCGCTAAAGTTTTACGTCGCATCGTGGAATCCATTACGGAATATTAGTTAGGCCGATGGCAGAGAACGAGAAGTAAGCACTTATGTCTGTCGTAGACGTCTGTCGTGGATGTATGGTAAGGCAGAGAAAAACGTAAGTCGTGAAAGGTTATTGTGTGGATACATGTGGAAACGACTACGACATATATAAGTTTTTACGTCTCGGTCTCTGCCATCAGCCTTACATCCGAAAAGTTTTATGATCACGTGGTGTTTTTTTTTTTTTAATGAAATATATGTATACCAGTGATGGCTCGGGAACCCGGAAGGAAACATCACATCACTGAGTATACTTTAAACCAAAATATATTGTTAGTATTTTACAAAAATTACACTTATCCGAACTTGTTTTTTAACTACAACGTTGTGTTAATCTAACAAAACGATATAGTAAAGTTAACAAGAAATTCTGGTAGAGTTTTGTAAATCTAACAACACGATGTAGTAAGGTTTACAAGAAATTATGGTAGAGTTTTGTAAATCTAACAACACGATGTAGTAAGGTTTACAAGAAATTCTGATAGATTTAAACAGGATGAAATTTAACAGAATCTTCTGGTAATTCCAACAACAAATTTGTTTCATCCATTTTTAAACAAACGTACTAGTAGACCAGAATCATTAACCAGAATTTCTTATAATACAACAAAACTTTTTTTCTAGTGTAGCTTCGTTACTGTTAGATCGCGAATACTTGTTTTTTATCAAGTCACTTTTGTCACACGTGTCACTTTTAGTTTTGATGTTCGCTATTTTTGTTTCTAATTTTGTCCTCGCTCGATATTTTCGCTTCCTCAACAGTAGACGAAAAGCTGCGAATATGCGATCACACATTTTGTACGTTTCAAACCGTTTTTTCTTTTATTTCGAACCGTAACTCTTTGATATGCTCTAAGGTGTTACTATTTTGAGCCGTAAAATATTTAACAAACGTTAACATAACCTGAAAGTTCAGAATAAAAATACTGATTTTTCCCTGATCGGATCAGTCAGCTGAGAGACCGTCGATATTATCGATCGGTCATTCAACGGTTTGAGAAGCTGTTTCTTAGCAACTTTTTAATGTTATAAATAATGTCTCCATGGTAATATTGTTTAGACGTCTCTATGACAGTTTGTAAATGTTAATAAAAAGGTGCTCTACATTATCCGCGTATATAAAGTGCACACTAGATTCAACTAGTTTATTTGGTTTTCTACATGATTTTTCTTATCTACATTATTTTGTATGTTCTATGTTCTTCTTCTGTTTTTTTCATATAATGTGTGCGCTGCTGAATAAAAGTTTCTTTGAAATAAAGACTAAATAATTACGTTTATCCTGAAAAATCAACAGTAAATAAACTGTGAGACATCAGATTTTCGAGAGCTGCAGAAAAGTGCGGACGTGTTTCTGCTAGCTCAGCGGTGTACAATTTAAACGGGCTTGTTCTGTGTATTACCGTTCAGTGTTTGAGTGAAATAAAGTTTCTGTTGTGTTCATAAAAGTGTTCTTTCTTTTGTGCGTGCCGTTTGTGACGGAAAGACCGTTCGCGGGCGCAACATTTTGGGGGCTCATCCGGGATAATAACGAACGATCGGACTGTGCAGTGATTTATTGTTTTTGGGAATGGCAACTACGCATACGCCAAGGAGAATGCGCTCGCAAACCCCAGCGATGTCTGCCAAAACGGAAACGTTGAGAACAATCTTGCAGGAGCTGGAGCAGCTTCGGGAGGAGCGCAAACAGGAACGGGAGTGATTGCAGGCGGAATTGGAGCGGCGAGACATGGCAATGCAGGAATTTAAAGAACAATTAACCCAGCTAAGTCGTGCACATAATATCTTTCAAAATAACGCTTGTCGCGAAAATTTAATACCGCGAGATGAATTGTGTGCGAATGCTATGAATTTGGGTTATAAATTGAAGCCTGATGTTTATGACGGTTCGGGATCTTTACGCGAATTCTTCGTACAATTCAATTTGATAGCTAGTGCAAATAATTGGTCGAATAGGGTCAAAACTTTCGCGTTAGCTTCTTGTTTGAGGGGAAAGGCGCGTTCGGTGTTAGAATGTGTGTCCGAAATAGAAAATTTAAATTTTGATGAATTTAAATCAAAATTGGAATTACGTTTTAGGGAGGGATGTCTCTCAGGCACATATTATATTCAATTTATGAATCGTCGGCAAAAATTTGGAGAAGATGTTTCGGATTTAGGTGCTGAAATAGAAAGACTTGCTAGATTGGCATATGCGGAATGTACAATTGAAGTCCGCGAAAGAATAGCATGTGCTCAATTCATCAATGCTTTGAACGACGGATTTATAAAGAGAACCCTTCAATTAGAAGGGATAACATCGCTAAAATTAGCGATTGAAAGAGCAAAAGTTATAAAAGAAGTCAATGAAAATAGTTTTTCTGAGAAATTTAAAAAGAACACGGAAAAGTTCAATAAAAATAAAATTAAGGACAATAATTATTTGAAAGAAACGAATGAAGAAGAAAAAGTCAAAAATAAAAAGGAAATTAAAGTTTTTCAAAAGAATAGGTTTCAAAAGAATAAAATTATTCAAAATAATAAAAAATGTTGGCAATGCGGAAATTCGGGTCATTTCCGAGCAGAATGTCCAACATTGAAGCAAAACCCTGAAAAGGGAAACTAGATTTAGTCGAACTAGTAGGGGCAAGTTCGGCTATCGAACTGAAGACCCCGTATGAGAATAATAAGATTTGTTGTAATAAGTTTAAAAATATTAAAAGTAAAAGAAAATTGTTTTGTTTTAAAGGATATATTAATAAACAAATGTGTGTTTTAAAAATTGATACGGGCTCGGATGTAACATTGATTAATAAAAGTTTAGTAAAAACATCTAAACAACAAACTTTGATAAATTTGTCTCATTGTTTGAAATATCCTACAGGAGAAAAAGTTTCTATTGAATCCAAGGTAATTGTATTAATTGAATTAGAAGAATATTCAGTTGAACTTCCGGTTTTTGTAGTAGATATGGATGAGGATTGTTTATTAGGGATTGATTTTCTTTCGGAAGTAAATTTAGAAAACATTTTTGAACCAATTTTTGGGAATTCTGTGCTGAAAGAGGAGGAGGAATTTGTTTGTTCCCGAATAGAAAACTGTGTTGATAAAGTTCCTCAAATGTTAACTGAACTTTTTGAAAGGGAATCAAGAAATTTAAATAAAGATCAAAAGGATCTTTTTGTTCGATTTTTGATGGATTTTGAGGATGTGTTCTCAGAGGAATTTGTAGCTGGAAATTGTGACATGGTGGAACATGTCATCAATGTAAATAATTTTAATTCTATCAAGCAGACTCCTCGACGAATACCTTTGCGTATGCGAGAGGAAGTTGATAAAATCATTGAGGATATAAAACGACAAGGAGTAATAGAGGAATCACATAGTTTTTGGGTTTCTCCAGCAGTAATGGTTAAAAAGAAAGATGGAACAATAAGATTTTGTGTTGATTATAGGAAGTTGAATACAATTACTATAAAAGATTCCTATCCTATTCCCCGTATTGACGATATGTTAGATCAATTGTCCGATAATTCTTGGTTTTCTACTTTAGATTTGAAAAGTGGTTATTGGCAAGTAGAAATTTGTTCAGAGGATAAAGAAAAGACAGCATTTTCCATTAGAAGTGGACTGTGGCAATTTACTGTTATGCCATTTGGGCATTGTAATGCTTCTGCCACTTTTGAGCGACTTATGGAAAAGGTTTTACAACAATTAATAAGCAAGATTTATTTGGTATACTTGGATGATGTTATAATTTTTAGTGGCCTAGTTTACATCGTTAAAACGTTAGTACGCATATTAAGTTTGGTGCGCACCAATGCTTTAGTACGGGTGCGTTTACATCGGACGTACTAAGGGAAAAATATAATACGAATTTAATTCATATTGATTGCCTTCTAGTGGTAGTACTTGGAATTACAATTCGTTCAAGATCATATTCTTGCTTTGTAAGTGATAAGCGGAGTGTATTATTTATTTGATATAAAACGAGAAATAATGAATAATAATAGTATGCAAAAGTATATGACCACATTTTATATATATTTATATATTTTATATATTTTATATAAATATATATAAAATGTGGTCATATACTTTTGCATACTATTATTATTCATTATTTCTCGTTTTATATCAAATAAATAATACACTCCGCTTATCACTTACAAAGCAAGAATATTTTATTTTATATATTTTATATAATATCAATATGTTTGTATTTTTTTCCATCCATTAATAAAATAATCTGCTTCTCTGTGCACAATTCTAAAAATGTTCGCGTTTCTTCTTCTCCCCAATTTACTCCCTTTTTACAGGACATTTTAATATATATTTATATTTTATAATATATATTTAAAAAATATATATATAACAGTTTGAGGAAAACCAAAAGTTAATACCGTATGTAAAAGTCAATATCGGTTTTGTTAGGTTATGTTTTATGCTCAATGCTAGATTCCCTCCAAAAGCGTTTCGTGCGTTTACATCGTCATTTGTATCATTTGATACGCGTATCAGCTTACGATACTCCTACTTTGATATGCTCGTATCAAGTTGATCCGGCAGCGTTTACATCGTGCGTATTAAATATTTAGTTCGAATTTGGTACAAATATAGTACTTGATACGCGTATCAAGTGCACGATGTAAACTAGGTCAGTAAGAGTTTTGAAGTTATGTTGGAACATCTAAGGCAAGTCTTCTTACGGTTACGTTCTTCAAATTTAAAATTAAATCCAAAGAAATGTTCTTTCTTTAAAAAGGAAATAAAATATTTAGGACATGTTGTTTCCGAGAAAGGAATAACTACGGATGATGAAAAGATTTCAACTGTTAAGAATTGGCCGGTTCCTCGTACTAAAAAGCAGATTCATAGTTTCTTGGGATTTTGTTCTTATTATAGGAAATTCGTAAAAGGTTTTTCGCTAATAGCAAAGCCGTTATTTTCATTAACGAAAAATTCCACAAAATTTGTTTGGTCTGAGCAATGTGAGACGGCTTTTGAGGAATTAAAGAGATGTTTAGTGTCTTCTCTTATTCTGTCCTTTTCAAAAGATGAAGGACAATACATTCTTGATACCGATACTTCCAATCATGGAATTGGTGCGGCATTATCTCAGATTCAAGATAAAGAAGAAAAAGTGATAGCATATTTTAGTCGGGTTTTAAATAAATCAGAAAGGAATTATTGTGTCACACGACGGGAATTGCTTGCTATAGTTGATTCACTCAAGTCCTTTCATCATTATTTATATATATGGAAGTAAATTTGTGATTAGAACCGATCATATCTCTCTTCGGTGGTTAATGTCATTTAGGAATTTAGAAGGTCAGTTAGCACGTTGGCTAGAACGGATTCAACAATATAATTTTGAAATTATTCATCGGAAAGGGAAATTACATAACAATGCCGATGGTTTATTTAGACGACCTTGTGAAGAGGTCAATTGTAATTATTGTAATAAATTAGATTCTAAGAAAGAGAAAAAAAGATTAATAGAAAGAATAATTTTAAAATCAGAAAATTCAATAGACTGGAAAGAGGAACAAATTAAGGATTTGACGTTGATCAAAATTCTTCAAGGAAAAGAGAAAAATCAATGTCCTCATTAGCAGGAAATTGTTTCGGAAGATTCTTCAGCTAAAGTTTACTGGACGCAATGGGATTCATTGGAGATAAGAAATGGTGTTTTGTATAGGAAATGGGAATCCCCTGATTTACAAACTTATGTTTTTCAAATAATAGTTCCACGAAATAAAGTGCAACAGATTTTGGAAGAGGCTCACGATTCTTCTTCTGGAGGACATTTTGGAGTCAACAAAACTTTGGATAGAGTTCGAAAGCGATTTTATTGGGCAACCTGTAAACAGGATGTTGAAAATTGGTGTAGATCCTGTGATATTTGTATTGCAAAAAAAGGTCCCTCTGATAAAGGAAGATCTGAAATGCAAATTTATAATTCTGGAGTTCCTTTTGAAAGGATACAAATGGACATTCTTGGTCCATTTCCGACTTCTACTACAGGGAATAAATATCTGTTAGTTGTGTCAGATTGTTTTACCAAATGGGTAGAGGCTTTTCCATTAAAGAATTTTAAAGCTAACACTATTGCAGAAGTTTTTGTTAATCAGGTAGTTTCTAGATTTGGAGTACCTTCTGAATTACATGCGGATCAAGGAAGGAATTTTGATTCACGACTTTTACTTGAATTGTCACATTTGTTAGGGATAAAGAAAACTAGAACAACTCCGTTTTATTCCCAATCTAATGGATTAGTAGAGCGTCAACATCAAACAATTACGAATTATTTGGCCAAATTTCAGAAAATCAACGAGATTGGGATCGTTGGATAGGAATGAGTCTATTAGCGTATAGGTCTTCTAGACATGAAACCACTAAGATTTCCCCTGCTGAATTGTGTTTTGGTCGGGATTTGAAACTACCTTTGGATCTTCTTTGTGGTAGTCCCCCTGAAGAAATAGAATATTCAGAAGGAAGTTATGTAACAAAGTTAAAGGAAAAATTAAATAAAATCCATGAGGAAGTCAGACAACAGTTGAGAATGAGATCTCAAAAAGTTAAGGCTTTTTATGATCGGAAAGCTCGTCGAATTCGGTTTGAGCCTGGACAAAAAGTTTGGTTGTTCAATCCTCGGAGAATTATTGGAAGAACTCCCAAATTGCAAAGCAATTGGGAAGGACCATATGAGGTCGTTAGAAAATTAAATGATGTAGTTTATTGTATTTGGAAATCGAGAAAACACAAGAATAGAATAGTTCATTTAGATAGGTTAGCTTCTTATCATGAGAGACAAATTTAGGAATTATAGAAAGTTTTATTACATCTGAAGCCCTAATTAATATTCTTTTTTTGTGATCAATTTACTTGTTTGAGTTTTTTTTTTTAGTGTTTTGAAGATTTCATCTTTATGAACATGAAACTGTATGGAAATAGAAAGAAGTGAAGAACAATTGATTAAAGACTGTCTCGCTCACAAGTTTCCTGAAAAAAAAAGAGGAAAGGTTTGAAGAAAGGAAGTGAAGAAAGGATATTTGAAGAAAAGAGTTTGAAGATTTGAAGAAAGAAAGTAGAGGTTTGAAGAAAAGAAGTGGAAAGGATATTTCAGGAAAGGAAGTGGAGAAAGGATATTTGAAGAAAGGAAGGAAAGGAAATTTTGGAAGAAGAAATTAGGACAAAGTTAGAAAGAAAAATGGAAAAGATTAAAGAATTTTAAAGCTTTCATAGGAGACTGCTTTGCTCACGGTTTTTGAGCCGTGGTTTTCCCGTGAGCCGAAGGGCAAATGCCGAAGCAGAGGACTTGAGAAGTCCTTTTTAGGGCGATGGGTCCACGGTGAATACCCTTCTCTTGTCCAAATTAGAAAGCAGAAGAAGCCAGAAAAATTTGAGAAAAAAGTCGATTGGATACAAAAAGATGAAGCTCGGTAACCTGCAGCAGAAGTGGCTCAGGGTAGAGCAAGAAACCATGAGGGTATTCTGGAATCGACGCTGAAGGGTTCGACGACAAAATCTTTCATGATTCTGAAAGTGTTTGATTGGGAATTTTGACGCTCGGTAACCTGTAGCAACAGCTCAGGGTAGGGCAAGAAGTCGTAATGTCACACTGGAGTCAACATTTGAAGACTACCGTCAACCCATTAAGCCAAGACAATTGTCGGGACGACAATTTTGAAGAAGAGGGGCAGTGTTGCGCCCAGGCTTTTTTCGTCGCTGATGCTGCGTGCAGTCAGCTGAGAGACCGATCGATATTATCGATCGGTCATTCAACGGTTTGAGAAGCTGTTTCTTAGCAACTTTTTAATGTTATAAATAATGTCTCCATGGTAATATTGTTTAGACGTCTCTATGACAGTTTGTAAATAAACTGTGAGACATCAGTTTTTCGGGAGCTGCAGAAAAGTGCGGACGTGTTTCTGCTAGCTCAGCGGTGTACAATTTAAACGGGCTTGTTCTGAGTATTACCGTTCAGTGTTTGAGTGAAATAAAGTTTCTGTTGTGTTCATAAAAGTGTTCTTTCTTTTGTGCGTGCCGTTTGTGACGGAAAGACCGTTTGCGGGCGCAACAATATAATGTTATAAATTGTGAAACAATTTATCTGCGTATAGTAATTTAATGATAAATAAAGATTTTAAAATTAAAGAAAACAATCTTTAAAAACTGTTTTTTTTTTTTATTTTAAAATCTTTATTTATCATTAAATTACTATACGCAGATAAACTTTTTTATAATTTATAACATTATATGTTATTTTAAAAGCGCTACAATTATAAAAATGTTTGTTTTCTTAAATTTTATTATTCGCAGATGCGTCATTGGATTCCTTATTCCGTATCATGTGAACTAAGGGAACAAGGCTTGTGGAATACAATCGTACGGAATAGCTGTCTTTGGTTGCTGCATTGAAGCATCAACTGAACATTTTGAAGTTTTCAGTGAGATTTTTTGTATAAATTTTTTAATAAAGTTAAATTATCATTTAACCATGGACAGTGAATTAAATATGGTCACAGAATCTATAGCACAGTTATTAAAGGTATATTTAAGAACTCCTATGTTAAATTATAAAAAAGAAAAAATAAGATTAACTTTGCTAAAATTATTGGCATTACACACGGTCTTGTCAAAGCATAAAAAATCTAAAAGGAGTATATGGGTAAGACCCATTTATACTATTGAGCAGCAAACGCTACAAGGCGATAGCCACAATTTAATCAAGCTGCTTGAAACAAGTGATCCTGCTTTGTATTTTAATTATTTAAGAATGGATGTAAGCACCTTTTATTTCTTCTGCCATAACCAAATTGTTTGAATACGCCATTATTGATTATTTAATAACAAAAATATTTACGTAAGTATTTGAATTAATAACTTTAATGACGCACTCTTCACTCCGCAGCAGTTCCGCAGCCCAGTTCCCACGGACTAAGGAATAGAGGGACCGAGTCTAAAGTCCTAGTTTAGGCGAGAGGGGATGGTAATTCAAGCGTGTGGGGGGGACTGCTTTCCGCCATATTGATGTAGCGATTCTCACACAGAGATTCTGTGTCTGTGACATGGTTACACTCGTGTAGTGGTGCCACTAGATATAACGAGTGACAAGCGTAAAGAGGTTAGGCGGTTTTATTATTGTTGTACTATAATTTTGAAACTTATTTTGAAACTTTATTATAATGTGTTTAGTTTTTACATTTTAGTAGACATTTTATTTTTCTGTTTTTGACATTTTTTATAAAATAAATACTTTAACTTTTATTACTCTGAGGCTCTGCATACAGTAGACAAAATATTAGAAATAACAATAAACATTTAATATTAAAAAGAGAAATTATTTTACATCTAACAAGAGAATAAAATATATTAATTAGTTCCAATTCTTATTTCTTAATTCATGCATTAATTTTTTCTATTTTTTTTATTTTTAAAATAAATAATTCCAATTTCTTATTTCTAATATTTAATAATTATTCCTATTTCTATTTCCTATTTTGTTTATTGTGCGCAGGATCTGACTTTCATTTCTCACACATACGCAAATAGTGAGTTCTATGTGTGGTAATTACTAAACGAATATGGCGGCCCCCCCCCCCCCCCGCCGCAAACGTGCTCCCCCGGTACAGCTTGTGCTCCGTCCCTCTATTCCTTAGTCCGTGCGCTGAACTGAGAAGTTTATGATGATTAGGTTATGTCTTCTAAGCAGCTTAGCAAGCGAAAGGGCAAGGAGTGAGGGAATGGGTCAAAAATGGCGCAGACGAGAATACTCACGTTTATAGCCAGATCTATAGAGAGAAGGTACCTCAGTAAAACTGGTTGTTGGCGAGGGACGATGAAGGAAGGGGAGAGCATGATGATCTCATCGGCGAACAGTAATTGTCTGAGATAGCTCTGTTCGCAGATGACATCATCATTGCCCCTCTTGCCGCTCGTCCCTCTTTGCGTATGAGGGTTGTTTTCCAGCAAAGGACACAAGTTGACACAAATCGACACAAGTATCACTCTATCTTTGTTCGATATTCAATGAGCAACAGAGAGAATAATACTTTTGTGTCGCTTGTGTCTCTTGGTGGAAAACTACCGAGGTAACCTTCTCTCTATAGATCTTGTATCTTTAGTGCTCTAGTTTCCATGGTGCCAGCGAGCTCGAATTGGCATCACTGGTGATGTGTAAACGTAGGCTGTGTTTTGAAATTCACTGCAGTGGCATTTGTATTTGGTTCATCTGTTTCATTTTTATTCATTGCAGGTGGATCAGGTATATCGAAAAGTGTTGGTACGGCGTTTGATTTTAATTTTCGCCAATTATCTGCTCGACCAGTCTCAAACTGTGATTCTTCAAAATGTTTCTGAAATAAAAAAACTGCTTATAAGATAAATGTCCTTATTGATTACAGTTATTCATATTTATGTAATTTCAAACAGTGACAAATCTAAACTACACTTAAAAAAACGATCCATGATTCTAAGCAAACAGAAAAAGCTACGTAAATTGGAAATTTAAGAGAATAAACTTACTTCACAGAGGCACGATGATTTGGTTGGCGTCCAAGACTCTTTTTGTTCACATTCGGATAATCAAAATACACGTAAACGCAGAGTTCGAGCAGCTTAGAAGCCATAACCGAATCATCATAAACTTCTCAGCTCAGCGACAGAGGCGAGAGGGCAAGGAGTGAGGGAATGGAACAAAAATGGCGGAGACGTGAGCAGACGTCAGAATACTCACGTTTTATAGTGCCTAAGGCTGTATCCCCATGGAGAAAGAAATAGCGGAACGTAACAGTAACGGAACAGTAGTTGAAAAGAGATATATTTATCATATCCCTTTTTCTCTACTGTTCCGTTAGGGTGCCGTCACATACAGCCCGTAATTCGTAATCCGCACCGGAAGTCCGTAAAAGTTACTAGGTATTTCGTCCGTAACGTTACGTGTGTTTTTATCTCCTTGTGTCCCATGGAGCCGTAAATACAGACGTAACAGTAGTACTATTTTTTATTTAACAGATTATAATTGTTTATTTGTATTTTATTTATAAGAAAACTACAGAATATATTATGATTTTAACAAAAGTTTTAATTAAATCGTCAAATTTAGTTAAATAAATAAAATTAGAAAAAGCATTACTAGTAATAACTAGTAACTTGTAGTAACTTTTACGGAAATTTCATGGAATTACGGCTCCATGGGACACAAGGAGATAAAGGGTGTTTACGATAATTCAAATTCGAGTTAGTTTCACTAGGACCGAAAAATGAGATAGACATAACCATCTAGAACCTTTATGATTCATGACAACTCGACGCTGTCTTGTATTGCTTGAGTTAAATTCATTGAATTTGTTGAGTTTATTGAGCAAATTTTATTGTAATAGAAAAATGTCAACTGCAAATCAATCTATGAAAGAAACAAATAATGTTGGTATGTATGTTGGTATACCTCTTTAATAAATTAATAATAATATAATTAATAATAATAATAAATGACATTTTTCTATTACAATAAAATTTGCTCAATAAACTCAATAAATTCAATGAATATAATTCAAGCAATACAAGACAGCGTCGAGTTGTCATAAATCATAAAGGTTCTAGATGGTTATGTCTATCTTATTTTTTGGCCCTAGTGAAACTAACTCGAATTTGAATTATCGTAAACACCCAAAAACACACGTAACGTTACGGACGAAATACCTAGTAACTTTTGCGGACTTCCGGTGCGGATTACGGATTACGGGCTGTATGTGACGGTACCTTTAGGCCGGCGTCACATAGAACCCGTAATCCGTAATCCGCACCGAAAGTCCGCAAAAGTTACTAGGGATTGCGTCCGTAACGTTACGTGTGTTTTATCTTCTTGTGTCCCATGGAGCCGTAAGGCTGGCGTCACATAGAACCCGTAATCCGTAATCCGCACCGGAAGTCCGCAAAAGTTACTAGGGATTGCGTCCGTAACGTTACGTATGTTTTTTCTCCTTGTGTCCCATGGAGCCGTAAATACACACGTAACGGTATTACTATTTTTTATTTAACAAATTATAATTGTTTATTTGTATTTTATTCATAAGAAAACTACAGAATATATTATAATTTTAACAAAAATTTTAATTAAATCGTCAAATTTAGTTAAATAAATAAAATTAAAAAAAGCATTACTAGTAATAACTAGTAACTTTTAGTAACTTTTACGGAAATTTCATGGAATTACGGCTCCATGGGACACAAGGAGATAAAACACACGTAACGTTACGGACGCAATCCCTAGTAACTTTTGCGGACTTTCGGTGCGGATTACGGATTACGGGTTCTATGTGACGCCGGCCTAATTCCATGAAATTTCCGTAAAAGTTACTAAAAGTTACTAGTTATTACTAGTAATGCTTTTTTTAATTTTATTTATTTAACTAAATTTGACGATTTAATTAAAATTTTTGTTAAAATTATAATATATTCTGTAGTTTTCTTATGAATAAAATACAAATAAACAATTATAATCTGTTAAATAAAAAATAGTAATACCGTTACGTGTGTATTTACGGCTCCATGGGACACAAGGAGAAAAAACACACGTAACGTTACGGACGCAATTTCTAGTAACTTTTGCGGACTTCCGGTGCGGATTACGGATTACGGGTTCTATGTGACGCCGGCCTTACTGTTCCGTTTCGCTATTTCTTTCTCCATGGGGATACAGCCTTACCCTTACTAGACCCGGTGTAAGCGGATTGCGTACAGAGAACGCACAATTTCAATAGAATCGCTATCTCTTATCAACCCGGCTGGGAGGAGTATGTGTGACAGAGAAAAGGATTCCATTCAAAGTCTTCTTACTCTTTCTAAATTCTCGATACTCTGCGAACATCATGAGCAGTCTAGAGATCCTTAAAGGAGAGATCAGCAGAACGTTAACAATTTCTGATTGGTTCCGTCGCCTGGTGTAAAACCGGAAGTGTGAGAAAGAAAGAACATACTAAGATCATTGAGTAAAAAGAAACAGGAGGGAGCATATACTAGCCAGTAACGGGATTCTGTAATGTTAACGATGTCGTTATGGTATCGTTGCGCAGCTATTACATGATACAAAAAACCTGCGCAACGATACCATAACGACATCGTTAAGGTTACAGAATCCTGCTACAGGACTAGGTAAATCCGCGGACGGATGTACGTCATGGCAGCCATCTTGAGCGACCACTTTTTGAAAGTGAGAGGGAATGCTCGAGCATTGCGGCAAGCGGCATACCGTACGCCGTACGCATTAATATGCAGTGTATAGTCTTTTATGCAACAGTGTATGGAAATAAACGATCAAAATGGTATACTGTAGAGCTTGTGGCATAACAGCAGCAGCTCGAAATCATGGAATAACGTTTTATCGGTTAGTATTATCAACAATAATGAGATTTTTATTTTGGAAATTATAATCATATGTATAGTATTGTGAAATTGTAGATTCACAATAATTACTAAATAATTTTCACTTACAAACAGGTTTCCGAAAAATCCGGATCAAAGAAATGCATGGATAAATTTTTGTAAGGACGAAGGATTTAATATAAATTTAGATTTTAGATTTTAACATTGCTCTTATGGAAATACTGCACGAGTGCAATCCCAATGAAAAACGCCATTAAAATTTGGTATTATTGTTGCATATTATAGTTATTTTCTTTTAATTGTACATTATTTCCTAATTAAACATAACAAGTCATTCAATATTGGCGCCCTTGAGCGGCCATCTTGAGCGACCACTTTATATAGTCACTTCCGTCCGCACTTTTACGACCAAACGCTTCCTCCTGTTTCTTTTTACTCAATGACTAAGATAGGGAGAGACAGAAAATGAGCGAGAGAGAAGGCACTATACCACACTATGCTATGGCCTATGGCTATACTTATACTAAGGCACTAGATATGTAGGTATTCTCATCCGCCATTTTGGTTCCTACTAGATGGAGAATTATAGCGTATATAGTATAGTATAGCGTACATGTGTAACACGTCAATTATTAAAAATGATTCAGGACTTTTTTCGACTCATTTTTTGGCAAGGAATAACGCTATGTACTTAGTGGGCAGTCTTTAAGTGTCACCCTGTATACGCTATAATTCTCCATCTAATAGGAACCAAAATGGCGGATGAGAATACCTAAGGCACTAGATATGTAGGTATTCTTATCCGCCATTTTGGTTCCTACTAGATGGAGAATTATAGCGTATATAGTATAGCTTAGTATAATATGGCGTACATGTTACACATCAAAAGTTTAAATCATGCATTTATTTAATATAGGCATGCATTACCATACTTTTGCTCGCACGAATACCATTTTGATTAAATGAAGGTAAGGCTCTAGAATTAATTTTTAATTTAAACGAAATGTACCTTTTTATAATCTTTTCTTTTAAATGGTGGCACGCAGGCAAAGAAAAAGTGATTTCTTTACAACGGTGTACAAAAAATTGTTTTAAATTAACATTTGTTTTTGATCGAAGATGAGGATAATAATTGTTAAATATCCTTGTCATTTGAATAAAAAATCTAAACGTAACAGGATGAACATAAAATAAGGCATGTGCGTGATTGCTTACAAACATCATATCGGAAGAGTTACGCAGATGTTTATATTTCAGAATCAAGAATATAACATACCTTATACTTTGCACAAAGTATTTCTTAACAGTCCTCGCGTTAAAACTTACAACTTACAACACGTTCACGATATCACGTTACGCAGGTTAAGGGGCTGAGCACAATGAAAAGCACAGGCAATAGGAACAGGGAATAATATAGGAAAGAAAGAGAGAGAAATAGCTTTTTTCTCTTTCTCTTCTATGTTATTTCCTGTTCCTATTGCCTGTGCTTTTCATTGTGCTCAGCCCCTTACAGTCGTAATGCAGTATAGCTGAGTATAAGTAAGGCACTAGATATGTAGGTATTCTAAGGCACTAGATATGTAGGTATTCTTATCCGCCATTTTGGTTCCTACTAGATGGAGAATTATAGCGTATATAGTATACATGTTACACATGTACGCCATATTATACTAAGCTATACTATATACGCTATAATTCTCCATCTAGTAGGAACCAAAATGGCGGATTAGAATACCTACATATCTAGGGCCACTTTTTCCAACGTCGGTTAACTTTAACCGACTGGTAACTTTTCAGAATAGCCAACTGAAAACTCGAAACTTGTATATGTATATGTATATCAAGTTTCGAGTTTTAAGTTGGCTATTCTGAAAAGTTACCAGTCGGTTAAAGTTAACCGACGTTGGAAAAAGTGGCCCCTAGTGCCTTAGGGTGCCGTCACATACAGCCCGTAATCCGTAATCCGCACCAAAAGTCCGCAAAAGTTACTAGGTATTTCGTCCGTAACGTTACGTGTGTTTTTATCTCCTTGTGTCCCATGGAGCCGTAAATACAGTCGTAACGGTAGTACTATTTTTTATTTGACAAATTATAATTATTTATTTGTATTTTATTCATAAGAAAACTACGGAATATATTATAATTTTAACAAAAGTTTTAATTAAATCGTCAAATTTAGTTAAATAAATAAAATTAGAAAAAGCATTATTAGTAATAACTAGTAACTTGTAGTAACTTTTACGAAAATTTCATGGAATTACGGCTCCATGGGACACAAGAAGATAAAAACACACGTAACGTTACGGACGAAATACCTAGTAACTTTTGCGGACTTCCGGTGCGGATTACGGATTACGGGCTGTATGTGACGGCACCCTTAGAATACCTACATATCTAGTGCCTTACTTATACTCAGCTATACTGCATTACGACTGTTAAGCCGAGAGCACAAGCTTTTACATAAAGCATAACGCATAAGCATAAGGAAATTGATTGGTCTATATATAAACATAAGCAAATGCATAAGGAAATGGACCAATCAATTTCCTTATGCTTATGCGTTATGCTTTATGCAAAAGTCTGTGCTCCGGCCATTAACCTGCGTAACGTGATATCGTGAACGTGTTGTAAGTTGTAAGTTTTAACGCGAGGACTGTTAAGAAATACTTTGTGCAAAGTATAAGGTATGTTATATTCTTGATTCTGAAATATAAACATCTGCGTAACTCTTCCGATATGATGTTTGTAAGCAATCACGCACATGCCTTATTTTATGTTCATCCTGTTACGTTTAGATTTTTTATTCAAATGACAAGGATATTTAACAATTATTATCCTCATCTTCGATCAAAAACAAATGTTAATTTAAAACAATTTTTTGTACACCGTTGTAAAGAAATCACTTTTTCTTTGCCTGCGTGCCACAATTTAAAAGAAAAGATTATAAAAAGGTACATTTCGTTTAAATTAAAAATTAATTCTAGAGCCTTACCTTCATTTAATCAAAATGGTATTCGTGCGAGCAAAAGTATGGTAATGCATGCCTATATTAAATAAATGCATGATTTAAACTTTTTTCGGCTTAGTATTTCATTTACTATTATTCCTTTGGAATTAACTTTGAGTAAGTTTATTACTTTTATTACTTTTATTTCAGATCTTTTAGATACAACCATATCCACCTCTCAAAGGAACTGCATTAAAATTTTATAAATAGAGGATACGAGACGCTTACAATCAAAAGATGCAGTTGGGAACTTCAATCAATCAAATTTACATTATCTATAGGTATTGTTCTATGCTGCAGAACGAGCAATTGTGATATAATGATGAAATTACAGTACTGGACAAAATAAATCATACATCTTTCAACAAATTGATTTCGTTAATGTAATTATTTTAAAAAAATAATAACAGTAATAAATTAAATTTATTGAAAAATGTATGATTTATTTTATCCAGTACTTTATAATACACTCACCCGAAAAAAAAGCGGTACACTGAAAATGTGGGAAAAATTCATCAAATTTCAACTGACGATAACTTCGTAAATAATAAAGATAGAAAGTTCTATAAAATATGGAAATAAAGCTAAAAATCTCTACTTTAAGAATCAATTTATTTCAATGTTGCAAAATAAATTTATTGAAAATGGCGGATGACAAAGCGCGAGCATGCAAAATTGAAAAATAATGGTTCGAGTTTGCGACGGTGCACGGTATAAACAAAAAATTGTAGCTTATTGGGATCAAAAGCGTACGAAAGTACAGAGTCTCCTCTTTAAAATGCTTTTTTATGCATCTTGATACGATGATTTTTCGCCGAGAGATTTGCATTTGAAGTAAGAATCTGCCTTTTTCTTCAAATGCGAATCTCTCGGCGAAAAATTATCGTATCGAGATGCATAAAAAAGCATTTTAAAGAGGAGACTCTGTACTTTCGTACGCTTTTGATCCCAATAAGCTACAATTTTTTGTTTATACCGTGCACCGTCGCAAACTCGAACCATTATTTTTCAATTTTGCATGCTCGCGCTTTGTCATCCGCCATTTTCAATAAATTTATTTTGCAACATTGAAATAAATTGATTCTTAAAGTAGAGATTTTTAGCTTCATTTCCATATTTTATAGAACTTTCTATCTTTATTATTTACGAAGTTATCGTCAGTTGAAATTTGATGAATTTTTCCCACATTTTCAGTGTACCGCTTTTTTTTCGGGTGAGTGTATAAAATTTCCAAGGAGAACAGAAAGTCAAAATAATGTCATTTGATATCTTGTTGACCAAAAAATGACAAAAAGCGTCATTTTTACATCATTTTTGCCATAAACAATGTCAAATTGACATTTTGATTTTCTGTTTTCCTTGGGTTGTATATACTACAAATTGATTTATTGTATACACAACAATTACAAATAAATGAAATTATTTGCATCTTATCTTCTATAAATATTTTTATTTGCTATTCTACGTTTATATATATATATATATATATTTGTTTTTATATTTGTTTGTATGTACTTTTATTGTGTTTTTTTATGTGCTATAATAATTTTAATAATTTAATTATTTCTTTTATATATATTAATATATTAATTTCTATATAAGCATGAAGTATCGTACTAAGATAAAATTGTTTTTAATTATTTTATTGCACTAATGTCAGTTACAACAGAAAATAAATATATTAGTTATTGTATACATTTAAAATAAAGCGCCACGAACGTCACATCCGCTTTTACACCAAGATGGCGACAGTTCTGCCGATCTCTCCTTTAAGGCTGGCGTCACATAGAACCCGTAATCCGTAATCCGCACCGGAAGTCCGCAAAAGTTACTAGGGATTGCGTCCGTAACGTTACGTATGTTTTTTCTCCTTGTGTCCCATGGAGCCGTAAATACACACGTAACGATATTACTATTTTTTATTTAACAAATTATAATTGTTTATTTGTATTTTATTCATAAGAAAACTACAGAATATATTATAATTTTAACAAAAATTTTAATTAAATCGTCAAATTTAGTTAAATAAATAAAATTAAAAAAAGCATTACTAGTAATAAATAGTAACTTTTAGTAACTTTTACGGAAATTTCATGGAATTACGGCTCCATGGGACACAAGGAGATAAAACACACGTAACGTTACGGACGCAATCCCTAGTAACTTTTGCGGACTTTCGGTGCGGATTACGGATTACGGGTTCTATGTGACGCCGGCCTAAGGATCTCTAGAGCAGTCTATATTTACTACGTCTATGGCCAAAGTGTACAAATCTCACACATGGCGTGACAGCGAACTTCACGAACATATGCTATGTAACGTGTATAGTACGTAACAATTATTCGTGCAGTTAGCGATATAAAATAAATTGTTACAATTATTTTTGGATTATTTTAGGCTTTATTGCTGGCTGCTTTATACATTCTAGTGATATTGCAGTGATTCCACAATCGATTGATTAACATTTCTGTTTTATTTAATACAAGTTAACAATACAATGTTATTTGTGAAGAATTTAATTTTATTAAATCTATTAAATCTATTGCTCATATGTTTTGTCTTCGGCAGTCCCGAAGAAGAGCAAGGCGTGAAGTACGCCGATCATTGTGAAGGTAATTTTTATTTAAAGCTATTTTTTGTGATAAAAAAGTAAATTTAAAAATATGATATTATTTTGACATTGAAAGATTACACTTTAAGAGCTTTATCTAATATAATTGCAAATATTACATCTAAAATTAATAATAAATTTCCATTCCAGTGTGTAAAGTTTTAGCTATGGAGCTTGAAGCTAGACTGGATGAAACTGGAAGAACACATGATGTTATAGAGCTTGGATATGCATTGGATGATGTCGCACCAAAAAAAAAAAAAGAATATAAGAAGTCGTGAGTACTATAATAAATTAAGATAAGATTATTTTGATGTAATCATTCAAAGTGCTTGTTTCCAGAGAACTGCGTCTAGTGGAATCTATGGAAAATATTTGTGATCGTATATTGGATTATAATATACACAAAGAACGTACAGATAGTACAAGATTTGCAAAAGGAATGAGTCAAACATTTAAAACACTGCATGATCTTGTGTAAGACATATTTTGATATTTGATGATGTGACATTATGGAATATTTTTGTAAATTAACAAATATATGATTATAGAGACAAAGGTGTCAAGGTAGAATTGGGGATTCCATATGAATTATGGGATAAGCCTTCAGTAGAAATAACTACTTTAAAAACCCAATGTGAAGTTTTACTAGAGAATCATGAAGCTGATATTGAGGACTGGTATCATAACTATCAAGGAAAGGTTTCTTTAATTAGGTAGTACTCTATTTGTTGTATTTATTTTAATTATAGATATGATTTAATTATTAAAACAGTATTAAATTTGATTTATTATTTACACTAGATATTTATGTTCTGAACGTGCATTGAAAGAGCAAAATGATTCTTGCTTGTACGAAAAAGGCGACACTGGGAAAGATTTAAAGAAACAAGAGAAAAAAATAAAAAAGATATCAAGTAAGAAAGAAAATTTGAAGGATATTCAATATAAATATTCAAAACAAGAATTATAAAACTAAGTGAACAAACTTTAAGAATAAACATTGCTTATTAATAAACAAAATGTGATTCTACATTCAGTAGAGTAATACAACATAATTAATATAAAATACTGTACTATATAAAGATAAGCTGTAAATATGTCTATATATGTGCCATATTATATTGTAAGGAATTTTATAATAAATTTTCTTTATATAATGAAATTTGTCTAGAAATGCATGTATCTCATCATGTATTGATTATTTATTATTAAAGAATAATAATAATAATGTCAAAGGACTTTAATAAATTAAAAAGATTGAGTATTTTTATAATAAAAACATAATTCTATCTTATTCTAACCAACAGAGAAAATATAATTCTACAGCAAAGTTATAGAGAATCAATAAAGCAAAATTTAATAAAAGACATATAAAATATAAATAATTTAAAATTTGTGTTCTCATTTAATATTGATAAGACAAATCATGTTCAAATTTTGTGTTCTAAAACCTTATTCTCTTTTTATTTAATTATTTTATATATTTTATATATTTTATATATTTTAAATGATAAATTTTTGTAATATATCATATAAAAGAAATAATACTAAATATACTAAGTTTTCTACTTTATTATGTACAAATAAAATATATGCTTCATAATAAAATTGACACTTATAAATCTAGGAACTATTTGGAGATGAATTATCTTTGTTCCTGAAGGGAGGTGCTATCCACCTAGTTTTACCACGCAGGGCTCTCAAACGTGTATATTCTTCCTTGAAATCCTTATGCTCATCTCTGAAAAGGCCATAATCTCGCAGATAAGTCATTAATTTATCTGTCTGCTCATATCTTGGATAATATTGTACAATCTCAGGTCGTTTATTCACTGGTCTCTCGCTGAATAGCTTCATGATTTTCATTGATTTGTTATTGGTTGATCTGACAACTTCTCCAAAGATTCGATTACTCAGACGATTCATACGTATGGCATAATT
Organism: Linepithema humile; assembly: GCF_040581485.1. Lineage (NCBI taxonomy): Eukaryota > Metazoa > Arthropoda > Insecta > Hymenoptera > Formicidae > Linepithema > Linepithema humile. Next base: position 14,089,481 of record NC_090133.1, read on the forward strand.
AGTGCCTATATTCATCAAATTCACATATTTACTCATTTTGCAATTTGCTTCAACAATCACAGTGTTAATCTTTCCTCTCTTTATCAAAACTATAAAGGTAAAATTAAGAGTAAGTTTAAGATAAAATCTACGAAGGTTAGAATAAAAATTGGTAATTATTCAGTATTGTTACCTCACCTCCAATTTTTATAAATTTATATTCATTAGACGCGTTTTTGTCCAAAACAAAAGAATCTGACAGAAAAAAGTGTCGCTCTGCCCCGCGAAGCGAGATATTAATCGTTAAAGTTAACAACTTTTCAGGTTACATTCACAACTTTCCACGCGAAACGAGATTTTAACCCACATCTATGTGTATGGTGCGTTCGGAAACACACACTGTGTGCACACCAACACACAATAACCGTTCGGAAACACGTTAGTGGTACTTAACGTGCATTCGGGTGAATCGTTCGAAAACGTTGAACGAGTACCACCAGTGTGCCACGAAACCACTCGCCGAAAAAGCAAGGGGAGTCAGTGTGATTCAAGAGTAACGTTTTCGAACGTAACCTTAGAATGGCAAAGATATTCACTAGGAAAAATAAAACTGCTTAGCTTTGAAAATTATATACAAATCGCGATATATGAACCTACATACATTTATAAATTTGCATTTGTCGTATAATGTAGCGACTGATATGAGTACATATTTTGTAATTATATAATACTTATAGCAGAGAGAAACCTGAGAGAGGCCACGCTGCCGTTTTCCGTACGACGCTTTCTCTAGGCCGTACGCTAGTGACGCACGTCCATTTCCGGCCGGCTTAGGAACTAAATAGCCACGTCCATTTTCCGCATCGGTCAAAAAGTCACGTCTATTTTCTGAGATGGTTCATGTCCATGTTATATCCACAAGCGAAGCTATTTACGTCACGCGTCCTTGCCGTGCGTTAGACTGTTTGATCAACAGCAGCGTACAACAAAGAATCAAGCGTTTTTTAATCGAGTAAGGCGAATCGCTTGAATATTAAAGATCCGATATTCGAGACCTACTTTTTGCAACTTTTTTTTCCTTTTTTTGCATTTTTTTCAACTGTATATAATCAAATTAATAAATTAAAATAAAGTTTAATAATAAAATAATGTTAAAATAATGTTAATATAAAAATAATATTTAATAAGCTTTTATTGCAGAATTGTAAAATTATTTTTAATTTTTTTATTAACAATAACAAATCAGTTTTTATTAAATAATTATAAAAAATTTTTTATATTAAAAAATGCTTTTTATAATGTTTTTGTAATATTTAGTACATGCCATGTACAATAAAATATACATATTTTTATATAACTAACATATGATCTGTATTAAAAAATGTTTTCTCTTTCTCGATCCTTCAAAAAAAAAAGTATTAATCGTAAAGAGTGATTCAAATAATAATTTCAATGTAGAAAGAAATTCAGTCTCTTATGCAAATGTAATACAAGTAACGATAGCATCGATCTCATTCTTAATAATGTGCAGTGGCTTAACGGAAAATAGTTGGTCTATCACAACGCAGATCAGGTTTCGAGACTGAGTGGTGTCCGATTTTTTTCAAGTTTATGGTACATCTTATATAGATCACATTTAGATTTGATAATTTAACACAGGCCTCGGAATTATTTCATCTTTTCAGCCGATTCTCGTGGTATACGCCTCCTTTCCTCTCTTCACCGCGCGCGCGGCAAACGCTAGGGCCAGCGCCGCCGAGCGTTAGGAGCGGCGCTATCCGATTAATGTTAAAAAAATTTATTAAAAATATTTTTTTCCTCAATAACAATAGTACCTCATGGGTGACGTGGAAATCTATTGAAATATTTTCACATAATAAATTTAAAAATAAAAAAAATATTTTTAATAAATTTTTTTAACTTTTAATGATCAAGGAAGAAGAACCCAACATTTATCGGATAGCGCTGCTCCTAACGCTCGGCGGCGCTGGCCCTAGCGGCTGCCGCGCGCGCGGTGAAGAGAGGAAAGGAGGTATATACCACGAGAATCGGCTGAAAAGATGAAATAATTCCGAGGCCTGATTTAACAAGAAATAAGTCAAAGAGATTTATGTAGATTTTTTTACTTTTTTTTTTACTATTTGTTTATTCATGATACATAATGAAACATATATTTATTAATGTGATTATATTTAACAGAAATATGAATATATTTAAAGAAGAACACGTGAAATTTATAAATAACTGAAAAAAAGATATATAAATAATTATTTAGTAATAATAATTAATAGTGGTCTTCCACGCTACCCATGAGGTGCCACTAATAGCGCGTTAGATTTTTTTTAAAGTGGATCTTTGCCTGTAGCCCTATTATACCACTTTTTATTACATTATATATTTACAAAAGATATATATATATATATACCGGGTGGACCATTTTAATCCATCCACGTAAATTTCTCCGTAAGTAAGCCAAATACAGAAAAATGGTTCAGACAAAAGTTGTTCAAGACAATAAGGGTCACCTATTTGTGTTAGTGATTTTGACCTTAAAGTCAATTTTCAAGGTCATTTGAAGGTCAGAGTTATTTTTTTAAATAAACCCCCTATTTTTGATTCCAAAATCTAATAGCTGGTGTTAAGAGCTTTTCAAAACACTATAATGAAGTTATTTTTCATTAAGAACTTTTCGAGTTATGAGGCTTGTAAATTACAGTATTTTGACATAAAATACAAATTATCTTGTAAAACATTCAATTTTTGGGAATCTTACCTTAATACTTTTATGCATAAAATAATGAGACGAATCAATTGATATAAAGAAAACACATAGTTGCTTTCAAGAATAAATATGTAATTTGCAACATGCAACTGCATACTTTTTTTTAAAACCAATGTGTTTTCTTTATACCAATTGATTTGTCTCATTATTTTATGCATAAAAGTATTAAGGTAAGATTCCCAAAAATTGAATGTTTTACAAGATATTTTGTATTTTATGTCAAAATACTGTAATTTACAAGCCTCCTAACTTGAAAAGCACTTAATAAAAAATAACTTTTTTATAGTGTTTTGAAAAGCTCTTGACACCATCTATTAGATTTTGGAATAAAAAATAGGGGTTTTTATTTAAAAAAATAACTCTGACCTTCAAATAACCTTGAAAATTGACTTCAAGGTCAAAGTCACTAACACAAATAGGTGACCCCCATTGTCTTGAACAACTTTTGTCTGAAGCATTTTTCTGTATTTGGCTTACTTACGGAAAAATTTGCGTGGATGGATTAAAATGGCCCACCCTGTATATATATGTATATCTTTTGTAAATATATAATGTAATAAAAAGTGGTATAATAGGGCTACAGGCGAAGATCCACTTTAAAAAAAATCTAACGCGCTATTAGTGGCACCTCATGGGTAGCGTGGAAGACCACTATTAATTATTATTACTAAATAATTATTTATATATCTTTTTTTCAGTTATTTATAAATTTCACGTGTTCTTCTTTAAATATATTCATATTTCTGTTAAATATAATCACATTAATAAATATATGTTTCATTATGTATCATGAATAAACAAATAGTAAAAAAAAAAGTAAAAAAATCTACATAAATCTCTTTGACTTATTTCTTGTTAAATCAGGCCTCGGAATTATTTCATCTTTTCAGCCGATTCTCGTGGTATATGCCTCCTTTCCTCTCTTCACCGCGCGCGCGGCAGCCGCTAGGGCCAGCGCCGCCGAGCGTTAGGAGCAGCGCTATCCGATAAATGTTGGGTTCTTCTTCCTTGATCATTAAAAGTTAAAAAAATTTATTAAAAATATTTTTTTTATTTTTAAATTTATTATGTGAAAATATTTCAATAGATTTCCACGTCACCCATGAGGTACTATTGTTATTGAGGAAAAAAATATTTTTAATAAATTTTTTTAACATTAATCGGATAGCGCCGCTCCTAACGCTCGGCGGCGCTGGCCCTAGCGTTTGCCGCGCGCGCGGTGAAGAGAGGAAAGGAGGCGTATACCACGAGAATCGGCTGAAAAGATGAAATAATTCCGAGGCCTGTGTTAAATTATCAAATCTAAATGTGATCTATATAAGATGTACCATAAACTTGAAAAAAATCGGACACCACTCAGTCTCGAAACCTGATCTGCGTTGTGATAGACCAACTATTTTCCGTTAAGCCACTGCACATTATTAAGAATGAGATCGATGCTATCGTTACTTGTATTACATTTGCATAAGAGACTGAATTTCTTTCTACATTGAAATTATTATTTGAATCACTCTTTACGATTAATACTTTTTTTTTTTTGAAGGATCGAGAAAGAGAAAACATTTTTTAATACAGATCATATGTTAGTTATATAAAAATATGTATATTTTATTGTACATGGCATGTACTAAATATTACAAAAACATTATAAAAAGCATTTTTTAATATAAAAAATTTTTTATAATTATTTAATAAAAACTGATTTGTTATTGTTAATAAAAAAATTAAAAATAATTTTACAATTCTGCAATAAAAGCTTATTAAATATTATTTTTATATTAACATTATTTTAACATTATTTTATTATTAAACTTTATTTTAATTTATTAATTTGATTATATACAGTTGAAAAAAATGCAAAAAAAGGAAAAAAAAGTTGCAAAAAGTAGGTCTCGAATATCGGATCTTTAATATTCAAGCGATTCGCCTTACTCGATTAAAAAACGCTTGATTCTTTGTTGTACGCTGCTGTTGATCAAACAGTCTAACGCACGGCAAGGACGCGTGACGTAAATAGCTTCGCTTGTGGATATAACATGGACATGAACCATCTCAGAAAATAGACGTGACTTTTTGACCGATGCGGAAAATGGACGTGGCTATTTAGTTCCTAAGCCGGCCGGAAATGGACGTGCGTCACTAGCGTACGGCCTAGAGAAAGCGTCGTACGGAAAACGGCAGCGTGACCTCTCTCAGGTTTCTCTCTGCTTATAGCGTTTTCGAGTAAACGGGGTTTGAACGACCCAAGATTGGTTAATGACGTCATTGCAACCTCTCCACCAATGAAAGACTTGCATTTATAGTAAAATAGTGATTGATCAACCCTAGATCGTTCAAACCCCGTTTATTCGAAAACGCTATTAGAAGTGCGTGCGCCAAAAAATTCCTGAGATTCCTAAATTGAAATTAAAAAGATTGATCGTGGGACAAAGAGATCGAAACGCGAAGACAATTAGATTTTAGTGTCACTATAGATTGTCCGGATGACACGATCGAAATCAAAATATCCATCAACGCACAACCAACTGTTCGGAAACACTCTACACCCGAAGGCACACGATATCCCCACTACTTCTCCACTGAAAATCACCACACTACACAGAGGGCTTGTTCGTTTTAGCTACACTGGGGCTGCTCTGGGTCTGCTCTACACAGGATAATACAGGACAGATAAATAGTTTGTCCTGTATTATCTTGTTTAGAGCAGACCCAGAGCTGCCCCAGTGCAGCTAAAACGAACAAGCCCAGAGTGTGAGGTTTCCGAACGTAGCCTATAGTTTATAGACGGTAGAGTCACCCGCGGGAGGGGGAGGGGAGGGGGGGCGAAACCCGCTGGGTCCGCACCACGGAGTAAAAAGGAGTAAAATAAAAATTAAAAAAATAAAAATTATAATAAAATTTTAAAGTAATATGCAACTTTTCTCATCTTTTAAGTAAAAAATTAGCTCCTAAAAATAAAATAATGTAAAAAATATTCTTAAAATATGCAGTATATTGTAAAACAGACAAAATCAAAAATGTTTATAGTAAAGATATATAATTTTTAAGATTAAAAGTTAAATATTTAAAACAATTATTTTAGCTATATTTAGTTAGCAATGTTTACACAATTATAAAGTGATAATGCAATTTTGAAAGAAATTTAATAAAGATTTAATATCTTTATATAAAAAAAAACATTTGTTAAAAAAAAAACAATATATATTTTAATAAAAAATAAATAAATAAATAAATAAATAAATATATATATATATATATATATATACACTCACCCGAAAAAAAAGCGGTACACTGAAAATGTGGGAAAAATTCATCAAATTTCAACTGACGATAACTTCGTAAATAATAAAGATAGAAAGTTCTATAAAATATGGAAATGAAGCTAAAAATCTCTACTTTAAGAATCAATTTATTTCAATGTTGCAAAATAAATTTATTGAAAATGGCGGATGACAAAGCGCGAGCATGCAAAATTGAAAAATAATGGTTCGAGTTTGCGACGGTGCACGGTATAAACAAAAAATTGTAGCTTATTGGGATCAAAAGCGTACGAAAGTACAGAGTCTCCTCTTTAAAATGCTTTTTTATGCATCTCGATACGATGATTTTTCGCCGAGAGATTCGCATTTGAAGAAAAAGGCAGATTCTTACTTCAAATGCGAATCTCTCAGCGAAAAATCATCGTATCGAGATGCATAAAAAAGCATTTTAAAGAGGAGACTCTGTACTTTCGTACGCTTTTGATCCCAATAAGCTACAATTTTTTGTTTATACCGTGCACCGTCGCAAACTCGAACCATTATTTTTCAATCAATTGTTTTGCATCCGAAGGAGATGTCTGCAGATCTTTTGTGATTTCTCCGCCCTGACTTTTTGTTTATGCTCGACCGCACATTGCGAGAAGAGTGCTTGATTTCTCTTGATCTTTTTCTTTCGAGACGCGTTACTTATTCGTACGACTTCGTCAAAGTAAACAATAATTAATCTTTTCGCATTGAAATTATTGGTCAATTATGGCGACGATAAGTCCTGAAAAAGCTGCTCAAGTTGTAGCGTTAATTGAAGATGGGAGAAGTCGAAGGTACGTTGCTGAGGCACTTGATTTATCAATGTCAACCGTGCAACGTGCTTATGCTAGGTACTTGGAGACTAATTCTGTCCAAAGAAGACCTGGTTCGGGATGTCCTCGTTGTACGAATGAAAACGATGACCGATTTATTGTTTTAAATTCATTAAGAGACAGACATCGAACGGCTGTTCAAATTCGAAACAATTTAAGAGATGTCCGCGAATGTAATGTATCCGTTGACACTATTCGAAACAGATTAGCGGAACACGGTCTTTTTCCGCGCAGGCCAGCAAATGTACCTTCGCTTATGCGTCGCCATCGCGTAACTCGACTCAATTTTGCTGTCGAGCATGCAGGCTGGACATATGCAGAATGGAGTACCGTTCTTTTTAGCGACGAATCTCGTTTTTGTCTGTATTCTTCAGACGGACGAGAACGAGTATACCGTCGCGTTGGAGAACGATTTGCAGACTGTACTGTAAGTGAGAGGCCTAGCTACAATGGTGGCTCTGTAATGGTTTGGGCAGGAATTTCTGCGAATGCTCACACAGATCTCCACTTTTTTGACGCAAACATGAACGCAGATGTATACGTGGAAGACGTACTCATACCGTACGTTGTTCCGTATGCGCACTTCATCGGAGAGGACTTTTTGTTTATGCAAGACAATGCTCGACCGCACGTTGCGAGAAAAGTGCTTGATTTCTGCGATGAAGTTGGCATAAATCGACTCGAATGGCCAGCAATGAGTCCAGATTTAAATCCCATTGAACACCTATGGGACAATATTAACAGAAAAGTACGAAATCATATACCTGCTCCTCAGTCATTGCCAGAACTTCGAAGAGTTCTTGAAATAGAGTGGAATGACATTACGCAGACTGAAATTAGAACACTAATAAGAAGTATGCCTCGTCGCATGAATGAGGTAATACGCGCACGAGGAGGTCATACCCATTATTAATATACGCGCGCGCACACACAATTGTACACGCACCACCGGGAGGGTTTGGAGTCGTAAAATATCGTGGATCTAACGAGCCATGAGGTCCTTATCCCAGTGGTGCACGCGCACACACACGCATGCACGCGCACGCACGCACGCACGCACGCACGCACGCGCACGCACACACACATACACACACACGGACGCACAGACACACGCACGCACACACACACACACACACACACATACACACGTGCCAACATGTGCACACGGGATCAGATTTCTGCCACGTCCACGCCGTTGATCCTGGGTAACGCCAAGAGCAGAATTGACACTTATAACCGTAAGGAGAGTTTGGAGTTTTAAAATACCGCGGAGCTGATAACCACAGAATTCTTATTCTTGCAATTCGGTCTGGTTCAAAATTGAATATCTCGGCACGTAATACAGCTAGCAGGATTTTTTAAAAACCATTTTAAAAGTTTGGATGTCTAGTGTTCGAAAATTCATAACGCAATAATGTGTGATAACTTTCTCCAAAATGGCGGATGACAAAGCAAAAGCATGCGAAATTGAAAAATAATGGTTCGAGTTTGCGACGGTGCACGGTATAAACAAAAAATTGTAGCTTATTGGGATCAAAAGCGTACGAAAGTACAGAGTCTCCTCTTTAAAATGCTTTTTTATGCATCTCGATACGATGATTTTTCGCTGAGAGATTCGCATTTGAAGTAAGAATCTGCCTTTTTCTTCAAATGCAAATCTCTCGGTGAAAAATCATCGTATCGAGATGCATAAAAAAGCATTTTAAAGAGGAGACTCTGTACTTTCGTACGCTTTTGATCCCAATAAGCTACAATTTTTTGTTTATACCGTGCACCGTCGCAAACTCGAACCATTATTTTTCAATTTTGCATGCTCGCGCTTTGTCATCCGCCATTTTCAATAAATTTATTTTGCAACATTGAAATAAATTGATTCTTAAAGTAGAGATTTTTAGCTTCATTTCCATATTTTATAGAACTTTCTATCTTTATTATTTACGAAGTTATCGTCAGTTGAAATTTGATGAATTTTTCCCACATTTTCAGTGTACCGCTTTTTTTTCGGGTGAGTGTATATATATATATATATATATATTAGTATACACACACAAATATAGCAAACTTATTTAACAGTAGGCACACAAGACAGGATACAGGTATAATATATTGAACAGGATATATGTTATGTATAACATTCATCTCTAATTACATAATAAACTCTAGGTATAATTAAGATAAAAAATATTATTTCCTTTTCCTTTTTATGTTTTTATTTATATATATTGTAAATACATATTATTCTCTATAAAATAATATTTGTTTTGTTAATTGGTGCCTTTTTCGGATAGGTTTTAGGACTTCTTGTAAATAAAACTTAGAATATGTATGCAGTTTTATTTTAATGTATCTAGAACTAATTGCAATTATAAGTCTAATTTTATGCGGCATATCAAAAATGCCAACATTATCGCATTCTAAGTTTGGAAATATAGAAGAATCAAGAACTAAATTGTTTTTAACTCTATTTATAACAATGTAATCTAATTTTTGTACAGATAATTCAGAATAACCATCAGTTACAATATTTAATTGTTTTTCCGTCTCTATGCAGATTTTATAAACAGAATTAGATGGCTTAATTAAACCACCGTTATCCGAAAAATCTAAAAATTTTGCAAATGTTGAACAATGAACATAACTATTTGCATAATTATGTTCATTATTCAAACTTCTTAGCTGAAGAGCACATGTATAACAATCAATATTTAATTTTTTTACTATATATCCGCTTAAGTAGTACATGATATATTCATTTAATTTTTTCATTGATGGAGGTAAAGATATCGCACCACTATGAATATATTCATCGTCGCTTTCATAGTTATTATTAAAATCATTAAGTATAGATTGTTTCCTTTTTTTCCAACGAAATTCAAATATAGAATCAGATAAATCTGTATCAAGCTTAATACAGTTTGCATTTGTAGAGTGTCTAATATCATTGCGAAGCAATAATTGTCGCATAGCATTTTTGAACTGAAACACATTAGGATTGTTATTATGACCATGACAACTTCTTATTTTCGAAAAAAATATTTCAACATGATCCTGCGAAAAATTATAAGTTAATAAATATTTATATGATTTATTTTCTTTAAATAAATCTTCAGCCACATCTAAGACTGATTTAGCAGATATAGCAAAACCATAAATGAAAGTTTTTCTACCTGTGTTATACAAAGGTTTTCCCTCTTTATCTTGTAATGAAAATAAATACGTTATATATTCTTGAACCATATTTTTTAAGTATGGTATATTACTCTCAAAAATTGGCTTTTTATATCCTTTACCGAAAGGATTTCTGGAGTTTAAAAAATCAAACATGTTATCAATAATTCTAATAAATTTGATTGTACCATTACTATCTTTAAACTGATCAAAATTTTCTTCTTTTAGAAACTGAATTGCATTTGCTACAGATGAACTTAGAGTGTGAGCGGCGTATTTTACCGCGTCTCTGGAGTGTATGTGAAATATTTCGAAATAATAATAATAAAAGTATTTAATTAAGAAACCCTATAAATAATAGTTCATCATTTCGATATTTCGTGGAAAGTGAGCGATTGTTTAAATGTATAACCATTAAAAAATCATTATAAAATCGAGTCCTGAAAATCCGAACGGCGAGTACGCTGCCTGATAGTGCTCAGCGCTCACAAAGCTATCATTGCCAGTGTCGCATGTTTTCTTACAAAATGCATATTTCCGCAAATTTTCAATGAATCAATCTGAAAATTTCCAGAAATCTTCCTTCAGTAGTGAGGAACAAATGTATCACTGGAAGTTGTTCCAAATTTCAAGTTCCCTCGATACTTTTTGTCGGCGAAACTAAAAAAACGTGGTTACCGATTGGCCTCAATTTGCAATTAATTATTATTAAACAATAGGCGATTTTCAGTTTTTTTATTGTTTTGTAGGCATCGCTAGACTGTACTGCATGCGTATACCAAATTTCAAACAATTTCAATAAAATTTGGCCAAATTACGACGATTTATATCTTAAAATTTTATTGAATTTAGGGATAAAAATTTTTCAGTTTTTTATTTTTATTATTAAAAATAAGCATCGAACAAGAAAACTGCAAATAGAAAAAAGTTCCGTCTCGTCGATCTCTACAAGCCTATATTTAAACAAATTAATGTTGCGACTTTCAAAATTTTCATGTTCTGAGACGTTTGGACAATACTTTTACAGGATTTCAAGCGCTGGGCGAATTCTTTGATCCGGGCCGTCAATTCTATCTATCTGTTACGCTCGGTCGACCCGCTGAACTTATTTTTAGCCGAGCGCGCGTTACACAGGTACAGCGTTTTGTGTGTGCGTGAGATGTGCTTGGGCTCGAAATCCCGCTGATCTTATCCGCACTCGCTTATATTGTACTTTATTTAACTATTCTTTAATGTTTTTTTTATAAACTTCTTATATCAAAAAATTTAATTTTTTGTGAAATCTTTACATATTCAGCAAGCACTAAAATACATATTGATGCGCGAAAGATGCCGAGATCATCTCTCTATTGCGCAATATATAATTACCAGGAAAATATCAGAATAACAAAAGTCTTAATTTATTTTATCCATAAATTTGTAATACGTTTTTTAGCCTATTAAAAATCAAATATCAAATAACTTTGCTCCACAAGATATCAAAACTCGAATTAAGAGTATCATTTTTAAATCATTTTGTAAACAAATTTAAGATTGCTACTTTTACTTATACATTCGACAGCAAAATTAAAGTATCACTCATTCTGCTCTCTAAAAATAGGCAAATTTCGAAAGAGTGTAACTTTGTCAAAAATGATCATAATAAAATATTCCATATTCAAATTTTAAATTTGAAATCTTTACTTTTCAGATTGGTACTTTATTAAACAAGTTACTGATTTTTTACGAAACTATACGGATACAAATAAAGAATGCAAAATGCGTTAAATTTTAAAATTTTTGTATGAACTTTGCAAAGTTTCATGACATGAATTAAAAATCGCACACAAATGCGGTTTATAGCTTTTGAAAGTGTTAATATTGAAGCAAAAATAATTTTTTTTACTTTAACATTGAATAATTTGTTGAAAAAATTGCACAACGTTCAAACAAATAAATTAAAGGTAAAGATTTACGCTTTCAAATAATGTAAACCGTATTTGTATGCGATTTATAAATCACGCATTGGAACTTCTCAAAGTAAAAAATTTTAAAATTTGACGCATCTCTTTATATTTGATGTAGCTTTGTAAAAAATCAGTAAGTCATTTACTAAAATACCGATCTCAAAAGTAAAGCTTTCAAGTTGTAAAATGCTTCTCAGAACATTTTATTATGCCTACTTTTGACGAAGTTATAAATTCTCTTGAAATTTGGAGGGCAGAACGGGTGATGCTTTAATTTTGCTGTTAAATATGTATACATCAACACATTATCATTGGATATATTTATATCATTTAAAAAAACATTTCTTATCTTACAGACAGAGCGACACTGAATCTTTACCTAGTTCATATTTACAAGTACTAAATTTATTCCCATCAATTTGATTTCTGTTCCTCTCTCTCCTACTCTCTTTGGTTATTGCCCCCCCCTTTCCTATCTTTTTTCCCTTCCTTTCCCCCCCCCCCCCTCCTCTATCTTTCTCTGTTTTTGGTAATATCTGAACTCCCTCCTTACTTCATCACCTTGGGTTTCCACACAACTCTGTGCGGATAATTTGCCGTTCTCATTACCTTTTCAACCATTTGACCAAGTTGACATTTATTCCTATGATTTTGACACTTCGGTTTTTAAGTTTTAACGTAATATTTATTATGAGTATCGAAGGCGAATCATGGGACAAAATCTATCTCTGGCTCTTCCATTAGACGTATGTATCAGTTTTTATGTTACCATTGTACAATTTATAAAAGAATACCATATGTTAATTTACACGGGCAATAATTTTTACAGTTTCAATTATATCTCCACATTGGATTCTAATTAATAGGAAGAAATCAATGCGTAGCTCGTACCGTTTATTTATTTAATTTTTAATGTTCCGACTATCAAGACATTGTATTTATTTTGTAATTTATGGTAAATGTCACTGAAGAAGGCCTAACATAGGCAGAAACGTTTTGAATGTATTTTATATCTATAATATAATTTGATTTTATGCACGAACACCTTGCAACGGCTCTTTTCGCCTCTCATCCCTAATTATTTCTTATTTTTATAAACACGATTTCAAAAATATGCAAAAGTATGCTTTTAAAAAATAACTTATAAACAAAACTTACCACTGTTGCGTATCCATAATTTTTGTCTTGCATCTTGCTTTGATGGAAATCTAAATAAATGTGAATCTGTAGTATATCGTCCGTTACGACAATTTTTATAAGCACATTTATCATAAATTGTTTCCATTGTCCACTGATTATTTATTATACTTTATTTAATAAATGTTAAATATGTTTCATAAACTTTTTAAATATAAAACTAAAAAACTATATAAATTAAAGGATAAAGTTCCGATTAGCGGAACCCTCCGATTTTTTTGAAACTACACTATTTTTTGTATTTTTGCACGTTGATTACGAATATGATAATGAAAATTGCCGACAAGGTCATTTTCAAGGTCAAAACATTAAAAAACTGAAAAAATATCATTTTTTTAACATTATTTCAATAAATATTGACGTAACAAACAAATGTTTCAAATAAAAGTTGTAATTCTTGTAAAAATACATTATTTATGTTCTATGCATTTTTTGTGTAAAACTGATAATTTTCGAGAAAATTGACGTTAAAGATTGAAAACTTTGGTAAACAGGTAGGCCTTAGCTTGCATGCGCATGCCGTTCAAGAATGTAGCGGCGTGTGTGCGTATACAATTTATGTATATTTATTAAATCTTTGCCTTGCTAAAAATCTAATGAGTCTACAATATACTAAAAATACTAGATACTGAAAAGATTAGCAAGACCCAAACGCAAGGTGTGTGCGCGCAGAAAGTTTATATGAATTAAATCTTCGCCTTACTAAAAGTATGAGTCTACAATATACTAAAAATATTAGATACTGAAAAGATTAGCAAGACCCCTACGCAAGGTGAAGAGCATATTGTGTTTGAAAGTTATTTTAAACTTCTATAATAGTGACTAGCCATGTAATAGGCGGGGGAAGGGGCAGAGCCCCTCCCCCTGCACCCCCCTCCCCGCCTGCGTCTTCTGCCTCCTTGGGGGGGCTTCGCCCCCCCTAACCCTTCTTTTTTCGTCCCCCCGAACCCCCCCTACCTGTTTACCAAAGTTTTTAATGTTTAACGTCAATTTTCTCGAAATTTATCAGTTTTACACAAAAAATGCATAGGACATAAATGATGTATTTTTACAAAAACTACAACTTTTATTTGAAACATTTTTTTGTTACATCAATATTTCTCAAAATAATCTCAAAAAAGTGATATTTTTTCATATTTTCTGACCTTGTTTTGACCTTGAAAATGACCTAGTCGGCAATTTTCATTATCATATTCGTAATCAGCGCGCCAAACTACATAAAATAGTGGAGTTTCAAAAAAATCGGAGGGTTCCGCTAATCGAAACTCCACCCAAATTAAATAACAATTAAACAGAAATAAAAGAAAATATAAAAACGATATTTTATAAAACGATAATATTGCAAAATGAGAAATGTGAAACGAAGCTGCACGGTAACATACAGACTTTCCGTTGCACACTGACTATGAGCGTAGCGTATTTATTTCAATTTTTACCGAGATGCTCGCTGTTTACTTGTTTTGCTAGGACAGTGCTCGGAATTTGTTGAACATTTCAGCCAATTTCCGCGGTATACCCCTTTTTTGTCTCCATACCGCGCTTGCTGCAGCCGCTAGGGTCAACGCCGCCGAGCGTTAGGAACGGCACTATTTAATTATTAGTGGATTCTTCTCCCTATTTATTAAAATTATTAAAAATTTATTAAAATTTATTAAAAATAAATTTATTAATAAATTTATTAAGTGAAAATATTTCAATAGATTTCCACATCACCCATGAGGTACTAATGCTGACGCGTTTTTTTTAAAGTGGTTTTTTCAGTAGATCCGCTCCACTGAAGATAAAAATGCGTCAGCATTAGTACCTCATGGATAATGTGGAAATCTATTGAAGTATTTTCACTTAATAAATTTAATAATAAATTTATTTTTAATAAATTTTAATAAATTTTTTAAAATTTTAATAAATAGGGAGAAGAATCCACTCATAATTAAATAGTGCCGCTCCTAACGCTCGGCGGCGTTGATCCTAGCGGCTGCAGCGAGCGCGGTGTGGAGAAGAAAGAAGGCGTATACCGCGGAAATCGGCAGAAATGTTCAACAAATTCCGAGAACTGTGCTAAGAGATTGTTTTATAAAACTATAATCTCTCTCAGGACTGTCGATGATATATATATACTGTGAGTCACAAAATTATTCGCTCAGTCGAGAATGCAACAAAGATGAATGAAATAATGAGACAACAAAGGACTTTTTGAAATTTTTTAATTTGGAAATACATAATTTACAGTTCAATATAACAGAATTGTAAAAAAATTTGGAACATTGTGGTTTATAATTACAGGAAAACAGGTTATAACAATTCTTTACACGTTTCCACGTCACAAAATTGTTCGCTTATATTGTAGAAATTATTATTTTAATAAAATTTATACTTAGTGGGATATCCTTTTTGTTTTATAGCTTCGGCAAGTCTTTTTGGCATCGATCCTACTATTTTTTTCAAATAATCGCTGTCTATTTTTTGTTATTCCTTTTGTAATCTATTTTGCAACTCAGTTTTGCTTGTAATAGAATGTTTGCGAATTTTTTCCGTAGTACTCTTCGAACTGTTTCGTGGGAAACTTCTTTTTCAGAGAAATTTTGAAGAAGTGAGTTTATTCGGGGAGCACTTATCTTCGGATTTTCTTTAACTTTCCTAACTACAAACGCTCTTCTGAGGAATTTGTAAGGCTTAGGATGAACGAGAGGTTCTTTTTTAAATAATAAATCGTCTTGTAAAACAACACTGGTACTATATTTAATACACAAATTAATACACGAGGAAAAGAGGGGGTCGCGATATGCCACGTTCCCTTTTTCCAAAAGTTAATAAAGAGTTTCTTATTAAAGGTACGCTCACCTTTGTTAAACACTAAGTGCACACTCGCACCTTCTACTTTCAATTGTTCTTTTAACACTTTTTTATTAGAAAAACTCCGGACCAGTACACGCTCGCACGGCCGTAAAGATACTCTCTATACTGTTCGTCTTCGTCGTTCTCTCTTATATCGTAGCTCCGAATTAACGACTCCGATTTTTCCCTATTTGTCTCTTCTTTCTAATAGATGGCATTAATCGCCTAATACACGTGTGGCCTACCGACGCTTGTCGCGAATGGTCTCACTATATATATATATATTACCTATATTCTTACAGTTTTCGGCCATCCTGATATGTTGTTCGTCCTCGAACATCAACGAGTATATCACTATATGTAAATATAATAATTACAAAGTTATTTCCTAACAAATCAACGTTTATAATCTGTTTTTACTTATGATTAAAGTCGCAGAAACTTGTAACAATATATTAGAACTGTTTATTTCTTTATTTTTCCTGTCTTTTATTTTCTAACTTATTTTCTATTTGTTAATCTATTCTATTTTATTTATTTATTTTAAACTTATTTGCTTAACCTATTCTATTTTATTTATTTATTTTAAACTTATTTGCTACGTTTTCCTTGTATTTTCAGACTTATTACTATATTTAATTTCAAATATCGCAAGCAAAAATTTTTTTTTTTTTTTTTTATAACAATATTCTTCGCATATTAATCGCTAGTTTTTCCATTTATTTTAATATCATTATCGCTTCCTTTAACAGGCTCATTTATACGGATCCATGGTTTTATTTTATCGGATGACAAAATTGTATTTAATGGTTTTTGAGTAATATTGTATCCTGGAATGTCCGTTACTACAAATCGATTTTTCTTTAATACAGCTTTAATATGATAGGGTCCTTTGAATTTAGGAGCTAATTTTATATTGGTTCCCGGTTTGTGCTGTACAATCTTTATAAGAACTAAGTCTCCTACATTGTATTTAGTATTTCTTTTATGCCGCTTATCATATTGTATTTTATTGTACTCTTGCAATTTTCGGTTTACTATTTGTGCAGAATCTCGTGCTTTCATTCGCTCGGTTTCAAAATATTGTTCGTCAGTTAGCAACAGATCAATTAAGGAACGCAAATATTCATCTTCTTTGTATCGTTGTTCGTATCCTAATAATAGCTTACTTGGAGTTGAATTAATCGCTTTATTCAGAGTATTATTTATAACATATTGTGTCGTACTCAATTTGTCTTTCCATTCATTTGGTTCATTTGTTAGTTTAGATAAAGTAGATTTTAGAAAACGATTCACCCGTTCTACCTGGCCATTAGCCCAGGGGGATGCTACCGCTGTTTTTACCTGCTTTATTTCTCTATTTTTTACAAATTCTGTAAAATTATTCGACGTAAAAGCGGTACCTCGATCACTAATAATTCTTTTGGGATTGCCAAATAAATGAAACAAAAAGGTTAAATAATTTATAACCTCGTCTGAACCAGTGGATTTTGTAGCAAAAAGCCATACAAATTTAGTGAATGCGTCTACTATAATAAGAATATGTTTGAATTTATCATTAGTCTCTGGTAATGGGCCAAAATGATCTATGTGTAAAGTTTTGAACGGTTCGGAATCTTTTTCGAATATCTCCATTTCGCCTTTAGGTTTGCCTGCTGCCAGTGAATACGATAAACATTTAACGCAATTGTCTATATATTGTCGAACTTTAAGTTTTAAACAAGGAAACCAATAATGGCTAGTTATTCTGTGTATGGTTTTATCTATTCCAACGTGACCTATTTCATCGTGATTTATCCGTATAATAGTATTAACCATATTTTCTGGTACAACAAATAAATCTTTATCTTTGTATTTTCTAAAAAGAAGGCCATCTATTAAGGTGAAATATTTGCTCCCCTTCAGCTCTATGTTTTCTGCTATTTCTTTGAGTTTTACGTCCGTCAATTGCTTGAACATAAGTTCATCTTCGGCTGTTATCGCGTTGACTGTTATTACATTGCGGCTCAGAAAATCTACATGCAGCATTTTATCAGAAGGTCGATGCAGCATTTCGAATTTATAATTTTGTAAAGCCAATGTCCAACGCGCGATTCGAGGATTGATATTCACCTTCCGCATGGCTAAAGCCAACGAATTACAGTCGGTTATGACCTTAAAAGTGATTCCTTGCAAATATACATGAAAGCGTTCGATTGCTTTTACTATTGCCAAGGTCTCCAGCTCAAAGCTATGATAATTTCTCTCGGCGTCACTGGTTGCTTTACTGAAATACGCGATTGGTGCCATAGCGCCCGAATTTTGTTTTTGGAGTAAGATCGCTCTGAAACCATGATTGCTTGCATCCGTATGGAGCTCGGTTTCAGCCGTTGGATTATAGATGCACAAGACCGGCGAAGAGGTCAATTCTTTCTTTAATAAATCGAATGATTTCATGCACTCCTGGCTAAAGTCGAAATTAACATCTTTTTTTGTTAAAAATTGTAATGGTCTGGCTTTTACAGCGTAATCCTGTATAAACTTTCGAAAATAACCAGTCAGTCCGAGAAAACCTTGTATTTGTCTTATATTTTTTGGATAAGCATAATCGGATATAGCTTGAATATGTCTTTTGTTTATCGTAATACCTTTGGCAGACACTAGATATCCGAGATATTCAATTTCCCTCTTTAGAAATAGGCATTTAGCCAAATTTAATTCTAAATTGTATTTTCGTAGTGTTATTAGTACTTCTTTCAATATTGTTAAATTTTCAATGATAGACGACGTCGCGATTAAAATGTCATCCATATATAAGAGTATCTTGTTACTACGTACCATTGGTTCAAAAACATATAATATTCTTTTCTGAAATTCTGCAGGGGCCTCAGAATATCCAAATGGCATTTTGGTATATTCATACTGTCCATGAGGTGTTGCAAACGAAAAATATTTTGTATCCTCAGGATGTATTTTTATTTGGTGGAATCCATCTCGCAAATCTAACTTAGTATATATTTCTTTACCGTACAGCTGATCTATTTGATCTTCAATAATTGGAAAGGGATATTTTTGAGGAAATACCCTTTGATTAAGCGGTCTTAAATCTATGCACATACGCTTCCTTCCGTCTCTTTTATTTACTAATACAACTCGAGAACAGTAAGGTGAGATACTTGGTTTTATAATTTCTCGCTTTAATAAATCCTCCGTAATATCGAAAAGCTCCTTTTTTTCTACGAACGACATTTGTCTTGGCGCGTAACGAAATAAGGATGAATCTTTTAAATGTACTCTTATATTATAATTATCAGTAACAGGCTCGACTTTTATTTTTTCAACTTCGTAAAAGACATTCAAGAGAGAATTTTTAATCCGAAAGTCTAAGTTATTATCCAAATTTTCCATTATAATATCATCCTGTGTTTTTTCATTTATCAATTTAATCGAAAATATAGTATTATCTAATTCATGGGTGTCATTTAAACATTCAAAATCAAACCGACCGTTGCAGAAAGTTAATTTCAATCTAGCTTTCGTAAAAAATTCTCGACCTAGCAACATATCAAAAGCAATAGTATTATCATCTACTACATAAAAAATAATATCAAACCATTGATTCTTTAATTTCTCAAGACAGATCTGATCGCATATCTTACCGTAAACTTTAATGACTGTGTTAACGATCGAGCTTCGCGCTGCGTGCGTTATGTCGTTTTTATAATTTCTTTTTCGTCATATATTTCTATAATTTTGTCTTTATAATTCGTTATCGTATACGTTGTAACAAATTCACATTAACGGGCAGAATATGATCATGTTTAGCGTTCGCCGCGGAAAAACATGCCTCGGTAAACAATCTCGAGTGAGCCGCTGCTATTGTTTTTATTTTTACTTCTAACAGCGAAGGCCACGAGAGAAGCGTTGAAAAGACGAAAATTTCAAAATCATCAGAGATAGCGTTCCCCTCTCTAGCGCTTGAGTTTAGATCTGCGCGAATCATCATCGATCATCTGGCCCTCTCTCCGATGTGAAAAAGGCGGTCGCAAGCCGATCAACCGGACAGGCGTTTCACTCGGTCATTTTTGAAAAACCAGAAGCTTTCTTCAATTCCGAGTAAGAAGACGCTTCAAGTCGCTGAGTGCTAGTAATTAGTTTTCTCATTTTTTGTCTCAAGCGTACGAAAGCTTAGTTCGGGCTTCGAAATCAGCTGTTTCTCGAATCTTTTCTTTTTTGCGAGATTTAGACGCTTGTCGCGTGAACGTAATCGACGGGCTTAATCGCCAGCGAACTTTTGTTAATTTCGTTTGATTAATTATTGACAATAAAGTGCATTATTCTGCAAGTATCATCGCTCTACAAACATTTATCGCGCTCATACGATTTGATCCGTTTCCCCGCGTCTGCGGGTCCTCACTTTTCGCTCACTTAATTCCATTTAGCTCTCTTTCTCTCGCTCGGTTGCCGGTTCGTGCGACCGCCAGCGTTCTCTCTCCTTCTCGTTCCTTTCGCTGCTCGCTCCGTTCTTTCCTTGCCGCCAATCTTACCCTTCGCTCTCTCTGAGCGCACCCGGCACCTCTCTGTTCCGATCGGAGTCTCATTTCGATCGCGAACAAAAATTTGGTCCTTCGAGCCGGATTAAGGGCAATCAGTGCGGCGCGTTAAAGTGACTGGACAAAGGGGAACAATTCGTATATCACCATGAGTGAACTGTTAGCGAAACAGCAAGCATTGTTTCATTCAATCTCCCGGTCACTTGACAATTTTCGAAAGGTCGGGAAAAACAATTACACACCCGCAAAAATACGATCGCGAGTGTCCGCCCTGAAAGAGACATGGGCTCAGTGCATTGAGACGCATTCATCGTTGCTGCAAGCCGTGCCAGAAGCAAAGCGAGAGTCGGTCGACTACTTCCGGAGTCAGCTTTTCGACACACACGAAGACGTCTATCAGGAGACCCTGGACTACATGGCGGAGCGTCTCGAGAAGATCGAACCGCCGATGACTTCCACCTCGGCAAATCATCGCGCCAGTGAGTCTTCATCAGCCTTTTCGCTGTCTCATCTACCACCCATCAGCATTCCACCGTTTTCGGGCAAGTACGACGAATGGGAAAGTTTTCGCGATCGTTTTTCGTCGCTCATTATCCACAATAAGGACTTGTCCGCGTTCGCGCGTATGCACTTCTTATCTTCGAGCTTGACCGGGCGCGCTCTGGACGCGATTAAGAACATTCCAGTAACAGCCGACAATTTCGAGATCGCTTGGAAAACTCTGGTGTCGCGCTATGAGAATAAACGTCGCTTGGTCGATATTCATGCCGCGTCGCTGTGTAATCTCCCGAGTGTTTCACGCGAGTCAGCTTCGGAATTAAACGAACTACGAGATAAAGCCAATCAAGCTATCGCGTCTCTAAAAACACTCAAGCGATCATCCGAAGACATTCTGAACGATCTCCTCGTGTATACAGTCTCTCAAAAACTCGATCCTGCTACGCGAAAAGCGTGGAAGCTCAAAGGGGGGGACGAAACGGCTATTCCGTCATACGCAGATCTCGATCGCTTCATCGCCTCTCGCGCTCGCGCTCTCGAGGAATTGGCGCCTCCAAGCGCTACGAAACAAGCACGGTCGCAAAGGACAACGAGCGCGACGGCGTCCGCAACGTCCGCAATCTCGTGCCCACTGTGCAAATCGGCTCACTTTATCAACAAGTGTCCGCAGTTTATTAAGAAAAACCCGATACAACGTGCGGAAATCATCAAAAGCAGCAACCGTTGCATGAACTGCTTGAGCGCAAAACACGCAGTAAAGTCGTGCCCCAGCAAATACGCCTGTCGCACGTGTCAGCAAAAGCATCACTCGATGCTACACCTTAATGCAGATTCTCCGTCAGTCGAAACAGCCAGCCCGCTCGACTCCAATGCGCAAGCAAAGACCGCTGAGACTGCTGCTGTATTAAATATGACGACCAAAACTCTTTCGCGACCTCACGTGTTGCTGGCAACCGCTAAAGTCCAGGCTCGGACAGCATCAGGTCGCGCCATCGTCGTTCGAGCATTAATCGACCAAGGCTCGGAAATAACTTTTATGACCGAACGACTCGCGCGGATCCTAAAAGTGCGCCGCGTTCGCGCACCGGTTGCCATTTCAGGCGTCGGAAGCTTCGACGCTGGCTCTTGTCGTTTCACCGCAAACATAATTCTTTCTCCTTGCGACAACTCGAAGCCGGCCCTCGAGATTTGCGCGTCTATAATGAAGTCGCTGACGAGCTACGCCCCGTCGCCTGCGGTCTCTCCCGTCAATTGGGATCATCTCGCGGATTTTTCTCTCGCGGATCCGGATCCTCTCAGCGCAGATCCAATTGATCTGCTCTTAGGCGCCGATCTTTATGCTAATCTAATTCTCGAGGGCGTGCGAAAGGGCGAAAGCGGCCAACCTGTGGCGCAAAATACCGTCTTTGGATGGATCATCTCGGGCTCGACGGCGACTCGTGAGGACTCACGTCACGTCACCGTCCAGCATTGCGCAAACAATCTATCACTCGATAAGCTTCTCCAGAATTTTTGGGAGATCGAGGAGCTGCCGCGACAGACACTACTCAGCCCCGAGGAGCAGCATTGCGAGGAGCATTTTGTGTCGACGCACTCGCGCGATTCGAACGGTCGGTACATCGTGCGTCTCCCATTCAAGCGAGGCCCTCCGATCGAAATCGGAAGCTCGCATGGGACCGCCAAACGCTTGTTGCAAGGATTGCAGCAACGCTTCAATGAAAATCCGCAATTAAAAGCGGAATACAGTGATTTTCTTAGCGAGTATGAGCGAATGGGACATATGCGAACCATAACGTCTCCCGGGCCCGACTCAGCGCAATGTGTTTACATTCCGCATCACCCGGTTATTCGCGAGAGCAGCGTTACCACGCACTTGCGCGTCGTGTTTAACGCCTCGAGCCGCACTGGGAATGGATCGACGCTAAATGATCATTTGCTCGCGGGTCCGAAATTGCAGACCGACTTAGCGGCGGTAATTCTACGATGGAGACAGTTTCGCTACGTTTATGCCGCCGATATCGCAAAAATGTATCGCCAAATACGAGTAGATCCTCGCGACGTCGACTACCAGCGAATCTTGTGGTTCCGTGATAACGACCACAGCGTACAAGCGTATCAGTTGCTCACGGTGACATACGGTACGGCTTCGGCGCCCTTTTTAGCACTTCGCGTGCTTCGTCAGCTTGCTCAAGACGAAGGAGATGCGTTTCCCTTGGCGGTCTCGGTGCTCCAAGATCATATTTACGTCGATGATGTCCTCTTCGGGGCGGACGACATTCCGATGCTTCGACAAATCCGCGAACAGCTGTGCACACTGTTAGCCCGAGGTCAGTTCGAATTGCGAAAGTGGGTCAGCAACTCGTCAAAATTATTGAGCGACATCGCCGTCGAAAATCACGGGTTAGCTTGCTCTAAAATTCTACAAAATAATGAGCACATAAAAATTCTCGGTATCAGCTGGAATCCGGCGTCGGACGTCTTCGAATTTCGCGTGTCACTTCCTCTCTCGATTCCAAACACAAAACGGGCGATCTTATCCACCATCGCGAAGCTGTTCGATCCACTCGGTTGGAGCACGCCCGTGACAATTTCAGCCAAAATCCTTCTGCAAAAATTGTGGCAGCTTAAAGTGGACTGGGATGAAACTATTCCATTAACATTGGTAAGCCAGTGGGAGTCCATAAAAACGTCGCTGGTCGACCTAAACGGGCAGCGACTCGCTCGCTGGATACAGCAAGGATCCGATACAATGGAATGCGAGCTTCACGGCTTCTCTGACGCGTCTACCACTTCTTACGCCGCCGCCGTTTATCTTAGGCTCACATCCATCTCTGGGGAGATAACTTCCGCGTTGCTTGTCGGAAAATCAAAAGTCGCGCCGATCAAATCATTAAGTATTCCTCGGTTGGAGCTAGCCGCGACCGTCCTTCTGTCTCGGTTGATGGAATTCGTGCGTAACTCTCTCCGTCTCACCACAGCTTCATGTCATTGCTGGACGGATTCAACCGTCGTGCTTGCGTGGGTGAGTCAACCGCCGTCGAGGTGGAAAACTTTCGTGGCAAATCGCGTGTCCGAAATCCAATCCCGGATTCCATTTGCCTCCTGGAAACATGTTCCAACCGGGGACAATCCTGCCGATTGCGCATCTCGCGGAATTCTTGATAGCCAGCTCGCTACCCACAAACTTTGGTGGCAGAGACCAACGTGGTTGCGTCTTCCGGCATCTGAATGGCCCGCACTGGTTGACTCTTCGTCCGAAGCGCCTCTCGAACAGCGACTTTGCGCCGCCGCTCATGTAGTAAATCCACCGGAGCCGTGAGATCTATCGAAACGCTACTCCTCATGGCCTAAACTCATACGCGTTACCGCGTACATCATGCGCTTCGCTCATCGGCTTCGTCACCGGGCAACGCATCAGGTAACGATCAATGAAGCTCCATCCGCCCTTTCGGCGAGCGAATGCCGAACCGCGCGAGATTTCTGGCTTCAGCGCGCTCAGGAGGAATTATTTCCAGTAGATCGAAAGGCGCTACAAAATCAAAAGGCCCTGTCCTCAAAGAGCCGACTCCTCTCTCTTAATCCTTTTCTGGGCAGAGATAAATTAATTCGCGTTGGCGGGCGGTTGTCCAACGCTCTCATTGCCCTTCCACGCAAACATCCCGTCATTCTCGCGTCGTATCCACTGGTGACGCTCCTAGCTCATCACGCTCATCTGCGATCCCTTCACGCCGGCACTCAACTCACGCTCGCAACATTGCGTCGCGAATTCTGGATAATCCGAGCTCGAAGCGTGGTAAAAGCGGTGATAAATCAGTGCATAGTCTGCACTCGAGAAAAGGCGGCGACGCAAACGCAGCTGATGGGCGACTTGCCGACGGTGCGAGTCGCGCCTCCCGCACGCGCGTTTTTGCATTGCGGTGTTGATTACGCCGGTCCGGTCTCAATTCGAGCGATGTCCGGCCGCGGCGTTAAATCACACAAGGCGTACATCGCCGTTTTCATATGTATGGCGACTCGCGCTATCCACCTAGAAGTCGTCGAGGGCTATGCCACCTCGGCATTTCTAGGAGCTTACTCTCGATTTTGCGCACGACGAGGACTTCCAGAGTCCATGTACTCCGACAACGGAACTACTTTCGTGGGGGCCGAGCGCGAGTTATCTATAGCCTTCCGAGCGGCTCTTCGCGAGCCTGAATTTCTAAATCGCACGGCCACGGATAATGTAACATGGCGTTTTATTCCTCCATCGGCTCCACATTTCGGCGGGCTCTGGGAGGCAGGTGTCCGAAGCGTAAAACACCACCTCCGTAGGATAGTTGGGTCTCACACTCTGACCTTCGAAGAATTCACTACCGTGCTCTGTAACATCGAAGCATGTCTAAATTCTCGGCCTCTCGCCCCGCTTACTGATACCGTCGACGATTACGAGCCGCTCACGCCAGGCCACTTTTTAATAGGATCTGCCTTGACTACGCCTCCGGAACAATCAGTACTGGAAATCAACGAGAATCGTCTGTCCCGATGGCAACTAGTGCGACAGCTGACGGAGCGATTTTGGAAAATTTGGCAAAATGACTATGTAAACACGCTTCAACAACGGGTGAAGTGGCGAAAAGTAGCCAAAGATTCTGTTCGAGTCGGCAAATTAGTACTGCTAAAAAACTCATTGCTCCCGCCGTGCAAATGGGAACTAGGGCGCATTCTAGAGTGCCATGCGGGCCCTGACAACCTCACGCGTGTTGTCACAGTCAAAACCATCTCCGGCGAGTACAAACGACCGCTAGTAAAAATATGTCTCCTACCGATCGACATGGAGTCGACAAATTAGAACGCGCTAGTTCTTGAGATAACAGCTGATCGCCTCCATCAAATGATCATTCTATCTGTAAAATAACTTTTATAAAATTTTTGTTTGCTGCGATGTATAATTACCGTCATTCTTTCGAAACGATCATTTCAAGGCGGGCGGTATGTTAACGATCGAGCTTCGCGCTGCGTGCGTTATGTCGTTTTTATAATTTCTTTTTCGTCATATATTTCTATAATTTTGTCTTTATAATTTGTTATCGTATACGTTGTAACAAATTCACATTAACGGGCAGAATATGACCATGTTTAGCGTTCGCCGCGGAAAAACATGCCTCGGTAAACAATCTCGAGTGAGCCGCTGCTATTGTTTTTATTTTTACTTCTAACAGCGAAGGCCACGAGAGAAGCGTTGAAAAGACGAAAATTTCAAAATCATCAGAGATAGCGTTCCCCTCTCTAGCGCTTGAGTTTAGATCTGCGCGAATCATCATCGATCATCTGGCCCTCTCTCCGATGTGAAAAAGGCGGTCGCAAGCCGATCAACCGGACAGGCGTTTCACTCGGTCATTTTTGAAAAACCAGAAGCTTTCTTCAATTCCGAGTGAGAAGACGCTTCAAGTCGCTGAGTGCTAGTAATTAGTTTTCTCATTTTTTGTCTCAAGCGTACGAAAGCTTAGTTTCGGGCTTCGAAATCAGCTGTTTCTCGAATCTTTTCTTTTTTGCGAGATTTAGACGCTTGTCGCGTGAACGTAATCGACGGGCTTAATCGCCAGCGAACTTTTGTTAATTTCGTTTGATTAATTATTGACAATAAAGTGCATTATTCTGCAAGTATCATCGCTCTACAAACATTTATCGCGCTCATACGATTTGATCCGTTTCCCCGCGTCTGCGGGTCCTCACTTTTCGCTTACTTAATTCCATTTAGCTCTCTTTCTCTCGCTCGGTTGCCGGTTCGTGCGACCGCCAGCGTTCTCTCTCTTCTCGTTCCTTTCGCTGCTCGCTCCGTTCTTTCCTTGCCGCCAATCTTACCCTTCGCTCTCTCTGAGCGCACCCGGCACCTCTCTGTTCCGATCGGAGTCTCATTTCGATCGCGAACAGACTGAACTATTAATGCCTTTCAAATTTAAATTTCTCCCAACTTGAAGCAATTTGTTATCAATAAAATATTTGGTGTAAATTGATTTTCGAATTAGATTTACAGGGCTACCCGTATCTAC
This sequence comes from Linepithema humile, assembly GCF_040581485.1. NCBI lineage: Eukaryota > Metazoa > Arthropoda > Insecta > Hymenoptera > Formicidae > Linepithema > Linepithema humile. Next base: position 14,116,567 of record NC_090133.1, read on the forward strand.
CAGTGCACCGAAAAATTTATTTTTGTTACCTAGACTGCAGACCGATATATAGGGTGTCTCGTGTTCGATCACGCATACGCTGTGTGCGGCAATTCCCGATGAAATAGGCGCTTCTGCTTCCTCCTCGGTCTCCTCCGATGTATCTTGTACAAGATGATTCAATGTAGATCCAGATGCAGTTTTCTTTTTCGGGCAGGCTGAACTAAGATGTCCCTGCTGGCCACAACTAAAGCAAGTACCGTTAGCCAGTCGGCAGTCTTTCAACACATGTCCCACTTTTTTGCAATATGTACACACTTTTTCCTGAAAAGAGGTCGTCGGCTTTGAAGGCAATTTAGAGTCTGTCCCTGGCCTACGAACCATCACATTGTCTTCCGTGATTCCCCGAATATGCTCGATGAATTCAGGTACACTCGTCGCTCTCGCGTCCAATGCAAATCTTCTGAGAAAAGGATCTCTAACTCCATCGGCTAGTAGTTCGATTTTTTCCTTTTCTGAAAGTTTTAAGAATTGCATTAATTTCAGTTTATCCTCAACGTAATTGATAAACTTTTCCGAGTGCGATTTCCAAACACGACTGTTGATCCTGGCTAGGGTCATTGTAATTGTTTCCTTTCGTTCAAAATAGGATCGCAATTGATATCTAAATTCTTCCCAGGTAGCAACCGAATCCACCGGTTGGCGGTTGTACCAATCTAAGGCACGGCCACTCAGCTGATTTACCGCCGCTAGCACCAGGACTCCATCCGATATTTGGTACATCCTTGAAACACCAACAATTCGGTCAATCCACGTAACAACATTTTCTTCTTCCTTTCCAGCGAAAGTGGGGATCAATTTTGCCGTAAATTTAATTTGATTCCAATTGTGAAATGCATTACTTGATGACCCGGCAACCGACTGGGCTGACGTTCTTGATCGCGCTCGGGGAGACTCATTATTTGTCTGCGAAGGTCCTGAACGATTAGCTTCAAGGGCCTGCAACACTGCCTGCACAATTTCCTGTACATTCAAGTTAGTCTGATTTCCCGGCACCGCATTTCCCTCTTCATTGCGTCGAACATTATTCAAATTTGCGTCGACATTTTCTGGAGCACTTGCTACTCCACTTGTTATTTCTAAAGAGGAGGGATGCCCTTCATCTTCTGCATTTCGACTATCATAAATCGGACCGGCAAGCATTATTTGCTCTGGCCACCCGTTTCTTTCGAAATTATCTATCAGGCGATCACAGAGTGCGGCGCGCGAACCTCGGATGTCCAAATTGTGCTGTCGCGCCAGCTCTCGGAGCCCATCCACATTCAGCTGCTCTAATTGCACGCGACTCATAGCGAATGCTCACGTATCGATAACGACAACGATCCAAGACAATGATCGGTAGCGCCTTAGTCGATATCACAGGACACTCAGTTATCCTTCCCTATCGGCAAAATCTAATAATTGGAAGATCCGCCAGAGTGATCCAGCTTGGATTTCGTTTCCGATTTCTCGCACTTTCTAGAACTTTCGTTCTGCAAATGGCGGTATCCCGACTTCCGGTTTCTCGAACCTTCTATATTCGGCTATCCGGCTCACACTTGTCACGTTACCACTGGAATTATTGTTTCTTTCACTTTTGTAATTAATTGTTCTCTTTCGCAGCTCTCCTTTTATACGGAAAACAGCCGCGTATACCATTCGGCTTCACTTCTCTTAAAGCACGTGTACAGTCAACTTCTTTCGGAGTTCACCGAAATTACCGAATTTTCGTTAATCCCACTTCTGACGCGTTAACTGTAAGGTTTAGGATGAACGAGAGGTTCTTTTTTAAATAATAAATCGTCTTGTAAAACAACACTGGTACTATATTTAATACACAAATTAATACACGAGGAAAAGAGGGGGTCGCGATATGCCACGTTCCCTTTTTCCAAAAGTTAATAAAGAGTTTCTTATTAAAGGTACGCTCACCTTTGTTAAACACTAAGTGCACACTCGCACCTTCTACTTTCAATTGTTCTTTTAACACTTTTTTATTAGAAAAACTCCGGACCAGTACACGCTCGCACGGCCGTAAGGATACTCTCTATACTGTTCGTCTTCGTCGTTCTCTCTTATATCGTAGCTCCGAATTAACGGCTCCGATTTTTCCCTATTTGTCTCTTCTTTCTAATAGATGGCATTAATCGCCTAATACACGTGTGGCCTACCGACGCTTGTCGCGAATGGTCTCACTATATATATATATATTACCTATATTCTTACAAATTTAATAATTTCTTTCTACCACGGCCTGTTTTATTTTCTATTCGTCCTTCTTCTTCGTATCGTTTAATAACGTATCGCGCCGTCAAATAACTTTTACAAACAATACTTCCAATTTCTCTTAAAGATTTACTATTTTTTCAATAAAAAATAATTAATTTCCTAACTTCAAGATTTGTTTCTTTGCTTTTTCTGCCCATGATAATGAATTATTGAAACGAGAAGTTAAAAATTGAAATCGATGTTTACTGAATGCTTTTCTATGTTATACTGACTATCTTAAGCAACAATCAGAAATAAATACCCATCGAAGTTAGTAGACTGCATTTGTTTTAGTCGATTCATAGCGTGAGCGAATAATTTTGTGACGTGAAATCGTGTAAAGAATTGTTATGACCTGCTTTTTTGTAATTATAAACCACAATATTTCAAATTTTTTTTACGATTCTGTTATATTGAACTGTAAATTATGAATTTCCAAATTAAAAAATTTCAAAAAGTCCTTTGTTGTTTCATTATTTCATTCATTTTTGTTGCATATTTTTATTTATCAATCTTTTATAAATAACATTTTTAAAATAATTTTTGACAATATCTGATTTATAAAGGATTGGTAAATACACAATTTTTAAAAAGAGCAATTTTTAGGGTAGTCATATTTTAAAAAATAAACAAGTATTTGATCCGACCAATATAGTTTCAAGTTTTATGACACGGTTTTTTTCAATTGATATACAATATTTGTTTTAGAAAAAATTAAAGTCTTCCAGAACAAGCACACAAAATTTTGTGTATGTGTAGTGTTAAGAATATAGAATTAGATTTTAAAACTTAATTGTTAAATGAAACTTTGTGCGGTGCACACTTGCTTGCGGCGGTTCATGACTATAGTCCTCTCAAATTATAAATAAAAAGATTATTTTTACTGTCTAGCTTGCATTCGTGTTTAATATGTATTTTTACATCTATTATAGTTTACGTGTAAACGCCCAACCCTGGCTTTTAATATTCAAAATAAGTTATTGGTCATTACTGTATGAAATATCTATAAGAGTTTATCATCTTTTTAAATATTGACAAAAATGCAATACTTTATTTGCACACGCGCACGCACACACACACACACACACACACACACAAAATTATAGAAGTAATTTATTGAAATAATTTAAATGTACATTTTCAAATTGCACAGGTTATTGAAAATAAATCATCTTTTGCTAAATAAACTGTAAATGCAAAAATAAATGCTACAATACATGTATTTACAATACGTGTGTATTTATATTTCAAATCTGATTGATATACATAATCATGTTTTACAAGTATGCATTACCGACACTTTGTAGATATAGCACATATCGGAACCAAAAAGTCGTGAACATAGCACGGAAGAGACCCAAAAGATCGTGGACATTACCTACGGGATTCGTGGACATTGGCTACGTAGTTCAATGTGCACGTTTTGTGCACATAGAGGCGCTAGCCCACAGAAACACGAAAAATGCGGGCATGTCCACTCTCAGTCTTCTCTCTGATGTGCACATTGATGTATATTATATATGTATATTATACATCAATGTGCACATTACTCTGTATTATCGATCCTTCGTGGACATAGCACGGAACGAAACCAAAAATTGTGCACATGACTACGTAGTTCCAATGTCCACATTTTAGGTCCACAGGTGGCGTATTAGGTCTATATAGTTGGCCCCCCCCCCTCTAACGCAAATCGTAAAAACATTTATATATTCGGATTGTACATTGTTTGTACATGAATGTACTATGATTTTTATCGTTTGTACATTTTTCGTTAATTTAAAAAAAAATTACAAAGTTTTCGTAACTGTGCCAATGATAGTTAGCCCCCCCTATGTCGCAATTACATCACGTAAACTATAACTTATGAATTTATCGTGCTTAATCGTTTGTACGTCGTTTGTACATTATTAATAATTGGTTAAATTTATAATTCCAACATTTGTTTTTGTTTAAAACGCAAGATAAATAATTTTTATTTGAATATGGCGGGTACGGAGTACGGAGCGGGTGCGCATGCGTGTGCGTGCGTATGCGCGCCTGTGCGTGCATATGCGTGTATGTGCATGCGTGTGTGTGCTGCATGTATCGTGTAGGTGTGTATGCGAGTGAGTGGTGGGTGTGTACGTGCGTGTGTATACACAACAACACAGCATATACCCACACATACGCACACACCCACTCACACACACAGCATCACATTAGACGGCATTATATCACGGCTATGTCATCACAGCATAGCAAAAGTTAAAAGTTAAAGACTTTTAAAATATCTCTAGACAAAAAACTATTAATTTTTAAGCTTTGTTCCCATTGAGACTTTCGATCAGTATCAATATTATCGAGTATAGAAAATCAGAAAAACTGTCAAAATTTCTTAAAATCTCCTAACATTGAAGAAATTGTATATAATAATATTAATAATCAAATAAGTGATCAAAAATTAAGTGAAGAGAAAGAAAATGTAAAGAAAAGATGTAGTTATTATTACAAATCTGAACCAGATATTCGTCATCGTAACAATCGTATTAAAGATATTAAAAAATTAATGCTTTTAAAAAATGGTTATAACGTCAATCAACCGATTTTAATTGATAAACAACCCTATTTTGCAAGAAATACTTGTCCATTTGATTCTATAATACAAATATTATTCACAGCGGTTATGGATAAATCACAATATTTTACATCAATAGAATCAAATGCCAACAAGACAATGTAATTTATTCTTAATTTTATTAAAAGGGGATCATGTGCGAATATTTACCGATTGTTTAGTACGTGTACCAAGTACTAAATCAGCTTCTTTGATTGGTGTAGATTTTACACTAAACGATTTATACCTATCGAAGAAGCAGATTTAGTATTTGGTACGCGTACTAAACAATCGGTGTAAACTAAGCCATAGATGACTACATATATGACTACTGTGAACCTTAAAAGAGTGGAGATGAACAAAACATTGTGAAAAAAACATAGAGCAGCATTGACGAGAGATGTCTACATTTGTCGCAACGACAAAGATTTTGATTGGCTAGCGATAATTATTTGTTTCGTAAAGCACGAACTAAAAACAGTGTGAGGAAATCTATCTTTTCAAAATTGATTCAAATAATTTTTAATCATAATTAAAAGATTTCTATAAAAGGACCCCGCACAAACATTATGAATAGGCTTACCATCCGTCCTGATTTAGCAGGACATGTCCTGATTTTGATGATTTTGAAAGCGTCCTGATTTATTTTTTAAAATAGGTGAAATGTCCTGATTTATCGCCGATAGGCAAACTTACGTTTTGTCTGCTATGCTTTATGGGCAGGTGAGTGTGTTCAGAGAGAGAAAAACCAAAGCGCCAAATAAGTTCTTCAAGATCTTTAATGTTTTTGCAATTTACGGTCAGAACGAATGCATTAATGAAATTGTGCGACTTTGCCAAAATCACTTTTCTTGAAAACACCATGCTTATCAATTCGAAACACGCGCGTGATGCGCGGCGCGTTCTCCGCATTAATTGTTTGCGACTCTTGCGAGTTGCGGATTTGATTCGTGTCGTACTTTGTTACATAACCTTGCCTGTTGTCCCAGTGCATGTCCCTGTCGGTGTCAATAAACCAACTAAACATCACATGGTTGACGGCACATTAAATACACAATAAAAAAAAAATCCATGCAGTCCGTCATCCGCGAAATTAAAATATATATTTTTTCGTTGGTTCGTGAAAAGTTTAGAAAAAACTGACAAATCGAGATGCCGCCAAAAAGAAAATGTCATTTCACCGACGACTTACGCCGGAAGTACCCTTGTTTCGGTAAAAGTCGAAGTGAGTTTGAAGCAAAATGTCAAATTTGTGATTCATATGTTTCAATAGCGAATAGTGGTTGGTATTTATTAATTCTATGTATAACTATATTATTTTAACCAGACATAATTAATAATTGAACAATACACTGAATTTAAGAGAATTTCCTCGCGATACTCAACTTTTTCCTCTGGGAGAGAAAAAACATGCGTTGCACCGACACACGGATCAGCTCTATATTGTCAGGTGCACATCGCATGAATTACGTCGCTTTGTTACTAATATAATAGCTTCCTGTTCATTATTTTTCGTTCGTTTTTAGGATCAACCGATCTGGAAAAGCACATTAATACACCGAAGCATGCTAGGAACATTCGAGATGCATCAACATCTAAATCAATGACAAACTTTGTTGTGCATAAATCGACACCCCTTGCTTTAAAAATATCAGCAGCAGAAGGAACGTTAGCATTTCATATCATGAAACATCATAACAGCTTTAAATCAATGGACTGCACTTCAACTCTCTTGCGTACCCTTTTCGACGACTCTGATATTGCCAAAAAAATATCGTGCGCCCGTACAAAAACTGAAGCAATTATAAACGGTGTATTATCACCCCACTGTATACTCATGGTTTCTAATGACCTTAAGAATATTTCATTTGTGAGTATAAGTACGGACAGCAGTAATCACGGCAATAAAAAATTATTCCCTATTGTTGTCCAGTACTTTGATCATATTCAGGGAGGAATTCAAGTACGTATGTTAGACTTGCAAGAAATCAACAACGAAACAGCTGAGACAGTCACAAGTTTGATCGAAGGTGTTATCACAAAACACAATTTAAATAAAAAAATTATTGCATTTTCTGGCGATAATACAAATACCAACTTTGGTGGTTTGAATCGTAAGGGTGAACAGAATATTTTTCATTTACTAAAAAATCGTGTAAATTCTGAACTCGTCGGAATTGGTTGTTCGGCGCATATTCTCCATAATGCGATTCATCACGGTCTCGATCAATTTGGCCTGTTCGATATTGATGTCCTGGTTCTCAAGATCTTCAATTTTTTTTCAATTTACACGGTCAGAACAAATGAATTAAAAGAATTCTGCGACTTTGTCGAAGTCACTTATCGTAATCTATTATACCACAGCAAGACGCGATGGCTGAGCCTGCTGCCTGCTGTTCATCGAATTTTGCAAATGTTTCCGGCCTTAAAACCCTATTTTTTATCCCAAAACAAATCGCTAAAAATACTCGAAGCTTTCTTTCTCGATGACTTCAGCGAATGCTATCTGTACTTTATACATTCTATAATGTCACTTTTCTATGAAAAAATTAAGGACATTGAGAAAGAAAACAACAGCATATTGGAAATAATGGCTATTATTGGAGACACTGTTGAATCATTACGCGAAAGGATAGATTCCAAATTTCTGCCATTGAGCATCAAGCTTGTATTTTCGAAATTAAAAAAAGATGGGAAAGGCAGTAGCTGTGACAATTTTGCAGCAAGGGCACTGTCAGTATACGAAGTAACGGAAGAGTATTTGCGAAAGTAGAGTGAGTTGTTTTCCAAGTTTGAGGTAAATACATTTAATTTTTTCAAAATTTCTTCTTTCTGAATTTTTTTATTGGTTACAAAATTGTATAATTTTTATGCTTTAGGTGTTCAAATGGTTGAATTTCAAACAGAAAGTTGTGCTGGATTATAAATATGTAGAAGAAACCATCATATTTCTGGCGTCCAAAAATATCGTTCTTGACGATTCAAAAACTTTCAATCAATTCGTAAATCTTAAGAAATTTTTGAATCAAAGAGAGAACGATGAAGAATTCTTTAAACAATGCTGTAATTCGAAGATATGCAACTTTTTCTGTGCAAACTCTAACACTGAATCGTATTCAGAAATATTAAAAATTGCACAGTATTTTTTCGCGATACCAGGCCATAACGCGAATTGTGAACGGATATTTTCACTTATTAATACTCAATGGAGCGATGAGCGTAATCGACTGTCAGTAGAAACTGTACGACATATTGTTACTGTTCAGTTTAATCTTAAAAACTTGTCCTGTGCAGATATCTATAAATATTTGTTACGACCGGAAAATATAGAAATACTACGAAAAATCAGTAGCTCCGAAAAGTACCAAAGTACTAGCAACAATAATAAAATGTAATGTCTTAAAACGTGTATTGTTTATTGTCTTAGTATTCAACTCAAGCCGCTTGAGTTAAGTTAAGTAAGGTTAGGTTAGCATTTTGTAGGTGTCCTGATTTTTCATGCAGGTCATATGGTAACCCTAATTATGAAAAGTGATTAAATTCGCCGAAATTGCAGTATCATTTATTGATGCTGATCGAAAGTCTCAATGGAAACAAAGCTTAAAAATTAATAGTTTTTCGTCTAGAGATATTTTAAAAGTCTTTAACTTTTAACTTTTGCTATGCTGTGATGACATAGCCGTGATATAATGCCGTCTAATGTGATGCTGTGTGTGTGAGTAGATGTGTGCGTATGTGTGGGTATATGCTGTGTTGTGTATATACACACGCGCGTACACACCCACCACTCACTCGCATACACACCTACACGATACATGCAGCACACACACGCACGCACATACACGCATATGCACGCACAGGCGCGCATACGCACGCACACGCATGCGCACCCGCTCCGTACTCCGTACCCGCCATATTCAAATAAAAATTATTTATCTTGCGTTTTAAACAAAAACAAATGTTGGAATTATAAATTTAACCGATTATTAATAATGTACAAACGACATACAAACGATTAAGCACGATAAATTCATAAGTTATAGTTTACGTGACGTAATTGCAACATAGGGGGGGCTAACTATCATTGGCACAGTTACGAAAACTTTGTAATTTTTTTTTAAATTAACGAAAAATGTACAAACAATAAAAATCATAGTACATTCATGTACAAACAATGTACAATCCGAATATATAAATGTTTTTACGATTTGCGTTAGGGGGGGGGGGGCCAACTATATAGACCTTGGCGTATTGCTTTGGCGGATCACGTAAAACCTGGCCGTGGCGTCTCTCAGGCTTCTCTCTGAGAAAACTAACGTACAATAGAGTGATTTACATGTTTACAATTTATTTAAAATTGAAGAGACTGGAAAGTGCCAAAAAAACAGAAGCGCAAGTGCTGGGTGCGACCGATATTTCAGCTGGAAAGAAGACGATTGCAAGGAGCAAGTGACAACTTGGTACTAGAAATGCAATTGAATGATTCAGACAAGTATTTCAATTACTTTAGAATGTCACCTGAAACATTTCAAAGACTATTAGTATTGGTTGGACCAGGTATTACAAAACAAGAGTGTATTAGGGAACCAATACCTCCTTGTACTCGATTGGAAGTCACTTTACGCTATTTAGCATACTTCCTCATCGAATGTTACAAAACATTTATGTTTTATTAATTCGTTCATGTCGTCCGACATTATCCACCCGCAATAGCCACATTTCATTCGCTGTAAAATAAGATACATTTATTAATAATTTATATTTATAACAGCTTGCATATATCAAATAGCATTTAATATAAAATATTATTCTTGAAAAATAACAAGCTGATAGAGCCGGAGCTAGTTATAATTGCTCAAATTTCCTTTTATTATAACATTACATACGTTTCGGCCTAAAGGACGTGGCCATCTTCAGTGTAACAAATTAAAAAATTGTCGTTAGTTGTACAATGTTGACAAGATAGTCAGAATAATTTAGGTAACGCATCCTTTTTTTTGACATGTATAGTACATTTTTTTCATAAATTTATGAGAAGCCATGGATCATCTTAGGAGGTCCGATAGAAATAAGTATCAAGTAAATAAAATAACGTGCGTCGACGGCAGTAAGCCAGGCTTGACTGAACTAGTTAAGCCTGGCTTACTGCCGTCGACGCACGTTATTTTATTTACTTGATACTTATTTCTATCGGACCTCCTAAGATGATCCATGGCTTCTCATAAATTTATGAAAAAAATGTACTATACATGTCAAAAAAAAGGATGCGTTACCTAAATTATTCTGACTATCTTGTCAACATTGTACAACTAACGACAATTTTTTAATTTGTTACACTGAAGATGGCCACGTCCTTTAGGCCGAAACGTATGTAATGTTATAATAAAAGGAAATTTGAGCAATAACTAGCTCCGGCTCTATTAGCTTGTTATTTTTCAAGAATATTATTTTAATAAGAAAAAGAGCTATATATTTATATTGTATTTATAAAATATTATTTACTGCAGAATATACAGAAGTCATCGTGAACACTGACAACAAAACCTAAAATTTACGCGTCAAACGCCGTAAGTGAGGAAACATTCATACATGAAATATCTAAAATACAGACAGACGCAAACCCTAATAACTTTTGCGGACTTCCGGTGCGGATTACGGATTACGGGTTCTATATGACGCCGGCCTTAGGCTGTATCCCCATGGAGAAAGAAATAGCGGAACGGAACAGTAACGGAACAGTAGAAGAAAAGAGATATGATGAATATATCTCTTTTCAACTACTGTTCCGTTACTGTTCCGTTCCGCTATTTCTTTCTCCATGGGGATACAGCTTTATACGTACAACAAGAGGTTTATTCTCACTGAACTTGTTACAACGGGTGTTTACGATAATTCAAGTTCGAGTTAGTTTCACTAGGACCGACAATGAGATATACATAACCATCTAGAACCTTTATGATTCATGACAACTCGACGCTGTCTTGTATTGCTTGAGTTAAATTCATTGAATTTGTTGAGTTTAATAAATATAATTATATACATATATATATAATTATATCTATTAAAGAGGTATACCAACATACATACCAACATTATTTGTTTCTTTCATAGACTGATTTGACATTTTTTTATTACAATAAAATTTGCTCTATAAACTCAACAAATTCAATTAATTTAACTCAAGCAATACAAGACAGCGTCGAGTTGTCATAAATCATAAAGATTCTAGATGGTTATGTCTATCTCATTTTTCGGTCCTAGTGAAACTAACTCGAACTTGAATTATCGTAAACACCCTATGAGTACGCGCCAAGAGAAAGAATTGAATATTTGTAGATGAACATAGGATACGTAGTGTATATTAGAAGTGTAACTAAACGTGTATATCTAAAAATGTAGAGAGAGTGCGTGAAGTGCAACATAAATCTAGGGAATATTCCTATACTAGAGCAGGGCTCGGAATTATTTAATCCACGGATTAAAGCCTTGTGTCCACGATGCTAGAACTCAATCCGAGATCTCGGTCCGAGTCCTCGAACAATAATATTTATACTTGGCTGAATATAGTTAGCGTTGTAATCGAGTTACGATTCTTTACGATGATTTTCTGATCTATGTTATAGAAAACTCATATCTTCAAACAACCACCAAGGGTGCGTTCCACATAACGCTCGCAACGCTCAGATTGCTTTTTGTGCCGTTCCACTTAAAGCCCCTTACACAATGCCAGGCAACAGGCAATAGGAATAGAGAATAATGTAAGAAAGAAAAAGAGAGAAATAGCTTTTCTCTCTTTCTCTTGTATGTTATTTCCTGTTCTTATTGCCTGTTGCCTGGCATTGTGTAAGGGGCTTTACGCTCGCAACGTTCAACAGACGTTGTTGCGAGCAACTTCAGGTGATTGAAATAAACGCTCACAACGTCCGCGCTAAAGAGATGGGTCGACGTGAGCGTTAAACCCATAAGGCATTGCTTCGCGTATTGTAGGTTATGTGTCTTCAACCAATTTATATCACTATAGTGCAATTAAGATTAATGACAGAAGAATTCTTTCTTAATAAAATGGAAAAAGTTACATTGTACGACAAAGATAATGATAAGGTGTATGATATAATGTTATCTCCAGAAGATGCACGCCGTGTTGCTGTAGGTAAGATAAAAAAATATTAATTTTAATAATTGTTACGATTCAATAACCTTGCAAACTATATTACAAAGTCTTCTTTAAAGTAAATTGTGTTACTTTAAAAAAAGTTTATTTATAATTAATAATTATATAGTTTTGTTTTAATAATTATATAATTTATTAGTTCATCAATAGTTTCATTAATTTAATTTTTGATAAATCATATTCTTTCTAATATTATGTAGATATCACCTTTGCAACAAGTATTTTAAATGCATCAATTATGGGAAAAAATATAACTGAGAAAAATGAAATTACATCAGAAGACTTAAATGAAAATACGCAGTCTGACGCAATGTCAGAAGCCTCCGATGTACATATTCAATCAACAGACATCTCTGAAGAAAGTAAGTTAATATTGTCTTTAATATTCGTATTTTTTATTTTAATATTGTATGATTTCTACTTTTATCAATTGTTTTTGAGAATGTGTTTAGTTATATGTTATATTTTATAGGTTCTTTATATCGTTGGCCAGAAGCATCTGTTCTTCTTTTATTGCGAACATATGAGGAGATGGAAGAAAAATTGAATACTGGAAAATTATCGCATAAGAAATGTTGGGAACTAATTGCTCAAATATTGAAAAAAAATGGATGTAATGTAACAGGGCCACAATGTGCCTCAAAGTTGAGAAGTTTAAAGAAAACATATAAATCGATTAAAGACATAATTCCAAATCTGGGAATAATCGACGAACATGGCAGCATTTTGAAGTATAATTTTTTATTAACATCTAATTTTTTATTGACATTGCTCTTCTATATAACCTATTTTAAATGGAAAAATTTCAATTTTATCCAAGTATATGAAATTATAAATAGTGGATGAAGTAAGTTTTTTGACAAATATGCATAACTTGTATACTTATTGTTTTATAGGTCATGGATAATATGTTTTCAAAAAAAGCCTGGTGCAAACCTGTAGCACTTGCTTCGTCAACTGGTCAATCAATTAAAAATATAAACACAGAAGAATATTTTCCAACTTGCTCTAAGTTTTCCAATGATTCTTGTTCTGAGAAGGAAAATGATTTGTCTGAGAAGAGTATATTAAATTTTAATTATTGAAAACATTTTATATGAAAGCATAGGGCGCGTTTTTATTTGCTAGATTGGTTGTACGCTAGTAAAATAATAGAAATGCATACAACATTTTTAGTAATTTACTGGCTTATACAATCAATCTAGCAAGTAAAAATGCACCCTGTGCCGCTAATTTTATTTTATAATAATATTAATTTTATATATATATTATATATTTAATAAATTTTATATTATTATAATATATATATATATATATAATTAATTTTATATATATAATAAACTTCATTTATTTTTAGGTCTGAAAATCACGAAGACATCAACAGTAACAAAACTTCTTCAAGAAAGATTGGTACAAAAAGAAGAACATGAACGTAAAAAACAGAAACGTCACGACGAGAGAATGCTTATAGAAATGAAACTAGTTGACGCTCTTACACAATTTTTAAATAAGTAATTAATATTTACTTAATTATTTACTTTTTTAATGTTTATTTATTTCAAAATATTTTCATTGCTATATTATTTTTATTTTATTAATTAAAAGTGATAAACATTAATATTATTTTTATATTTTAAAAGACTGAATATTTCTGGTCATTTGCGTAAAGGATTCTTTTAATACTGTTTAATTTTAGTGTACATCTTGGGGTCGATTCATGCAATGTAATAAAAATTACAGAAGTGAGCAAAAGTGAGTAAAGTAGTTACTAAAGTATTTATGATTTTATGGGTTAATAAGCAATAAATTTGCTCACTTTTGTAATTTTCATTGCATGACAGAAGCACTTCTAAACTTTGTAGCTCTGTTTATTTCTATTATAAAATTTTAAAAGTAAAAAAGGCACAGTGATATTTTTGTTAACTATGCTGTGAAAGATTTTCATCTCAGTTACTTACCATAAATTTCTTATGTTCATGTTAATTAGTAATAAGATACGAGTGAGCACAATGATATAGACAATATGTAGTTGTACTATATTCTTTATTACATTACATTCAAAAGATACAAGTTACAAATATATATATTGTTACATATAAATATATTATCATTTCATTTTGTATTTATTTTTAAAGTTTAATTACATTCTCTTTGTAACATATTCATAATCATGTTTCATTTATAAATTTCATTATTACCATTATTTGCTTGTCTTTGATTAATATGGTGATCTTGCATTGGATTATCTGTAGCTGATATTGGTATTATTATGAGTTCATCTCTATTTAGTATACAAACATTATGAATGACACAGCATGCTACTATATATTCAGCCATGAGATCAACTCTGGTCATAGGCAAGCAATGCATCAAACTTCTTAATCGTCCTTTTAATAAAGCAAAACACCTTTTAACTACTACTCGTGCAGAGGATTGACAAAAGTTATAATACTTTTGTGCAGTACTCAAATGTCCGTTATTTTTAAACGGTACTAGCAAATGCTCATGTAATACATAAGCAGAATCTCCTACTAAGTGACTATCAAATGGAAACTTTTGTCATCATTGAGATATGTTGCCACTTCTGATTGCTTAAATATTCTTTGGTCGTGAACAGAACCAGGGTGACCCACATAACAGTGAGTGATGAATGCTCTATGGTCGCATACAACCTACAATAAAAAAAGAAATTGAAAATAAATAGCTGCATTTAACAAACCGTTAATTTTAAACATGTTTACACATGTTTACAACAGAGTTTACACTAACGTTTTCCGTGCTGAGATTAGATTATTTTTCTAGATCTAAAAAAATAATCTATAATCTTAGTTCAGAAAACTTCCAACAACAATTACAAAATAAATATTCTGCTAATGCCCAGTTTCACCAACGTAGATTAACTTTAATCTTAGTTCAACTTACTCTTCATAAATGTTGCTAATAATAATATAACACAAAAATAACTAAAATTGCTATAAATAGTTTAATGATTTTAAATACCTGAAGCTGGATAGAGTGATATCTCTTTCGATTCACATAATCTGCTGCGTTTTCTTTCGGTGCATCTATTTTAATGTGCGTACCGTCTATAGCACCAATTATATTTGGGAATCTACTGCTTTCTTTAAATTTATTTATAATTGTTTGCGCTTGTTCACCTGATGGCCAAGTTATAAATTGATGAGCTACTTTAAATAATGCTTGCGTTAGGGGCTGAGCACAATGAAAAGCACAGGCAATAGGAACAGGGAATAATATAGGAAAGAAAGAGAGAGAAAAAGCTTTTTTCTCTTTCTCTTCTATGTTATTTCCTGTTCCTATTGCCTGTGCTTTTCATTGTGCTCAGCCCCTTACTCTTCTAACGGCTCTCAAACCTGTAGCTCTTCCTACATCAAATCGATCACAGATAGATCTGCAAATACATATATAAATATTTATATATTGTAATAAAAATAATTATAAATAAATTTAAGTAATTACATACTAGACATTTAAAAACATAATAAAAAAACATAAGTAATAAAAGCAATAATTGTACCGATAAGAATCCATTGTAGAGATTTTCCATAAAGCAATCAAGAATTGTTTACGAGGTGGAATTGTTCCGTAGCCTTTTGTCTTCCGAATAAGATCATCAGAAATTATATCTAAGATGTATTCAAATGTTGCTCGTTTCAATCTAAAAATAAATTAAATATTATTTAATAGTATCATTAGATAAATAATAATATGAAATTAAATAATATAAAATCATCAAATATTCACAATTGAAATTATTTATTAATAAGAATATAACAGATAAACTCTGTCAAGATCAGCATATAATTACTAAGAAAATAAAAGATATCTAACCTGAAATGACTTTTAAAATCGTCATCCGTATAGAGTTCAATGACAAACTCTACATTTTTCATGCGAGCACGTAACTTGCGTTTCTATTTTTTTTTTAACAATTCCCATTCTTCATCAGAACTTGAATCACTTTCTGTTTTAATTTCTTGTAACATTAATACCGCACTACTAATTGCTATATTTTCCGCCATGTTTTATCATTAACAACGCTTTTAAGATCCACAGGCCCGTTCCACTTGTCTGCTATGATCACGCTAGTGGAACGAGTGATTGCGGCGTTGAGAACGTGAGCGTTGCGAGCGTTATGTGGAACGCACCCCAAGTTGGTTTATAGATATCATCAAGTGATGCACCGCTTGATTTCGAATCTTTTATTTTATTTAGATGGTCCAGATATTGTAATCTTAAATTATTAATTTTTTTTTTTGCAATTTCAGTTGTTAGTGGTTGTCCTGTTAATTCTTTGTACTGATTATAGATTATCTGTAAAGCTTGATCTCGTTTCATACGATTATGATAATCAACACTTTTTGTAACATATAAACGAGGATGTTGTTGATATAACATTAATAAAATTTTAACATTTTCCTTATTATCCATTTTTTATTATAAAAGAAGTTTTTTCTGAAAATCAATTTTATATATTATTATACTGTTCTTGAAAAATAATATGTATATATAAGTTATAATATATTTTTAATGTCTAATTTAATCTGCATTAAAACTAATAATAACTACTTATGTAAATCTTATTAATTATTAATCTTATTAATATTTAATAATTTATATTTAATAATTTATATTTAATCTTATTAATATTTAATCTTATTAATTTATTTTATTTAAGAATTGTATTTTTCTTATTTTTTCAATTCTATAATTACTTACTAAAATATTATTTATATTGTTCACAGTATCTCGTATCACTATAAGTATCTTATATTTTGTCTTGACAGATAGTAAAAGAAACTAGTAAAATCTAACAACTCGCAATAACTCGTACCGAAAAATGGGACGCAACGCATTTTTTCGTTCGAGCTTCTTATTCGAGTTTTGCATCCAAGTTCAGTGTGTACATGATCCGAGTTCTAGTAACTTTCCCTCGGTCCGAGATCTCGGACCGAGTTCTAGCATCGTGGACACAAGGCTTAAGGCCAGGCCAATGAGGTAAGTCTGACGTCCGACGCAGCACGAAACCGCGCGAAATAATGGTTTTCGATCCGTGTATATTTAAAAAATTGTTCCTGATCGTATATCTTTCAGCATATCTATCAGCATATCTATCAGCATATCTTTCATTAAAGAAAAGAAATGACCAGTTTTGTGTCTTTTTCGATTCAGTGGCCGAACAGCGTATCTCCGTGGTTTTCTTTTATTTTTTTTTTAATTTCTTAATAATACACATGCTGCATAGGCACTTGATAACAAAAGTGCCATTCCAAACATTAAAGTTTTTTGCCGCTGACGATTCATTTTAACATTCACTATAATTTGCAACACCGAGATCTATTAGGCTGGCGTCACATAGAACCCGTAATCCGTAATCCGCACCGGAAGTCCGCAAAAGTTACTAGGGATTGCGTCCGTAACGTTACGTATGTTTTTTCTCCTTGTGTCCCATGGAGCCGTAAATACACACGTAACGGTATTACTATTTTTTATTTAACAAATTATAATTGTTTATTTGTATTTTATTCATAAGAAAACTACAGAATATATTATAATTTTAACAAAAATTTTAATTAAATCGTCAAATTTAGTTAAATAAATAAAATTAAAAAAAGCATTACTAGTAATAAATAGTAACTTTTAGTAACTTTTACGGAAATTTCATGGAATTACGGCTCCATGGGACACAAGGAGATAAAACACACGTAACGTTACGGACGCAATCCCTAGTAACTTTTGCGGACTTTCGGTGCGGATTACGGATTACGGGTTCTATGTGACGCCGGCCTTACAATTTGTGGTTAGGTTAGGTTAGGTTTTGTTACATTTGCACATGCGTAGTCCGAATTTCCAGGGAAGCATAAACGAGTCCTTAAGATTAAGTTAAGACTAAGACTAAGATTAAGATTAAGACCGAAGCATAAACCAGCCATGAGTCTAAAGTCCTAGTTTAGGCGAGAGGGGATGGTAATTCAAAGGTCTGTTTTTTATAGCTGAACTGGCTGCACTAGTTCAGAGTTTATCTTTCTCCTTCCAATGTGGAGGGAAAAAGATAAACTCTGAACTAGTACAGCCAGTTCAGCTATAAAGAACAAACCTCAAGCGTGCGGGGGGGACTGCTTTCCGCCATATTGATGTAGCGATTCTCACACAGAGATTCTGTGTCTGTGACATGGTTACACTCGTGTAGTGGTGCCACTAGACATAACGAGTGACAAGCGTAAAGAGATTAGGTGGTTTTATTATTGTTGTACTATAAATCTTATAAAATACTTTAACTTTTATTACTCTGAAGCTCTGCATACAGCAGACAAAATATTAGAAATAGCAATAATCATTTAATATTAAAAAGAGAACTTATTTTACATCTAACAAGAGAATAAAATATATTAATTAGTTCCAATTCTTATTTCTTAATTCATGCATTAATTTTTTCTATTTTTTTTATTTTTAAAATAAATAATTCCAATTTTTTATTTCTAATATTTAATAATTATTCCTGTTTCTATTTCCTATTTTGTTTATTGTGCGCAGGATCTGACTTTCATTTCTCACACATACGCAAATAGTGAGTTCTATGTGTGGTGATTACTAAACGAATATGGCGGCCCCCCCCCCTCCGCCGCAAACGTGCTCCCCCGGTACAGCTTGTGCTCATAGATATCGGAAGATAGAGATGGAGCGTGAGTACAGTATTTAGACAAGGGGGGTGAAGCCACTTAGGGACGAGCGACGAGGTAAACTGTGAGCACTTTCTATTGGATGGAATGGTGCGCGTGCGTAATGGCGTTTAATACGAAATAGGATTCCTGCCGACCACACGCGGAAATGCTTGCCGCGCGACAAAAGAGAACGTGGTAGTCAATCAATTTATCATAAGTGATAGATTTATAAAGCAGAAACCTATATTTTTTTTTCTAATATCTCTGAATGCTAGTATTACACAGCTATATATGTTTAATAAAAACAGTAATTGAATTTGTTACATTTTACGTTAAAACGTCAACCTTTTTTTAAATAATAAATAATACCATGATAAAAGGGCCACTAATAATAATAATTATTTTAAAATGTATTGCAAACTTTTATTCAAATTCAAATAATTACAATCGATATATATGTATTCTTAATAGAGACTTCATACATATACACTTTACTATAAAAGTATAAATATTATTACAAGCTTGTTTATTGGCAAAGTACATAGTCATATATAAAATACTTTTTTAGGAACATAGTCATAAGATATAACATAGATATAATAATACTCTTTTTTTTGAAAACATAAATATACTGTAAAGTTAAAAAATATATTAGCTATTATAATTATATATGTTAGATAAAGTTAGTTAAATTTATAATAAATCTTACAGATAACTTTATTAAAGAAAATAATATAGATTCAAACGCTTTTTACCATAGACATTTTTGAATATGTCCATGCTTTTTACATACCCTTGAACAATACAATTTTATTAAATAGATGACGTTTGCTTTTAGATTTATCTATAGAATTCAATGTTATATAATGTAATCTGATTTTGATATAGTTTTGAGCAATGGCCCGAATTAAATGTACAACATGATTTTCTAAAGGAGACTGATCAAATGTATGTTCTCGTAATGAATGAAATAAATTAGTATCAAGGAACGATTTCAACACATCATTAGTAAGATATGTTTCATAAAATTTTTTAGTTATAAATCCATTTGTGCTTACTTGAATTGCGTGTCTTATTATTCTTTCGCATTTATTACAAATTATAATAACGTCTTTTGATGGTTGTATTAATGCTCCTTGTCTATTTTTTACAGAAATCAAATTATTATTATGATCATCAGTGTCTGTTAAAACATGAAGACATTCTTCGCAATGTAATTTTTTTTTCAATTGTTTTACAACATAGCCTGCTATATATTCAATAACATTTTCAGCGAATTCTGAAATTTCTCTAATATCTATTACATAATTATGATCGACAAAAGCATGAAATTGATTTCTATCTTCATTTGTGGTAATAGTTGCATCATCAATCAAACGTGATAAACGTGAAGTCATATTTATTATATCTTCAGATTTGGATATTTTATTAGCTGAGGAAGCATGTAAAATTGAAATCTGTTCCAATGAAATACAATTGCCATTTCGTTCATTACGCAATTCAGTGTGCACTATTATTTTTTTTATAGCTGCTTTAAATTGACGTGTGGTAGGATTGTTATTATGTCCTCCGTGATGTCTTATACAACCAAAAAATAACTCCACATGATCCTGACTAATTTTATAGAATGGAATATATTTTAAAAGTTTTTTCTTTTTGCACATTTCGTTATATAATACTATCGCGCTATTGATACATATAAGGAAATCTAGAAAACCTGTTTTTTTTCGAGTATGAATTAAAAGCTGGCCATTTATTGTTTTTAAGGATAAAATATAATCTTTAATTTCTTTTAATTTATTAACTATTAATTCTGCGTTTTGCTCATTTAAAGGTTGTTTAAATCCGTGTTGTTTTATATTTTTTGAGTTGAAAATATCAAATAAGTCATTAAATATACGTAAAAATTTTATTGTTTCCTGACAGGATTGAAATTCCTTTAATTGCAAATTATCTTTACAAAACAAAAGTGAATTTGCAACAGACGTACTAAAAATTTGTGCTGCTAACCGAACCTTCATTTTTTGATTGTGATAATCAATATGAGACTTCCGTAACTTATTCCCTAAATGCATATCTTCAGATTGTTGAAAAGCATGTAATGTTTCCAAGTCAGACCATTTTATTTGTTCTCCATTTCCATCAATTATAATTTTTATATCTCCGATAACATTACGTATCAATTTCAACATATGACAAGGGTCAAGGAAAGCAACAATAATTTCCCCTATATCAGGATGTTGAAATGACGTCTGCAATGATATTATATCATCAAAATTGCATCCAAGATATTTAAATGCACTAATATTAGAACTCAAACCATCACATGTAACAGATATAACTTTCATGCCTGTATTATTAATAGCAGATATGCATTGCAATATTAAATTACTTTTCATCTCACTTGATATTTTGTTAATTAAAAAATAAGCAATAGGTATTTTCCATGCTTCATTTATGCACACAATCATAATAACTAAAGCTTCGCTTGCAAGACTATTGTCTTCGGAAATAATGTTATCACCCATATCCGTGTACCCACAAAATTTTGTACCGTCAAATTCTACATGCTGTTTAATTGCCATTTCATCGAAAATTATAGAACCTAGTAATGGATAATTAACATTATTTACACGTTGCCTTATATAATTTAAAGCTTCCGAAATAATGCCAGGTTCTCCATGAATGCTCCCATACCATTTAGTGATAGTTTTTGGATGTGGCAAACAGAAATTGAATTTTGAACGAACATATTCATATGCACGCGGAGAATAATAGTGCAACGTCAAAGCAAAAACGCGAAACTGTTCATCATATTGTCTAGGCACACGTTTTGCATGCATTATTCGATTAAATATATTACTTGACTCACTAAATGATTGTAGAGTATCAGCTTGCTCCACATTTAATAAGTTTGTTTTTTTCAATTGATTCAGCATATCCTTAATTGTAGTAATCTGCTTTGTTTTTCGACGTACATTTTGTTGCAAATTACGTATTCTTCTTTTATAATTTTTTTTCAATAATTCGATTTTCTTCCTTAGTCTGCATTTCTCGGGAGAATTATATATTATATCATGACAAGTCATGGTTGCTTTTTCTTTGGTAGAAGTTGAAGGTATTGCTAAAAATAAAAATAATATTAACATCTCATTTGGAACAAACTAATTGCAATTGCATGTACTTTTATATATATTATATGAAATAATTATAATTATAATTTTTTTATGATTATAATATTTATAACAGTTTCTAAATTAATCATCTTTTTCTTTTACCTATAGAACTATCCGTACTCGATAAAATATTAACACTTGTTGTTGGTGAAATTGATGCCAGACTTATCTCCAGATTCAAGTTTTCTTCTACGTTAGACATATTGTCAGATATATTTGTTTTGATTTCAAGATTAGAGGTATCATACATTCCTGTGGGAGAATGTATAAATGTATTATTTACAGATAACTTTTCTCCTTCATGTTCCTAAAATATTTAAATACAAATAATCCAAAATTAATTACATTTAGAGAAAGCGAGAGAAGGAGAGAGAAAGAGAAATACTTAAATATAAATATTTATTTTTATTTTATACTTGTATAGCTATTGGTAATGCATTCCTAGAGAGTCTAGCAATCAAAGTTCCTTTCTCATAGTCTTTTTCTTTAAAATGATCAGAACATATGCGTGCTGCCGCAGGAATGGATGCTGCATCTAATTTTAAAATATCAATCCACAAGTTCCGAATCGCTGGATCTTTCGGAAAACTATACAAATTAAAGCATTTACAATTATAATTATTAAATTAATATTTAAAGAAGCATATATATATATATATATATACATATATGAATACACATACATATATGAATATGTCCCTTCAAAGTTCAATTTCTGTTTGTCGTAGCTTGAAACTATATCACTAAATGATGTATTTGTATATATATCTTGTATATAATCTTGGATTACAATATCTTACCTATGAAATGATACTTTTTTTCTCATTTCGCCAGTATCAATTCTCTTTTTCCAGCCTCTTATTTCTGATGTGTTCTTGCACGATGGAACTAAGCAGCGTACCATTGTATATGGCTATTAATCTGCGATATATAATTTATAAATACACACACACACATTTAAGACATCCTACAATTGATGCTAAGTACTTTCTGTATTACATATAAAAATATAATCAGAGAAGGTCTCACAGACACTTTATAGACACTAATTTTGGACTTACCTGTTTTACACACAATTATGTTTAAATATTTAATAAACATCCGGTAAATATTGAAATAAACTGCTTTTTTTTAAATAATGCACTTGTTTTTAAATAATAATACACTTGTTGTTTTACTTTTTCCGCTAATGTATTTTCTTCGTTGTTTATTTACTCAAATAACCTTTGTAAATAACCTCTTCACTCGATTTTATTCTGGTTTATGTATTGTACGCATGCGTAGAAAAACAGCCAATAAAAAGTGCTCACAGTTTACCTCGTCGCCCTCCCCGAAGAGGCTTCCCCCCCGCAGACTCACGCTCCATCTTTATTTTCCGATATCTATGCTTGTGCTCCGTCCCTCTATTCCTTAGTCCGTGATTTAATCTTTTCGGCCGATTCTCGTGGTATACGCCTCCTTTCCTCTCCTTACCGCGCGCGCGGCAACCGCTAGAGCCAGCGCTGCCGAGCGTTAGGAGCGGCGCTATCCGATAAACATTAGGTTCTTCTCCCTTGATCATTAAAGTTTAAAAAATTTATTAAAAATATTTTTTTTATTTTTAAATTTATTATGTAAAAATATTTCAATAGATTTCCACGTCATTCATGAGGTACTATTGCTATTAAGGAAAAATATATTTTTAATAAATTTTTTTAACATTAATCGGATAGCGCTGCTCCTAACGCTCGGCGGCGCTGGCCATAGCGGCTGCCGCGCGCGCGTAAAGAGAGGAAAGGAGGCGTATACCACGAGAATCGGCCGAAAAGATGAAATAATTCCGAGCCCTGGCCTAGAGAAAGCGTCATACGAAAAACGACGGCATGGCTCCTCTCAGGCTTTTCTCTGGTGAAATCACATCACTGGCTGCGTAGAACATTTTGCGCACTCGAGTTTGCGCCTCTGATGGTGCGTTTGGCATCGGTGGCTCATTGTTCGAGTTTTCAATCTGACAGCTCTGCTTTCCGGTACTAGTTCTGTAAAGAAATCAAATCAAGTTGTAAGTGTAACACGTTATTGTGCATTAGTTTTAGCATCGCGATGGGGATATTGGAAAAGATCTCGGAAATCGAGAAGGAAATCGCGCGAACGCAGAAAAATAAAGGTGAGTATTTGATCGATATCGTAACATTGAGTTTCTTAACCTATTTGTGTTACTTTTCAATATTGTAACTTAAAAAACGAAATTTGAAACAACTAAATATCCTCGAAGCAACTGCAATTTGTAGATATATATATATTTGTAAAATTTTATTGCAGCTACCGAATACCATTTGGGTTTACTAAAAGCAAAACTTGCTAAGTATAGATCGCAACTTTTGGAACCGGCAAAAAAATCTGAGAAAGGTGAAGGTTTTGATGTATTAAAGTCGGGAGATGCCAGAGTCGCACTGATCGGTTTCCCATCAGTTGGAAAATCCACTCTACTCAGTACCTTAACAGCTACCCAGTCAGAGGCTGCATCCTATGAATTTACTACTCTGACATGCATTCCTGGTGTTATTGAATACAAAGATGCTAATATACAATTATTGGATTTGCCTGGTATAATTGAAGGAGCAGCACAAGTAAGCAAAAACTGTACTGGCTGACTGGTGTTGTTTTCTACAATTGTCATTTCTATATTATATTGAATGATTTGTTCTGATATCTTAGGGAAAAGGACGAGGTAGACAAGTTATAGCTGTTGCTAGAACAGCTGACTTGGTCCTCATGATGTTGGATGCAACTAAACAAGATGTTCAACGACAGCTCTTGGAAAAGGAATTAGAATCAGTTGGAATAAGGTTGAATAAGAAGAAGCCTAATATATATTTCAAAATAAAAAAAGGCGGTGGATTGGCTTTCAACTCGACATGTCCTCTAACTAAAGTAGATGAGAAATTAGTTCAAATGATTCTGCACGAATATAAAATTTTTAATGCAGAAGTGCTATTTCGCGAGGATTGCAGTGCGGATGAATTGATTGATGTTATCAATGCAAACAGGGTATATTTGCCTTGTCTTTATGTATATAATAAAATAGATCAAATATCGATAGAAGAAGTTGACCGAATTGCCAGGCAACCAAATAGCGTCGTAGTTAGGTAACATATTAAAAAAAAGAGATTATCATAAACACAAAATACCTTGTTTGTTATGAGTCTTTTATTAATTTTAATTTTTCTGTAGTTGTAATATGAAGTTAAATCTTGACTTCCTTTTGGAAACACTATGGGAATACTTATCTTTGATAAGAGTATACACAAAAAAGCCTGGACAACCCCCTGATTTCGATGATGGTTTAATATTGAGGAAAGGGGTAACTGTAGAACACGTGTGTCACGCAATTCATCGCACACTCGCTCAACAGTTCAAATATGCCCTTGTGTGGGTAAGTTAATAGATATATTTATACAATATGCATTTATTACACTGATATATTTATAATTATAGGCAATTTTCAGATTTTATTAGGTAACCAAAAAAGTTCTTGTTTTTTAATAGTCACATTTCTTAGAATTGATTAAGAACTGATATAAATATAATGTAATGGTTTC
Organism: Linepithema humile; assembly: GCF_040581485.1. NCBI lineage: Eukaryota > Metazoa > Arthropoda > Insecta > Hymenoptera > Formicidae > Linepithema > Linepithema humile. The sequence continues at coordinate 14,142,057 of NC_090133.1, forward strand.
ATCATTTACATTCAATTCTTGAATACTTCTTGGCGCGTTAATTTTGAATTTGCTTCGATTACTATTTATTCGTCTTTATTTAAAGATGTCAATCTCTAACAGAAAGCATTTTCAGGGATTTATCCTCTGATGCAAATTTTTGAAACCAATACCGAACAATTCTTTTACTGCATTTATTTTTAAATGCAGAGAAAAATTTTCAGCAAGCTTTTGACACTTTGGATCCAAGTTTAAATTCATACAATAAATAAGCATGGATCACGCTTACTTAAACAGAATATTTTAAGAGGTTAAAATATTTGTATCTATCACCTTTAATCATAGACTTAATGGATTGAAAATTTTTCACTTATTATTGTGTTACCTTTTCGATGAAACAAACTTTTAAACTCTGACTCTTCCATGGTGCTTATTTTTCTAGACAAAACGATCGTGCGTACAACAATGTCAACCACTATTCTAACAATGTTTAAATAAGAAACTCTTGAAAATTACGTTGTGTTTACATCAATTATTTATTTAGTACCGACACTGAAGAAGGCCTAGTATAGGTCGACACGTTTGTCAATACAATTTTATGTTTCAAATATATTTGCACAAAGAGCAAGCATTGATTCTTTTTGTCTTTTTGGCTCATTTTGAATTGATAATTTTCATTGGAGCTTGATATTATAATTTTTATGCTAAAATGTTTATTTAACTTGAACTTTGCAATTTGAAATACAGTATCTAAATGAAGTGAGGTATGTATTTTACGGTGAAAGAAGTCTGTACATCTAGTTATGGTTGACATAAACAATTTCGTAAATTATAACTAATGAGAAATGGTAAGAACTTTTTTGATTACCTAAATTTATATCATATCAATGATGTGATCTTGATTACAGTGGGGAGGGGGGAGTGTGGCTTTCACGTACATAATCGAGAACAGCGTATATGTGCTGTGCAGAGCGTTCATATATAAATTATATTTTATGTTTTTAGGGTACAAGTACGAAATATTCACCTCAAAGAGTAGGACTGCAGCATGTGATGCATGATGAGGATGTCGTGCAGATAATGAAAAAATGAATATGAAACTTGCAAGACATTTGGTACAAAAGTGTGGATAGCAATATAAAGCCTTATTTAGTCTTCTATATGTATATATATATATGCATTGTATTGTATTCTATTCCATTATATTGCATATGTATAAACTTACATATATACATGTGCACATTTATAAATGACAAAAAAGTGTTAGCAAGCTACTACTATCAACAAATTGTCAAATTTAACGGTTTTAGATTGAGCATAATACGTTAAATTACATATTTTCAAAAATTTGTCTGCAGAGATAATAAAATTTATGAAGATAAATTAAATTTTCATGTATTTATTTAATTATGAGAGAGATATGTAGATTGGAAAAACTCCTCTAAGTTTAAAAAGAGGGAAGAAAAACGCTTTTGTTTTACTTTTTAAAAATCGATGTAATGTCTCCGGGAATACGCGAATATGCGACTTTAAAGATGAAATCTATATTATAGAATTTCTATAATATAGATTTATTATATATAGATATATATTTTATATACAGGGTGTCCCAAACCGAATGCACCGTACTGAAATGATACATTTCTGAAATAAAAATCTTAATACCAAATACCAAAATGTCGAGGCTGTAATAGGTTTTAAATGGAAAACATTTAAAGTTGATTAATCAAGTTATAAATTCGCACATTCAGGTATAGTACATCGGACAATAATGAAGGTATCTTTAGATATTAATCTGTTTATTTTTTATTGTATGTAAAATTATATCTGTATTTAAAAGTAGATTGATATCTGAAGATACCTTTATTACTATACGATGTACCATGCCTAAGCGCGTGAATTAAAGCGACTTGATTAATCACTTTAAATGCTTTTTATTTAAAAACTATTATAGCCTCGATATTTTGATATTAGAATTTTTATCTCAAAATAATCTTAGGAATGTTTCAATACAATGCGTTCGATCTGGGAGACCGTATATATTATATAGACTCTATGTAATATATTGTATAACGATCGCGGCATCATATTGCATAATAATACAAATTCAGAAATCGATAGGCACGTTCGTTGATTCGATTTTTCCGATCGGGCAATTCGGGGACAATAATTCAAGCGCCGATTTTCTCCTTTCGTTGTCCGCTCAGCGATACGATGAATAATGAATAACATTCCTGCGGCACGATGACATCGTGAAGAATGCTTGTGCAGGCGCTCTTAGCTGGCGTATTGTACCATCGCTTTATCCTTCTTCAATTTCAGCACCTTTCTTTATTTCTCTCACCCGTTTCTCTTCCCCATCTCGCTTCCTTTTTAGCCCCTCTTCCTTCTTCTCACGGACGTGTACACGAAAATGCGTTCGTTGCTCGCACGAGACACATATCCTGATTACTAATTCACGTAGCTGCGGACTACTTCCCCGCCTCGTTGTGACACCAAATCCCATATTCCAACCAGAATGGAGAGTCGGTGAGTTCGAGAGCTCAATGATCCATGCGAGCGAGCGACTCACACGTCGGATCTTACACAGATTGTCTCGCCGCCGACGTCGCTGGGAAATATTTCTCAGTAGTGGATTTTTCGATGAGTACGGATGTGCTTTCACCTTAGCGAAACTTTGACGAAATACGCAAATTTTGCCAACAATTTCTATTTAGTGAAAATTTTACGAGGCAAAATCAAAGCGTTTTTTTTTTACAGTTGTCAATGGTGAAGTTTGTCGATGAAATGTTTTTAAAATATATAATAAAATATACATATAATTAGAATATAATAAATGTAATTAGAATACGACAACTAAGTCATGAAATATTTCTTGAGATAGCCTTAAGGAATGTCTATCAGACAGAAACGATGTCAGATAGAGATGTATCTATGTAATTAAAGCAATTATAGTGTAATTGCAATAAATCTTAAAATTTATCTTAGATAAACGTGACAATTGTCACTAATCGATGTGCCATTGATGCTTTCGCGATTAATCTGACAGGTAGTTAATCGGACTATTATTGTTTGTCTCATATATCCATGTCAGTCAAGTGTGATTACATTTTATTATTGCCTGACTTATAGATCCACATCACTTATTATAATGACAATAAAAATGGAACATAATTTTTCCTGTATATCTATGAACTACACATTTGTACTGAATGGATATTGAAATAATTAAAACGAGTTAGAGAAATATAACAACAAAAAACAAATTATATAAATATATAATTACAATATAAATAATAGAAAGAGCTGATAATATAAATAGAATAAACTGAAAAAATGTATGCGACAAGTGCATAATTATTTAATTCTTTTTCTATGATTTGCTGTCCTTTTTGAAACAGCATACCAGTTTTTTCTAACTTTCTATCTCAGTCTTCGTAGAAACTTTCGAAAATCGTTGAAGCATCTCGTAGCATCATAATTGAGTTATCGGAACTCTCCCAATCGGTGGACTAAATATATTGCGACGGATACACTAAACGGGGAAAGACCGTGTTGGATTTGCGAAGATCATCAGGAGTAGTCCCGAAGCGTGAAATCGTGCGGCGTTCCAGAAACTGGAATGTATCGCATAAAAATCCAATGCCGCTGCTTTAGGCGGATGCTAGCGTTATATATGATTGATCCATCGATAGCCACTACTATGCCATCCATAGGAGGAAGTCGCCTGGTATTTACAGTTAGACGATCGGCCGGTTCGATAACGATCGAGTTTTCGTTGCTTTCGCTCCTCGTTCTGCAGATGAACATTTTATTTTTGTGATTCTTGTGATTCTAGCCCTTAACGTTAAAGGGGTCATTTCGCTGTAATATTGAGATTGGAATTATTTCGATTATACAAACATACATTTTTAAGGATTTAACTGCGAATAAAATGAAACTTTGCAAGCTCACTCTCGCTCTCCGCTCCATATCGCTTAGCTTAACAAAATGAATTCATCTACTTATAAGAAAGACATTTTTCTTATAAATTACTAAAAATTATCTGTAAATACCGATTAAAATTATTTTTGTATAATTTGATCACAATAAATATTATAATAAACTTTTCAAAATGTTGCATTAACCATATTATTTTGTGATAGGTAAAATATGTATGGATTTTAACATTTTGAGATTTACGCAATTTTTCTGAATTTTATGACGTGTATATTGAATCTATTGATTTTTAACATACGGATAATTCTTGGCTTTGAATACTTAAAGTAAAATTCCGATAATTAGACGACTTTGAAAATGGCTTTGTAGACATAGTAATGTAATTGTACCTATCGTGAAACAAATCTAAGATGGATTAACCGCAAATAGATTATTATCACTCTCGCTCCATCTGACGAACTGTTTAATACTTAGTTTGATGATGCTGCTCGTTTAATGTACTACTTCCGCACTAAATAATGTATTACCCGGATCGACGCTACTGACATGGCTCGTTCAATTTTAAGACAGTTAATTACCGCAATTGCCTCACATCTCACATGTGGATGATTAGGACTGTATAATGAAAATGACTGCAAATATAAAATGTCTGTTAATGGAGTCATCTTGTGTTTTGCCGTACGGATTTATTGAGAACACTTTCATGCGATGACTCGAGTGGATCTCCGTTATCGTTTAGTTCTCCGGATGAACGATAAGGGATACAAGATTAATATTGAAAACATTGACTCATACAAAAGTGAAATAGGCAATTATTGATTACAGCTAAATTTGGCGCCGTGAAAGCTCACTTCTTCTGTTCACTTTCCGAAGAATGTTTTACAATTAAATCTTGAAATGTTAAAATGCATATATCTCTATCTTGCAAAAATAACACTTTGTTTGAGAATTATGACTTGTTGGAGACCTTACTGTACACGGAAAAAATTTTATATCAAAAATTATTATGTACGGTAGTAGTTGCGGATCATGAAGGAATTATAAAAATTTTTACTATGTTTTTCACATGTGAAATATAGTAAAAATTTTCGGTTTACGGCTTCATGGTCCGCGGTAAATGCCATACATAGTAATTTTTGATAAAAAATTTTCTCCGTGTAATATCTAACGTGGCCAAGTTACAAAAAAATAATGTTAATCAGTATTTCAAAACATAACATTGATTTATCTTAAGAAAATTTATCTTAGGATAAAAAAAGTAAAAATTTCGTGAATGGAATCAAGTTAAAGAAAGTGGATATGGAAGATTGTGGAGATTAATAGGAACCCAATTGGAAATTTGTGTTTATATATGTTTTATATTAACTGTAATAACATATTATATAAATATTCTTTCTGAAGTTAGTATATTATTTATTAATGTACATTAATATATTATTTGTAGTGTTAGTTAGTGTATATACCCAGTCAACAAAATGTTAGCAGCCTGCTGGCAGTTTGCGAGTAGATTCGCTCAGAACTTGGCAGCACATACGGTGCCATCTGTGTCCGCATTAAGCTCGTGTTCTGTCGGCAGAACCTGTCGACATAGGTTGACAGCAGATTGGCGGCAGAAAACGAGCAGGATCTGTGCAGTGTAATTTGATGTCAGATTGTCGGCAGAAATCGAGCAGAACCTGTCGTCACAATTTCAAATGGACTAGCGGCATTTAAATGCTTCATTATAATTTTACATTTCTCGTTTCGCTTATTAAAAGTAATAAATAAAGTATGCAAAGTATATAATATATATTTGCTTTATTAGGACAAAAAAAATACTTATGTTTTAATAAATTTATTAGGCGAAATCCCGGCAATATCGGGTCAACTCGCAGCGCATTTTCAATTTCAAAAGTCAATTTAATATTCTGAATCTCTTGTGGGGATTGTATCAGATTATTGTATTAAACTGATAAGTTTCATTAAGCTACTGGCCACACTTTATATGCACTATAGATGAATTTTGAGTACGAGTTTATATATGAAGAAACACGCCGCATAGCGGCAAACAACATTAAATTGCACTGCGCGGATTTTGCTCGATTTCTGCCGCCAATCTAACATCAAACTGCGTTGCGTAGGTCCTGCTCGGTTTCTGTCGTCAATCTGCTGTAATAATTCCGAGCAAATCCTACTCGGTTTCTGCTACTGATCTGTTGTCAAATTATGTCAGCAGGTTTTGAATACAATCTGCAGTCTTTCCGCTGACAAAAATTTGTAGCAGACGTTTGGCAATATCTGTTCGAACAGACTTTGCTGACTGGGTTATATATAAATTTGTATTTAATATTTAGAGCTGAAGAATTTTTCAAAATCATAGAAATTTTGTTCTAGAAAGCAATATATTGGGTTGTTTTTGATAAAAACATAATTTTAAAAAACTTTGCAAATAATGAAATAGATATTTAATGTATAATTTACTTGAAAATGTAATGTTACTTAAGTTCACGAGGCGTTAGGTCTCTCTCTCTCTCTCTCTCTCTCTCTCTCTCTCTCTCTCTCTCTCTCTCTCTCTCGCAATCTTTTAAAGATTAATATAATAAGTAGATAATATTTCTGAATTATGGAAACTATATATATGGAAAATTTGTTAGAGATAATCAGATGCTCATTGCTGTAGGATTTGCTTGTTCACGCGTACGATACGCGCACGCACATCTTAAGAAAGGGAGAAAACGTGCGATCGTGGAGAGCCACGTGGAGAGCAGGAACAAGCAGGTAATATGGCGCGAACGAATGCATGAAGAGTACGAGAAGGAGGACGAAGAAAGAGTACGAAAGGAGGTGGAGGTGCAGGTTGGTATAAAAGGGTCGCATCGCGGCGCCTCGTCTGTTTTAACACTCTCACCGAGCCGTTCGGTGGATCGTTTGAAGAAGAAACGGGACGTATAACGTACGTCATCAATCGTTGATCGTGAGAAGAAAAGGAGAGTAGAAAGAGAGGAAGGAAAAAAGGGTGTGTGTGAGAGAGAAAGAGAAAGAGAGAGAGAGAAAGAGAGAGAGAGAGAGAGAGAGAGAGAAAGAGAGAGAGAGAGAGGTGAGTTTCCATGGATCTCGCGAATTCTACGCCCGGATACAAGCAAAGTGGAGAAAAAGTGCCCATCACCCTCATCGTCGGGAGTCATTGAACGTCGTTGAACGTTGAACGGAACAGAAAACGATTTCCGGTAGCCGGATCTACAAACGGCCTTGACCGACTCCGCGTCGGGTCTTCTCTTCCCCATCACCCGTTTAATTGAAGGCACGGTTTGTTTAAGGGCTGAGTGATAACTGTGTGCAACGTTAATACAGTGGGATAACTGGTACCCTTCGTGTGATACATTTACATCTGGACACCCCTTGTGAATTTAATTTTATCAAGTTTCTTTTGGATTTTGACACAAACGAAAATTATTTTCTGATTAATGTATCGTTATCAATTCGTGGAAAATTTTGTGCAGGCACTTTTAAATAAAAATAATTTACTTTCTAAAAATGTCTTGTATAGTTAGAAATTATTTATTAACTATTAAAAATTCTGGTTTGATTTAAATTTTATTTGTTTACAATTTCGTGAATAGTTTTTATAGTCTCTCGATATAAAGAATTGATTCTGTTTCTATCAAATGTTTTTATCAACAAAAAAGAAGAATATGTTGGAATCTCGAAAAAAAGTCAGTAAGAATCATTCACAATCAAGGATATTTCTTACGGTACAACACACAGACATTACAACGTTGTCTGAGATCATTTTACGCGAGAAGCATCGTAAATAATTAATTCGTTGGGTAGCGGTAACGGGAATTCAAGAGATATTCGCATACGTTAATATTATCATTTAATACGTAATAAAGGAATCTATGTTTACTGATCATTTAAATTCCTCTTAATAACTTTTATTTTAAGTGATCGTTAAATTTGATCCATTTGATTGATTGTGATTTGTACATTTTTTTCAAAGAAGGAGTCTAGTTTATTGGTTCAATAGTGGCGCTATTTACTGGTTTATTGTGACGCTACTTATTATTCGTTTCGCGGTTGTTCCATATGTTCGTGCTCTGAAAAATGAAAACACATGCATGGGAATATGACACTATAGGAATCTCGCCTCGGTTGATTACCGGTCACGACACAGAAAGTGTCTCTTTTGCAACGGGTTTTAGAGGAAAAAAATTACAATTCCTTACGGTTAACTTGCAGCCAAGATTACCGTACGCGCACTTATTGTGTATTCCGATGTTCTAACGAGTTGCACGTGTTGCCCGTAACGGATTTATTACACCTATTACTCCTATTTAAGAAATAAATAGAAAGCGTTTCATTAAAATGTCTTATTACAAAGACGTTTAACTTGCGGCCTCAATTGTTCACTTTATATTTTTCTTTGATAAATAGGTAAAGTGTTTACTGCAAAACATTTAATTTGCCTCGTAAATTATTTATTCTATCCAGATCATTAAATATTAACTTGAAGACATAGCGGCCAATGACTTTTTCTCTTATTTATAAAACTTATAAGAAAATTATTTAATTTCCATAAAATTCTATTATATATAATATGCTATAATTTGTATTTTGCATCTTTATTTTTAAATAAATCTCTATGAGATAGTGTCATATATATAATAAATTAATAATAGCTATTTCTATTTACTATTGCAGAGCCATGAGACTAGCGGCAGTGCTAACGTTGCTGTGCTGTCTGGCGATAGGGGCATTCGCCTCGCCGGTGCCCAAGATCGCTGACAGTAAAGTGTTGTCGACGCAGAATGTCGTTATGACTGGTAGACAATCACCCGCAGCGCCAGCTCCTGCTGACGACGACGATGATGACGACGACGACGATGACGATGTTGATCTAGATATCACTGGCGACGATGATGATGACGACGATGATGATGATGATGACGATGACGATGACGACGGTGATTACTTGGAACGTTTCATCGAAGATATAATTGGAGGTGAGAAATTTATTATATTGTTTGGTTATCAATATTATTAGTTTAATTATAAATTTTATTAACTACTAATTACTAATTACTAATTATTAGTTAAAATAATTAATATAGATAATAATTATTAATAAGATGAACAGAGTATATCATTCTAAATTTAATGCTTTAACGTTTTGTTAAATAAATTACTAAAATTCTTATATAAAAGAAAAATAAAAAATATTGCGCTAGTGTGTTTTTAAATTCCTACTACAAAAAAAAATATATATTTTTTAATTTTGATGTATTATATAATAGTTTAATTGTGAAAGAGGAATTCTTTTTTTTTGTGAATTGAAACTTGTTTCAACGAGAGTTGATTGTGAAGAAAGTTGAATGAATCGATTTCCTTCCTTTTTTCGATTTGTATTGATTTGCATTCGTCCTGTCATATCAATTTCTTTTCCATCAATTTTCCAATAACCAACAAAAGAGAATCTCGCAAATGACACACACCGTTATACAAACACTTTGTGCTGAGAATCTCTGTTTCTTTCCTACTTTTTCTCTCTCATGTATGTTCGCACGCTGTAACGGTACAGAATACTTTGACTCGTCCAAATTAGCATAAATCGACAGCGATCTCGGTTTGGAAAAAAATTTCTACGCGCTACTTCTTCGCATTGACCTGAATACCAAAAGATTATCCGAGTTCTCGATCCCCCGGCACGAAGCGCATTAAGATTATAAATCCATGAACTTGTGAGAGCTGGACAATATTGTAATCAAGTACTATGTTACTACAGGTGTATGTGTCGTTACGATGCTTTAGTAGTGTTAAACTTTCTATTTATATCGCATTTTTCAGATTTTTAAAGATATAATTTTAACGATGCGTTTGCTATGTACAACTGAAACCAGTTTTAAAAGATATATATTTGAAGCACAACTCGCTCCAAGTTTTCTGTCGAGTTATTGAGTCCTCAAATTAGGTTTTTAGACGTTTCTCTAGTCTCCCTTGCATTTTATTCATGCATTCTTCGTGCTACATAGTTTTTTCTATCATTTGCATGTCTCGCATATTTAGAACTGTTAGATTTGTATCAAACGGTGTTTCCGTAAAAAATTTATAAATTTAATCAATTGACTGAAAACTAAAGTCAATTTAATTAAGAAATTTCAATTAACATTAATTCAATCAATTCTATCTTATTTTTAAATTTGCGTATAATTTAATTTAGTTATTAATTTCTTTTGCTTTACTAATTATAATTTATTTTTGTTATTGTTTAATCCATTATGGTGATATCATTAAAGAAAAGTATATAAAACGTTTACCTATAACGTTTATCATTGACTTACAGGAGACGATGATGATGATGACGACGATGAATCCGCCGGTGCCTCTCCTGCATCCGCTGCACTCGCAACACCTTCACCCTCCGTTGTTTCGCAGCACATACCGGCTGCAGTGGTGGCTGATCTGAATCAGGCCGCTGCCGAAGAAGCTGCAGAGGCAGGTGAAGCGGCCGAGGAAGACACTGGTAGCTACGAGGACGAGGATGCAGGTGACGCCGAAGGCCAGGCTGCGTCCAACGTGCATGAATCGACGCTCGAAGGTGCCGAATCCGTCTCGAATCCGGTATCAGTACAAGCCGTCGGGACGGCGGCATTGCCTGGCGGCGTCGCTCCGGCGGCTGCTCTGACCCCGACGAACGACGATGACGACGACGACGATGACGACGACGATGATGACGATGACGTAGACCTGGATATCACGGAGGATGATGACGATGACGATGACGATAGCGATGAGGATGATGACGATGACGACGACGACGACGACGATGACGACGAAGTGGATGAGATTGCCGACATCGCCGGCGCCAGACACGCACGTGAGTTCAAGGGCAAGAAGGCCAAGAAACATAGCGTCAAACACGCTCGCAAGTCGTCCGCGAGATCGGTCTCTTCTTCTTCTTCTTCTTCTACTTCTTCTCCTGTCGCCGCGTCAAAGAATCCTGCATAAATCGAATCAAGAGCCAATGTGACCTTGCGCGATTTCTTCGCCAATAATGACAATAACGATGTGTTTTTCTCTCGCATGGACATTTTCTTTTTGAGAAATGGTCATTGCACATCGATTACCTATCGATTAATTTTGCCAAACGTCTGCGATTTTGTATCGGTTTTGCAAAATTAATTAGCCGTGGCTACATCCAATCGTGAAGTTCGCGCGTTCGTGGAGTGCAATTCATTTTAATCATTTCTATTCATTTTTATGTTTCCTTAAAAAGTTTTAATTTTTAACTTAGTAACTACGCTTTTACGAAATTTTTCGTCTAATATACGTAATTTTTCTTTTAAAAGCAAAGTTATTAAACAAAATTCGAATTTTTATAATTTATGGAAACATAAGAGTATAAAAGAATTATCTTGTTACTCTTAGATTAATTTTTACTTAGAATTAAAATTGCTTTTTTGTTACTCTTTTTTATTTACATTCTTTATTTAATAATATGTAATAGTACATTATAATTTTTTAAAATTATTTTTAATTTATAAGTTTTAATCAGCTTATAAATAGAATTTTAAGAGAGAGAGAATTATTATTATTCGAATTATCATTTACTACGTTTATAAAGTTATCAAATTAAATTTATTAGAAGTACATAAATTTATAATAATTCATATGATTCTCTCCTTTATCTCACGAATATTTATACCACTTCAAATCTCGTTGCAAATTTTCTCCACTATATTCGCGTGACAGTTTCTCGATCGGGTGTTTCGATTTCTTTATATTTTAGAAGTTATTCGACGACAAAAAATCTGCGGTAAGAATATCAGATTCTCTGCTATATCAATCTTGCGCTCTAAACGATCAATTATTTCACTTTAAATTGCTTCTAGTGTTAGTTATTTATTGTTATTTATTAACGGCAATACCTCTATTTAAAGTCGCATCGCATATCATATCGCACCATAAATTGGCACATCTGGTCTTTTTATAGTCTTTTGTTTTTTCTTCTACTTTGCCTCTCATAGTTCTCTTGGCAAGGCTTGCGCTCTTTCCATCACAAAGCTCTGTAGAATTGTTAACAGATACGTACTAGGTAATACAACGTTCCAGAAATATTCCTAAAGACGTTTAAAAATGTTCTAATATATGTTCAGACATTAATCATTAAGTGTCTTTTAGACACATTTAAAAGATTTCAAAGTTTTCTTCATATAATATTCTTAAATATATAAAAGACACTAAACTTTTATTCAGATTTTTTAGATATAAAACAATGTCTTAAATTTGTAAATAATTTTTATATAATTTTTTTAATATCTAAAACATCTCAATCTTACTTTTCAACTTCTTCAACTTTTTTTAAATTTGTATTTGCTTTTGCTCTTCATTTTTGGACATCTTCTGGATACTTGTGTTGCTTGGAGTCGCATTGAAATGCTTTGGTTTGGTGACCTCACGTCACGTATTTTCCATCAACATTTGCGGTCTAATTAACTGTCGATCAAATAAGCGAGCATAGAAATAAATAAAAAAAAGAGAAAGAAAGAGAATGAAGAAAGAGTGCGTGATAGAGAGGGAATGAGAGAGAGGAGAGGAGTGGGGGAGGGGGAGGGAGGGAGGGAGAAAGGAGAGAGAGAGAAAGAGAGAGAGAGAGAGAGAGAGAGAGAGAGAGAGAGAGAGAGAGAGAGAGAGAGAGAGAGAGAGAGAGAGAGAGAGAGAGAGAGAGAGAGAGAGAGAGAGAGAGAGAGAGAGAGAGAGAGAGAGAGAAAGAGAGAGAGAGAAGGAGAAAAAATCGTGAGCCAAAGATGTCATTTAATTTTTTTAATCGTTTATAGGGTCAAACGACACTGTGGGTAAAATTGCACACATTGGAAATCAGGACAAAAAATTAAGCTCGTCCTGCACTTATCGATTTAGATTAGTAATAAAAAATTTAATCTGGCAATGATGACTCTATCGATTTATTGTTCTTTAATTCAAATTTAATCTTAAGAATTATTTTATTATATTTAATACATTTCTATCTTATTCTATTTTTATTATCTGTTAAAGTTGTCTATCATCTGCTAGCTTAAATAATCGATGACAGTGTCGATTGTCCCGCGCGCGCGACCGAATCGAGAGATCTTTTTATAATGTTTGTCTACATTAAACCAAGACTTGTACAGAGACATTGTTTGCTCTGGATTGCAAAATACAAATAATTTATTATTTTTACAAAATTGTGTGTATTACCTCTTTATTTCATTCACCATTGTCCAGTCATATCGAATCAGTCGTGCGTGTTTGTGTCCAGATACACTCGTGATCCATGATGCTTTCTCTCTGCTTTCTTTCCTTCGATAAATAAATATAGAACGCAATTGCAAGTCTTTTTTCAGCCGGAAAAGAATCGGAAAAAGATTAAAAATCGAGATAATTTTAGATGAGGTCAATTTTCGATGCCGTAGACGCAAAAAAATATGTAAGACTATTATGGATAAACTTAAAGATTATATTTTCATGTCTTTATGGCATCAAAATCTGAAGTAATTCATTTTTATTATTTTATTTTATTTATTACTTAAAAATTCCGTTTCTCCGTGACGTGATGTGACACGCAGTAACCCACCTTGGTCGTTTGAATGCATTTAATAGCAGCGCTTCTCTTTTTCTAATTTCTTTCATTAACGTCGAATCTATTTGCTTTTTTTCTTCTCGCTCGTTTCTCACAAGATCGTAGCCCTTACCTGCTATCGCTTTAGTTGTATTTCTTTTATTTGCCAGTAGATAATCGCGTGTTTGGTGGACGGTTTTGGACGATTGACTACAAGAACGTGTACTTGGACAGTAGCACGATATCCCTTCATTTGTCCTTTTATCCGTATTCTTTACTTTCCTTTTAAAACCTTCAAGTAGACATAGATTTAGTAGTTAATAACTAACTGGTAATTAAAAATTATAGTAGCTGATAACTAAAATCAAAAAGAAAGATTTGCTAGTGTTTGTATTGATAATGGTGATAACGTTTCTTATTGATCCAACGGCAACCCTCGCAAATTTCTTTTTATTAAAGCACTATCGTAGATTTTCTTTTTCTTATTCGTAGTTTAATTTATTCGCAGATCTCAAACTCGCTATTTTAAACAGCTTGCTTTGGTTTTATTTATTTTATTAAATATTAGCTGTATTTGTAGTAATTCTATTATATTTTTTCTATCTTTTGTTGGTTCTTATATTGCGGAATACATGATACTGCCTTTATAGCAGAGATTGAAATCCTTATGATTTAAAATTTAGATTTTGATGATATAATTGTGAAAAAATAGATTTTACACTAATTATACTTCTGTTCAAACTCAAAAAAATTCAAAAAATTAATAGAATCTGTTTTAGAAGAATGTTTAAAAAATTAAGACATTTTTTAAATATCTAAAATATAAAGAACTTTTGCAAAATAAGGATATCTTTTATTATAAATGTTTAAAAGATATATATCAAAGATTAGGACCTCTTTTACATAATATCACCTTATCGTTTAGATATTTGTATTTTTTTTGTATTGTTTGAGAAAAAAAAGATCAGTTTTTCTAAATCTTTACAGCATCGAAATCTGCAATTAACGATATCGATTTCAATCTTTTATTCACTGGTAAAGCCTATGATGAAAAAACAATCGTCAAAGTTGGTTCGGAAATAATTGGTTCGAGTTCGATACCAATTAAATACTGCCGTCAGCTTACAAATAGTGATTCTGTATCAGCCGTCACGCCACGTCGTCTAATTAACTTTCTACATGACTGCCGGGTTAAATGCAACAAAGGTATGACCGCGTTGAAATTTTTTCCTGGCTTTCACCAGGAGTAGCCGGTCGAAAAAAACGAGGTCATCGACCCGGAGAACGTAGAAGCGTTATGCGGAAGAGAACTGCGACCCTGACCCACACAGTCAAAGTCACGACGTTGACGTCTTTCGGTTTTCATTCACGTGGCATGCTTAAACCGTGATTTAGTATATTATCGCTATTAATCTTTTTGTTGTGTGCATCTCTGTGGAATCCAATTGACTCTTTCCATCCCTTAAAAATAAAACATCTGTTGCAGACAAAAATCTATTTATGCTTTGAGTATTTAATAAGAAAAATTACTTATTTCTATTTAATAAATTCATAACAAAACGTAATTGTATTTTAAAAAATTTATATTTTTATATTTGACTACAAAATTTATTCTAATAAACATTCAAATAAAAAAATTCGATTTTATCAGTGTTTGTTGTTACGATTTTATTAAATCTTTAATTAAAGTTTTATAAACATTTAATTTATAATTGAAAATCCAAAAATGAAACTCTTGTATAAATGTCATGTTATTTTTATTTGTAATTGTATTCATTTTCAAGCACGCTTCTTGATGAGAATTGTTTCGGGTCAATTGCGTTGCACAAGGAGCTCTTTAAATATATAAAAGATTTCCAACAGTATAGATAGCGTACTATTATGCGCGCATTATCTAAAAATTTCGACCTCAATACTTAATACTTCCGTCTATGCCGAAAGTAGACGGCCTTGATATTGTGCGTGGTGCGAGGTTTTCATCGCAGTGTGATCGATACGATGTCGTGACTTTTAAAGAAAGTGTGCTTAACGCGCCGTAAGTACAATGACCTCGGGGGAGAGTTTTTAGGCAAGCAACAAAGCTGGATGAAATGGACCGGTGCGTACGTCCACGCTTGCGCGTGCATGCAACTAGATAGGTCTGTAGGTGAATCATGTAGCGAGAAATGGAGGTCGTGCCCCAGATCGGGGACCAGTTCGGCTGCGCGCGCACCGAAGGATTCCGATATACCGTTAACATTGTCGCCGTTTTAAGTAGGCTTCATCGCTATCCGGCAACTCCGTCACCTTCCTTCCAAAGTAGTTGGCCGGAGAAGGGGGAGAGGGAAGGGGATAAAGTGCGTTTTCCTTCATTAAAATCCAGCAATGGTATACCTGAAACCGTGGAAGGCGGCATTCTAGCTTGGCCCATGACCTAAATGAAATGAGATAATCCCCAGGGAAAACAACAGGTCTAAAAAATGTCTAATAGACGTCTATTAGACTTTTCTTAGACCTGTTGTTCTCTATGGGTCTCACAAAAAATGGTTTCAAGGTCGCAGTCGCAGCCAAAGAGTTTCTCCATTTTTTCATTCTCGGGATCGCCTGAAATCAGGCATTTTTGTAGACTTAACAATTTCTGGGTCAACCACATATATTGTCCATTCTATATAGAGAAAATTTTATATAAAAAATTATGTACGGCAGTAGTCGCGAACCATGAAAAAATTATAAAAATTTTTACTATGTTTTTCACATAATGGCCATTTAAACTTATAATTCCTCTTATGATCCGCGGCTATTGCCGAAACATAGAAATTTTTTATTTTAAAATTACATTAAAATTTTTTTCGTGTGGAGACTCGCTATTCATATAACTGATGGCTTTCCTAAAATGAAAATTTCATAAGATTAAAAGAAAATTTTCATGTAACATTTTTGATAGAACTAATGTATTTATAATGTATAGATAGTTTGATAGAACTAATTTATATGTAATGTAGCAAAGTCACGTCGCAACTTCGATTTCAAAGTAAAAGCAAAGACAAGAACTAACTTAAAGATGACATTTCGTGTGAACTTTCACAAAAAATGCCTGGGAAAGTAGGAACTAAGACTGATACAACTTCTATTACTGGTTTAGGTGCTATGGAATCCGCGCCCAACGGTCACGTGGCAGCGATTTATGTGGCAAGGTATAATCGTTATGTCGACACAATCCTCACCAAGATCAATAACATCCTGCGCGCCAATTACGAGCCAGTAACTGTGAAGCTGACGAATACAAATTCAAGTTTCAAGTCGAACAAAAATAAAAGTAAAGGCAAGAAGAAAGGCAACAAAAATGGCACCAAGAAAAGCGCTTCAAAGCCGATTGATGCGTCCACAATCATTGATAAAAGTGATAATGAAAACGACATTGAGGTATAGACTCTGAAATCATTCTATCCGTTAATTAAAATAATTTATATTGCCACGCTATATTAGAGGACTAATTTAAATTTTAACGACAACAGAACGGATTCTTGAACAAAGGAGGTAAAATAGGTAAAATAGATCGATTTTGGCCCCCGTAGCGGCAAATAAAAACGGTATGTTTTTTTGTAGTTTTTGAGTTGCTGAATCTGAATCTAACCTTTAAAAATGTCTAACCTATCGGGAAAGTATTAAAATCAGCATAGGAAGCTGTTAAACATATAAGAAGTTATTATGAGAATGGTATGTTGATGAAACTGTAAAATAATAGTGAAATAAACAATATTAAGCGATAAGTGAAAATCGATCGATATATTAACAACACAAATTAATAAATAAACACTCAAAAAATGGTCTTGCAGCAAAAATTTTTTAGGTGTGAAAAATAGATAAATGATTAGCAAATACTGTGATATTGAATATGTTTGGCATTTAATCAATCTAAATAACAGACAGAATTTATATTTGAACTATTTGTGAAATTTAGAAAAAAAGTTTTTCTGCGGTGTCTATTCATGTTAAAGCCAATCATACTTGTTATAAAGTTTGACTGTGGTACATAAAAAAGACTAGTGACGAGAAACAAATGAATATATCCCCATAGCAAAAAAGCTACAGTGATTAGAACAAACTTACAATAGAGTCACAAGGTTACAGAAAAATTGAAATGTCACTGTGCCATTATCAGAAAGTTACAGTGATATCATTAGTTACAGTCGTGGTGATATCATCATAATATGACATAAAATGTCGCAGAAATGTTACAACAACATTCCAAAAACAGTATTTAGTCATTAGTTGGTTTGCTTACCGCTATGTGACGCATTATGCGCAATCTATCTCGTATTGAAGTTTTAAAATTATATAAAATTTGCAAAAGGCAGCTAATATAATATTAAAGATGTAATAACTTTCTACCAGTTTATTATCTGAATCCAAACACAAGGAATTTAGATAGACTAATTGTTCAGAAATTGAGTAAATAAATATCCCAGGGAGAACAACAGGTCTAAGAAACGTCTAATAGACATCTAATAGACGTCTATAGACGTTTATAGACGTCTATTGGCTGTCTATTAGACCTGTTGTTCTCCCTGGGATCTATTTCTTATTTTATATTTCTATTTTATTTTTTATGTCACAATGATGTCATAGCGACATTATATCTGTGATAAAGCAGACATTCGTATGTCACCACAATTTCATTATGACATATTTGAGCGTCACAGAGAAATATCATTATGATATCACTGTGATTTGTTTTGCTATGGGGGTATGGATCCGCACATCTAATATAATTTGTATAATGCGCCCATTTGTTATAATCGGCAACTATATTTCTCACAAGAAATATAGTTCGTTCTAGCTACAGTATCAAAACTCATTTACTCAATGCAATTATTATTATTTGGCAATGAGACCTAAATTTTCTAGAAGATATTGCTAAAATGTTGCTGTTATAAATTTTAGATGTGACAAACAATATTTTAGCAGATATAAAAAATAGCGATACATTTTTGTTGTAACACCTAGAAATCTACCTACATCAGCAAAACGTTTTTTTCAGTGTATATATAATAGATTTTAGTTCAATAAAAGTATTTTACTATTTTAGTATACAGTATATTTTACCATTAGAAACTGTAAGATTTACACAAAAAATATTTTTAACCAAGATCCGATCAAATAAGGCCTTCTTCACTGAAAAAAATGTTTTGCTGATGTAGGTAGATTTCTAGGTGTTACAACAAAAAATGTATCGCTATTTTTTGTATCTGCTAAAATATTGTTTGTCACATCTAAAATTTATAACAGCAACATTCTAGCAATATCTTCTAGAAAATTTAGGTCTCATTGCCAAATAATAATAATTGCATTGAGTAAATGAGTTTTGATACTGTAGCTAGAACGAACTATATTTCTTGTGAGAAATATAGTTGCCGATTATAACGGATGGGCGCATTATACAAATTATGTTAGATGTGAGGATCCATACCTCCATAGCAAAACAAATCACAGTGATATCATAATGATATTTCTCTGTGACGCTCAAATATGTCATAATGAAATCGTGGTGACATACGAATGTCTGCTTTATCACAGATATAATATCGCTTATGACATCATTGTGATATAAAAAATAAAATAAAAATATAAAATAAGAAATAAATATTTATCTACTCAATTTCTGAACAATCAGTCTATCTAAATTCCTTGTTTGGATTCAGATATTAAACTGATAGAAAGTTATTACATTTTTAATATTATTAGCTGTCTTTTGCAAGTTTTATATAATTCTCATGATTAAAACTTAAATACGAGATAGATTGCGCATAATGCGTCACATAGCGGCAAGCAAACAAACTAATGACTAAATACTGTTTTTGGAATGTTGTTGTAACATTTCTGCGACATTTTATGTCATATTATGATGATATTACCACGATTGTAACTAATGATATCACTGTAACTTTCTGATAATGTCACAGTGATATTTCAATTTTTCTGTAACCTTGTGACTCTATTGTAAGTCTGTTGTAATGTCACTTTGGCTTTTTTTGCTATGGGGGTATATTTATTTGTCTCTCGTCGCTAGTCTTTTTTGTATACCACAGTCAAACCTTATAATAAGTATGATTAGCTTTAACATGAATATACGCCGCAGAAAAACTTTCTTTCTAAATTTCACAAATATTATTAGTTCGGATATAAAATCTGTTTCTGTCATTTAGATTGATTAAGTGCCAAACATATTCGATATCACAGTATTTGCTAATCATTTATCTACTTTAGCTAATTTTTCGCACCCAAAAAACTTTTGCTGTAGTTGCAAGACCATTTTTTTTAGTGTATGAGTGAGGAGAAAATCCTTATAAGGCATAATAAACAACAATGCTCTCAGGTGCAGTAGTCAAGATTTAAAATGGATTCCATCGATAATGCCTCTGTTTTTAGATATTAATAATTTTTACTTTTTTTTTATCAAGCAGAACATGAACTATTAGAGATGAGAGTATTATCATGTTTTACTAGCAGGAAAACACAAATTAATACGTTCATAAAGCTCAGCAATAATAATTTGCGGTACTAGATATTTGACAGTTTCATGTGCTGATTTTAATATTTTTCCGACAGGTTAGACATTTTTAAAGGTCAGATTCAGATTCAACAGCTCAAAAACTATAAAAAACATACCGTTTTTACTTGTCGCTCCGAGGGCCAAGATCGGCCTATTTTACTCATCCTCTTTTGAAGTCGATCCTTTTTTAACATACCAAAATCCAAATTATTTTTCAAAATAGAAAACTTCTTACAAATTAAATTTTTGATAAAGATAAATAATGAAACTTTATTCCAGAATTTAAAATAAAGACTGAATTGTCAAAAAAAATAAAATATTGAATATGAAAAAATTGAGAGCAGAATGCTAAGTCAAAAAATTTATTTATATCTTTGATAATTAATTTATCATAAAAATCAAAAAGATACAAAAATATCTTATAGGAAATATCTTATATCTTATATTGAAGTTTTATGTTTTTAGGAATATATTATATATAGTTTGTGTTTCTAGAAAGTAACGTCAAGTACTGAATCAGCCGTAATACAAATTATGACAGAAAAAGAAACAATCTTGCCGGTGGCACTTGAATCTTCCACAGAAGTCAGTGTGAGATCCAACAACAAACGTGCATCAAACTCTAACAACAAGAATTCTAATAAAAATCGGAAGCGAATTAAGAATAAAACAAAGAATCAAAACAGAATCGGCAGCAAGAACAAAGTAATTACTTTTAAATACAAATATTGATTAGAACTTTACTACTATCTAATAATGGATTTAACTTTGAATTTGAATATTTAAAAGCGAATGAGAAAAGTGAATCAATATATTTATTGCGTTTTTCAGACAAAGTCCAAGAGTAGACCGAAAGCGAGAGCCACTCTGTACGGATTAGCGTCCTTGCAGAGGACAGGCAACGTGTCATTGAACATGATGAGTAATCACACAACAATTAAGACGAAGTTCAGTCTAGGACCACTCGTACTGAAAGTCGAGAAGGAGTTCGGTCGGGCTGCAAAAAAGGAACTGAGGAGCGCGACCGCCACTACAGCTGAGATGTCAGGCAAGCTGAGTCTACGCGTGTTGAACGGCGGCGCGGCGACGTTGCATTCTATTCGAGTATCGCAACCCAAACAGGTACGTACTAAACCGATAGGAAAAAAAATGCGAAACAATTATACAATCTGACAATTATGGAAGACATTTACTCTTCTAAACCTTCTTTTTACGTTAAATTTATTAGTGTCATTATTTAAATATCACTATTAATAATGACTTTTTAAATTTTAAGCCACACACACACACACACACACACACACACACACACACACACACACACATACGTTTCCTTAGACATTTTTTTGTATCATCAAAAACAATCGAAATATTTCAGGTGGTTAAGATATACTTCAGACAGCACAAAACGTCTAAGGAATCTGGGGGATATCCTGAGGAATGTCTCAGGACATCCTGAGGATATCCAAGCTATTCCCAGGATGTTTTGTATTGTCTAGAGTATATTTTGACCACCAGAATTATTTCGATTGTTTTTGACGATACAAAAAAATGTCTAAGGAATGTTGCATGAAACATCTTACATGTTTGAGGGTAATTATAATGATAAGAAAGTTTTTCCTTGAAGTCATTTTTTAAAGAGATTAAAGATTAGAATAAATTTTTAAAATAAAATCTTACGTTTTTGTTTGCGTCAATTTATAGCTGACATCGAAAGAAGTTCAGCGACCTATGATAATATAACTTTCAGATGATCTTGAATATAGGAAATAGCATATGTTTGAGGAAAATATAACAATCAAAAATTTATATATTTTAACACAAAAATTTATTTTAAAAAATTTTTAAAATGATGTCCATTGACTTCAATACATTTTCGAAATACGAAACTAAATGACTTTTTTACGCTATTTTTGATAATAGGTAATAGAATTATATGCTAGCAGAATACGTACATTTTGCAGTATTGTATATGAGAGCATTATCGAAAACTTTATTTTTTAAATATTTTCACAAAAAAAATTTCTAATAGGTTTAAATCTGATGATTGAGCCGGCCAGGAAATTCTAGCACCTTGTGCAATCCAATTGATTGAGAAACATTCAGTCTAGCACATTCCACACGACGTATGCTAGACAGCCCTCAGGCTAAAATTGCTTTTTTTCGACTTACTTTAGTTAGTAGAAAAAAGCAGATATATACAGGATGGCCCCGAACGTTCCGGCGATATTTTGAGATCTTATAGGAAATTTGATTCTGAATCAAAAATTTCCTATAAACATGGGTCGAAAAATGCTTCCTTAAAAAGTTAGCGCCCAAAAACCTCTGAAATCACGGTTATTTTATACATTTTTACAAATATTAGGGAAAATATGCGTTTTTTAACAAATAGTACCCAAACAAAAATTGTAGAGAATTAAATTATCTTTCAAATGAGATGAAAGCGATTGTAGTACGTTCCATAGGTGTCGAGATAGCCAGTTTTAAATGTACAAAAAAGTGTTTATTCGGATATCGACAGTAGAGCTTTTTTAAAATATTCTTTATTTATGCTGACATAGCTTCGCTAATTTTTAATGCTTATCTTGCTTGTTGGTTTTTCAACTAAAAAAATTTTTCTTTTCTGCATTGTTTATACCAATTACCATAGAAGGATAAAAGGAAGAGTAGAAGGTGAAAAAAAATAAAATAAAAAGAAAATAAAACTTAAAAAATTTCTAAAAAAATAATCTTTTTCTTTCAAAAAAATAAAATGATTCTTCTTTTTAAACTAAAATAGCATTGTAGTAGTAAAAAATGAATAACAACGTGAAAAAAACTAACTATTCTCAAAATGTCCCCCTCCAACTTCAATACACTTTCGGCATGAGTAGTGACTGATCTGGTCGCATTACGGATTTCCTCCCGATTTAATTTTAGTCGATCGAAAGCCGTGTTTATCAGTTAAATCAGATGTTCACGAAACTCGATTGGCGTTGAGTAAATTTCATTTTTCACTCTTCCCCATAAGTAAAAATCTAGAGGGGTTAAATCTGGAGACCTAGCTGGTCACTCCACAGGTCCCCATTATTTTTATTTTTGCTGAATTTTTTTATTGCTTCTACAGAATCACAAATCCTTTTGTGTGATTAAAGTACATATGCTAATAGAATTGTGGGTGACTGATTTAAAACAGAAAAAAAGAAAAAAATTTGGAAATTTTACCGACAACCTGCCAGTTCATAGGAATATTTATTTAATACAAAAGTTATATGGTATACATGTGCAAAACAAATCCACGTTCCAAAGAAAAGTATATCAAAGAATGACAAGAAATCTTTAAAATTAAGTTTAAAGCTTTAGTTTTAAAAACAACCTTTCCTTTACGGAAAATAAGTATTGAGCTCTCAATACTTAGTATTGGTCAATAATAAATTGGCCAATACTTTTTTGGGAAATACTTAGTATTGACAAATACTTAGTACTAGTATTGACGAATAATTGCAAAATGGATGTGTGTAAGGAACAACGTGTCGCGATAAAATTTTGTTTTAAAGCCGGTATTTTGGCGACTGAAACTTCATCAATGCTGCAAATGTCATGTTCATGTAATAACAAATAAATCACTTTTTCACTGACATACACAATTTTGCAGAAATAAAATTATTCTATGATTTTTTTTGTGTAGTGCAGTCTAAAACAAATAGTCAAAATATGTCTATATTTTTAAAATAGTATTTCTGATTTTATGAATCACAGTGATTTTATAAGATGTTCAATGTTAATAGTTTTTATTGGACTGTACCTTAGACAATATTATACTTTTCTCTGTTATAAGACAAGAATGTTTCTTTTCTACTGCAATAGAAATACATTTTCGATTTTGATATGTAACTTGGTATTTAAAATACATATCAAAATCGAAAATATATTTTGATGCATTTTTGTGCTTAAAATAAAACTAATTGTAAGTATTTAAAGGAAGCACATATTGAAACAGATTATTGCAAGTCGCAAAATTCATATTGTTTCTGTTGGGTTTAAGAGTATTTATTTTAATAATATAAGAAGCCTTACACGCGTCCGTTGTCACACAACAACTAGCGTTACCACACATAATAAAGAAGAAGACAAGTGAGAGAGGAGGGGAAGAATAAAACAAAAGGAACTCTAATACAACAGCCTATCGCTGCCCACTTCCTCACCTCACAGTCGCGCGAGAGTTTAAATTCTAAATTATTTCAACAGTTTCTTTTACCAAGATTTTTTTACAAAAATAAATAAACACAAGAAATATCTTTATATTTCATGCTTTAGAAATAAAATATGTGGCATATGTATATCATATATGTACATACATCTATTGTAAAAACAGTATACAAAATGGTGTTAATTTTTTAAATAGATATTTTTATATGAATATAGATAATATGAAACACGTAATACAGAGTGAGGCAATAATTATTACCACCTTAAATATCTTCAAATCTATAGTTCGAGAAGAAGATTTGTGTAACTAAAGTTGCATGGTACGAAGGGGGCTATCATATGGCGATAATAATTTTTGTCCGGGTGGGGGCGCTTCAGAGATATCAAGGTTATCTTCATTTTTTTAAATAAAATCACCCTAATTTTTTTATATAAATCGATTCCTCGCAATATTGCCTCAACACTTTTATACACAAAATAATGAGAAGAATCAATTGTCTTAAAGAAAAAATATGATATTTGAGCTACATATTTTTTATATGGAGCTACATTTTATTTATATGGAAATTCGATTTTACATCCCAATACAATAAAAGGACGATTTTTATTCATTCGGAGATTTATCTGTCCGATTTCTGAACAATCAGTTCAATATCTGAATTCCCTGTGTTGGGGTCGTATCAGAAAAATTAAACTGATAAAAATAATTACTATGCCTTTAATCTTACTAGCCACTCTTTGCAAGATTTATATAATCATCATGACTAAAACTTAAATGCGAGATAGATTGCGCAACGTGCGTCGCATAGCGGTAAACAAACGAATTAGCGATTACCGAATATTGCTTTTGTAATGTTTTTGGAATGTTGCTGTCACAATCTCATGAAATATTATAATTACATGTTCCAATAATGTCTCAACAATATTATAATACATTGCAACTTGCAAGATTGTAACATTGCTGCAATGTAATTGCAATGTTCTGTGCTGTCTAGGTGAAAAGCGAGAAACCTTGGAAATATAACTTTCAGAGACATCACTGAAATCCAAATTTCAACTAAATGCAGGAATTTTCTGACACTTGGAAATAATTTTCACACAAATCACTAATAATCCCTGAATATATAATACCGTAAAAATGTTTCTAAATCTTACTGAAAGTCCCTGAAATATGTTTTCAGACATTTTCAGACAAATTTTAAGAGAAATTTTTTCACCAGGGTTCTCTATCTCTCTATCGGTTTTTTGTTTCACAAACAAGCTTGGCTGGCTTAACGGCGGTGCTCATTTCAGTATGTATAGAGTTCACTAAGTGAACTGATACAGGCATCACACATGTGCGAGAATTTAGTATATACATTTTGTGGTCATGATTTAATATGAGTTAGCGGTCTAGTATATAATATAGATATCTGTGTATTGTACCGATTGTACTCCGCCAAACAACAGTCAAAAATTTCGAACTTGACTGTACGTAGAAGGTCAGCAATACATTACATATGGTTCTCTTTCGGCTGGCGGCAAACGATTCAGTGCCCATTCCAGCATATACAGGATGTCCCAAAATTAGACCGACAAACTGCAGTTGGTTATAAAGCATACCAAAACAAGTCAATTTTGTCAATAAGCCCGTGGCTATAAATGAGTCGTTTTAACATTAGAGAATCAAAAACTAAGACATTGTTTGACATTGGTTAACTAAGACATTGTTGACTAACAAGGGGAGGACGCGGACTTCGGGTCACCGATTTCAAAGAAATTTTTATATGGTATAGTACTCTATCAGAAGAGTACTTTAGTAAAAGGATAGGGCGCAACGCTCAGCCGTTTTTGAGAAAAATCGATTTGAAGTTCATGGCGTCCCTTATATTCCGGTCTTGTTAGATCAATTGTCGAGATGGCGGCGTAGCTCGGGCACTTAGGCTCTGAGCTATCACGCTGTCGACCTGGGTTCGATCCCTGTCTATTATACTTTTTTTTTTTATTTATTTTATTTATTCTAGCGAATATTTATTCATTATATTATTATAATGAAATAAATTAATTTTAATTAACAATTTTGTTTTCTTTTTAATTTGCACTTTTACTACTTCTATCATATAAAAAATAAAGTAAAAAAACGTCTACGATTTAAATAATATTAATATACAGGAATAATATTAATAATATACAGGAATATAAGAGACGCCATAAACTTCAAATCGATTTTTCTCGAAAACGGCTAAGCGTTGCGCCCTATCCTTTTACTCAAGTATTCTTCTGATAGAGTACTATACCATATAAAAATTTCTTTGAAATCGGTGACCCGAAGTCCGCGTCCTCCCTTTGTAAGCTCGGTATCACAGTATTCAGTATTTATTCAACGTCACACTCAGTATTCATTATTATTTAACCGCAATTTATTTTCAAAATGAACAAGTTTTTTTATGAAGAACTGGTCGATATGCATCTAATTTATGGAGAAGCTAGATGTAATGGAAGAGAAGCTGCACGCTTGTATAAAGAGAGATATCTTCATCATACCACCTTTGCGTCCGTTCATCGTTTTCGAGAAGGTGGCAACCTGATGCGCGTTGATGATGCCGATCATCCAAAAGAAACACATACTGCAGCATATGAAAAAAAAGTCCTGGACTGTGTAGAGCAAGAACGTTCTACAAGTGTTCATGCAATTGCACACCATATGGGGGCTGCTAAGTCAACGGTATGGCGTGTTCTCCATGACCAACAGCTTCATCCCTACCATAACTAGAGAGTGTAAGTGATGAGTTTTGCACCCTCGAATTTTTCTCCCGTTGGTTTTTGGGTCGCCACTTCGTCCAGTGTGACTTTGATAGAACCATGCTGTTCACGGATAAAGCATATTTTACTCGGGATGATTTCTTCAATAGTGGCAACAGTCACATCTGGACTAATGAAAATCCTCATGCTACCGCTTTTAGAAGAGATAAACACCAATTTGCCGTCAACATTTGGGCCGATATTGTCGACGATAATTTGATTAGTCTGCCATTTCATTTAAATGCTTATATTTATCTTCAGTTCTTGCAACATGTTCTGCTAGATCTTTTAGAAGATGTCCCTTTGAATATACGACGAGACATGTGGTTTCAACATGATGGAGCACCTCTACACTTCAATTTGAATGTGCGCAAGTGTCAGAATTTTTCGAAC
Organism: Linepithema humile; assembly: GCF_040581485.1. Classification (NCBI taxonomy): domain Eukaryota; kingdom Metazoa; phylum Arthropoda; class Insecta; order Hymenoptera; family Formicidae; genus Linepithema; species Linepithema humile. Next base: position 14,169,443 of record NC_090133.1, read on the forward strand.
CGCTGGATTGGAAGAGGAGATCCTGTAGCTTAGCCTGCACGATCTCCCAATCTTACTCATCTTGACTTTTTCCTTTGAGGTTATGTGAAATCTCTGGTGTACCAGACTCCTGTACTTAGACAGGAAAATCTTCTGGCGAGAATGATGGTCGCTTGCGCACATGTACAAGCTGTTCCCAAAATATTCCATAGGGTTTATGAATTCATGAATCGACAATTCAATCTTTGTATGAAAGTAAATTTTTTTGGGGGGGGGGAAGACCAATAAGGCTATCAAGCAATTGAGCTAGTCAAGGTGGACCGTTTTACAATATAGTTTTCAAAAAAATTATAACGTTACTCTACGTGGTATTACAGCTATTGCCACTACAGGTTTAGAAAGTTCCATAAACACAGATGGAAAAAGGATGCATTTATTTATGCATTAAATCTGTAGATTTCATTCTCTTCAAACGTCTCAGTCTTCCCTCTATGTGAAGTAGACGAGATGCCAATCGGTTTGAATGGCTGGTAAGGCGTTGTTTATGCTTTTTAACAGCTAGCATTTTTTCTTCAGCAACAGTATTGATTTGTAAATCACAATGTATGTCCACGTCACGACAATACCACGGCGCATTAGTTATATCTCTAAGCACTTTGTTCTGAAAAACTTGTATAATTTTGATATTCGAGTCCGCATTGCACCCTCACAACTGGATATCGTAAGTCCAAACTGACTTTAAGATTTATTTGTACAATAATGGTTTATTGTGTACTAATAACTTGGAGTTTCTACCAATCATCCACTCCATTTTCAGACGTATGTTATTCAGCTGCTTTTTCTTAATTTTAATATGCTTTTTTCAGCGAAGTTTGGCGGTAAGTGTCATGCCAAAGTATTTCGCAGTATTTGAATACGAAATCACTTGTTGATTGATGGTAATCGATAGCAGAGTCACCTTTTTTAGAGTAAAATTAATGTGTGATTTGCTTTCATTAAACTTAATGCGCCATCGTTACTTAATGGTCCAGTCCACAATCCGGTTCATAGCTCGTTGCATCTTGGTTGTGGTTATAACAGTGTCGCTATCAGTAGCCAAGATCGTAATATCATCTACAAACGTAGCAATTCTGACATCAGAATTTTTAGGGATGTCAGTAGTATATAAGAGATATAACGTCGGACCTAGGACGCTGCCCTGTGGTACTCCTACAGCAATTTTACGGAAACTAGAATAGATGTCTTCATATCTTACCCTAAAGCAGCGATCTTGTAGATAAAATTTCAACAGTTCATTGAACGACTTAGGAAGCATTCTTTTCAACTTATACACCAATCCATCGTGCCAAACCCTGTCGAAAGCCTGGGATACATCGAGCAGCACAGCTGTGCATACTTTCTTCTTTTCTAGCGTTACTTCAATTGTGTCAGTGATATGATGAACCTGATCTATAGTGGAGTTTTATCTCGAAAATCGAACTGATGTTCCGGAAGTTTATTTTCTTCGATAATTTGTTTGAGTCTCTTAGTTATGAGTTTTTCGAAGACTTTAGATATGACTAGTAGAAGAGATATCGGTCTATATAATGTCATTTCATACAAAGATTTGCCAGGTTTCGGTATTGTGATTACTTCGATTATTTTCCATTGTTTAGGAAAATACCTTAATCGTAAGGACGCATTGAACAGGTGAGTCATTTTCATAATTCCTTTGTGTAGCAATTCTTTTAACATTCGAACAGTGATAAGGTCAAAGCCAGGGGCTTTTTTTGAATTTAAACAATTTATTTCTTTTTTAATTTCCTTAGGAGATATATGTTTAATACGTTTAATATCTTCTTTATAATCTTCTACGATTTGATTAAATTCTACAGTATAACCATCATGTGTTTCGTGTGGTTGAAATACACTCTCTAGATAATCTGCATGAAGGTCGGTTTTTTCTTGGTTGCTTTTGGCCCATTTACCATCAGTTTTCCTAATAAGTAGAGCATTAACGATTGGTCTCCTGATACGTTTTGTTGCTCTCCAGAGGGAATAATTGATGTCCTTTTTGGTTGTAAGTTGAAGGTCTTCCTTGAAGATACCTTGCTATCTCTTGATTTTTAATTTCATGTATAAGTCTTTTTAGTTTTTGATTTATTCTATTAAAAATAGCTTTACGTTCAGAATCGCGTGTTTTCTGCCAGCTTCTGCGAGCTTTCCTCTTTTCTCTAAGCATTTCTTTTATTTCAATAGAATAATTTATTCCAGGTGTTGTTTTCTTGAGAATCGGAGTATTTGCTTTAGCTGCTTGCTGAAGCTGTTCTGTGAATAGTGTAGCTTATTTTTTGATCTGATCATATTGTTGCATCCGTGTCGGTTCTTGGCAGCTGATGAGCCGATCGATAATATCGCTTCTGACAGAAGAAAGACTGTTGTTAAATAAAATAAATTTGTTTATATTTCCTTGATGATGCGTTTCTATGACGTAGGTTTGTTTGTAAACAATGATAGTCAAGGCAGATTTGGAGCAACTGTCAAGCAGTGCGGACGTGCCTTGACAGCTCTGTTTGATTGTGAAATCGTTGTGTTGTGCAGTTTTGTGTTATTAAAGTTTCAATTACATTTTAATTAAGAGTGTTCTTATTTATTTTGTTTGCAAGTGCTGATTAAGTCGTGCGAGTACACAATTTTAATAAGATCGATCCTTGGGCGCAACAATATGTTTTGAGTGGAACATTGAGGGTAATATTTTCTTCAAGATAGGTTTAGTAGTTTTCCCAATCCGTTTTCTTATTGGTTAGGGATAATATGGTCTCCTTATACATTGTGTCACTAAGGATCAAGATAACTGAACTAAGATCCAGACAGGTTTCTACTTTAACATAATTTATTGACGAGCCTTTAATGATAAAGAAATCAATCACGTCGGGATGCTTGTTAACGTCAGTGGGCCAGTAGCTAGGGCTACCGCTCGATAGGAATTCACAGTTTAAGGATCTTTCAGCATGAAGCAGCTCTCTTCCTTTTACCGAAGTATATCTATTGCGCCGATAAGTATGTTTGGCATTGAAGTCACCGCCTGCAATAAAAGAGTTACCTAAAGTTTAAAAAAATTTGATATAATATATTCATCTTGCTTGATGCTATGCCTTGGTGGGTTATAAATTGCAAAAATTGAGAATTTATATCTCTTGCATTGCATGCAGACAGTAGAAACTTGTATACTTTCTGTCGAGAATTTTAGTTCTTCGTGGTGTTTGAAATTAGCACGAATTATGACAGCAGCTCTTCCACTAGCTTTATTGGAGGGGTAAATAGTATAATAGATTTTAAAGCCGTATTTTGAAATAGGATTTTTTCATGAAGTGGGTTTCGGATACCCATTTCATAAAAGAATGGTGATTTTCAATTTCACCTTGACCTTGATCTTCAAGGTCATTTGAAGGTCAAATCGAATTTTTTAAATAGAAATTTTTATTTTTGATTCCAAAATCTAATAGCTGGTGTCAAGAGCTTTTCAAAACACTATAATGAAGTTATTTTTTATTAAGTACTTTTCGAGTTATGAGGCTTGTAAATTACAGTATTTTGACATAAAATATAAAATGTCTTGTAAAACATTCAGTTTTTGAGAATCTTACCTTAATACTTTTATGCACAAAATAATGAGACGAATCAATTGATATAAAGAAAATACATAGTTGCTTTCAAGAAAAAATATGTAATTTGCAACATGCAACTGCATACTTTTTTTTTTAAACCAATGTGTTTTCTTTATACCAATTCATTTGTCTCATTATTTTGTGCATAAAAGTATTAAGTTAACATTCTCAAAAACTGAATGTTTTACAAGATATTTTATATTTTATGTCAAAATACTGTAATTTACAAGCCTCATAACTAAAAAAGTACTTTATGAAAAATAATTTTATTATAGTGTTTTGAAAAGCTCTTGACACCAGCTATTAGATTTTGGAATCAAAAATAGGGATTTCTATTTAAAAAATTCGATTTGACCTTCAAATGACCTTAAAGGTCAAGGTCAAGGTAAAATTAAAAATCACCATCCGATGTCCTCCTCCAAACCCAACAACTTTTGTAAGGGTTATTTTCGGATTGGTGGCTCCCCTGACGAGATATTCAGGTGCGTAATTTAAAATGGGACATCCTGTATAATACATGTAACGTACATACATACGATATATGCTGATGTAGGTACATTTATAGATATACATAGGATATCGTATGGATATACAGGGTGTCCCAGACTTACCGTATCACCCGTTAATGGCAGATTCCTGAGGTCATTTGGAGACGAAAATCTTAATACCAAAATGTCGAGGCTACTATAGTATTTGAATGGGAAAGGCTTAAAGTTTACCAATCAGCTTGTCAGAATTTCGCGCGCTCAGGGACATCGCATCTCGAAAGGACCCTTGCACAACACTTTATGTAGCAAATCATACTTCGTACCGATAGTATTGATTTTCTCTCATAACATGAGAAACGTCATTTGTCAATGACATGACTGCTTTGACAGTTCGATGCGCATCGTGTCTTAATACAATTTAGAATTTATTATTGTTAGTAAATTCGTCAGTATTGCGAACAATGTAAATAAAGTAAATAAAGTGAATAAGAGCTGAGTGAAGTAAATAAAACGTATTGAATAAAGTGTTGTGCAAGCAAGGGTTCTTTCGAGATGCGATGTCCCTGAGCGCGCAAAATTCTGACAAGCTGATTGGTAAACTTTAAGCCTTTGCCATTCAAATACTATAGTAGCCTCGACATTTTGGTATTAAGATTTTTGTCTCCAAATAACCTCAGGAATCTGCGGGTGAATTAACGAGGAATTAACGGGTGATACGGTAAATCTGGGACACCCTGTATATAGCTATCTCTATCCTCAATGTAAGCGTCAACTCGTATGAACGCGCAACGTGCAGTATTACCAATACTTAAAATCTATAAGATATGTGACATGATATGAACTATAAATTTCCAGCACTGGCAGCAGTGAATTTCGGAACGTAGCGTATGTGTAATCCTTCTCGGCAGCTTCGTGATGTGTGTGCAAGCACGTGCATTTATAATCTCATATATATCTTTGATTTTTGTAAGTGATTGCAGGAAGAACTTTATTGAGTGGAAAATTATAATATTGATGTTATGTTACTTTGTATTTACTAAGAATATGAAATAAATAATAAAATATTAATATTGTGTCAATGTTGATATAATAATCAGTTATTAGTTTGTTTGCTTGCCGCTATGTGACGCATTATGCGCTATCTATCTCGTATTTAAGTTTTAATCATGAGAACTATATAAAATTTGTAAAAGGCGGGTAATAATATTGAAGTCTTCAATTTCAAGATGTAATAACTTTTTCTATCAGTTTAATATCTGAATCCCAACACAGGGAATTTAGATAAACTGATTGTTCAAAAATTGGGTAGATAAATATCCGAATGAATGAAAATTGTTTATTATTAAAAACGTACTGTATATACTATGTACATACATAAAATGTACCTCATGTACATGCCACGAACGTGCACTGCACATCCTCGGAATATACCCCATGTATACAGGGTGTCCCGTAATGATGATGATAAACCTTGCAGGGAGTGAAAGGAAGTGGAATTTTGAACTAAAAGTTCCTTTTCCACTTTTGGCTCAGACCATTATTTACCGAGTTATTAACTATTAAAGTTTCTCAATGAGACGGCGCACAGCCAAAGTACGCAGGGGCGTCGCGCGCCGTACGATCTCTCGCGCTTGCTCCGGTCACATTGCCCCTGTCAAAATTGCATTTTAATTTGTCAAATTAATTAATACATAAATAAATAAATAAAAACAGTTAGAAATTGATCAACTAATTAATTTATTTGAAAAAATTATCAATAGATTGATACATTTTCACTAATAATTTTTCAAACATTTTATTGTGTTTTGTGGCCCTGAAAAAGGCCGATTTGCTCACAAAGCCGGCTCAAAATGTACGCGGAAGAGCCAGAAGACATGGAGGAAGTAATTGCCCGACTCCACGCTGCTGTGGCAACCATAGATGCCGAGATGCTTCTTCGCGTAAGGAACAAAGCTATACGGAAAGCCCACGTTTGTCTGGCAGTCGATGGAGGATATATATAACTTTTAAAAAAAGTTGTATATATTAAATAAAAATTTGCTACATATTCTGTCTATAAAAGAGGTGATATCAGAAAATGACGCCAAGTTTAAATAAAGAACTTTTCAAAAAAAGTTGCATGTATATCTAATTATTTATTTAAAAATGATATTTATGTTTATATCTAGTTAATTCTTCTTAAGTATACTTTTTAAAATAATTGCATCTGTATCTAGTTATTTTTTTTATATCTGTATCTAGTTAAATAAAAAAATTTTTCAAATTTAATTAAAATAAAAAAATATTACAAAATTTTGCAAAAAACTTGGCGCTGCTATAAAATAGCCTTCATTGCTCTATAATATTTTAAGATGTATAATAATATTTTAATAGCCTTCATTGCTCTATAATATTTTAAGATGTATAATAATATTTTAAGGCTATTTTATAGCAGCGCCAAGTTTTTTGCGAAATTTTGTAATATTTTTTTATTTTAATTAAATTTGAAAAATTTTTTTATTTAACTAGATACAGATATAAAAAAAATAACTAGATACAGATGCAATTATTTTAAAAAGTATACTTAAGAAGAATTAACTAGATATAAACATAAATATCATTTTTAAATAAATAATTAGATATACATGCAACTTTTTTTGAAAGGTTCTTTATTTAAACTTGGCGTCATTTTCTGATATCACCTCTTTTATAGACAGAATATGTAGCAAATTTTTATTTAATATATACAACTTTTTTTAAAAGTACAATTTTTTTGGAAAGGTTTTTTGTGAGAAAAACTTTTTTTTAATATAATATATTTTTGAAAGTACAGTTCTTTGAAAAGGTTTTTTATGAGGAAAACTTTTTTTAAAAAAACAATTTTTTGGAAAGGTTTTTTTATGAGGAAAACTTTTTTTTAATATAACAAGGCGTGTACTTGGCGCCCTTTTTTACCTTTTTTTAAAAAAAAGGTTTTTTTGTGAGATATCATTTCTTTTTTTTAGTAAAAATAATTTTAATAAATATGATTCTTTTTTTTTTAGTAAAAATAATGGTAATAATATCCCACCATCACTCCCGTCATATTTTCAATACGACGATCCTCTTTTTGATTATAGAAATCTTAATTTATATATACAAACCTAATAATTTTTTTTTATATTTTACAACATGTTTTATAAGAAAATTATTAGTGATCATAAAAAGGGTATAAAAAACCATCTGTATTTCTAAGTTATTGCGTTTTTTTCATATATAAAAACAGATTACTTTTGATCAAATTTTTGTAAGAATGACAAAAACATCTTTAGCACCTCTAGGCCATTGTCTTTTTTTAATTAGCGTATCGTCAGCTTCAATCCAAGTGTTAAACATTTCTTCTCTATAAACATTACATACCTGCCGATTCCACCAATGTGCACAAAGTACACTTTCTGTCCACTAACTACAGAATACTAACAAGGGAACGTTCACAAGTGTCCCCTCCCCCGATTTGATTCTCCTTGAAATATGTTGTAAAACATACAATTTGAGGAGACACGTATTTTTTTATAGCGGCCCTAACTCAAATTTAAGGGATCAAACACTCCTTTGAAAAAAAAACGGTTTTTTTCTTTGTGTGTAACTATCGCCAAAACCGTAGGAGATAAAAAAATATTTCAAATAGAAGTTGTATGGCTTGTAATGGACTTTATAACTGTGTAGTTAAATTTTCAAAAAATAAAATTTTTTTTAATTTACCCCCACCCCTTGTTATTATTTTTTCGAATTTCAAAATTTTTGTAATGACAAAAGTTGTAGCATTTTTTACGCTGAATTCAACCATATATGATTTTATTATGTTTTGAAATCACATCTTTCAAAAATGAGTCATCAATATCACATTATATGCGTCACGCTGCATGACCGTTTATACCGCACTTGTGTTGTGCATAGTCGCAAAATAAATATAAAAATGACATGTTATTATATATTTGAGAAAGAAAAGTTAACTAAAATTGTTGCTAAAGCATCTCTTTCACATTACACTCTTATAGATAATCGCTGCATTTCGTGCGCAGCGCGTTGTTATATGCAAGTTAGCTATCAGCGCATATTACACTTTGAAGTTTTGCTTGCAGTGACCACGGGAAAATAATTTATGAAACGAAAACAGTGAATGAATCAATCTATTCAACATATATCTACCCTAACTCTACCTTCTTGGCCCGACTTGACTGAGAATGAAATAAAATATAAAATTCTGTACAGTTTACTCTTTTTCAATAATTTTAATATACTGTGATTCTACATGCTATTACATTCCACTAAATTACTACGATTTTTTTAAACTATGGTATATAAAATGTATATTATAAGTATAATTATAATATATATAAATAAGCTTATATATATATAAAAGCTTATTTATTGTATCAATATATTATAATTATACTTATAATATACATTTTATATTTCAAGATTTTATATACCATAGTTTAAAAAAATCGTAATAATTTAATAGAATGTAATAGTATGTAGAATATATCGCAGTATATTAAAATTATTGAAAAAAAGTATGTACAGAATTTTATTCATTGTCAGTCAAGTCGGGCCAAGAGAATAGAGTCAGGGTGGATATATGTTGAATAGATTGATTCATTCACTGTTTTCGTTTCATAAATTATTTTCCCGTGGTCACTGCAAGCAAAACTTCGAAGTGTAATATGCGCTGATAGCTAACTTGTATATGACAACGCGCTGCATACGAAATGCAGCGATTATCTATAAGAGTGTAATGTGGAAGGGATGCTTTAGCAACAATTTTAGTTAACTTTTCTTCCTTAAATATGTGATAACATGTCATTTTTATATTTATTTAACGACTATTGCGCAACACAAGTGCGGTATAAACAATGCGTCATGCAGCGCGACGCATATAATATGATACTGATGACTTATTTTTGAAAGATGCGATTTCGGAACATAATAAAATCATATATGGTTAAATTCAGCGTAAAAAATGCTACAACTTTTGTCATTACAAAAATTTTGAAATTCGAAAAAATAATACCAATGGGTAAGAGTAAATTAAAAAAAAATTACATTTTTTGAAAATCCAACTACACAGTTATAAAGCCCATTACAAGCCATACAACTTCTACTTGAAACATTTTTTTATATCTCCTACGGTTTTGGCGATAGTTACACACAAAGAAAAAACTTGTTTTTTTCAAAAGGGTGTTTCACCCTTTAAATTTGAGTTAGGGCCGCTATAAAAAAATACGTGTCTTCTCAAATTGTATGTTTTACAACATATTTCAAGGAGAATCAAATCGGGAGGGGACACTTGTGAACGTTCCTTTTAAGAGTGTTGTCAGCATGTGTGTTGCTACACTTCTGCACTTCAAGACGAGAAAAATTTTTTTTATAAAGAATACTATTATTTTGATATACACTATCTCTATTCGTCTCCACAACACGTTACATATACATTTTACGACCGATATTAATTATATTAATGTGATTAGTATCATCAAAGCTGCGAGCTAACAGGTCTGAGCGCCGCCATGTTGAAAAAGGACAGACATCTTTTAGAAAAAGAAAGGAAAGAAAAAAGATGCTCTTATGCGGGAATCGACATTTCACGGGATGTAGAAAAGGACAACCATGTCGCATTTTGATGCTTCTAGTTGACAAAGGAAAAACTTATATATTAGAGAAGGATGACGAACAGACGACGACGACGACGACGACGACGACCAAGGCTTACATAGATTTCGGCATATTTCGACTTTGGCAAACTTTGGCAATTAATATATTTTTTTAGAAAGCATGTACAAAAAAAGTAAAGATACTTTTATTATGTAAATCGCATGTGCTCTATCAATTGATCCTATTATAAATTCGATCGGTCCACGCATTATTGAGATATGAAAATCTCGACTCCTATCAGCTCATGTGCTCGCATAAAGATACACGATCGGTCTTGCGCTGCGCGTGAACTTGGCGCGAGACACTACCGTGTCTCTTGATATATATATCTTCCAGATATATATATATATATGTATACAGGGTGTCTCACCTAAGATCGGTCACCCGAATAACATCCACAGTTTTGGAGATAGGAAGAAATGCTTGAAATAAAAGTTGTTTGGTTCAAAGGGAGAAAAAAGATAGGAATATTAATTTGACCTCGAGTGGAGGCTTCAGAGATATCAAGATTATCTTCATTTTTTTAAACGAAACTACTCTAATTTTTTTTATATAAATCGATTCCTCGCAATATTTGACGTAAAAATTTATAAGAGTAAGGCCAAAAATTGAATAGTTTATGAGATATTTTATACTTTAATTTGACATAATTTTACATAAACTATGAAATATCTCGTTAAATATTCATTTTTCAATTATCTTACCTTAACATTTTTATGTACAAAATAATGAGAGGAATCAATAGGTGTAAAAAAAACACAGTTGTCTTTAAGAAAAAATATGTAGCTGAAATGATATCATATCATATTTTGACTCAGCGCTTGCGCAGTGCTTGTATTCAAATTTTTTTTATCGTCAAAAATTTAAATTCTAAATCGTTAATTTCTTCAAAAAAATGAAAAAAGCAACAAAAATTTAAAATTAATCCGAAAAAAAATATAACTTTATCAACGGGTTTCCACCTTGACGTGGTGATGGAGCTTGAATTCCAATGATCTCAAAAAACAGGTGAGGAATTGCACTAAGAGGGACTCATCATAACTCATAACAATGTTGTGAATGCAATTAGAGCACAGATGAATTCGTGAAGCCAAATAAAAATTGATAATTATAGCTTAAAAATGACATTTTTTGAAAATTAAAAAAAAATTTTTTTTAATTCCAAATAAAACTCATTAGTGCCCTGAACACCCCTGATAAATGTTATTAGAATCGGACGAACCATTTAGAAGTTATGGAATTTAAAAATAGGGAAGTTGCTTTATAACCACTTTGTACAAAGGCAACATACACTGTACGATGTACGAATAAAAGATTAGAGCTTTACGAACAGTATAAATATATTTCTATTTGTTTTATTATCAGCTATTTTTAAAATATGTCCTAGTATGGCGCCTCTATGTCAATATCAGGGAACTAATCTATTATTCTATTTCACCTTATTAACACTATATTGTATGAACGCAATGCATGCATATGCATAAATTTTCAGACAGAGTAATTTTTTATATTAAACTTCTAAACTCAGTTCTAAAGATTGATGTCATTTTTCCGTATAATCTAGTATCTGCAAACATCTCGATTTGTACAAATATGTACAAACTGCATAATTTTATATTAAACTAAGAGTTGATAAATAGAAATACACATTTAAAATTTTTGTTCTATGTTGGTTTAAGATTTATAACTTGCAGATTGTATTAGCATATATACTTCAATCCTGGAAAAGGATATACAATTCTGTAAAACCAAAAAAAAGGTTATTCTATTAAAAAAAGTGCTTTGTCGGTAATACAGCTGACTCCAGGATCCACTTTCCTAACAGCACATGTAGATACTGAGAACAATCTGAGAATATCGCAAAAATATAATTGTAATATTCTCAGAACATTCTCAAATGTACTGTGATGTACGTAGTACGTTCTAGGAATCATCGTATGTCCGCGGTACCATCTTCCATAGAATTTCGCAGGAAGGTCTATAGTTTAAAGACAGTATCAAGATAGGATAAAAATGGGAATGTTGCAGTAGATCACATATGCACACATTTACACAGCCAAGCGCTGAAACGCGCGCGCGTTCATATATTGTATAGGATAATTTAGATTAGGTTAATTAATCAGTCAATTTCTTATTAATTGATATTTTTATTTCAAAATTACGACCGTAAGCGTAAAAATATTTACATAAAACTTACAATATAAAATAAAGTTCTAGAAGCCTAAGCTAGAGAACTTTAAAAGAATGATACTGCGAACTGAAAACAGTTTTATGTTAAATCATCTTTTTAAGACATTGTTTAAAAAATAATTAAGAAAATGTATTGTATATTTAACCAAGAACCAAAGAGGTGAGAGGCAATTATAATGCAAGTTTACGAACATAACCTTAAAATATTTTAAGCAAAATAATTTAACAAGTACATAAAAAATAATAAAAATATTATAAAAATCATATACAAACACTATCTAGCTCTTACGCTTTATTCACTATTTTGTGAAATAAAACTTAAAGGAAAAAAGGATTACCTTTGATATCAGTAAAACCTCGGATACGTGGTGTTGCGTGGTGTCACTTGATGCCGGGCAAGCGGAAAAAGACCGGAAATAGGAATTACGTATGTAAATGGCGCAGGTTAGTGCTGGTCTCGTCAAACCTGAGATTATACGCGCGCGATAGAAGTGCGTACGTATCACTTCCGTACGTTTGAGTCAAACCTGAGATTATACGTGTGCGAAAGAAAACCGAATAATACTGCAAAAGATATTATAGGATTGATCTCAGTATTTAACGGATAATCACAGTAGAATGAGTATGGAAATGGGATGATACACAGGATATCGTGTGCTGTTAGAGTTAAAGCATGTAATTCCATTAGAAATAATGAAAAATATATTGAAACCGATGGACATCAATTTGAACACTTTAACATAATTTTAACAGCACACGATATCCTGCGTATCATCCCATTTTCATACTCATTCTACTGTAATTATCCGTTAAATACTAAGATCAATCCTATAATATCTTTTGCAGTATTATTCGGTTTTCTTTCGCACACGTATAATCTCAGGTTTGACTTAAACGTACGGAAGTGATACGTACGCACTTCTAAAAATTTTTTATTTTTCTATTTTCCTAAAACATATATAATTTCTCAAGTTCAAGATCATCTGAAGGTCATATTATCATAGATCGCTGAACTCTTTTCGATGTCAGCTATAAATTGATGCAAAAATATGTAGTTCCATTTAAAAAAATTATTTTAATCTTAAAATTTCTTAAACAAATAACCCCAAGAAAAAACTTTTTATTATAATTGCTCTCTTAAACATTGCAACTCTTCCCTCAGACATTTTTTTATATCATCAAAAATAACAAAAATATTTTAGTGAAATATTTATATTTTATTTATTTGTGGTTAAGATATACGAAATATTCTATATATTAATTTGATTTATATCAAAATTGTGCGTATAATATATTTAATAAATATTTTTTATTTAATTAATTAATTTTATTGGTTTATTCAGATTTGATGTACATTTCGTAAAATAACGAAAATAAAAAATATGACTTTTCTTTGTTCTTTTAACAAAAACGCGTTTTTATACGTACATATTGAGCTGAATTTTTCTTAATCAGGTCCGAGTGGAAAGCCAGGACGACCACGACAGGACACGGGAATTCGTGTGGAAGAGATCGTCGCACATTGCGCATTTGGTGTCGCAGAAACTTTCCTCGGCAACAAGGTCCATGCTTCGGCCACCGCCCTCTGCACCTACCGCTTAAACTACTCGCCGTCTCTTGGTCCAACTAAAACCGCCAGTAATTGAAATATTATGAGATGAGGATCGAATGCAATACGTGATGCATATCGTATGTGCATATATTGATATATTTTATAGTATACCATTTATCATCGAGCCGGGAAAGCTGCACGATATACAGTCGATTCCGATTAATTGGATCGCTCTGGGACACGCTTCATGCAGGATTTGGCAGGTTTTTATCGCTTAGAAAAATTATAATATTTAACGATGGATAACACTAATCGCATGTTTACGTGCTATGCTATTTCAATTTGCTATGTTATTTTGAATAGAAATGGTAACTAATTATTCTTGTAATAGTAATAGAATGAAACAAACGTATACATATAAGAAAGTAAAAACACATGAAAAATATATTATATTAAATTCATCCTTTACATTTTTTTGTTATTTAATTTGTTTGAATAAATAAGTTGTAATTTTGTGAAATACTAAATTAACTTTTTTATTTTTTTTTACTTAAAAATCAAGCTTTGGATAATTGAGGCAACCGCTTAATTGGACTAAAATGTATGGTCCCACTAATCGGAATCGACTGTAATTGAATTTGCATCAATAAACAACGCATCAATCGCCTCTTCTTTCATTCGAAATAATGCGGAAAAGCATTTCGCGAACGGAAGTATTTGCAAGAGAAATAAAATTAAAAAATATATATGCGTATTGTCTCACATCTTTTGTATTATTTTTTACATTTATTTTTTGAAATTAACTGTATTTTTTAATAAACATGATACGAAGTTTACGGAGATACGTTCAAAAGTCACAAGTTGCGATCAATAATGATCTTCTTCAGTATTGTTATCAAATTAATCCAAAAATGCTAAAAAATTCATTATTTTCTAATAATGCGGCAAAAGAGAGGTGTTACTATACAGGGTGTCCCATTTTATTTTAAACAATCAAATATCTGGAAATGACGGATTTTAGAAAAAAATGTTTTGTACAAAAGTTTTATGACTTTGAGGGGGACATAAGATGATGTCATTGGTTTATCCTTGGATAGTTGTTTGAAGATCACGTGAAGATTACCTTTAATTTCTTAAATGAAAACTTCTATTTTTTATTGCATATTCTTATAGCTTACCTCGAGAGCTTTTCAAATTACTATGATAAAGTATTTTTTCATTAAGCACTTTTCGAATTATAAGGCTTGAAGTTTACAGTACCGCCGATATTAGCATTATTCAAGGTGTACCGCGTGGAAGTTGCACAGCCAGATTTACACCTCTGTTGTGTATGTGTGTGTGTGTGCGCGTGGTGCGTGCGTGTGTTCGCGCTGGCATGCGGACTCTACGGTCACAGATATCTATATATAATAATATCTATATTATAATTAGATCGCTAACTTCCATTGATTTTGTACATAAAATTGATATCCAAAAACTATGTAATATATGGCTGGTTTATGCTTCGGTCTTAATCTTAATCTTAGTCTTAGTCTTAACTTAATCTTAAGGACTCGTTTATGCTTCCCTGGAAATTCGGACTACGCATGTGCAAATGTAACAAAACCTAACCTAACCTAACCACAAATTGTAATAGATCCCGGTGCTGCAAATTATAGTAAATGTTAAAATGAATCGTTAGCGGCAAAAAACTTTAATGTTTGGAATGGCACTTTTGTTATCAAGTGCCTATGCAGCATGTGTATTATTAAGAAATTAAAAAAAAAATAAAAGAAAACCACGGAGATACGCTGTTTGGCCACTGAATCGAAAAAGACACAAAACTGGTCATTTCTTTTTTTTAATGAAAGATATGCTGAATACGATCAGGAACAATTTTTTAAATATACACGGATCGAAAACCATTATTTCGCGCGGTTTCGTGCTGCGTCGGACGTCAGACTTACCTCATTGGCCCGGCCTTAGGACATTAGGGACTAAAGTTAAAAGATGGGATCTTTCCAAGATTAAGATTAAGACTAGGGAAGTATAAACGCCCTTATGGCATTCTACGTTATCAACTCTTAAGATTAAGATTAAGACCGAAGCATAAACCGGCCAATAGTGGTCGCGCATGCGAAACATTAGTAGAAAAATAATGTGGCGAATATCTGTGCCGATATCTAACTGGCCGATACGTATAAACATCATATATAGTAGTTTACGTAAATCAATATAACATCAACCAATTAAACGTGACTGCTGTCCTACTAACTTACGCATGCGCGAAAATTTAGTACATAGGTTTTGAGGTAATGATTTGACTCGAGTTAGCGGTCTAGTATACAGTATAGATGTCTATATCCACGGCTCGTCACTTCCGCGGTATTTTTTGACTTCAAACTGCTCTCTAATCGCGTACCTTACAGCAATTGTATCAACAATTTCAGTGGGAGAGTTATCTGGCATTGTCCCGACAAATGCGAGACAATTCTGTTCTCTAAGAGACCGTTCTGAACAATTAAACTTGCGACCGCGTGTCACAATTCTTCCATTACCATCGATAAAAGCACGTTATTCCGAAATTTTTATAATCTGGTCGTTCCGATTGAAGAAGAGTTGTGACGATGTCTGATTACTCTCCCACTGAAATTGTCGATACAGTTGCTGTAAGGTACGCAGTTGGAAAGCGGTTTGAAGTTAAAAAGTATTGCGGAAGTGACGAGTGCGAACCACGCATCCACGCACGTACGTACGCACGCACGCACGCACGCACGCACGCACGCACAACAGAGGTGTAAATCTGACTGTGCAACTTTCACGCGATACACCTTGGGTAATACTAATACCGGCGGTACTGTAAACTTCAAGCCTCATAACTCGAAAAGTGCTTAATGAAAAAAATACTTTATCATAGTAATTTGAAAAGTTCTCGAGGTAAGCTATAAGAATATGCAATAAAAAATAGGGGTTTCCATTTAAGAAATTGAAGGTGACCTTTTAAGGCGATTGCCCAAGGACAAACCAATGGCACCATCTTATGTCTCCCTCGAAGTCAAAATTTTTGTATGAAACATTTTTTCTAAAATCCCGTGATTTCCAGATATTTGACTGTTTAAAATAAAATGGAATACCCTGTATAATGTTATCACTTTTATATTATTGGGCCAATTTCTCTCTCTCGGACGATCGTATTTTATTTATTATTTATTTATTTATTTATTTGTTATATTTATAGTATGTAATTTGCCTTCAGAAAGTCTGATATATATATTCTAGGAACAAGATTAATAAAATATGCAAGCCATTATGTGAATAAGGATTTGTTTAAACAAATGTAAATTGTAAAAGATTAAAATAGAATGTATTATGCAAATGGCACTGTGTTTATTATTTTGAATCGATGGAGTAGCAGGAGGATCTCAAGCCAAAGAAGATTGTAGTTCTTAATATCTTTTATTATAACAAATGTTTCTTATAGGCAGCAAACGTTTCGGCTAATCATTCAGCCATCTTCAGTGCTACCGTTGCAATTCTGTTTAATAGAAGATTGTAGATTCAATTCGTCATTATTAAAACTCTTTTAGAAGTAAAGTCACGTATGTGATTGCGAGAAAATCTTGTTTATGTAGGTTGTAACGGTGCGTATTTTCACGCCTCACGGGCGGTGCGTAACGATGCGGAATTTCGACGGTATGCGGATTTTTCGATGCGGAATTACGACGGTGCGTAGTTAGCGAAGCGGATTCTTACGACGCGGAATAACTCGTCGGTTTGCCAGAATTCGTTCGTGTGATTTATCGGGAGACTCCAAATTAACAAAAATAATTTAAAGAAAAATAAATATTTATTCAAGAGAGCATTTGGATAATATAATTATAAAAGAAAATATTAACAACGAGTACATGAGTAACATTTCTGTAACGGTCTAATATCTTAATGGTATAAACGGATACAAATATCGGAAGTAAATATTTAATAATGAGTACATGAATAATTCCTTATCGGTTAGACGAGTTAATGTTTCAACGGTATAAATGGGTATAATTCTAACTGTGAACGAATGAACATTGATCGGAAAATAAACTGCGTAAATCGTTGGTGCGCCTTTGGCCGAATTTAAATAACTATGAACATGATTAATCCTATTTAATCCTAAATCGGTCGGTTCGTACGGTACGGAGTCAAAGTAATAAAAAATAAGCGATACCGCGTATATCCGAGCCCTGCTGAGTCGTCGACGGTTGCCGGTGCGCTGTGTCTGAAGACAGTGAGAGACTTCTCTCGTGCAAGGGATATCGGAAGTCGAACGCCGGGAACACCCGACCGAAGCAGAGAACGCCCTGCCCCTAGAACGACGGGAAGTCGGAAGTCGAACGCCGGGAACACCCGACCGAGGCAGAGAACGCCCCTGCCCCTAGAACGACGGAGAGTCGGAAGTCGAACGCCGGGAACACCCGACCGAAGCAGAGAACGCTCTGCTCCTAGAACGACTATCGGGATGGGAGCGAGTACGACCGGAGCTTCAGAGTGCGCCCTAAGGCTTGTCCGAGTCGTACTCGGGGGAATGGTATCGGTCTGCTCCGCAAGCCGGCTTTTATACCGATCGCGCTACCCCCACTTGGGGTGCTACCCTACCCGGCAGCTACCCCTTCTCGAGCTTTTACCCTCGAGTTGGGGGATCGGAATGCGGCCCTAAATGGGGGTGCTCACGTGGAGCCCGCGTGACGCTTAGTAACAGCGCGTGCTGTTACAAGGTGTTAGCCGAATGTCACCATGTTCTCGACTGTTATTATTTTGCTTCAATAATCATATTTCCTATTTTACGAATAAAAAACAGCTTTATAAAACAACATACTCTAGAAGAAATTTGTGCAGTTTGACTGAACACCCCGTCAGTTGCTATTTAATATTACTGGTTTTTCTTTACATACAAAAATACTGCATTGCAACTAGACAAAATTAGTTAAAGCAATTTTATTATAGAATATGTGGATCAAATCTTTACAAAATATCATTAATATTAAAAGGTTATTGATCAGTTTAGTTGTGCTCATGTATACGTCTTGTAAGTAATAATATGTTGTGCGCTGCTATAAAAAACTTTTTTTTTGTGTAAAATAATCAAGTAAAATTAATAAAAATGTGTGAACACGTGCAAAAATATAAAGCAAAAAACAACTTATAGAATTAAAACAATTTAGAATAGGCAATTCACATAATTCTGTCAAAATTTTAAGAAAGGTTAAATGACAATTGTCCGAGATTAGAAGTGACGAATGAGCAAGAGACACACATAAATGAAATATACGTGAGTAACAAAGAATGGTTATTACTATATTTATTTTATTTATTTTACTTGTGTTATTAATAATATTAATTTTATTGTTTAGAACATATCAGATTATTCTGATAATATGAGTAAAAGAAGACATAAAAATAGTTACGTCCCGATTAGACTCCACGATTCTTTTCTTTTTGAATGAAATATAACATTAAATACCAGACCTAGTAAACGCGGGACCAACAAAAATTTTTAAAGAATATTATAACGCCAGAGCTGCTTTTCTCACGAGACACCACGAGCTCGAGCCTTCCCACAGAGAAAAATAGCAGGTAGCATTAATATTTCAAACAACCTTGGCCGCTCAGTGTGCCTATCGGCGCCAGAAAAGTCATAAAAGTCAAAACTTTGCTGTAGCTGGAGTCTTCTGCCGACTCCAGACGTTCAGAGTAAGAGATAAAAAAAAAACTGGCACCAGCTAGCCCATATTCTTGGATTCCACCTACGGGAACCCTAGCTAATAGATAGGGTTGTACCGAATAATAATCGGGCAATGACCGCAGTCGCATGCTGCGAAGGCGACACTCGACGCGGCGCACGTGTTCAGTAGGTCTGGGAAACCGAGATGCTTTAGTCATACTCTCCACACGACTCCAAGGGCACGCGACAGTCATAAACTGTCAAATTTATTAGACCAATGACCCAAGGGCCTGTGAACTTACACATCGATTCTCAACTCTCCAATCCGAAAGCCTGGAATCGGGGCAAGCTTCTATAGAATACCCATCATTCTATCGTAAGGTCTAAAGACTACGCCCACTCAGATCTTAAGGGACCGAGATGCACCCCACCTATATTAATTAATACCAACCGGGTTACACAACATCAAAAACTCATCCCCATCATATATGGACTCAAAACGACGCTACTCCTTTTTCGTTACGGCCCCTTTTTTCCTATTCCCATTTCAAGTAACCTAATTATCTAAACTTGATTCTATTAGTTAAAAGTGACACCATCCTCCCCCGCATTAAAAATCTTCTTGTAAGATTAATTCCTATTCGATCCCCGCCTCAAAAACCTAAAATTTTCCAAATGGATCCACCCCAAGAAAAGAGTATAAAAACCCGTATTCTGGTGGCTCCGATCATCAGCATCAACATCATCATAGACTCAAACTCACAGGACATTTTTATAACAGTTTCGCCACCTTATTCCATAATTTTTCGAGTAGTTCGGGCCGCGAATCAGAAAGTAAAACAAGTTGCGAGTAGTGTCATCAAATAATACTTTGCCGTGACCGAGTGATGCATTTCAAAAAGAGAGTCCGTCTCCTAGCCAACACCATCCCTCAGCAGGGCACTCACTTCAAGCGATCCGAAACTACTCCGCAACGACTATCTTTCTCTCACCGTAACGAGTAAGTCGGTTCATTCCTTTTTTATTTTATTATTTTCTCTGTTCTCTCTCCTAAAGAATGAAACACCCTCATACACACATACACACACACACACACACACACTATTATAAAAATACACAAAAAATAAATACACATATACGATTAAGAATTAAGTTTTTTTATGTACCAAAACAAAATATCAGATTAAAATGTTAAGCCATCATCAAACTAAAATTTCGTTCTTATTCATTTAATTACACCCTTCTCGTTCGTCACCCCTCACCCTTCCCTCTCAAATTGTGTACAAAGGTTCCGTCCCAGGTAAAAGGGATTCAATTCCTTGACCCAAAAGGGAACCAGCAAGCAGTTGACCTGTCGACGGAGTAAAAACGACTCTTCCAGTCGCTGACCCGTCGCAGACCCGTCACAAGTCCTAAACGTACCGCTCGGCTCGTGCGATCAGGCCCGCTTACATTGATCGCCGAGTCCAAAAAAAATCTTCTATCAAAACGTAACAATAGCTTTGATTCAGAGTCTAATGAAGACTTTAATGAAATAGAGGAGATACGAGAATGGATAGTGTTATATACTCTCTAAATTTTTTGGAGTGAAATTTTCACTCTAATCATGGAGTCACTGACCAGTTCACTCCATTTGGAGTAAACATTCACTTCAATAGAGTGAATTCATTTACTCTAAGACAAAAGGTGAAATGTTTTACTGTTATTTTTAAAGTAAAGTCGTTAGCGCTCCAAACTTCACTCCAATTTAAAGTGAAATCGCCTTTTTGTTGGTAGTGTCAGAATCGGGACTTGGTTACGCACAAAATTAAATTGTGTTTTAGTTTTGTGAACAGTTCAAACTCGGTAATTCGAGGTAAGTCGGTTTAGTGATGCGCGATAACAGTTTTGAGTATCGATATTTGATATCAATAATATCGGAAACTTAAATATTGGTGTAACAATATATCGAATTGAAAAAATCGATATGTGAATATCGACATTTTTTTATTATAAAAAAGTAAATTTATATAAATTAAAAATAAGTAAATAGATAAAAAAAGTATACATAAAAGAATTGCAAAATTATGTGCTTTATAAATACAAAATAATAATTATGTTTAGGTAAAGTACATATTTACAGGAAAGGTTATTAGGGCATTGAAATATAAACTATAAAATTAAGATTTTATTCTAAGTTGAACTTTTTAATTACAATGCAATATTAATCATTAGTAATTTTGTTAGATCATTGTAAATGCCAGTCTTTTAATGATAATGAGCTTAAAAACAGTAGTTGTTGAAAATGTTCCGGTGTCAAACGATTTCTTCTTTCTGTCATAATTAAGCCAGCAAGCGAAAACATTCGTTCTGATGGAACCGAGGTAGCAATAACCATTAAATAATGGATAGCCAAATCAGCTAGCGATGAGCACGGATAATGTTTCCAAAAATGAAGAACATCTTCATCCTTATCAATAGTTGGTCTACTTAAATAATAGCGAAATTCTTCAGAGGCATTTCAGTATTATTTAGATTTTGTGCTTTATTTTGCTGGTTTTCTTTAATCAATTGATCATGATAAGACCAAAAATCCTCGGAATTCGATGACAAATAATTTTTTGTTTGCAAGTCATTTTTTACGATTTTTGTTATTGGATTGGCATCATTAAGCTGCTTTGTAATTTTATTTATGGCGTCAGCACATGCCAATTTATCTGTGAAGTATAATTTTTTAAATCTCGGGTCCATAATGGTCGCTATGGCTATTAAGGAAATTTTTTCAATTTTTTCAAAACGATGTAAAAATTGTTCAGTTAGTGCTTCCTTAAAGTGAAAACCAATATCTGTATTCACTTCAATAGAATGTAATTCATTCTTCAATATTTTTATAACTGGTATAGCTTTACTTCCCGTTATGTACGAGTCTCCACTAATAATTTTGGTAGCAGCTTTAAATGGCTTTAATAGCCTTGCCAGTTCTTTTACAATTAGTAACTCGGCAGCAGTCAACATTTCTGGTGATTTTGGTAATTGTAATAAAATAGATGCAACTTTGTCAGATAAACATATGAACCTTTCCAACATATCATATGTCGAATTCCAACGAGTATCTACACTTTGAATTAATTTTAAATCTGAAGCTTCTCGTAACATGTCAGCTGCAGTCACTGATCTTTTAAAAAACGTGACAATTGATTTAACTTTTGTAATAATAGGTTTAACTTCATTCATTTCTGTAATTTTGGCAGGTACTAAATTTAAAGTGCAAGGCATGGTAAATGTTTCTCTGTGCCAAAACCATCAACAATAGCTTTTTTAATATTCGCTGCATTATCAGAAATTATTGCTATAATATTTTCTTTTTTTATCTTCCAATTTTGAACAATTTCAAGCAGCCAATCTTTTAGATATACAGAAGTATGATGATCACTTAGTTCCGTTATTCCAATGTTAATGGATTTATGTTCATAATTTGAAATGTAATGGCACGTAACACCTAAATAGCTGAGATTATTCAATGGATCGGTCCATACATCTGTTGTAAGTGATATATTTGAAACTTCCGACAATTCTTGCTGGATAGAATGCGACAAAACTTTGTATTTATTTTCTATGAGATTTGTAATCGTTTTCCGGTCAGGAATTTTGTATAATGGAGCCACATACTTGATAAAAGTTTGAAATCCTTTGTTAGTTACAGTCGAGTATGGCATTTTATCTTTAGCGAGCATAAATAATAATCTATTTGTGACTTCGCCTGCTTTAGTTCCGCCATCTGAAATTGATTTGTACAAATTAAGATTAAATATATTTTAAAGAAAATGTAGATATTTTATTATTTTTCAATATTCAATATTTATAATTTCTAAAAAAGATATATATAATTTGATTAAAAGATAAATTTATATTTATCAACATTTAAAACATAAATCTTACTATAAATATTGTAAAAAAAATAAATCAATGTTTATATAATTAGAACAATACCTTGATATGATTTTTGATGTGCAAATGCCACATCCACTCGTAATTGTTTTGATTTTGAAAATTTTGATGTTAAAACTAGATTCTTTTCTTCTAATTTTAATCGTTTTGGAGTTGAATTTTCTAAGGAAATAGATTCTTCTGTTGAATTATATTCAGACTCGATATCTATAGTATCTATACTATTATTCTCTTTTAATTCTTGCATTTGTGCGTGCTAGAAAAAATATAATTATTTTATTATATATAAATTTTAATATGTAATAAAGTATCAAATATGTTGATTACACAATATATTGAATATATTTTAAGTAACATATTACATATATTTCAAATTGCGTGCATACAAATAATTTATTTCTTTACCAATTTTTCCATTATTCTTTTTTGTGACGATTTAGTTTTGTCAGAACCATTTAGGTTAATAGTTGGATGGTGTTTCTGAAGATGAGAACGTAAATTCGTTGTATTACCAGCACATTTTACTATTATGTTACAAAGTGTGCAAGTAGTGACTCCAGTAGGTGCTTTTATAAAATAATTCCAAACCTCGCTTCGGGATGCCACTGAATAAAATAAATTGAATGAAAATAAACTGAATAAAAAATTATTAATAAGAGTAAAAAAAAATTTAAATACTATTAATAATTTAAATATTATTAAAAATATACAGAGCAAATCACGAAAAGAAATTAATCGTTACAATTACAAAATCAATAATTAAATTTATTTTTTTCACTCATATAATTATGTTTTAGAAAAAAAGTACATGTAAATTTAATACACGATACGGGGTAAATTTATCAAAGGATAATATGGGAATGGAAAATGGAAATACTGGAAATTAATGAGTGCATACTGTTTTGGGTTGACAGGTTGACAGTTGACAATGACGACCGAGGTTAGGACGCCGCTTAAACTTAAACTTATACTACAAGCATCTTCTCTCATGCTTACATCTTGTCAGATTTATACTAAAAAATCATTCAAAAAAAATTTGTTGGATAAACACAATATAACAAAATGAAATAATGTAAACAAATAAATTTAGAAAACTGAAGTTGAAGTGAAGTTGCAGTATATTTTACACAAAACGTACCTTAGTCAAAACTTGATGTAAGGTAGGATGTAGTAGAATGGAATGGAAACTTTCGTCACTTTTCGTAATTTTTGGCTAATTCACAGCTGACTAGCACACAGTTAGACACAAATATCGATACTCAAAACTGTTATCGCGCATCACTAATACACACACTATACAGCATACGGTGGCGTGACGTAAGCACTATGCGCGTGGCGCTGGGTTAACGCTGCGCTGCCTTAGGTCGAAATCACAACGATACGGAAAATGGTTGTGAGTTGTGACAGAGTTGTGGAATTTTGAAATAGATGTCTGTTTGAATAGCGAATCTGTCATAAAAGAGCAGAAAAGGTAATATTGATCTGCGATATTGTATGTTATGATATCGATAAAAAATATATCGGCTTTGAAAATATCGAATATAATATCGATAATTTATTTAAAGAATTTTGATATTTATAAATATCGATAAATATCGCGCATCACTAAGTCGGTTTATATACTTGTACACACGGGGACAGGAATGTCTTCTCACATGAAGTTACGCGCGTCTCGTCGACATGTCAGGCATATCGGACATGCGTGCTTCACCTCTCAATATTCGTGCATTATAACTGTAGATAAACTGTAGATTCGAAAAACGGATACGTCAAACTATGTACTGTTAATTACATTTTCCCGCTCTGAGACGGTGTTGCCGTTTTTCGAATATCTACAGTTATAATGCACGAATATTGAGAAGTGAACCATGCGTGGTCCGGTATGCCTGACATGTCCGACGAGACGCGTGTAACTTCATGTGAGAAGGCATTCCTGTCCCCGTGTGTACATACGTAAAATAAAAATTGAAAGAATACGAATGGAGGTTAATGTATTTCGTACGTAGTTCGGAATAGTAAAAGTAATTAATTTCTATTTATTAAACATTAACAAAATCCTAGACAACACGCATGTCCAAAATCGGGACATAAGATGTCGAAAAGATGTCAAAAATGACATCTTTAAGACGTTCCGATTTTGGACATGCGTGCTGTCTGGGATGTAATAAATCGAAATTTATGTCTTCAATTTTTGACAGGAAATATTAAAGGATTCCGACGCATTTTTTGCATATTTGTGCAATCTAGTATTTCAGAAGAAGTTGTTGAAAAATTGAAAGGTAACAATTATTTATAAATATAAATTGTTCCCTCAAAGAATCATTATGTTTAAAGATTAATATGTTATAGATGAAGAAATCACTGTAAAATCTTTCATTGATCTCACAGAAGACGACTTAAGGAAATTAAATATTAAAACAGGTCCAAGGAAAGAACTTTTAAGGCTGTGTTGTGGGTCCAGAGAACCACAACCAATTATTTATTAATAAAATATAATTATATAAGAATATCTATTACATATCAATTTACGATATCAGATAAGAACGCTGACGATTCAGTGCGTTTCTGGCTCGTGCGAGACACCGGAGAATCGCGCAGCGTAAATCAAAACCCAATTCGTTCCTAACGCGAGAATGCTGACGAACTATCAAGAATCCGTCAGCAAGTTCGATCGAAAGACCTTCAAAACTGCAATCAATTGCAGTTTCGCGACTATAAAACCGCCGTCACGAAATCACGACGGCGGGTCGAAAACTAGCTTTTAAACGGAATGGACGTATGTCCGTCGGGATTACGAATTAAGAAGATCATAACCAATCGCCGAAACGAATAAGAGTAACTTGAGGCTTCGTGAAACTAAACTAAGACAAGGATTCCTGAACGGAACTTAGTTTATCTGTTAGCAAGAAAACTTATAATAAATCAAGAGACCAATAAATATATGGAAGATTGTTTTATTAAAAACAACTAAGAATTATTTCCCCGATTCCCGGCCTAACTCCTCGGCAGATCCCAAACCCGTGCCCTACTACCAAGGGCACAACAGCTGGTAACTGCAGTAAACGCAATAGTATGTAATTCAAACAATTATTTCAAATTTTGTTTGTTTACTTACAAGGAATGTTAGGCAACCCGGAAATTCAGAAAATTCTGCAATTTAGCGTGCAAGTAGAGTAGTTCATCCGTAATACAAAACTATTTTTTATTCGTGCCGTATTACACTTTGAGAGGGTGAATCATTCCTTGAAAAAAATTCAGATTTTTCTTTTTTTCGAAATAACTTCGGAACGATGAGAGATATCGAAAAAAAGTTTAAACAAAAGTTGTACCTCTTTTTTATGTCTACAAAACTGCGTACAGATAATTATCGAAAAATTCAAGTTTTTTGAGTTATTCCCACCACTACCCTTAAAATTGAGTTTTTGTACTTTGTAATTTTATGCAAAAATACTTCTCCATAACCTCTTTTCATACATCATAATCCATATATGTGTTCTATTTTTTAAATAAATAAAAAAAAAATAAAAAGAATAAAAAAATTTCTATTGAATTTGAAGCCTGTTTTAACAGTTTTAATTATTAAAATATAGTCGCTAACATGTTTATTACGTTTGCAACATTAACCGACGTCATTTTAAAGAAAAGTGTATCAAGCAATGATCACTAACTTTTTCAATAGAATGGTGATTGCTTATAGTCGTAAATGACATTGAGAATAAGCTATTTCCTCGGGCATATTTATATTATATTATATTAATCAAAAAACGCGATTACATAACTTATTTACCGGTATAAATGGTCAAAGATTATCAGTTGCACTATTTTAATTCTTTGCGATAGTAGCCCAATCTTTGCTCGACAAACACTATCATTATCTTATTTAAAATTAAATTTAGATTCTCTTTAAAATTAAATTTTAAAGAGAAGTGTATCAAGCAATGATCATTAATTCAATTATTTTAGCAAGACAGTATATATATATATATATATATATATATATATATATATATATATGTACATATATGACAGTATATATATGTACTTACAACTACATGTTGTGTGTCGAAAGACCACAACGTAATAATTATAGGTTAATTAGGCAATAATAATAATAAACATTTAGAAGGCCATTAATCGAGGTTACTTCTCGAGAATCCTGTGACAAAAGTTATTTAATTATTAAACAATCAGGCGCTAACGCGAGCACTCGTTCTTAGAAGCCTGAGTGTCACTTGCGTCTAAAGTAGGTTAAACAGATCAGCATTTTGGTAACACAATGGATCGATATAGTTCAAGTCTCATTGTGTTCCGAATACTGATCCGTATAAATTAAGACGGCACATAAGGCGCCGCGGGTTATTAATCAGCAAGGTTCCGGACGAAGCACGACACGTCGCGTACACGCGTAACCACGGTAGTACGGTCGCCGAGTGAGTGAGGTGACAAGTGTAATAAGAAGATACCAAATAAAAGTTATTTAATCTATTTAAAGTGCATAATTATTCTAAACTCTCCGAGCCAAAGCCCCCTTGACCAGCACGGCGAATCCCGAATCTTTACGCAGCGCCTACCGCTACCGAAGTAGGCGCAACATACATAAAAAATAAAACTAATTAAAATTAATTAATGATGTACATATTATTTGAAATTTTATTAGACTATTTTACAAACCACATGATAAATAAGATAAAGATAGTGTTTTGTCGAGCAAAGATTAGACTACTATTGCAAAGAATTAAAATGCAATTGATAATCTTTGACCACCTATTCAATAAATAAGTTTATGTAATCGCGTCTTTTGATTAATATAAATATGTTCGAGGAAATAACTTGTTCCCAGTGTCATTAATGACTATAAGTAATCACCATTCTATTGAAAAAAGTTGGTGATCATTGCTTGATACATTTTTCATTAAAATGACGTCGGTTAATGTTGCAAACGTAATAAATATGTTAGCGACTACATTCCAAATTGCGAGTATAACACAGACACTTGTAACGCCGTTTGAAATTGAAATACATAATGAAATTCGTAACATGCTACAAAATTTTCAAAACGTACATTCCGTTTCATTATTTGAACATGATTACGTGCTTGATTTTGTCGAGCCATCAGACCCGCATGGAGCACAAATTGTAGAGTGCATTACAGTTGCAGAAGACGAAGAAGACAGTTTTGAACCTGAAGAATGCATTGTTGATGATGAAGGTGGAAAAGTCGATTTTAGTTATAAAAGGAAAGCTGTGGAGTTTTGGAAAAGTGGAAAAAGGGTACGTCGACCTTTTTCTAATGTACAGAGAAATTTTCGCAAGGTTAAATCCTTACAGCAGCTATACAGGTGGGAAGCGAGTGTAGAGAAAGGTGGAACAAATGCAAATAAATTTACATTTATTACGGAATATGTATTGCAAAAGTTTGAAGAAGCTTGTGATAGAAGATCCATTATTTACGATATTAATTTAAGATTATGGGCCTTGGAGGCAAAGGATCAAGTGGACTTATCCCAATTCAAAGCAAGTAAATGGTGGATTTGGAAATTCATGAAAGTGCATAGAATTGTTTTTCGCAAGATAACAACTTTCAGGACGCGATCTACGTTTCAAGATATTGATAATCTACAAAATATTGCAAAATTATTTGTTTCAAACGTAAGATCTGACATTCCATCTATCGGAGTTGAAGAAGTTTATAATGCAGACGAGAGTGGCTTCAACTTTGAAATACATTCCGGGCAAACATTGGCGAAATCAGGAGTGAAAACAATTGAAGCGACGGTTCAATCGTTATCTTCTACAACACATAGTTACACTATAATGCCTATTATTTCGGCAAGCGGACGTCTTCTTTCACCACTGTACATAGTTTTGAAGGAGTCTACAGGAACATTTGGTCCGAGGATGCAAGAAACTTTATTCCGTCCAGTTAACATTTACACCCAAGCTTCAAAATCAGGAAAACTCACATCTGAACATTTCAAAACTGGGTTCAGCGCAGTGTATCTACCGAATACTGGCCATAAAAAAATGTTACTATTCGACTCGTGGACAGGATATTGCCCGAGTCAGTTAGAACAGTTGATTCCACAAGATATAAAGTAAAATTTTCAACTATTCCAAAAAACGACGGGTTTCATTCAGCCTTTAGATGTGTTTGGATTCCGGATTTGGAAAAATTTCGTACGAACATTTTCTGATAATGTAATTCTTCAAGAGAAAGATGTCACTTTGCATTTGCGTAATGACATAATTAAATTGCAATCACTAACCCATAATCAGTTTTCTTCGCCCAGATTCAAAAATCTTTTCCAATACACTTGGTTTAAAAGCGGCTATCTAGAAACGCATCCCGGCGAATTTCAAAATCCTGTAGATTTCTGTTACTTCAGGGATGAAAAGCATGTACCCAAATGTAGTATTTGTGGGATGGCCGCTTTTATGCGTTGTGCATGGTGTGGCGAGTATTTCTGTTTTAAACATTTCTAGAAGAATATCATTACTGTACCAATTACAATCCATAATTTGTATCTGCCGTTTTGTGCTTGTATAACTTTTCCAATGTATAATTAAACAATAAAGCATGTACAAAAAGTGAATACAAAAAAAGATGTGCGTCTCGCTTAAATAATTTAAAGCTGTTTGAAATTTATATAAATAATAATTTAAATATCGATTTATGAAACCATTTTAATAATTAAAACTGCTAAAATAGACTTCAAATTCGATAATAGAGATTTTTTTATTTATTTATTTTTTTTTATTTATTTAAAAAATAGAACACATATATTGATTATGATGTATGAAAAGAGGTTATGGAGAAGTATTTTTGCATAAAATTACAAAGTACAAAAACTCAATTTTAAGGGTATTGGTGAGGGTAACTCGAAAAACTTGGATTTTTCGATAATTATCTGTACGCAGTTCTGTAGACATAAAAAAGAGGTGCAATTTTTGTTTAAACTTTTTTTCGATATCTCTTATCGTTCCGAAGTAATTCCAAAAAAAAAAAAAATCTTAATTTTTTTAAGGGGGTGATTCACCCTCTCAAAGTGTAATACGGCACGAATAAAAAATAGTTTTGTGTTACGGATGAACTACTCTACTTGCACGCTAAATTGCAGAATTTTCTGAATTTTTGGGTTGCCTAACATTCCTTGTCAGTCCCAGACAGATCTGGTAGTGAGTTTGGATTGCAGTCGATGTTATCAATCACCATAAGTTTGGTTACACGCCTTTTTAAAGTGGTTTCTGGACATTCTTTCGACAACGCTCTGTGTTCGCCTCCACAATTGATACAGTTAGGTTTGGAAGAGCAATTCTGATTTGGGTGCGGTTCCTTACCACATGTTAAGCACTTAAGTTAAGGCACTTAAGGCTTTTTGCAAAATTTGGATGCATGACTTAATTGTCCACAATTGAAGCATTGTCTTATGTTTGGAATGTAAGGAGCCATTTCCAATCTTGTGCGCCACATGAATACCGAGGGCGGAACTATCATGGACCTCAAGCTTAATTTGACCGTAGGTGAAGGAATAAATTCCGTTTGGCCGTTTACCACAGATCTCGACTTGAGCCTGTAAATATCTTCCTTGTCGAATGATAAATCTGGGTTGCTTGTTTTCAGTTCGGTCCAGATTTCGTCATTAGGAACATCTGTTGGTATTCCCTTAATCACCACTTTGCGGTTGATAAAATACCAAGGGATAGATGCTGTGTACTTGGATTTAATAAGGTAAATATTTTTAACAGCATTATTTGCCGATGAATATGATGAGAATGATATAATTCATTTGTACCTACTTTGCTTCAAAATTGTGGAGAAGTTAAGACCCATTTTGAAAAGAGCGCGTGAAACCTCTACATCCAAAGGCGGTCTGAGAGCATTTTCACTGTCCGTGATTTTCAGAGAAACCTGTACCTTAAATGGCCCTTTGTCTTTGCGGGTATATTTAATTTCTTCAAAGAGTTTGTTGTTTCCATTATTTGAGTTGGCTTGGGATGGTACTTGGTCGTTAGAAGTTGTAACCGATGGAGTAATACTGGATTCCACCGGTGAACCAGGTATTGTATTATTTTTTTTTTGCCGTTTGAGGTGATAATGTCGATTTTCCACTAGGGAAAGAACGTTTCGTTCCTTTTTTAGTTTTCATTTTGCCGCTCGCTTCTTCCTTCAAATCGTCGACCAAAAGTTCATAACTGTTGATCGTATCGAGACTGTCGTTATATGGATCGTCTTGTTCAATTTCCATGACTCTATCAGAGTCCGATGCGGGAACCGGGGAAGACAGCCACGTGTCCTCCCGCGGCGACGGGTAAGGTTATGTGACCCTATCCACCGGCATACTTATAAGTGTAAACGCCGACGGAAAAGACAAGGGGGTCGATTCTGTATCTAAAATATAGTGAAAATGCGAAAAGTGAGTAGCTCGCGCGATTCAGTAACTTTCATCATAGTGAAAATGTGTGCTATCTCACGGGAGTTTGTTCGGCAAGAAATTTCTTGTCGAATGGTGAGATTCGAGTGAAAAAGACTGAGAAACGAGAGAGAAACCATAGCGTCGTGACAATTTCATAGATGTCCCAGACAACATGCAAGTCCTAGAGACGGCCGAATGACGTCTTTTTTAAGACGTCTTTCTGACATTATAAAAAGACGTCCTAAGGACGTATCTTTGACAATTTTTTGAGACGCATTAAGGATTTTTAAAATAAGACATCTTACGGCCGTCTTTTGGATAATCTTTTTACGACGTCTTAAAATATTAGAAAAAAGACGTCTGTCAGACATTTTTATATGGCAGTTTTGAGACAATTTAATAATTTTTGCATAACAATAAATGCGTTCATAAAATCACCAGCACAGTACTAATTGGTTATGATTCATACAGCGTAATTCCGCTAATATAACGAGCACCATAAATACAAAAAATATTTCTAATATTAATGTTGCTTATCGGCAATATATTTTTCATATTTATGGCACTCACTATATATATTTGCGGAATTTCGTTGCATGAATCATAATCAATTATAGACTTGTGTTGATGATTTTACGAACGCACTTGCTACGTGCGCGCTCCTTGCGGTCTTGTTCGCGGTTCAGCGTTGCGCCAGCGTTGTTACGGCCATTGCATTCTCGCCATCGCCATGCACATTCTCGTCTGGACGATGGATTCGGTGAGTTTGGTGTGAAGCATTGAGTAAAAAGAAACAGGAGGGAGCATATACTAGCCAGGACTAGGTAAATCCGCGGACGGATGTACGTCATGGCAGCCATCTTGAGCGACCACTTTTTGAAAGTGAGAGGGAATGCTCGAACATAGCGGCAAGCGGCATACCGTACGCCGTACGCATTAATATGCAGTGTATAGTCTTTTATGCAACAGTGTATGGAAATAAACGATCAAAATGGTATACTGTAGAGCTTGTGGCATAACAGCAGCAGCTCGAAATCATGGAATAACGTTTCATCGGTTAGTATTATCAACAATAATGAGATTTTTATTTTGGAGATTATAATCATATGTATAGTATTATGAAATTGTAGATTCACAATAATTACTAAATAATTTTCACTCGCAAACAGGTTTCTGAAAAATCCGGATCAAAGAAATGCATGGATAAATTTTTGTAAGGACGAAGGATTTAATATAAATTTAGATTTTAGATTTTAACATTGCTCTTATGGAAATACTGCACAAGTGCAATCCCAATGAAAAATGCCATTAAAATTTGGTATTATTGTTGCATATTATAGTTATTTTCTTTTAATTGTACATTATTTCCTAATTAAACATAACAAGTCATTCAATATTGGCGCCCTTGAGCGGCCATCTTGAGCGACCACTTTATATAGTCTCTTCCGTCCGCATTTTTACGTCCAAACGCTCCCTCCTGTTTCTTTTTACTCAATGAGTCCATGGGACTGCAGCCTTAAGCCGAGAGCACAAGCTTTTACATAAAGCATAACGCATAAGCATAAGGAAATTGATTGGTCTATATATAAGCATAAGCAAATGCATAAGGAAATGGACCAATCAATTTCCTTATGCTTATGCGTTATGCTTTATGCAAAAGTCTGTGCTCCGGCCATTACAGTTTCAAATAAATCTCGAATAATTGAGAAATCGTTGAAACTACTTTAACAATGTGACAGTATGACGTTTTCTAAAAATACACTTTTTATTTAAGTTTTAAATAAATATATATATTTTCCATAATTAATTACATTATGTTACGCCGTAATAAAAAAAATAAAACAAATTTAATAAGACATAAAATATAAGTAAAAATGTAAAATAATATATAAATATTCAAACGTGATTATTATATCAAAATAAAAAGAAACAACGTTTAATCTCGATAAGATTATTTCTACAACACACAGTGATAAAGTTTTCTCTTTTTATCAGGTTAGTGTGATAGCACCGTCGTGGTTAAAAATAAAATGTAAATTTACATACAAATGTTTTCGCCAAAATGTATTACGATTCATATGTCGGAATGTATATACGAGCCTTGGTTATATTCCCAACCGATTACATACACAGTTTAATCTGCAGTTTCTTTATGGTCTAATGCGACCTTTGCATCCGCTCGGTATTATTATGTAATCATTTTATCAGCAAGAGTGTTTCTGCTAATTGTATGCTTCAGATGTATCATCAACAAATTATTATTATTGACGATACATAAATATTTTTATAGGTTAAAAGAATCCTCGTAGATATCGTTGCGAATCCTCATAGCTATCAATAATCTGTCAGTAAAATAAATTAAACAATATAAATGTTCATATTATAAGCAATATTAACGCATAAATGCGGTCAATATTACATATTTTAATATATTAATACGTCAGACTATTTTCGTTATTTAACGCTAGTTCCCAGACAACACACATATCTTAAATCATCTGAAAGACGTCTAAAAAACATGCGTGTGTTTGGGAACTAGCGTTAAATAGCGAAAATAGTCTGACGTATTAATATATTAAAATATGTAATATTGATCACATTTATGCGTTAATTCTGCTTATAATATGAACATTTATACTGTTTAATTTATTTTACTGATAGACTACTGGCAACGATATCTGCGAGGATTCTTCAGAAAATTTTTAAATATATGCGTGTTGTTTGAGTTGCTATGCATTTTTTTATATTGATTTATGTTTTTTATATTAAGCGGAAAAACACAATTAATTAAACACAAAAACGCAATTATTTTTAAGACGCATTATTCCACGTTTTATATACAATAAATTATTACATATTTTGCCATTTTTAATAAATTCCTGAAAAATTTGAAGATAAAACGTTATCACGGAAAATTTATGTAGTACCTTCTTTTGCTAAAACTAGGCACGTTAGTGGAACGCATTCAATGCGCATGTACGGAAAATCCGGTTTGTGTGTTTAACAACACTGACACGTGCCCAAGTTGTTGCTTTCGTTTGTTACTTGCGAAAAGCAAACAGTCGTGGCCGTAACGCCAACCAACGTATACGTGACAGTGTTTGGATGTGGGGGGGTTTATGAATCTCACTCGACTTTCTTCGGTCATCCCTACCACACTGCAATCGCGTCGATGTTGCAATGTTGCCGTGAGCGCAGCGGAAAGTCCAAGGAGCTGTGGCACAGTGTGACATTTCTGCATAGTTCGCACAAATTAAAATACCGCGACTTGTCGCAAAATTTCGCGCGTTGCACGTATGCGCTCGCGCGTGCGCGTGATTCTGCACATAACACCCGCTTGCGCTCGCGCGTCCGACACGAATGTTCCTGCCGTCGTCGCTGCTACTGCATTGTAATCCCGAAATAGGATCAAGGATAACGACGTCGTAGATTTTTTTCGCGCTGCGGCGCCGTGCAAAAGTCAAGAAACCGGTCCGTTGTGCTTAAGTAAGTTCTCTTGAAAAACTGTCATGTGTTTACCTAAGTTATACTAAATGTGATAATAAAATATTGCACCTCTTGTTGAATGTAGATATTAAAGTATAATAATTCAAATTCTACAAGTATTTTATCAAATGTAAATAAAATTTTTCTCCAGAGATTCTGCTTTGAAGAAACTTTTCAAATAAACAAACAACTTGCACAATGGCTTTTTTCGTGGCAAGTGTCAAAGTCACCAGTTCTTTTCATTATATATGCACTTGTGCCGCAAGAACACTGACTACGAGCGCAATGCCGAGTCCTAAGGATGAGGCAAAAGAAGTGATTGTCAATTATTTGGATGGGAAAGATAACGGTATTGCTGTATTAGGATTGAATAGACCTGCCGCTCGTAACTCCTTTGGGAAAACTTTAATTTCTCAGTTGAATGAAGCGCTAACTTCCATCAGGCAGAACAACAAGCTGAGAGTGCTAATTATACGTAGTCTGGTCCCAAAAGTATTTTGCGCAGGGGCGGACTTGCGAGAGAGATTGAAGATGGATAGTTCAGAAGTGCCGCAATTCGTGTCCATTTTGAGAAATCTTGTCACTGACATCGAAGTCCTGCCAACTCCGGTCATATCAGCTATCGACGGCGTGGCGCTGGGTGGAGGATTAGAGCTTGCATTGGCGACTGACATCAGGGTTGCCTCTTCAGAAGCCAAAATGGGCCTTGTAGAAACAAAATTAGCGATAATACCAGGAGCCGGTGGAACGCAGAGACTGCCGAGGGCAGTCGGAATAGCCAAAGCAAAGGAATTGATTTACACAGCACGGATCCTCGACGGTGAACAGGCAATGCAAATAGGTCTCGTAAATAAAGTGGTCCCGCAAAATAAAACCGGCGACGCTGCTTACCAAGCGGCTCTCTCTATCGCGAGAGAAATCTTGCCTAATGGACCCATTGGTGTTAGGTGAGTTCTCCATATCAAAGTATTAAAACTCTAATTGCTCAATGTTGTTAAAAAATTGCATAACAAAAAGTAAAAGTGATGCATAATATATTTTATAAAAAGATACAAAAATAAAAAAATTGTGTAAAAGACTAAAATAAAAATACGAGAATGTACGTTAAAGCAAAAAAACAATAAGAATAGAAAATATAAAAAAAGTAAAGAATAGAGTTTCTTGTAATATCTTATTATTCTGAAAAAAAAAACAAGTATTTAAATCTAGTGAGTTAAACGGTGTGTAAATCTCATCCTGTTGTTCTTAAGCAGGTATTTAATGTGGTGAGTCAAATGCTCTTACTCAGAATGGCTGATACAATCGTTCACTTATTACATAATACACATCACACCACATATTTTTATCTTCTGAATGCAAATAATAAATGTGTTTATCTAACACATTCAAGTTCTACATACAATCTTCATTTTACTGATACAAGACATACAATCTACTCATCTATATAAATTATTTTAATAATTATTTAATAATATTTTTAGATTGGCGAAAGTGGCTGTTTCTAAAGGTATGGAGATGTCTCTAGAAGATGGTTTGAAGATCGAGAAACAATGTTACAACCAACTCGTGGATACAAAGGACAGAACCGAAGGACTTGCCGCTTTTGTGGCGAAGCGTGTACCTATTTATCAAGGAGCATGAATATTTATGGCATTTTTGCAACAATGGCTTAATTCACATATCATGAAATGCATTTTACATGAGCTTTTTGGCACAAGATATATATATTTATGTTTTCTTTAATAGTATAAGTATATTGATTTTTTAATATACATACATATTCTTAACATAGAAATGCGTTTATATTATGAATTACAATTGCAGATATCTAGAAGTAAGAAGTTAATATAAACTTGTTTTATGCAATTGCATAAAACAACAGTGGATATAGCATTAACCTTGTACATTCTGTTATTTACATATGCTAATCAGATAGTCGTTTACATTTTATATCAGCGGTGGAAAAAATTTTGCACGTCGCTGTTATCATCATATCCCAACAAATATTGCAACATTTTTCTTTTTACAATAATATTGTTAATGTTTAACATGGGTTGAATATATGTATAATATATGTCTATGTATAAATGCATTCTAATATGCATGACTGATATATATCAGTCACACACACGCGCGCGCGCGTGTGTGTGTGTGTGTGAGAGAGAGAGAGATTTCTCGGGTAGAATCTATTCCGAACATAAATTGTTATATCGACAATATCGATTTTTTTTATTGAACATTTATATTTCTGTATAACATTGATTATAATAAAACAGTCATAAAAGAGTATATATACAAACATATTTCTAAATAATGCGCGGAAACAGAAATTGTATTTAAAAAAGTTTTAAAATATACTCAAAGACATAACAGTACTAATTCTATTAAGAATGTACTGTGATCAAAAAATTCAAAAAAGAAAAAAAATCAGAGTTGTCCGTACATACCAATGTACATACCAAAGTGAAAGTATAAATTTATCTAGAAAAATACTTCAATTTTAAATTTTTAATATTAGGCGCAATGCATTGAAACACTGAGCTGTTCCTTCTCTCTGTTCTCTTTTACAAGCGTCATAAGAATTTTCAGTTGATTTACAGTGTCTTTGGGACAAGTAACACGGTGTCCTATGGTGAAATTGCTCTCGTAAATCTCGTGATCGTTGCCACCCTCAACCGTTTTGTCACCGAAGAAATGTATCTCGTCATATCCCTGGATATGACGCAAGCAATACGTTTTATCCCAACCAATAGGAAAAACATCAAAAGAGATTTGTCCTCCTTGGAGAAAAAAACAAATAAATAAATATTTATTTGTTCCAAATGTTATATGTAACATTATATAATTCATTCTACTGTATCACATAATATCTCAAAAATCTCATAAGGTATTTGCAATAACAAAATAACAAAACATATACAAAAACAATTTATTTAATTATTAATAATGAAATAATTGACAATATTACTCTAATATAAATTTATTAATTTTATTTTTAATGATTATTAATTGAAGTAATTTCCAATTAAATATAATTTTATTTAAATACCATATCACTCACCAATACTGTACGCCAAAGCCAAATCAGGAAACTCCTTTTTAAGAGCTTGTATGAATTTCTCACGAATATGGTGTTCATTATCGTATTCATAAAATTGTTCACGTTCTTTCTTACTGCAATTGCGTCCTACTGGCGAAATGTTCATCATGCCTGTCCGGAATTCTACAAATGTCCCACGTTTAAATGGCAACTTCAGTTCAGATATATATCGTAAGACAAAATTTAAAAAATCCTGCAAATTATCTTCTCCAAGCATATCTTGAATTGACTAAAATATAAAATATGTTAAACTAGCATTTGTGCATAATTTATTATTGTATTCTTGAGTATAAATTTTCATTACTTACTTGTGATGGCAAAGCTTTGCCGTCTTTAAAAGCAATAAGACCATTTTCTGCAAAAACATACTTGTATTTTTCAAATAGATTTTTACCATCTAGTTGTTCTTGAATCTTGCTTAAATCAGATCCTCCAACTATTGCAATGTCAAATTCTTTTTTCACAGTCTCCAAAAGAAACTTTTCAATCTGGGGATTAATTGGCTACAAAAACCAAGTATACATTTTTCTTATTTACTGATAAAATACAGAATAACATATTAGTTACAATAATGTTAAAAAAGATAATGTTTAATAATAATGTTTAAAAAGATAACATTTTTCAGTATAATTGGAAAAATACAATACCTGTCGTGGTTCAGTAAGTGTACCATCCACATCAAAGAGACAAATGATTTTCTTTGACATAATGCACAATTTTGTTTAACCCAAAAATTCTGAAACACATATTGTCACTTTATATATATAGAAAAATTTATTGACACATGGTCGAATATATAAATACATTGTGTATAATATAAAATAAACAAACACAATTTTAAGATATGAAAGATTTTGGAAAACTAATTTCTTTTTTTATTATAATTAACTTTGAAGTGAATAAAAAATTATCAAAATGAGAAAAAATGAGAAATTACGTGTTAAATGCGTTAAACGGACGAATTAACAATCCTTCCACTCTTTTTTTTAAACTTATAAGGTTATAAGTCAGTTCTTTGTAACTGCTTTTTATATTATGTTATCTGTTCTCAAGATATATATATATATATATATATATATATATATATGTGGAAAGATTGTTGATCTGTCTTTTTAATGCATCTAACACCTTATTTCTTGTTTTCTGATCATTTTTCCTTTATTTCAAAGTTAATCAGTTATAATAAAAAGAAATTTTAAAGTGTTTGTTTATTTAACACAGACTTGTACATATAATTTTATTACTCTTGACTGTCTTCGAAATGTGGAATTGCGATAAGATTACACTGTTTTTGTAGCAAAGAAATATAAGCTTGCACTAAAGTCGTAATTCATGTAAATTCACAAAAGTTAAGAACATGGAACAAGGAAAGAGTACTTATAACCTGTTTGCGGAAATATAATGATATTTCATCCGTGTAAAGGAAATCATTTTGGAGCAATTTGTGCTTCCAAAAATATATAAATAACGACATTTAATCGTGATCCTGCGAGTTACATTTAGAATAAACAAAAAAAATAAAATAGAAATAAACTGTATATATATAATAACTAGTTTAAGGGTCGACAAGAGTCATAGACATAGTAAGTATAGACTACTCATGACATTTGCAGAGTGTCGAGAATTTAGAAAGAGTAAAAAGACTTTGAATAGAATTCTTTTCTCTGTCACATATAGTCCTCCTAATCGAGTTGAAAAGAAATAGCGATTTTATTGAAATTGTGCTCTGTACGCGCTTCACTTGAGCCTTGTGTCCACGATACTAGAACTCGGTCCGAGATCTCGGACCGAGGGAAAGTTACTAAAACTCGGATCATGTACACACTGAATTTGGATGCAAAACTCGAATAAAGCCTTGTGTCCACGATGCTAGAACTCAATCCGAGATCTCGGTCCGAGTCCTCGAACAATAATGGGCCTGTTCGTTTTAACTGCACTGGGGCAGCTCTGGGTTTGCTCTAAACAAGATAATACAGGACAAACTATTTATCTGTCCTGTATTATTCTGTGTAGAGCAGACCCAGAGCAGCCCCAGTGTAGCTAAAACGAACAAGCCCAATATTTATACTTGGCTGAATATAGTTAGCGTTGTAATCGAGTTACGATTCTTTACGATGATTTTCTGATCTATGTTATATTGCCAAGTTGGTTTATAGATATCATCAAGTGATGCACCGCTTGATTTCGAATTTTTTATTTTATTTAGATGGTCCAGATATTGTGATCTTTAATTATTAATTTTTTTTTTGCAATTTCAGTTGTTAG
Organism: Linepithema humile; assembly: GCF_040581485.1. Lineage (NCBI taxonomy): Eukaryota > Metazoa > Arthropoda > Insecta > Hymenoptera > Formicidae > Linepithema > Linepithema humile. The sequence goes on from NC_090133.1 coordinate 14,209,847, forward strand.
TGGTTGTCCTGTTAATTCTTTGTACTGATTACAGATTATCTGTAAAGCTTGATCTCGTTTTATACGATTATGATAATCAACACTTTTTGTAACATATAAACAAGAATGTTGTTGATATAACATTAATAAAATTTTAACATTTTCCTTATTATCCATTTTTTATTATAAAAGAAGTTTTTTCTGAAAATCAATTTTATATATTATTATACTTTTCTTGAAAAATAATATGTATATATAGGTTATAATATATTTTTAATGTCTAATTTAATCTGCATTAAAACTAATAATAACTACTTATGTAAATCTTATTAATTATTAATCTTATTAATTTATTTTATTTAAGAATTATATTTCTCTTATTTTTTCAATTCTATAATTACTTACTAAAATATTATTTATATTGTTCACAGTATCTCGTATCACTATAAGTATCTTATATTTTGTCTTGACAGATAGTAAAAGAAACTAGTAAAATCTAATAACTCGCAATAACTCGTACCGAAAAATGGGACGCAACGCATTTTTTCGTTTGAGCTTCTTATTCGAGTTTTGCATCCAAATTCAGTGTGTACATGATCCGAGTTCTAGTAACTTTCCCTCAGTCCGAGATCTCGGATCGAGTTCTAGTATCGTGGACACAAGGCTTAAAGCCTTGGGTGTTTACGATTCAAGTTTGAGTTAGTTTTACTAGGGCCGAAAAATGAGATAAACATAACCATCTAGAACCTTTATGATTCATGACAACTCGACGCTGTCTTGTACTGCTTGAGTTAAATTCATTGAATTTATTGAGCAAATTTTATTGTAATAGAAAAATGTCATTTATTATTATTATTAATTATATTATTATTAATTTATTAAAGAGGTATACCAACATACATACCAACATTATTTGTTTCTTTCATAGACTGATTTGCAGTTGACATTTTTCTATTACAATAAAATTTGCTCAATAAACTCAACAAATTCAATGAATTTAACTCAAGCAATACAAGACAGCGTCGAGTTGTCATAAATCATAAAGGTTCTAGATGGTTATGTCTATCTCATTTTTCGGTCCTAGTAAAACTAAGGCACTAGATATGTAGGTATTCTCATCCGCCATTTTGGTTCCTATTAGATGGAAAATTATAGCGTATACAGGGTGACACTTAAAGACTGCCCACTAAGTACATAGCGTTATTCCTTGCCAAAAAATGAGTCGAAAAAAGTCCTGAATCATTTTTAATAATTGACGTGTTACACATGTACGCTATACTATACTATATACGCTATAATTCTCCATTTAGTAGGAACCAAAATGGCGGATGAGAATACCTACATATCTAGTGCCTTAGTAAAACTAACTCGAACTTGAATTATCGTAAACACCCTTATAGCGTTTTCGATTATACAGGATTTGAACGACCCAGGGTTGGTTAATGACGTCATTGCAACCTCTCCACCAATGAAAGACTTGCATTTATAGTAAAATAGTGATTGATCAACCCTGGGTCGTTCAAATCCTGTATAATCGAAAACGCTATTAGGGCCACTTTTTCCAACGTCGGTTAACTTTAACCGACTGGTAACTTTTCAGAATAGCCAACTGAAAACTCGAAACTTGTATATGTATATGTATATCAAGTTTCGAGTTTTAAGTTGGCTATTCTGAAAAGTTACCAGTCGGTTAAAGTTAACCGACGTTGGAAAAAGTGGCCCTTAGTGTAATAGTTCACTGAACTGATTGCACTAGGTCTAGAGCCAGTGCAAGCAGTGCAAGAACAGCAGCCTAAGAAATAGGCGCCATAAATAGATAATTAAATTGTAAGTATGAAATTGTAAGTAAGAATTTTTGTAAATAAAAAACTTAACAACAAGACTTAACTTTTATTTTAATGTATAATGTTTAAAATATAATGTTTAAAATTTAAATATATAAATCTGTATCGTTAAATAATAATCTGTATCGTTAATGATCATCTTCGTCAGAAGATTTTATTAATTCCAATACTACTATTTTATTTATTATATTGTCACACATTATTTTTGCACTGCAGTGTTTTTTATTCTTGCACTTTTTCAGTCTGCACTCTCAATCCTTGCTTAAACTCCCTAGTTTTAGTTTAGTTCTAGTTCAATTCAGTGTAGGAATAAAAAACAAACCTCTGGCTAGTATATGCTCCCTCCTGTTTCTTTTTACTCAATGGGCTTTATGCGCTGCAGGTGGTGGGGATCTAGGGAATTCTAAGCGCTGTTCATGCGCGCATTGAGTGAAACGGAACGTTTTCTATGAGTGCGTTCGAAAATAAGTTTGGTTGGTGTTGGGAAAAAAGATAAAGTTGGCAGTATTGAAAATTACCAGTGCTGCGTTTCGTTTCTTCCACTGGGATCATTGGAATTATACGTTATACCAGGGATCACTGAGGTTTGTTGAGGTTATTAAGGACATAAAAAAATTTGCTATTTGAGGTATTATGAAAGAGGTAAAGAAGAAGTAAAACATATTTTATAATAATATGCTTTATCTATATATATATAAATAAATATATATGCTATAGTTATTATATGTAATAATTAATGTAATCATAATTAAATACAGTAAAACAAATGTATTCTAACCTTTACTTCTTTTTCTCTTTTTTATAAATTATTGTTTCTTATATTTAAATGTAACATAATTGTGTAATATTTACAGATCACTTCTCTTGTTACTTATTATACGTCTCTTAAACATATATTTAAAAAATGAAGAAATCTGTGCAATTAGTTAAGAAACACAACACTCGTCAATTGAAGTTGCTTGATGAAATAACCAATATAGAATATATAATAGAAGTTAATGAAGAAGATTTCAATCGCGCTTATAAAGGTATTATTTCAATATTAAACAGTTAACTATCCAGATAAGAAAGCATGCAAAAATAATTATATATTGTTATTTTTATATATAGATATTACATTTGCTAATGCTTTGCTACAAAAAGCAAAACATACCCTTTTAATTAACGAACGTAATTCGAGCACAATTGATAATCCCAGTTCTTCGAAAAAAAATATGAAAAATATAAATACTATCATACAACTTGATGATTTATTGTCAAATATTGAGACTAATCAAAATGAAACAGACAACAATGCTTCAGATATTGATAATGAAACAAACATGTTGAATATAGGTATATTTAAATTATTGCACAATTACAGAAAACTGTTTAATATTGAAATAATACCTTTATAAGCGCGATTGAAATCTTCTTCATTAACTTCTATTATATATTCTATATTGGTTATTTCATCAAGCAACTTCAATTGACGAGTGTTGTGTTTCTTAACTAATTGCACAGATTTCTTCATTTTTTAAATATATGTTTAAGAGACGTATAATAAGTAACAAGAGAAGTGATCTGTAAATATTACACAATTATGTTACATTTAAATATAAGAAACAATAATTTATAAAAAAGAGAAAAAGAAGTAAAGGTTAGAATACATTTGTTTTACTGTATTTAATTATGATTACATTAATTATTACATATAATAACTATAGCATATATATTTATTTATATATATATAGATAAAGCATATTATTATAAAATATGTTTTACTTCTTCTTTACCTCTTTCATAATACCTCAAATAGCAAATTTTTTTATGTCCTTAATAACCTCAACAAACCTCAGTGATCCCTGGTATAACGTATAATTCCAATGATCCCAGTGGAAGAAACGAAACGCAGCACTGGTAATTTTCAATACTGCCAACTTTATCTTTTTTCCCAACACCAACCAAACTTATTTTCGAACGCACTCTATGTAATTCGTGCGCATAATGTGCGAAACGGAACGCAACCTAAACCAATGCTTGATACAGTAGTTGCTTTAAATTGTTGGCAATACTGGCGAGAATTATTTTTTTCTACCACGCGCGCGCAAGAAGATAGAGTATAGTTATAAGATTACAATTAATATTTAACATTTATTATAAATCTGCTTGGACTGCGATAAAAAAATGAGTTTGTGGGTTGATAAATATCGTCCAACAACACTTGCGAAGTTAGATTATCATCTCGAACAAGCAGAGGACTTGAGAAACATGGTAATTATATTGACAATTGAGGTTAACTAACATTAAAAGCGTGCTTTTCTCAAAGCCAGCATCAAACTGCAAATTTTCATGCAACTTATTGCAGCAACTTAATTGTCACAATTTACTAGTTGCAATACTAGCAGCAATTATTTTTGTGATTATTATGTTGGTACAACACATTAAATATTGTTATCTTTTTAAGGTAGTTGTCTCGCGACAATATAACCTAAAATTTCTTACAATTTATATATAATTATATACTATAATTGCAATTGTAAATTTTTTTGAAATTGCAATTATATTTAGTACTTTTAGTAAAAAATACTAAAAACACTAAATATAATTGCAATTAATTATAATTGCAATATAATTGCAATAGTAAAAAATACTAAAAGTACTAAATATAATTGCAATTATCTCAGCTTTTAAACGGTAAATTTTTTTTCTTGCAGGATCACTTAAATATTACTTCAATAAAGATATAGTAAAAATTTGAATCCATTTATAAGAAATTCATTTTTATGTTGTATTGTTGCAAATTAAGCAAATACATAAGAACAAAAATATTACAATTGGATACAACTAGTTGCTGGAATTAGAATAGGATCTAAGCTCCCTATTCTATAATTTTTAACGATGTTATGTATCACTATACAGGTTTTTTTGTATCATGTAATTACTGCACAATGACACATAACAACATCATTAAGAATTACAGAACAGGCTCCTAAATCCTGTACAATCACTGCAATCAAATTGCTTTTAAAAATTACGTAGTATGATAATGAAAAAATTGCAGAAATTTATCGCGATAATTGAATTACTGTAACAAATTGCATAGTCAATACTTAAAAAATACAATATTAAATTTTGTCTTAAAATAAAATAATATGATTTGTTTTTGAAAATGTGTATTTCATACGTCATGTTACATTGATTGAAAATGAGTGTAAATATAATTATAATGATAAAAAAAGTAAAAAAATCATGATTAGATTTTAATTATACATAGTATCTCGTAAATTTTAATTATAAATATTAACTATAGATATGAAAAAAGTAGTAGGAAAAAAGTAGTTTGTAACACTACATTAAAAGAATTAAGAAAAACTTACATGTTAAAAGTTGTCTTTAATGTAAAATTTAACCTATATATACATATATATATATATATTTAAAAAGTTCATAGAAATATCTGCAGAATTATATTAATTTGACTGGAATAAGCAATGTCTCAATTATTTTTGTTTAAAATATAGGTACAAAAACGAGACTTTCCTCATTTATTAGTGCACGGACCACCTGGTGCAGGAAAGAAAACACGAATATTGTGTATTTTGAAAGAACTTTATGGAAGTGCAGCTGAAAGAGTAAAAGTAGAAACTGTGCAGTTTGAGGTTTGGTATATTTTATTTTTATTCAGTTAAAATGCGCTGATTAGATTTTTTGTTCATTAATTATAACATATTTAACATAAAATTATATCAATAATGATTCATATTCTATAACAAAATAAAAATAAAATATTCCAACCTGTATAAATGATTATCCAGACAGCATCTAAAAAGAAATTAGAAATATTAACAATGAGCAGTAATTACCACACAGAAGTAAATCCCAGTGACGCAGGATTACATGACAGAATTGTTATTATGGAATTGATAAAAGCAACTGCACAAACACATCACATAGATATAGGTCAAAAGGAGTTTAAAGGTATAATAAAGATATGGTAAACATTTTTTAAACATCTATTTGAATATTTTTTAATTTATTATTACAAATTTAAGCTATTATTACAAATAATTGATGTAGTAAAAAGAATAATTATTATATAATAAAATTATTATACAAATTATTATATAAAAATTACAACACTGTTATATAAATAGTGGTATTGTTGTCTAATGTGGATCAACTTACAAGAGACGCACAGCATGCACTTCGTAGAACAATGGAAAAATATATTAGTACGTGCAGATTGATTCTTTGTGCAAATTCAACATCACGAGTATTGCCAGCAATTCAATCACGATGTGTGCGAATCAGAGTTCCTGCGCCAACAGTCTTTGAAATCAAAACTATTTTACATTTAATTTGTAAACGTGAAGGATTAAACATACCTGATGAATTAATTAATCGAGTAATTGAAGCTAGTAATAGAAATCTTAGACGGGCAATATTAATGCTCGAGGCTTGCAAAGTCGAACAGTAAGTAATATACATAAATATAGGTATATATAGAAATATATTATTTCACAAAAAAATAAGGAACATTAGACGTTCAAAATTGAACAATCTTCAAACTACTGTAACTCGCGAATAATTATCACCAACGAAGATAGACTAAATCTAGACCAAAAATCAAAAAAGCGTTTTAAAGCTTGAAGTTGGTATTTTTACATGTTTGAGGCCATTTTTTTATATTTTTATCTTACTTTTAGACTTAAAAAATAAGAACACATTGTTTTGTTTCTTAAAATTACGTATCTTCAATACTGCAATTTGATAACATTTTTTTCAAAATTTTATGACAAGAGGCAAAAACTACGATTCTTTATTTGCAAAACATGTGTTTACAAATGTTATTACGATTTTTTTGGTCGAATAACGTGACTTGAATAAATAAACTTGTATTCTTATGCTACTGCTGATAGTAAATGTTATCGTTCACAAAATATAAGGTTAGTTTCAATGTCGTGTAGTTCGGCCAAAAAAATTGTAGAAACATTTCTAAACACGTGGTCTACAGATAAAATGTACTTTTTGGAACTTATCATGAACTTTTCGAGAAAAAGTGTTGTAAACTGCAGAGTATTGAAAATACGTAATTTTAAGACAAAAACAATGGTTTTTTGGGTTCAGAATTGTGAGAGTAAAAAAGTTAAAAAAACTGTTACAAGTACGTGAAAGTGCAAATTTTAGCTTTAAAACGCTTTTTTGTTTTTTGTCCGTGATAATTTTTCGCCGAGTTTTTACGTTATTTGTAAAAAATGTAGATTTATTTTCAAAGTTGTGTAACTCGATAAAAAAAATCGCAGGAACATTTGTAAACATGCATTTTGCGAGTAAAGAATCATAGCTTTATCACTTGTCATAAAATTTGAAAAAATTTTATTATTAAATTGCAATATTGAATAAAAAATTTTTACAAAATGGCCTAAAGTATGTAAAAATAGACACTTTAAGTTTTAAAACGCTGTTTTTGATGTGCGATATTTTATGCTAAATTATAGCAGTTTGAAAATTGTTATTTTAGGCGTCTAAGAAGTGTTCCCTATTTTTTATGTAGTATATATGTAAAAGCGATTAAATTCAAAATTATAAAGTTTTATTATTTTCCTTATAAAAATTATTTTGTTTTTAGATATCCATTTACTACCGATCAAAAAGTAACAGAGCCGGATTGGCAAATATATATACGAAATACAGCTAGTATGATGGTTTCTGAACAATCTCCTAAAATACTTTTAGACATACGGAATAGATTTTATGATCTGTTAACGCGTGCTGTACCATGCGATCTAATATTTAGAGGATTGCTACAAGAATGCATAAAAAAATGTGATGATCAATTAAAAAAAGAAATTATCGGCACTGCGTCAGAGTATCAACATAGAATGATACGTGGCTCGAAACCTATTTTTCATTTAGAGGCTTTTGCTGCACGATTTATGGCTGTTTACAAAAAATATATTGAATCATCTTTAGAAAGTTTTATGTAAAATTTGTTCTTTAATGTTTTTTACATTTGTAATAAAATGATTATACTATATCAGTTACATTATAAGTTTTCAATATCTTTTAAACATTATCAGTATGAAGTAAAAATAATTAATTTTTAGATTTACCTCTTTATTTACCTCTTATTAATATAAGATTAATAATTTCTGTATCTTAAGCACAAATTATAATATTAATAATTTATTTCTAATTTTATAATCATGCTAAAGAAATTCATGTCATTGTTTAATTTTAAAATTGTTTTTTCCTTTTTTTTAATTAGGGCTAGTGTATTATTTGACATTTTTAATAACGAATATTTAGCAAAGTATGAATAAAAATTATATATGCAAAAACATTAATTTGAATAAATTATTTTATTCTAATAATAATGAATATAACACAGCAATACAATACTTGATGTAATCTGACAGCTAATTTAAAAAAAATGTTTTCCCTGAAGAACATATAATACACTTACATTGCTGCAAGTGCAAATGCGGAGATAACTGCTAGTGCAGATACTACATATCCAGTACTATACACTTCTTTAATTGTTAGAAAAAGTCCCATATCCCAAGCCTGGAAATTTATAAAAATATATATGATAATTATATATATATATAACTAAATTTATAAGTCAGTAAAGTTATAGCAATAATTTTTTCTGAATAATGACATAAATTAAATGTAATAATTATTAATTTGCGCTTCTTATCTCATTTACTTTCAAATATAATTATACTTATTACATAATAACTTCATACCAAATGACGTATTCCATTAAATGTATGATATGTAACAGGCAAAGCAAGTAAAGTCTTGCTAGCAAACAGTACAGGTAAAGGTAAACATAAATTATTCACAGTTTCTATGAAGCAGGGAATACCACCTGGTATAAATAATGTGCCTGAAACACAAAACATATTTAACTTAAACATACTTATTTCTGTTTCATATAACTCCACACACACGCACACACACATACAAAATTCTAATTTTTATTAAACTACATATTACATGATCAACTAAGCTAAGTAAATACGCATATTGAGTTTTACCTAAACCAAGAAACATCGCATAACTGGCTAGTATTATACCAGTAGTACGATGTGTTAATGAGAGCAATGATGTTAATTGAACTTGATAGATAGTTAAATGTGGTGACATCGGTCTTTTTAGACGTGTATTCTTCTCATCATGGGATTCACAATTTATTGTATGTGAAGGATTTGAAACTGTAGCACTGAGTGATCTGCAATATATATCTCATTGTGTTTTTATTTGCAGGTACAGCTAATAAAAAATTAATAAAGTAAAAAAATTTTTTGACATAAAAATTAAAGTTACATAAATATTAAAACTAAAATTACATAAGCACAGCATTAAAGTAACATAAATAAACAATGCGCTATAATTGATATACATAACTTATAATTGTAATCACTTTTGCGTAGAAACTTGTTGTAGAATAAAAACTATCAAAATTTATTTTCAATATGACAGTTATATAAATATAAGGTTATGTGTTATGTAAGCTCTTACCTGCAAGTGTATAGACACCGAAAATGTCGAAAATCGACATTACGCCGACATAGAAGTCTAAGGAACAAATATCGTTTTTGCTTTAGCTGAATAATTAAAGTCATAACAATTTAATTAGCTAAAAATAGTATTTTGGAACATACCTAGTATAGACCGCCATTTTTATAAATATCTTGTATTTCTGATGGATGATAAGTGTCACAGAGGTGTGTTAGCAAATATTCTATGTTACAGCAAGATTTTATAAATATAATTACAAGCAATCAGCAATGTATTCTCAAATCAAATGTATGGCACAAACAATTTAAGCCGACAATCTTATAACAGAAAATTATTGACTAAATTCAAGTCAAAGAGAATAGGATAGAGTGGAAGATCTCATAAGAGCGTAATGTATTTTTGCGTATATAGTCTTCAGTGCCCTCTCGTGAGTCTGATGTCTAACTTAATATTCCCTGCTTCTTGAGCGCTCACTGAACAGTTATAGTACTGAATAAATAAATTAATCTGTTTCTATAATTTAAGTCCGCGTTAGCAAGGCATAAATCTATATGTCAACATTAATATTATATTAATATAATTATTAGTAAAAAGAAAAATAATATAATATTGATATGAAATTATAAATTTTATTTTATGATAAACATACATATGGTGAAAACAAAATTTGTAGCAAGTACATATTTACACTAAGTATATAATAATAAGTTAATAAATTATCGTTAATAAGTTACCATTAATAATAAGTATATAATACAGTATAAAATACCAAATTATACATATACGATATATGATATATAAACGTAAAAAGTATTAACTAAATTTTTTCATCTTTGTGGAACTATTTTTATCTATTTTTGTTGTAATATTTCGTCTCATCCACGGACTAAGGAATAGAGGGACGGAGCACAAGCTGTACCGGGGGAGCACGTTTGCGGCGGGGGGGGCCGCTATATTCGTTTAGTAATCACCACACATAGAACTCACTATTTGCGTATGTGTGAGAAATGAAAGTCAGATCCTGCGCACAATAAACAAAATAGGAAATAGAAATAGGAATAATTATTAAATATTAGAAATAAGAAATTGAAATTATTTATTTAAAAAATAAAAAAAATAGAAAAAATTAATGCATGAATTAAGAAATAAGAATTGGAACTAATTAATATATTTTATTCTTTTGATAGATGTAAAATAATTTCTCTTTTTAAGAGGATGCTGAAGTGACGGGCAAACTCCGACGCGAAAGCGCCATCATTTCGATGGTACTAAAAATGAAATGACATTATCGGCGCAGCCTACGGACCTATGCCGCGTAGGTCCGTGTGTACGCATTTGTTTGTAGTGGTGATTCACTACACTGACGTGTGGTCTGTGTACGTGTGTCATCGGAAGTTTGTAAACAAACGATGCTTGCGCTTGTTTCCTCGACTGAAATTTCGTCGCAAGGCTGCAATATAATGTCCGAAAAAACATAAGCGTATACAAGGTGTCAAATAAATACAAACTAAATATGACAAAATAATAAATGAAAAATATACATATAATACTATATATATCATTGAAGAAAAATATCATATACTTTTCTTACTTTTATCCTTATGTAGTAAATACTAAATAACTAATTAATCAATTAATTAATATATACATATACACATATATTCAATAAATAGTTATCTTTATTTTGTATTTTATATGATAATGACTGAAATAATGTAAGTATATATCATTTCAGTTATATAAAATACAAAATAAAGATAACTATATTCAATATGTATATGTATGTATTCAATAATTAATTAACTTATTTATTTATTTTGTATTTATTCCATAAGAATAAAAATAGAAAAAGCATATAACATATTTTTCCAATTAGATATATAGTATTATACATACATTTTTCAAATAAAATATTTTGTAGTACACGTGCGTCGAAAGTAGCCTATTACGCGCATGCTTTACGTGCGGAAAGTAGCCAATTTCACACGCAACATATTACCGCACGCTTCAAACTTATTACCGCACGCTTCCGGTTTATTACCGCACGCTTCCGCTTTATTACCGCACGCTTCACTTATTATTTCATTACAAAGCAACGCCATCTTGCAGCGCGATAGAAAATAAATAGCCATTACTTCTTCCCTGTCCCAAAGTCTAATCTCAATTGCGCCCAACACGCAGTGACACATGTAAGAAACTGGTAAGGTAAAAAGCGTCTTATCATTACACTTACCCCGCACTTATACTACAATAGGCTACTTTCGACGCACGTGTACTACAAAATAGCATATGTATCAAGTGCGGGATGGCAATTGCCAACTCGTGGGTAGGGAGGGAATGGTCGCACTCGCCTTCGGCTCGTGCGACCATTCTCCCCTCCCTACCCACTCGTGGGCAATTGCCAACTTCCCGCACTTGATACACAATATACTATTATCATATCTAACTTATATCTATTAGACACCTTGTATAAGTCTATTTTGTCTCGTATGTACATCATTCAGCCATACGATAGAATTTCAATTGTGAGAAAAAAGGTTAAATGACCTTATAAATTATCTGATAAAATATAAACAAACCACACGTGCAGTAAATTGCTAACTAAAATAAATACGTATTTCTTCAAATCTGTCAGCTGACGTTAGATCGCCTATGACAATATTTCTTAAAATCTGCCAGTTCACGAATAAATCGTCTTTAGCTCTCTTTTTTCTAAACTGTCAGCTGACGTTAGATCGCCTCTGACTATATTTATTAAAAATTGTCAGTTCACGATAGATCGCCTCTGACAATATTTCTTACAATTTGCCAGTTCACGAATAAATCGTCTTTAGCTCTCTTTTTTCTAAACTGTCAGCTGACGTTAGATCGCCTCTGACTATATTTATTAAAAATTGTCAGTTCACGATAGATCGCCTCTGACAATATTTCTTACAATTTGCCAGTTCACGAATAAATCGTCTTTAGCTCTCTTTTTTCTAAACTGTCAGCTGACGTTAGATCGTCTGTGACAATATTTATTTAAAATTGTCAGCTCACGATAAATCGCCTCTGACAATATTTCTTACAATTTGCCAGTTCACGAATAAATCGTCTTTAGCTCTCTTTTTTCTAAACTGTCAGCTGACGTTAGATCGCCTCTGACTATATTTATTAAAAATTGTCAGCTCACAATAGATCGCCTCTGACAATATTTCTTACAATTTGCCAGTTCACGAATAAATCGTCTTTAGCTCTCTTTTTTCTAAACTGTCAGCTGACGTTAGATCGTCTGTGACAATATTTATTTAAAATTGTCAGCTCACAATAGATTGCCTTTGACAATATTTCTTACAATTTGCCAGTTCACGAATAAATCGTCTTTAGCTCTCTTTTTTCTAAACTGTCAGCTGACGTTAGATCGCCTCTGACTATATTTATTAAAAATTGTCAGCTCACAATAGATCGCCTCTGACAATATTTCTTACAATTTGCCAGTTCACGAATAAATCGTCTTTAGCTCTCTTTTTTCTAAACTGTCAGCTGACGTTAGATCGTCTGTGACAATATTTATTTAAAATTGTCAGCTCACAATAGATTGCCTTTGACAATATTTCTTACAATTTGCCAGTTCACGAATAAATCGTCTTTAGCTCTCTTTTTTCTAAACTGTCAGCTGACGTTAGATCGCCTCTGACTATATTTATTAAAAATTGTCAGCTCACAATAGATCGCCTCTGACAATATTTCTTACAATTTGCCAGTTCACGAATAAATCGTCTTTAGCTCTCTTTTTTCTAAACTGTCAGCTGACGTTAGATCGTCTGTGACAATATTTATTTAAAATTGTCAGCTCACAATAGATTGCCTTTGACAATATTTCTTACAATTTGCCAGTTCACGAATAAATCGTCTTTAGCTCTCTTTTTTCTAAACTGTCAGCTGACGTTAGATCGCCTCTGACTATATTTATTAAAAATTGTCAGCTCACAATAGATCGCCTCTGACAATATTTCTTACAATTTGCCAGTTCACGAATAAATCGCCTTTATCTCTCTTTCTTCTAAACTGTCAGCTGACGTTAGATCGCCTCTGACTATATTTATTAAAAATTGTCAGCTCACGAAAGATCGCCTCTGGCTTGTCTTATTCTATATTGCCAGTCCACGACAAAGCCGCCTCTGGCTTGAAGACAAGAATAAGAATTTTCTTCTAATGCCAGTCCACGAGAAAACCGCCTTTGGCTTGTCTTATTCTATATTGCCAGTCCACGAGGAAACCGCCTCTGGCTTGAAGACAAGAATAAGAGTTTTCTAATGCCAGTCCACGAGAAAACCGCCTCTGGCTTGTCTTATTCTATATTGCCAGTCCACGAGGAAACCGCCTCTGGCTTGTCTTATTCTTTATTGTAAGATACTTTTATTACGTCATATGCTTTATGTATATATATATAATGTATATTATATGCTCCACATTATCTATATTTATATCAAAATATCTTTCTAAGAAATTGACATCATTTTGTATACTCTTTTTACAATAAATGTATATGATATATGCCATATTTTTTATTTCTAAAGCATGAAATATAAAGATATTTTTATTTTTTTGTGTCTATCATTTGTAAAAAAATCTTGATAAAAGAAACAACATTAATTTTGCGACTTGCAATAATCTGTTTCATTATATGCTTCTTTTAAATACTTACAATTAGCCTTATTTTATGTGATTAACTTGATATTTAAAATACGTATCAAAATCGAAAATGTATTTTTATTACAGTAGAAAAGAAACATTCTTGTCTTACAACAGAGAGAAATGGCAAAATATAATATTGTCTAAAGTACAGTCCAATAAAAACGGTTAAAATTGAACATTTTATAAAACCACTGTGATTCATGAAAAATCAGAATTATTATTTCAAAAATATAGACATATTTCGACTGTGTGTTTTAAACTGCACTACACATTCAAAATTCACAGAATAAATTTATTTCTGCAAAGTTGTGTATAATGTCAGTGGAAAAGTGATTTATTTGTTATTACATATACATGATATTTTACCATTCCTCTCTGGTGTAAGACTACAATGTTTTTTTTCTACTGAACTAGAAATTAATTTTATATTTTGATGTGTATTTTAGATACCAAGGTAAACGCATAAAATAAGGCTAGTTGTAAGTATATAAAAGAAGTATATATTGAAACAGATAATTGCAAGTCACAAAATTAATGTTTTTTTTATCAAGATTTTTTTACAAATGATACATACAAGAAACTAAAAATACCTTTATATTTCATGCTTTATAAATAAGTTATATGACATATACATTTATTATAAAAATATATACAATATACAAAATGATATTAACTTTTTACATAGATACTTTGATGTAAATATACATAATATGGAGCACATAATATACATAATATATACACATAAAGCACATAAATAAAAGTATTTTACAGAAATTAGAATATGAATGTATGTAACTAAATAATATAAATGTTTGCAAGAATATTGCAAAATTTATGTATAATACATACACTTTTTTATCCTTCAGAGTGTTTTCAACCCATTTTTTTCAGCCGGGTTTTGTAGCACATAACACACACTCACACGCACAACTAACACACACATAACTAACCTAAAAGATTCTGTATATGACAGATAGCACTGAGAACTGTATAGCGCCTCTATCCCAAAATCTCGGAATTAATCTATAGCTCTTTTTTACCTTATTCTTTCTATATTGCACACATGCTTTACATAAATCTGGAAAAGGGTGGCGTTTTGAAAATAAGTCTCTAAGCTCTATTTTTTTGGTTTTCCATTATTGTTTCATACGCTCTTCTTCGGCACATGGTCTTGTTTTGCAGATTGAAGCAGTATAATTTTGATATAAAAGATATAATTCTTTGAGGTGACATTGTCGGTAAATTTTCAAAAATTTTTTTTATTTTTTGGTTTAAATTTGACCAACTGCCGAAAGATTAGCATATGTACTTTATTTACACCAAAGGATTTGTAATTCTATTAAACCAATAAAAAACGCCACCCTTTTTAGAAAATTGAAGTTTCGGTCGGTAACAATATGACTTCAGCATCCTCTTAATATTAAATGATTATTGCTATTTCTAATATTTTGTCTACTGTATGCAGAGCCTCAGAGTAATAAAAGTTAAAGTATTTTATAAAATTTATAGTACAACAATAATAAAACCGCCTAATCTCTTTACGCTTGTCACTCGTTATGTCTAGTGGCACCACTACACGAGTGTAACCATGTCATAGACACAGAATCTCTGTGTGAGAATTGCTACATCAATATGGCGGAAAGCAGTCCCCCCCCCCCCTGCACGCTTGAATTACCATCTTCTCTCGCCTAAACTAGGACTTTAGACTCAGTCCCATTGAGTAAAAAGAAACAGGAGGGAGCGTTTGGTCTTAAAAGTGCGGACGGAAGTGACTATATAAAGTGGTCGCTCAAGATGGCCGCTCAAGGGCGCCAATATTGAATGACTTGTTCTGTTTAATTAGGAAATAATGTACAATTAAAAGAAAATAACTATAATATGCAACAATAATACCAAATTTTAATGGCGTTTTTCATTGGGATTGCACTCGTGCAGTATTTCCATAAGAGCAATGTTAAAATCTAAAATCTAAATTTATATTAAATCCTTCGTCCTTACAAAAATTTATCCATGCATTTCTTTGATCCGGATTTTTCGGAAACCTGTTTGTGAGTAAAAATTATTTAGTAATTATTGTGAATCTACAATTTCACAATACTATACATATGATTATAATCTCCAAAATAAAAATCTCATTATTGTTGATAATACTAACCGATGAAACGTTATTCCATGATTTCGAGCTGCTGCTGTTATGCCACAAGCTTTACAGAATACCATTTTGATCGTTTATTTCCATACACTGTTGCATAAAAGACTATACACTGCATTTTAATGCGTACGGCGTACGGTATGCCGCTTGCCGCTATGCTCGAGCATTCCCTCTCACTTTCAAAAAGTGGTCGCTCAAGATGGCTGCCATGACGTACATCCGTCCGCGGATTTGCCTAGTCCTGGCTAGTATATGCTCCCTCCTGTTTCTTTTTACTCAATGCTCAGTCCCTCTATTCCTTAGTCCGTGGTCTCATCATATGTGCTTCCAGTGACATCTTATTCTTATAAACATATATGAAAAAGAATTTGAAGATTCTGGACAGCATAATTTAACAATTGGACAGTTCTGTGTAAAAATATCTATTATCAATTTTCCTAAATTCTTTTTATGAATAATATTTCGAATCACGCATTGGAATTGTTTTTCCCAAACCATAATAATTTGAAATATATTTTTTGTAACATAAACTAAACTATTGTCTTCATAAGTTCTATTGTTTTCAATAACGTAAATAATTTATGATCCCCATATTCTGCATTACTATTAGAAACTAATAATTCTTCACAAATAGTGCATATATGATGTGCAAGAAACTTTTTAGCCAGAAATCCACATATATAATAAATAGCATTCGATTCTGTGAACTGTTTACAGGTTTCAGATTCTACATATTGAAATTCATTTAATTCTTTCAAATTTATATTTGTTAAAATCGAAGTTTGTTGATTTGATCTATGGTTCTGTTTATTCCCATACAGCACACAAAGATTGCATACACATTGCATCAATCTTTCATCGCAATGTTACAATATTGTAAATTCACTGCAAAATGTTGTTGCATCATTGCTGTGGGATTGCAGCAATGTTAAAATGTCCGCCTTTAGAAAGATTATAACGAAATATTACAGTAATATTGCAATGTAATGAATTTGCAATAATACATTATTATTGCAATTTTAGAATAATGTTGCATATATTTTTATTTATTCGGACATTTATCTGTCCGATTTCTGAACCATCAGTTCAATATCTGAATTCCCTGTGTTAGGGTCGTATCAGAAAAATTTAACTGATAAAAATAGTTACTATGTCTTTAATCTTACTAGTCACTCTTTGGAAGTTTTATATCATCATGACTAAAACTTAAATATGGCCGGTATTCATAGTCCGTTCTTATATTTAAGATTGTCTTAAGCACGGACTTATATTCGCTCTCTTCGTCACACATAGATTGTGTCTGACAAAGAGAGCGAATATAAGTTCGTGCTTAAGACGATCTTGAATATAAGAACGGACTATGAATACCGCCCTACGAGATAGATTTTGCAACGCGTGTCGCATAGCGGTAAACGAACGAACTACCCAGGGAGAAATACAGGTCGAAGAAACGTCTATTAGATATCTATTAGACGTTTCTTCGACCTGTATTTCTCCCTGGGTAGCGATTATCGAATATTGCTCTTGTAATGTTTTTGCAATGTTGCTGTCACATTCTCATGAAATATTACAATTCAATGTTCCAATAATCTCTCAACAATATTACATTGCAACTTGCAAGATTGTAACATTGCTGCAATGTAAATGCAATGTTTTGTGCTGTATGGGTTAGATTGCATTGTGTGTTGGAGTTGACTTTTGTAAAAATATAATTTCTATCTGATCAGATAATAGTAATTTCACAATTACTATTACCTGATACTTTTGATAATTGTGTAATGAAAATATGTCGTAAGTCAGCTTGAAATTGTTTTCAGGATAGATTGACAGAACATCTATGCTGTTGTCTTATAACAGAAAATAAATTTTCAAATGGGTCTTGATTTAATTTTCTAGTACAAAGTTTTTGAATATCGTAATCTTTGTTTAAATCTTTAAATAACTGAATTTAGAAGAACTGAATTTATTGTTAATAAAAAACCTTTTCTACAAGCTGGTTGTGGCCCAAATTCAAACCGTTTTTTTTCTAAAGCTTCTAAAATTTTTTGTAAAAATTCTGTGTGTTCTGAGTCTTTTGTAATAGCGTAATTTAATTTGTTAGGCACTGTTTTTCTCTTCAAAGAAGAATTTAGAATAACAAATAGTTTATCCATATTTATAATAAATTGTAAGGTTATGTTATTATCTTTGTGAAAATAGTCTGAGAACATAGTTTTATATACTAGTACGCAGTATACATTAATTCTGAAAAAATTTGTGTTACTAAGCTAACTTTTATTTTCGAAAAGTGTGTTAGATTAAAATGTTTTCTAATAAAATAAAACATTAATAAGGGCTTTTTTGAAAAATTACAATTCTTAAAAATACCACAAAAAGCTATATCAAGCCCGAATCGGATCTTTATTGCTCAAAATCTTTAAAGGGAAAAATGACAGACATTTCGGCCACTAAACGTTTTGGCCATCATCAGTGTGAAAATTCAATACAAATAAATATACGCGTGTACAGTTCATAAAAGGTTAACGCTTAAAAACAGTGCGACGTGAACTAGCCTCGGAATTACGCCAGATCCGAGGGAGCACGCCCAATGGAAATCGGTAACCCGTGGTTCTCCATGTTCTTCGGGAGTTAGGTAACTTAGGCGGTATCGGCAATAAATGCACGATTCGGTAGCTCGCGGTATCGGCAATAAATGCTCAATTCTGTAACTCGCGGTACTCCACGTATTTCGGGAGCTAGGTAACTTGCGCGACATCGGCAATAAATGCACGATTCGGTAACTCGCGGTATCGGCAATAAATGCTCGATTCGGTAACAGCGTTAATTCGACGAAATCGGTATCCGGAAATGGGCGCCAGGTGCGTATAATCGCACCACGGTAACGGTAACTTTAATAATTCTTTTAATATGTCCGGCCGCTCCCCGCTCAGTATATGACAGAGGGGCGTAGTTCTTTGATTTCTATTGGAGATTCTGGAGAGGAGATGTCGTCAGAAAAACACCACGTTTAACAATAAAAGTTAATAACACTTATTATTAAAGAATCGTGAATTAACATTGCTGAACAAGCTTTAAAATCTCTTTAAGAGAGACGGTATCGCACGCAAATCAAAACACCATATTCGCCAAACAGGGGTCACAGAAAACAATACTCAAAACGATAACCAAAAACGATACTCTAGACCAGTGCTCGGAATTAGTCTGAACATTTCAGCCGATTTCCGTGGTATACGCCTCCTCTCCTCTCCTTACCGCGCGCGCTGCAACCGCTAGGGCCAGCGCCGCCGAGCGTTAAGAGCGGCACTATCTGATTATGAGTAGGTTCTTCTCCCTATTTATTAAAATTTAAAAAAATTTATTAAAATTTATTTATTAAAAATAAATTTAAAAATAAAAAATTTATTTTTAATAAATTTCAATAAATTTTTTAAAATTTTAATAAATAGGGAAAAAAACCCACTCATAATCGGGTAGTGCCGCTCCTAACGCTCGGCGGCGCTGGCCCTAGCGGCTGCGGCGCGCGCGGTAAGGAGAGGAAAGGAGGCGTATATCACGGAAATCGGCTGAAATGTTCAAACTAATTCCGAGCACTGCTCTAGACGGTATCCAAGAACGACACTCGAGAAACGGTACTCGAAGACCACAGTCGAAACGGTACTCAAAACAGTATTTGGAAACGATACGCAAAAACGACAATCGGCAACGATACGCAAAACGATACTTAAAATCGGCAATCAAAGCGGTCAAAAAGATGCTCACAGAACGATACGCAAAAACGGTAGCCGAAAACGTTATTTACCACGATATTCAAACACAATAATCGGAACGCAAACGACACTTAAAAACGGCACTCGAAACGATACGCAGAACAATATTCAGAAAAACGTTACGGTAACCGATACGGCAATAGATTTGCCAGATACGTTCCAGTCTCCTCCCAAAACTGCGACCCCCGAGATTCCGCCAAGAAACGACGCTCCAGGACAGGCCCCAAAACGGTAACACCGTAAGACACGGAGACAGAGGGAGTCCTGCCAGAGATGTCCAGTTTCTTTAAAGGCGTGAATCCGGAATCTCGCCCAGAGACGACGTTCCAAGGCCAAATCCATACTAACGGTAATACATGGATTTCGGTAGCCGACAAAAAGGTAATCTCAACGGTAATTTCGATAGAGGCACTCAAGTTTCCGCGACGAGTTGATCGTTACGCCACAAGGCCGAATTCAAACTCTCGCGGCAAAACGGCACTGCACTCCACGCAAATTCCGCGACTCGAATTCTCTATCAACTTTATCAAACGGTATCTTCTCAAACAACGTTCGGTAACATACGGTAACAGGTAACTGATAACTCCAGTAAGACGGAGACGACAACAATATAATCCGGCAACGGTAACTAATAACTCCGGTAAGACGGAGACGGTAACGATATAAGTCTTTCTCGGATTACGAGCGTTTGGACTGTCGACGGCTCAGCGCCTCGAAGAGGGCTACGGTAACACGGTAACCGGGGCCAGCCAACCTCCGACTTAGAAATTCACGGGAAGCGGTATCGGCACTTATTTCGATAATCAAGGATAATCGCGGTATTTTAGCGGTAACTGAATGTGTCGGAGGCGTCCGCTTTGGCCGGTATTACAAAATTATAGCTACCCTGGGTGATGGCCTTACAAAGACGATACGGCTACGCTTGTCGGGACCCTCCTCTGGAGCTGCTCCTTCCCGGTTGCTGGTTCGTCGAACAGTGGTTTCTCTGAGGTCCCCCTGGCCCATGTCGAGTCTCCATGCATCGGTCAGCGCACTCTGTTTATAATTTTTCCTCGAGTCGCCTATCGATCGTAAACAGCTCCGACCTCGTCAATTGTTTATTCTTGTCTTCATGCTCGCCAACCGCTGATACTTCAAAATAATGATCTCCTCTGAGTTTGCCGTCCTCCGGTTCGATCTGCCCGGCTGGCCAGGCCACGGCTACATCGACCATCTTTTTGGACCCTCAGTGATGGCGGCAACGTCCTCCGGCATCCGATCGCACTGCCGTGCTCCCTTTATCGTAAACCTTATCGGGGCTTCCTCATGATCTCGGTCCTGTAAAGTTGGAGAGTCGGTAACTGCTATTATGACGATACTCAACGCGAGACTCGATGACTTTGGTTTCGTGTATTTTTTGGGCTTCCTCTCCACTGTCGCGAGGTTATCTTCCAAAATCTTACGGCGTTCGCTTCTTCTTGACGTTTACATGACCCAATAAAGTGGCCATACACCCTAACGCTAAAATTCTAAGCTTGTCGGTAGATTATAATAATTTAAATGAGAACGCAAGACCCGTCGAAGCAAAAGAAATTGCTCCCTCTTTAACAAAGGGATACAACTCCAAATTCCGCCCCCCTCGGCCGGGCCACTGCCCTTGTGACGGGCGCAACGGAAAGCATCACGTCACAACACAATCTTAAAATAAATACAGAAATAATGTATCATAATTTCATTAATTTTGAAGCTGGATAATGTTGCTCAATAATTCAATTTACTTCCAAAACAAACGTTTCGACCTATTAGTTTTTGGTCATCCTCAACGTAATTGATCCTTGCAATCTAAAAAACTTCTCGTTTTACTAGTCGACAATGTCAGCCTAAATCATAAACAACTAAGAATTTTAAAGTCAACGACGATTACATATTTTAACATGATGACGATAAATTATAAGACTTGCGGAAAAAGTTTTTTATATGCAATATATATGGTTATTGACGACAATTTTTCTATAAAAATATCAAAGGTTTTATATTTATATAAAAATATCAAACGCTTAGAGATGAAAAGTTTGCACTGCAAGGATCAATTACACTGAGGATGATCAAAAACTAATAGGTCGAAACGTTTGTTTTGGAAATAAATTGAATTATTGAGCAACATCATCCAGCTCCAGCTTTAGTAGCTTATTTTTCCTAATTTATTATTGTATTAACACAAAAGCCAGTTTTTTTAAATTTCGACTTAATAATTCATTAATTTTACAACATTTTTATATATCTTCTGAAATCTTTAAGATATGACGATGAATTTTGAATTATTTATTACATTTATCACCTTCAATAACAAGATGAAAATCAAACTTTAAAACAATATTACTACAGAAATTATTATTAATTGCTATATGAAAAATGACTATACCAGATTCATAGCTTTATCAAACTAATAGAGCACAATCTTAGTTTTTGAGCGATATCTTGTTGAAAACTGTGCGATAATTAATTATTAGTTAAATAACAATAATTAATTTTTTTGACAAAAAAATGTAATATGTTGATTTATTTATATAAAACAATGTTTTAAATTTACAAATAATCTTCATATATTTTTAATATCTAAAACACGTGCTAATTTAAATTTTACTTTTTAATCTTTTCAACTCATTTCTTTTCCCGGTGTGTTGTGTTTGCCCTTCTTTTTTAGACATCTTTTATATCTTTCTTGAATTCTTATATTTGTTAGAGTCGTATTGAAATGCTTTGGTTTGGTGACCTCGCGTCACATATTTTCTCTCACATTCAATCAAATGAGTGATCACAGCAGGGCCAGATTTAGATCGTAGGGGGCCCCTAAGCACTGGCTTTAAAGAGGGTCTTTTTAATTTTTTCCGTCAATTTAATACTCGTATAAAATTAGTTGTATGAAACCTTTGAGGCCCCTGCTGGCGCGGGGCCCTAAGCAATTGCTTACATTGCTTATGCAATCCGACCCTGGATCACAGAAATAAATAAAAAAAAGAAAACAAAGTGGAAGAGAGCAAAAGAGGGAAGGAGTATCGATCCATTTTAACAAATTTCTAATAAATTGATCATTAAAAGTGATTAAATTTATCATACTAGGATCGTTTAAAGTTTATTCAATATTAATTTTCATTACATTGTAATGCAGGATCATATGTAGAAAAACAAAAATCAAGAGAAGATTTTTCTATAATATTTCCACCATATAATATTAATCTTACACTACATACAACATCTGTGTCACAAAATTCAATTCTTATTACTAATACAATTTTCATTACAATTAATCATTAATAAATAAAATTTGCTTTTGGATAAATACAATTTTGATTATGCACATTTGATTATTATGTACACCTGGTCACAGAAATGCCTTAACACATGAACTTGCACGGGTGTCAACAAGATCTATAGAGAGAAGGTTACCTCAGTAAAACCGGTTGAGGGCGAGGGACGATGAAGTAAGGGGGAAGCTAGAAACAGCTTGATAGCGAGGGGCGATGAAGGAAGGGGAAAGCATGATGATCTTATCGACAAACAGTAGCTGTCTGAGATAGCTTCTGTTCGCCGATGAGATCATCATTGCCCCTCTTGCCGCTCGCCCCTCTCTGCATTTGCCCCTCTTGCCGCTCGTCCCTCTTTGCGCATGAGGTAACCTTCTCTCTATAGATCTTGGTTTTGACTGTTTCAAAGCAATTGGAGCAATTGACAAATAAAGGTTAATATTTATAATATTTATATTTATATCAATATTTATTGATGGTGGAAAACGAGTTAATATATATACTAAATGATGAAGAAAAGTGTTATTATTTATCAAAATAAGAGAAACTTATATAAAGCAATGAACAGATTTAAAAGTATTAGCATAATAATAAGAAAAAAATAAGTAATATTTTGATTTAATAATATCTGTGATTTATTTAAACAAATATTTTTATTTACATGAGAAGTTTCTAAATTTTCAGCAAATTCTTTGACTACACCACAATCACATGCTAATACTTTCAAATCTGTTAATTGCTTTATATAAGTTCCTATTATTTTGATAAATAATTACACTTTTCTTTATCATTTAGTATATATATTGCTCGTTTTCCACCAACAATAAATATTGATATAAATATAAATATTATAAATATTAACCTTTACTTGTCAATTGCTCTAGTTGCTTTGAAACCAAAACAGCATTGCCAAAACAGCATAGCCAAAACAGCATTGCCGCTATGTTCATAACTAGTCATGATGTAAAAATATGTAGAGTCGGAACACGCTGACTCGATATCCCTTGATACCCGTGCAAATTCATGTGTAAGGCATTTCTGTGATCAGGTGTACAATCTCTTTAGTGTTATAATAAATTCATTGATCTTTTATTTACGTTTTAAATATATTCTTGATATTTATATCAATAATAGTATTAATTTATTTATTTGTTAAAAAAAACAAAGTACAATAATTTCCAGTTATTAAGATCACTATTCGAAACATAAGAATGAGCAAGTGAGATAAAAGTCTTGTTGACGGCTCGTCGAGGATGAAACAAAGGATTTGTTCGTTTTAGCTACACTGGGGCTGCTCTGGGTCTGCTCTACACAGGATAATACAGGACAGATAAATAGTTTGTCCTGTATTATCTTGTTTAGAGCAGACCCAAAGCTGCCCCAGTGCAGCTAAAACGAACAAGCCTAAAAATACAAACGAACGAAATAAATTAGCATTAAAAAATATATATTTTTGTCTTTTACAGCTGGCGTCAGATAAAACTCAGATTTGCTTGTGCTGAAAATGAGAAGAACTTATAATCTTTTAATCAAAATGCGATTTTATAACTAGAGATTACTGTACTACGAATGCTAACTTTTATTGTTTTATGTAAAAAAAACACCTGTGTATCATTTTATGAATATTTTATTCACTTAAAGGTGGATATATATCAAATAAACGAATAGCAAATGCAAATTTTCACTACTAAATTTTGAAAAATGTGTAAAATATATATATTTATCAACATTTGATTCACATTTTAACATGAAACTGGATGATCCATTTATTAGACCGTTAGACCAAAAAAAGTTCATGTGCATTGCGGATGGAAATACTATGCATTCGCTATTCGCTCTACGTATGGTTTTATATTGTACACGAATTTAGCACAATGTTATCCATCACCACCTTTTTCTCTTTTTTTCTCGTCAAATTAATAATTGCAATTAACTCTTATTTGCAATAATCATTGTATCATATGACACTTTTACGTCTAGCTTTCATGTCAAGCGAATATCGATAATATATTTGGCCAAAGGCTAAATATATTTGATGTAAACGCGAAACAAACTGAGCACATAAAAGACATACCAATATCTGAACATTTGCATTATACATATACCCAATTTAAATATGATAACATTATAATAGATGAAACAGGCAATTTTTAGGCCAAGCTTATAGATGTTATAATTATATCATAATACAATCAATAAAAATTAATGAAAAAAATGATAAATAATAAAATTGTTCAAGGGCCAGTTATGTCTCAATGCACAATGAATAAACAATCTGATCATATAAATTGTATATAATACATACGAAAATGCCATTAAACAATTATCTTGCCAAAATAGAAGTGTAAGTCAAGTTATATTGCAAGCTGTGTCAAAGTTGCGTATCCACTATACCGGCTGCTCATTTTCTGGTAAGTCTAGAATCTCTCCAACAAATTCCGCCACATTTGTGTCCTTCTGAGCATGTTGTGTAATAAAACTGAGTTCTAGCAATTGACTGTAGTTGGGACGGGCAGTGTAATCCTTCATTAAACTGAAAGCAAAAATGTGAAAATGTCACATTCGTAGTTTCAAAATTAATATAAAAATTTTATTACAATTGCCATTTACCACTTATTGATGAATTCTTCAAATGAAGGAGAGAATTTGTCAGCAGGTAACTTCGGAGCTTCATCCTTTACCACTTGTTTTAATTGCTCAAACGGTGTACCCCATGACTCATATGGAAATTTACCTGTGGCTAACTCAACAAGAGAAATTCCTAACGACCAAACGTCGGATCTAATGTCATATTGCGATGGGTTACCTGAGGGATCTATCCTTTCTGGCTACAAAAAAAATTAATAGTGGAGAATGTATTGAAAAGTAAATGCAACTTTAAAAAGAAAAAATCTACAACTACATACAGCCATATATGGTTTGCATCCAGCGTCGATAGTTTTGGCAACCGAGTCAACAAGATAACCCGATATGCCAAAATCGCAAATTTTTACTTCGCCTTTTCGATTAATTAAAATATTACTAGGCTTAACATCCCTGTGAATCACTCGTAATTGTGAATAAAGATAATGCAATGCACTTACTACCTGTAAGTATTAATACATATTTCTTATATTAAAGAATTTAAAATTAAACTTTTAATATAAAGTGAGAAAAGTGAGAAAAATTATAATTTAACATCATTGGAGAATGTTCATACATAATAAGTATATATACCGCAAAAGCTACTTTTCCTAAAATGTCTTCAGGAATGGCATGGCCATGTTTATACACTTTTGTGTAAAATTTATCAAGGCTCATGTCCATCACTTCCATACATATCCATACATCTCCCTCTCGAAATAAAGCTCCATAAAATTGTACCGTATAGGAGCATGCTGAACTACGCATGGAAATGTCTAAATCCATAAGTAGCCGTTTTTGCTCTTGTGTATTAACAGTTGCAGTTATTCTCTATAAACAAAAATGCATATGCTTTTAGAACCAATTGTGTTATATTGCACATTAAAACATAATATGAACCCATTTTGATTATATTACCTTAACTGCCATAATTGTACCACTCTGTTTATGTCGCATTTTATCAACAATCCCATATGCTCCACGTCCAAGTATACAAAGTGTCTCTAAATCATCAGCTTCCACAACAAATGTTTTCTCATCTATAGTAATAGTAGTTCGTTTGTCTAAATTTCTTGGTGGTGTTCTAAAACAAGATTAAAATCCATAAAATATTTAAAAAATATTTCTTAAATTAATAACATATCATGATTGAAATTATATTGTTTCATAAACATTTTTTACATGCATTTTTTCTGATTCTTAAAAGCATATATTACACACAAAAATAAAAAAATTATATATAACATGGTACATAGCACTATACAAAGATATCATCACTGCTATACGTACACTGGTATGGGCACTTCGTCAGAAACCTGCAGTTTCAAATTGCGTTTTCCACGACGTAAAGCCATAGTGACGAGCTGCAATCAATGAAGCCGCGTCGTCCGCGTGAATCCGGCAGTATTTCGATGTTGGCAGAAGTCAAAGGAAATTCATGGCCGATAGTATTCAAAGACGCAACGAAAATGCGATCTGAAAAAGCAGAGAAAAATACTGAAATTCACGATTAATGCATAAAAATCAGACAAATGTTCCCGCGACATTAAGGTTATTCTGCAGAAACATTTCTGTTGCGCGTGCGTACACATCAAGACATCGTTCTCGTTCACGTCGCATGAGTTGTTTCGTTAATTTCACACACTCTACGACAACATCGCGTTATCCCAACGAATCATTGTGTGAAATGTCTTCGTACCTTCGTCGCACTTCGTTGCCCATATATGAGGTTTTTAACAAACTCAAACTACACCGCCTGAAGTTGATTGTGCAAAATTGCACAAGTTCTACGGCGTCAAGAATTTGTAAGAAAAACTATAAAGACTTCTCTCGGAGTTGAAGTAAAACACATATAGCGCCGCTCTATCGGAGTAGGAATAAAACACGAAATCACAGTTTAACCAGTTACAATCATAGACGTAGTAAGTATAGACTGTAAAGATGGGCGATTTTCAAAAATAACTCGATGTTTTAAATATCGAGTAAAAGAAAAAAAATCATAAAAGTGTCGACTATATTACTAAAAAGAAATCGAAAAATCGATTAATCGTTTTATTTTCCTTTTAATTCCTTTTAATTTATTTTTTAAAGAAATCTTAAACAATATTTATTCTGCAATTTATATATTAATTTTATTTTAATTTCAAATTTACGTACAGTTTCTTAATAAATCCGTAGAAAAATATCCATTGCTAAATACAGCTGAAAAAAAACAGTTTTATTAATTTTATTAATTAAAATAAAAGTTTTCGTATGAATTTTTATTATGCACTCTGCTGGAACAGATAACACTTAGTTTTTGTATGTAATACGAGTACATACAAATTGTTACCTAATCTTTTGCCTCTAACCTAACTGATAGCTCGCGCAAAATACAGCATAAAGACAATATTTATAATTTAACCTTATCCTTTTATGGCTTCTGGAGGTCGACTCTGGGCAAGATCTGTAGAGAGAAGGTTATCTCATACGCAAAGAGGGACGAGCGGCAAAAAGGGCAAATGCAGAGAGGGGCAAATGCAGAGAAGGGCGAGCGGCAAGAGGGGCAATGATGATGTCATCTGCGAGCAGAAGCTATCTCAGACAGCTTCTGTTTGCAGATGAGATCATCATGCTCTCCCCTTCCTTCATTGCCCCCTCGCCACAAGCTGTTTCTAGCTCCCCCTTTCCTTCATCGTCCCTCGCCAACAACAGGTTTTACTGAGGTAACCTTCTCTCTATAGATCTTGAACTCTGGGAGCTTTCCATCAAGGCATTTAGGCAACATACATCGACATGGTGTCAGACATGGTGCTTTCCAACAATGACACGCCACGGCACGGTTCGACACAGCAGAAGAGCATAGTTGAACACAGAGTCTAGTTCATGATTGCCAATTTTTGGGATGGTATTCTAGAGAATTTTCATTTTATCCATCTGCAAAATATATTTATACTCATCGCGATCGTAAACAATAATAAATGGTTATGTTTGATTTGTACGTACTTTAGACATGCCAATATGCTCCTGGTACGCCAATTTTTCAATTAAATGAACTTACTAATAGCGTTTTCGATTGGGATGCACTGGCTGCACTCAGTGTTAGGAGCGTGTTCGATTGGCAGTGCCAATACGCACTTGGCTAGTGTCATGTGTTCGTTTGATTGCACGACATTCGCGTAGTGCGCACTAAATGGCACGAGATATTTTGACGGTGCCAGTTCAGTGCACTGGATGCATGCAGGCACCAGTGCATCGTTTTGAACATTGTTTCAAATTCAACAAAATGAGCAATTCGGATTTGACTCTTTTTAATATTTTAGAGACATTTTTGGAATCTTCTTCAAGTTCAAGCGAGGAAGAAGAAATAATTACAACTCTCCGAACTAGAAGAATAATTCCAAAAACTATAAATTATGTGGAATGTGTGAAAAAAATGGATAATGACACCGTAAGTGTTATATCTTTTTATACAGGGTGTCCCGCGTAACTTGTCCCACCGGGAACTGGGAGATAGATGGGATTGAAATAAATATAAAAGTCCTTTACCGTTTTACGATATTTGCAATAATAAACGAGATATTAATTTTTACATTTAGACTAATGAGAGCGCGTTGAAAGAAGCACTCCAGCCGCTCGAGATCTAGTCCGGCTCAGCGCGGTGCGGCGAGACGTGAGCAGTGCTGCCAGAAACGAGCGGCAGCATCACACAAATACAACCGAGAACCGATGACGTCACCCTATCCGTGTGAGCTCGACCCGGTCGACCAATGGAAGAGGACGCACGTCTCTCTTCCACCGAGCCGACGAAACAGACGATAAATGCTAAGAAGTAAGTGTTTCTAAGGCAAGTGGCTGGAATATGAAAAATCCCGTGTTCGAGATTTGCTTCTCGTAACTTTCTTTTCTTTTTTCCGCATTTGTTTCTAACAGTGTAAATTATCAAATAATCTTTTTTTTTGCTTAAAAAATAATAGTTTATATTTATTAATAATATTCGCATATGTTAAAATTAACAATTTTTGAAATAATTCAGATTTGCTATTGTCAATAGAAAAATGAAGTTATTTTGCAATATTGTAACAAAGTGTAAATTTAACATATGCTATGTTCTTGCCACTCGCCTTATCCGTTTAGCCATGTTTGCTTTGACATTTATGTCTATCGACTCGAAAGATTTTACATACCTGTAAAACTTTTAATTATTTCCCAACTTACAATTAGTCACTCGCGTCCTGATATTTTTTCTCCCGTTCAATAATTTTCTATTCGTACATTCGGAGAATCCGAATAGTGAGATCAATAATGTACTTAATTTTCGTACACTCTAGTATCTCAATCTGAGATCGGTGTACATTTTAACGTCTCAAATGTAGACGAATTATTTCTATATAAAAAATAATTAAAATTTTCACAACAATCTATGATATATCCTCCATATGCCATATTATATTTTATTCCATTTTTAATCATTTATTTTAAACTACTGCATATTAGCAAGAGTTACTGTACTATGGAGATTAGTGGAGGAGACGGTAACATATATTATAAATGCAGTCAGATTTATTGTACTCTTGTTAGTATTGTTAAAATATTGTAAAAATAATGTATTATTAGTTTATTAGTAATTATAATAGTATTATTAATAGTGGTCTTCCGCACCACCTTCGAGGTTCCACTACCCATACAACAATTCGACGTTCGATGGATGTCTATAGGACGTCCCACTCGACATGTACGGACGTCCAGATGACGTACCAGACATGTTCCGAGAACGTTCAGTAGATGTCATTTGTACGTACAATGTACCGCCCTTAGACGTCCTCTGTACGTCCTTAGTACATCCTTTGTACATCTTTAGAACGCCGTCGTATGTCGTTGGTACGTCGTTAGTACGTCATTATCGTGACGTTACTACGTCTTCTATACGTCCTTAGTACGTTATTGTTGTATTTTATTTAGTAAAATATATTTTCATGTCAGTAAAAATAGTGTAATTAAAAGTAAACAAATATTTTATAATAATGACAAAAACAAAATTAAAACGCGCATATTTGTTTACATTTTATACTATTTTTACTGACATAAATCATTTTTCAAAAAAAAACGTCCGTAAGAAATCCATTATGTTACGTTACAACGATGCACTAATGCCGTACTACGAAAATATGTTGTTTAAGTATGGGTATATACTTGTACTTAAATGCATACAAGTATAAATAACGAACACCAATGCAATTAAACTATAAAATACTTTTTTTAACAATGAAACTTATTTTTTAATATCTTTTTTCTATTTTTTATTTATATTTTTATTATTTTTTAACTATCTTTTAATTTTTTATTTATATTTTTATTATTTTTTAACTATATTTTTATTATTTTTTAATTTTTTATTTATATTTTTATTTTAAATTTTTTATTATTGATTTATTATTATTATTAATAATAATTTTTTTAATCTAATTTATGTGATAACATTGTAATAATATATTGACTAGTTATATTGTGATAATTTTATATTAAGATTTATTCTACATATATATTAAATTTAAAATAAAATCAATTATCTCGTGCTAACTCTCTATCCCGTCACATATTTATAGATAAATAAAATGTTACTAACATGTCTGCAAATGACATCACATATGTATAAAAGAAATATAGAAAGAATAATGAAATGTGGTATAATAGGGCTCCTGACGAAGGTCCACTAAAAAAACCTGACGCGCCGTTAGTGGAACCTCGAAGGTGGTGCGGAAGACCACTATTAATAATACTATTATAATTACTAATAAACTAATAATACATTATTTTTACAATATTTTAACAATACTAACAAGAGTACAATAAATCTGACTGCATTTATAATATATGTTACCGTCTCCTCCACTAATCTCCATAGTACAGTAACTCTTGCTAATATGCAGTAGTTTAAAATAAATGATTAAAAATGGAATAAAATATAATATGGCATATGGAGGATATATCATAGATTGTTGGTGTGAAAATTTTAATTATTTTTTATATAGAAATAATTCGTCTACATTTGAGACGTTAAAATGTACACCGATCTCAGACTGAGATACTAGAGTGTACGAAAATTAAGTACATTATTGATCTCACTATTCGGATTCTCCGAATATACGAATAGAAAATTATTGAACGGGAGAAAAAATATCAGGACGCGAGTGAGTAATTGTAAGTTGGGAAATAATTAAAAGTTTTACGGATATATAAAATCTTTCGAGTCGATAGACATAAATGTCAAAGCAAACATGGCTAAACGTATAAGCCGAGTGGCAAGAACATAGCATATGTTAAATTTACACTTTGTTACAATATTGCAAAATAACTTCATTTTTCTATTGACAATAGCAAATCTGAATTATTTCAAAAATTGTTAATTTTAACATATGCGAATATTATTAATAAATATAAACTATTATTTTTTAAGCAAAAAAAAGATTATTTGATAATTTACACTGTTAGAAACAAATGCGGAAAAAAGAAAAGAAAGTTACGAGAAGCAAATCTCGAACACGGGATTTTTCATATTCCAGCCACTTACTTTAGAAACACTTACTTCTTAGCATTTATCGTCTGTTTCGTCGGCTCGGTGGAAGGGAGACGTGCGTTCTCTTCCATTGGTCGACCGGGTCGAGCTCACACGGATAGGGTGATGTCATCGGTTCTCGGTTGTATTTTAGCGTTTTCGATTATACAGGATTTGAACGACCCAGGGTTGATCAATCACTATTTTACTATAAATGCAAGTCTTTCATTGGTGGAGAGGTTGCAATGACGTCATTAACCAACCCTGGGTCGTTCAAATCCTGTATAATCGAAAACGCTATTTGTGTGATGCTGCCGCTCGTTTCTGGCAGCACTGGACGTGAGCCGGGCGCCGAGCCACGGCGCGTTTCCCCTCTTGCCTCTCCAACGCGCCGCCCGCAGCCATGTATGATAGACTAGGCCGGGCTAGACCTCGAGCGGCTTGAGCCACTGATCTCTATATTACACTGGATGGCGTATGCTGTACAAAATGTGTGTTACGATTTGAAGACTCGGCAGCCATATTTAATACAGTAAAATATGCATCTTTCGGCGGTAAAATTCAAATGACGGTAATAATATAAACAACGATTAAAAAAATATTTTTATTGTTCACAAGTAGAAAAGGTAGTAGTATGAGTAAATGTGCATAAATATAAAATAATATTAAAAAATATAATAATTCTAAATGAACAATATATAGGAAAATATGTTAAAAATATGTTTTGTAGAAAAAAATTAAAAGTCGATGATTTTTTTCAAAATTTTTATTTTCAAACTTTTTGCAATAAGTAATACAACTAATAAAGTAATACATTAAAAATCAAAAATTGTTATAAATGTAAATAAAAATATTGAATATGATATTACAATATATATAATGTAAGTAATACATAAAATATAAATTCCAATGTTAAGTGGTCTGAACATAATAAAGAATGATTCTTTGGTACAAACTTTGATTCGAGATTCATGTTCTGCAACCATAACTGCAATATTTCCTTATCTTTCAGAGGAAACCTTCACAAAAAATATTCCACAATATTAATTTTGAAAAAGATATGACATTAAATGCAATAAAAAATTTACATAACCTGTAAGGCATAAATATGTGGATATGTAACTTATATACTTACTTATGATGTGTTCTACCCTCGATCCCTTGTTTTGAACCACAATATGTACACGATGATACCATTTTTGTAGCATGAGTAAAAATTTTGTTCAACTAACTCGATACGACGTACATACGACAGTTGGAATCTCAACCTCAACTGACCTCAACAGTGGACGCTACCATATTTGCATATTTTACTTTATCAAAGATGGCTACCGTAACAAGCTGTCCTATTCGATACGCCATCCAGTGTAATATAGAGATCAGTGGGCTTGAGCGCTTCTCTCGACGCGCTCTCATTGGCTCAAATGTAAAAATTAATATCTCGTTTATTTTTGCGAATATCGTAAAACGGTAAAAAACTTTTATATTTATTTCAATCCCATCTACCTCCCAGTTCCCGGTGGGATAAGTTACGCGGGACACCTTGTATAAGTACATCCTATACCTTTTTTAAAATATAATTAATGTAATATATCATTTTTATACTAAATAATAATTTTCATATTTGTCATAGTTCTGTAGGCATTTCAGAATGTGTCGAGAAACATGCGAGCAATTAATAAATGGTTTTCAGCAATCAGATTTCTTTCCAAAAAATGAAATGCATGGTGGTAGATCTGCTGAAAAGTATATTTTATCTTTTTTGTGGTTAGTGTTTCTGGATCTGGATGATCGCAGTTAATATAATTTAATATGGTATTATATGATCCAACAATTCCACAGAAACTGCACACGACATCCAGTTTTTCCATTATGAAAACCTAATAAAAAATATCAAATATTTAATAAAAAATAAAAGGTTAGATTAAAATTATTATAAACACGAAATGTCAAAGTTACTTTTTATTTCTTCCCGCAATCTAATCAACTCAAATGGCACTTCAGCTTGCACTGAAACATTCGACGTTTTCTTTTGCACTTGCACTATTCAGTGCAATCCATGGAACTTGTCCAATGTTGGTGTGAACTAAGTGCGCACTGGTGCGCACTAACTTTTTTCTAATCGAAAACGCTATAAATATCATGGGAAGACATAAGAGTTTGTTCTTTTTAGCTTAACTAGTTGCACTAGTTCAGAAAGTGTACACTGAGGCGTTCGTTTTAACGAAACTGACGTCAGATGTGGCTGTTCTTTTTCAAAGTGCAGCGATCCTCAGTTCAGTAGTTCTCTGTACTACTTGCCCTAGGTCTTGAGGTAGTGCAACAGTTCAGTGCAGTGTTTTAACCTGGAAATTTAAACAGGTAAATTTATGTAAACATATTAACCTTATACTATAAACATTTTATTTTGTGAAGATTACTAAAATACAAGTTACAATCTGTGCATATGTTTTTATTACATTATGCAATTAACATATTGCGTATAATTTACAATTATTACTCTTAACAAGAATACATTAAAATATTTTTTGTCTTAGCAATAGCTGAACTAATAAAGATATATATATATTAGGTGTACAACTTTGCTTCCGCCGTTTTTCAATAGAATGGCTTTAGCGGTATGTGGTGGTGGAAATAAACAGATGTAGACGTCATACAATAAGCTTGGGCATTTGTCAACATAACCCCATCGAAACATTAGTCGATTTGTGTCCGCATCGTAAAGTTATTCTCGATTGAAAATGTCAGTTTACGAGCCAAATTCTCGTCATTTGCGGGAGGTTTTAATTTTCTGCTTCAATATGAAGAAATCTGCGGCTGAGGCTCATCGAATGCTCTCAAATACTTATGGCAAGACCGCTATTAATGAAAGAACGTGTCGTGAGTGGTTTCAACGCTTCAAGAACGGTGATTTTGACATCGAAGACCGGCATGGCGGTGGAAGAGAAAAGGTTTTCAAAGATGCAGAATTGGAGGCATTACTTCATGAAGACTCGTGTCAAACGCAAGAAGAATTGGCAGGATCATTGGGAGTGACTCAACAAGCCATTTCAAAACGCCTGAAAGTCATGGGAATGATTCAGAAACAAGGAAATTGGGTGCCGTACGACTTGAAGCCGAGAGATGTTGAACGGCGGCGAAGACAAACGGCCGCAATACAACGAGAGACACGATAAAGTGATTTTGCAGCATGACAATGCTCGACCTCATGTCGCAAAGTCGGTCAAAACATACTTGGAAACGTTGAAATGGGAAGTCCTACCCCACCCGCCGTATTCTCCAGACATTGCTCCCTCTGGCTGTATCCCCATGGAGAAAGAAATAGCGGAACGGAACAGTAACGGAACAGTAGAAGAAAAGAGATATGATGAATATATCTCTTTTCAACTACTGTTCCGTTACTGTTCCGTTCCGTTATTTCTTTCTCCATGGGGATACAGCCTCTGACTATCACTTGTTTCGATCAATGGCACACGGCCTGGCTGACCAGCACTTACGTTCTTATGAAGAAGTCAAAAATTAGATCGATACGTGGATCGCCTAAAAAAATGAGCAGTTTTTTCGACGCGGGATTCGTACGCTGCCCAAAAGATGGGAGAAAATAGTGGCCAGCGATGGACAATATTTTTAATCGTAAATGTATAACCAGTTTTTTACAATAAAGCTTCAAATGTCGAAAAAAAAAAACGGCGGAAGCAAAGTTGTACACCTAATACATTAAAATATTTAGGTAAATATTTTAATATTTAGTTATGCATGTTTATAATAAAAACTAATATTTTTTAAAATATATTTTTATATATTAAATTTCAATATACATGTGTAGGAAGCCACAATAAATGAAGAATTTGGTGAAATATCAAAAGATGCAGCAGGCAATTTTTTAGAAGACAACAATAAATTTGTAACTTGTACATCTGAAGGTATAACAATTATATCTATATACATAATAATTATTTAAATTAAAAAATAAATGCAAAATAAAAAATTATATAATGTCATTAACTTTTATTAACCATAAATAACATAAAATATGTTTTTCTGCACTTATTTTTTAACGTCCTGCATCATCTGTAAAAATAAAATATGTTAAAATTCTTATTTTTATAACATAAATTAATGTTTTTTAAAAAATTTATTCTAAACTTAATTAAAAAAATACATTTTATAAACATATTTCTTTTTACAACATAAATACATACCTTGTAGAAACGTTAATACCTCCGATACACGAAACTGATCTATTAATCCATATGTAACGTCTTTTGACAAACGAAAATGCATAATAAAGTCTATATTATCATAATTGTGGACGATATTTTCAACATAACTACCCAGACAGCACAAGTACGTTCTATGAATATTCATAGTATAATATTAGAGAATGTTTGAATATTCCTAGAATATTCTTACATTATGATCGGTGTTCCTGTAAACTTCCAGTGGAACATTAGAAGTAGACAAAAAGTCACGTTCTGTGAACGTTCTATGAATATGCTATAGAATATTGTATAAATATCTTAGAACATATATACTGGAAGGGGCATAGCTGACTTGCCGTTGTCCTCAACATCTATCTATCCTTGTCTGTACATTTTATTGCAATACGCATGCGTCGATTATGTTGATGTGTGTGATGACAAACTAGACAAGCTTATCTATGACAAGCCTTCCAATATAATCAAGTCTAAAGAAATAATCATAAAAAAGTATACAAAACTAATATTATTTAAACTTCAATGAAGTTTTTAAATATTTTTTTTATTATTTATTATAATAATTTTTATTGTACTAGTTACTATATATACAAGATATAATTAAAATAAGATAACAAACTTTAGAGGAGCGAGAATATTACATAATAATAAATATTACTTTTTTATTTTTTATTAATAATATATATTTTATATCAGTAACAGTGGGTTTGACGGACATATGTTGATGTCAAATTTTTTTTCATGTTTGGTCTTGCTCTTCAAAGTTTGTTATTTTATTTTAGTTTATCCTGTACATCCTGTATATAATTATTGTTCATTACAGTATTTGTTTTTGGTTATGTGCATCATTATTTTTATATTTTATTTCGCAAGACTATTATTACATATTACTACATATTATTATATATAATTTATAATATATTGCAATTATATTATAATATAACTTAAAGAATAAATTGTTATAATCAAATTTTCAAATGCTTTCCACCTATTTTAAATCTTTCTACTTTCAACTTAAGCGGTTATTCATTCGCGCAAGCGCATTGACCGATTTCGTACAGACAAGGATAGATAGATGTAGGGGACACTTTTGTTATGTATATTTAGATAGGCTATGTCCCTTCCAGTATATATGTTCTAAGATGAATATACATTTCACATAATAGTTTAATTATATTCCGTAAATATTATAAGGACATTCTCTGGATATTAAATGAATTTTCAGAGAATATTCTGCGTATTTTCATGGAATATTCTGATGAAAGGATATAGGTAATGTAAGAAAAATATATAGATATACAAATATTATAGATTTATATTATATAATTAATACATATTATATATACAGGGTGTCCCATTTAACTTGAGACAACTAAATATTTCGAAAAATAAGCATTGTACGAAAAAATGTCCCAAATAAACTTTTAATATTATCAAGGAGGACGTCTGCCTGTGTAAAAATTAACCCGCCCCCACCGCCCCTTGGGGGTGGGGCGGGTGGCAACTTTGAAATTTTAAATGGGACTCCCTATTTTTTATTGCAGATTCGGATTCCTTGGAAAAAAATACGTAAGTTTTGTCCGAGACATTTTTTCGAATCGTGATAGATGGCGCTGTAATCAGTGAAAATTAGTTTTTGCCATTTTCTCTCACCATCGGGGTGCTTTATTTCGGTGAGTCCCCTCGCCTCTCACTATTCAATTACAATAAATGCTCGAAATGATGACCTTCCATTTCAATGCATTTATTAACTCGAGCTTGGAATGCTTGTACACATGTAGAAAGTGTATCTGGCGTTATTTGTGCGCAAACATATCTAATACGTTCCACCATGTTTTCTCGAGTATTTGGTACTTCTGTATACACTTTTTCTTTAAGGTAACATAAAATTATTTCAACTTTCAAAATTATTTCAAAATTATTTCAACTTTCTCCTCTAAAGATAAATAATCCATTATTTATTTGCTAAAATAAAGAACGCGTCCGTAAAAAAACAAGTAACTAGCGTACCAAAACTATGAGACATCTACATATGTAGTAAATTTCTGAAATACTAAAAAGGAGAAACAAAATAAATGAAAAAAATTAAGTCAGAACAATTCTTCAATAACTGGATTCTTTAAATTTCAAGTCAAGTAAATTTCAGTCAAGTAAATTTCAGAGAAATGTAATTTTTGACAGCTTGCGTTTTGTGTATCATAATATTTTTTTCTTTATAATATTTTCAACAAAATCTTAATTGCGTAAACAATATTTATGTTAATATGTATTAGCAAATTTATTTTCCAAATATTAATACTGACAATAGGGGAGCAATAGTCAATTTCGTTTTTATCACTGTACGTTGTACACACCTAAGCGCGCAAATTTCAGGCCATCTTATTCGCTAACTTTAAATGCTTCTAATTCAAAAATCATTACACCCTGAGTATTTTGGTATTAAGATTTTTTGCTCAAAATTATCTCAGGAATATGCTCCTAAGCGTTGTTACGGTCTTTACGGGACACCCTGTATATATATATTAGGGGTACAAATAAGTTTTAAAGTGTTTTTTTAAAAATTCAAGATTTTTGTGCAGAAATTCAATAATACATTTAAGTATCAAAATATTCTCCGTTATTATCTATGACCTTGCGTCATCTTTCGGGCAGCTTACGAATTCCGGCAATGAAGAAAGTTTCGTCTTTTGATTTAATAAAGTTGTCGACCCATTTTCGCACTTCTTCAATATTCCGGAAGTGTACCTCAGACAATGCGTTTTGCATCGACCGGAACAAGTGATAATCACTTGGCGCTATATCTGGCGAATAGGCCGGGTGCGGTAGAACATCCCAACCAAGCGTCAATAATGTTTCTTTGACCGTTTTAGCGACATGAGGCCTAGCGTTGTCATGAAGCAATTTCACCGGACGCAATTCTTTGTCAGTATATGCACGTTTTCGAGGGATTTCTTCGTTCAATCTCAATAGTTGTCGACTATAGCGATCACCATCAACCGTTTCACGTGGTTGCAGAAGCTCATAATATAGCACACCCTGCATATCCCACCATATACAGAGCATTACCTTTTGGTCGTGGATATTCCGCTTTGGCGTTGATGTGGATGATTGGCCGGGGTTTACCCGTGATTTTTTTCCGCTTGGGATTATCGTAATATACCCACTTTTCATTACCCGTTACGATTTTCCACAGGAAAGACTTTCTGTGCTGTTTGTTGTACAGATTTAGACACATTTCGACACGGTTATCTTTGTTCTTCTGGCTCAATTCGTGTGGTACCCACTTTCCCTCGTTCTGAATCTTTTCCATCTTCCGTAAACGGTTGGAAACGGTTTGTTGCTTTACTCCCAGTTGTAATGCAAGTTCTTTTGCGTTTGGGACGAGTTTTCATCGAGTAATGCTTGCAATTCATCGTCCTCAGTCTTGAAAGGGGCTCCGCTACGTTCATGATCGCTAACGTCGAAATCACATTCTTTAAACCGTCTAAACCAAAATTTACACGTACTTTTGGATACAACATTGTCTCCAAGAGTCAAACAAATTGATGCACACGTTTTTGCGGCGCTCTTTCCTTGATGAAATTCATAGTGAATGCAGTGCCGAATAAATTGTTTCTCGTTTGCTATTTTCAAGCTGCTGCAATTTTAGGTTACACAAACAATATCGTGAAGTTGATTGTTATTTCTTATGTTACCATATAAACACTACAAAATCGGAAAAGAGCGGGAGAATATTTAAATTTTAAATTACTTTTTTATGTACAAAAAACGCTTTAAAACTTATTTGTATATATAATAAAAAACTAACATTTGTAAGCGTACTTTAAGTAATCACGCGATACGTACGATGCACCACCGATGGGTACGGCACGTACATCCACGACCAACACTATTATCAAATAGCAATGGCGATACCGGTAATTACGTAAACGTCTACTCGAAGATATTTATCGAGGATCTGTAAGGATTAAAAAACAGGACGGTATAGAAGGTGCAAACACAATAACAATATAACGATATTTATTAATATCAATAACACCCGCATACATATAACGAGGTAATGATTACCGAAAACACGACAGACGTGTTATCACAAGGACTACTCAGACGACAATGTTTTATACGCATGCCCTGACACGCTCAAGGATCGCCTATTGCATCAGCTAATCCTGATTGGCCCTAATCAAAGATGTTCCTACGCCTAGGACGCCAGACGCAGCGTATTCAGTGTTGCGATATGGGACCGGTTGTATGCGCATGTGCGGCAATACGGCGTCAGTACAGTGTCTCATACAAATTAAACAAGGCACCGTTACCCCGCTACATTAAAAATATTTCTAAATTTTTTTAAATTGATTGAAATTTTTTACTTCTTGGTTTTTTAGCTGCTGGCTCCGTAGATTCCATGCTTGTAAATAAATAAATCTTACCTTATTTGTAGTCACCAGACCTTCTCATGTCAAAACGTCCCGCCATACAGTCAACACATAACATATAACGGCACTGGATCTCCATCACCGCACATGCGCATACAACCGGTCCCATATCGCAACACTGAGCGTATTAGATAACTCGCGCGTGGTCGCGAGGACCGCGAGGACCGCGAAGGGATCGCAGTGTCGCACAATCGACGGCGCTGTATCGCGTTGCTTACACATTAAATCAATATATTCATGTACTAGAAAATTAGATCCTTAAGGCCATCACACACAAAATGACATAACTGCATATGCATAGCATAAGACTGTCTCGACCAATGAACATTTAGCATAAAGGCGCCATATTGATTTACATAGCATGCTCATTGGTCGAGACGGTCTTATGCTATGCATATGCAGTTATGTCATTTTGTGTGTGATAAGGCGGGAGCACAGACTTTTGCATAAAGCATAACGCATAAGCATAAGGAAATTGATTGGTCCGTTTCCTTATGCATTTGCTTATGCTTATATATAGACCAATCAATTTCCTTATGCTTATGCGTTATGCTTTATGTAAAAGTCTGTGCTCCGGCCTATAGCCTTTATGCTATGGAATAACGCATGAGCCATGCGTTAGCCAATTAACGTTTATTTTTACAAAGAAAAGTTCGTAAAACGTTATAGGAATATTTTGGTACA
The DNA here is from genome assembly GCF_040581485.1 of Linepithema humile. Lineage (NCBI taxonomy): Eukaryota > Metazoa > Arthropoda > Insecta > Hymenoptera > Formicidae > Linepithema > Linepithema humile. The sequence continues at coordinate 14,251,556 of NC_090133.1, forward strand.
CAAATGTTCCAATTACAACAAAATAAAATGTTATAAGAATATTCATTGAAATATTATTACCCTAACAGCACACGATATCCTGCGTATCATCCCATTTTCATACTCATTCTACTGTGATTATCCGTTAAATACTGAGATCAATCCTATAATATCTTTTGCAGTATTATTCGCACACGTATAATCTCAGGTTTGACTCAAACGTACGGAAGTGATACGTACGCACTTCTATCGCGCGCGTATAATCTCAGGTTTGACGAGACCAGCACTCAAGATCTATAGAGAGAAGGTTACCTCAGGAAAACCGGTTGTGGGCGAGGGATGATGAAGTAAGGGGGGAGCTAGAAACAGCTTGGTGGCGAGGGGCGATGAAGGAAGGGGAGAGCATGATGATCTCATCGACAAACAGTAGCTGTCTGAGATAGCTTCTGTTTGCCGATGAAATCATCATTGCCTTTCTTGCCGCTCGCCCCGCTCAGCATTTGCCCCTCTTGCCGCTCATCCCTCTTTGCGCGTGAGGTAACCTTCTCTCTATAGATCTTGACCAGCACTAACCTGCGCCATTTACATACGTAATTCCTTTTCCCGCTTGCCCGGCATCAAGTGACACCATGCAACACCACGTATCCGAGGTTTTACTGATATCGAAGGTAATCTTTTTTTCCTTTAAGTTTTATTTCACAAAATAGTGAATAAAGTGTAAGAGCTAGATAGTGTTTGTACATATATGATTTTTGTAATATTTTTATTATTTTTTATGTACTTGTTAAATTATTTTGCTTAAAATATTTTAAGGTTATGTTCGTAAGCTTGCATTATAATTGCCTCTCACCTCTTTGGTTCTTGGTTAAATATACAATACATTTTTTTAATTATTTTTTAAACAATGTCTTAAAAAGATGATTTAACATAAAACTGTTTTCAGTTCGCAGTATCGTTCCTTTGAAGTTCTCTAGCTTAGGCTTCTAGAACTTTATTTTATATTGTAAGTTTTATGTAAATATTTTTACGCTTACAGTCGTAATTTTGAAATAAAAAGATCAATTAATAAGAAATTGACTGATTAATTAACCTAATCTAAATTATCCTATACAATATATGAACGCGCGCGCGTTTCAGCACTTGGCTGTGTAAATGTGTGCATGTATATGTGATCTACTGCACCATTCCCATTTTTATCCTATCTTGATACTGTCTTTAAACTATAGACCTTCCTGCGAAATTCTATGGAAGATGGTACCGCGGACATACGATGATTCCTAGAACGTACTACGTACATCGCAGTATATTTGAGAATGTTCTGAGAATATTACAATTATACTTTTGCGATATTTTCAGATTGTTCTCAGTATCTACATGTGCTGTTAAAGTAGAGATTAAATGAAATGGATAATTATAAACGTTGTAATATACTATACTATGTATATTATATATATTATTACATATACTATACGATATATATTATTTATAATATTACATATACTATATATATTATAAAAATTAAATTTATAAATGAAAAAAATGAAAAAAATATTTAAAAAATAAAAATATTTTACCAAAAAAAATTAAAAAATATTAAAAAAATTTAATTAAAATAAAAAAATATTATTAAAAAACGCAAAAAAACTTGGCGTTGCTACACCTCAAAATATTATAAAGCAAAAAAATTAGTAATAATATAACAATTGTCGATTAATTGACATCATGTAATAAGCTGACATCATGTAAGTTAATATGTAGTTTATTGTAGCAACGTCAAATTTTTTTGCGTTTTTTAATAAATATTTTTTTATTTTAATTAAATTTTTTAAATATTTTTAAATTTTTTTTTGGTAAAATATTTTTATTTTTTAAATATTTTTTTCATTTTTTTTATTTATGAATTTAATTTTTTATAATATCGTATAGTATATGTAATAATATATATAATACCCACATAGCAAAGATCTCCGCAGGACATCCCAATTTGATCGAAATGGTCCCAGTTTGATCCAGAGTAAAACGTTATCTGTAGGATTACCTGAGGATATCCCGTGTAGCATGTCCTGTGGATATCTTATGTACGATCTCCGCAGGACATCTCATTTTGATAAAAATGATCCGAACGATACAGATCAATAATAAAGAGTTATTCGTAGGATTTCCTGAAAATATTTCTAGTACAAAAAATATACGTACATTAAAATTGCTGTTTCATCAAATTTAGCAAAAGATTTCTTACATAAATATTTTTTAGTAAGACATTTTTTTTGCTTAATTTGAACAGAGAACAAATTTAATTTTGGTTGCGTTCCGTTTCGCACATTATGCGCACGAATTACATAGAAAACGTTCCGTTTCACTCAATGCGCGCATGAACAGCGCTTAAAATTCCCTAGATCCCCACCACCTGCAGCGCATAATACACGCATCAGCTACCTCAAGTTTGAGTTGCAGCAGCTTATGCGTTCCATGCGATTGCGTAATTGCATATGGCGATTGATAGCGATATTGTAAAAAGTGTCAAAATAGGAAGAGTCATAATGGAAGAGTCATTGATGATTCACTACTATTACTGTCACTCATTTCATCAATTAAAAACATTGTCACATTGATAGCGCAATTTATTGTGGAATCCATTTTGGGCCGGTATTCATAGGGCGGTATTCATAGTCCGTTCTTATATTTAAAATCGTCTTAAGCACGGACTTATATTCGCTCTCTTCGTCACACATAGATTGTGTCTGACGAAGAGAGCGAATATAAGTTCGTGCTTAAGACGATCTTGAATATAAGAACGGACTATGAATACCGCCCATAGTCCGTTCTTATATTCAAGATCGTCTTAAGCACGAACTTATATTCGCTCTCTTCGTCAGACACAATCTATGTTTGACGAAGAGAGCGAATATAAGTCCGTGCTTAAGACGATTTTGAATATAAGAAGGGACTATGAATACCGCCCTTGATTTTCCGCTTCTAATGCGTTCAATATTGTTCCGTTTCAAAGCATGTATCATGCGCATAATGAAACGAAACGCAGCCAATGCGCTAAGCATTAGCGATGCGAACGATGCGTGCTATGCGCAAAACGGAACGCAACCTTTGTGTACATGCGTAGACACACATATAACATACAAATATAATTTTAATCCGTCCATTTGTTAAGATCAAAGTACAAGTATATATAGAGAAAATATTTATTTCTATTATATGACGATACTAGAACTTGGTCATCGAGTTCTTGGTTCGACAAGCCAGTATACAGGGTGAGGCAAAAGTATGGAAACCCCCAAATAAGTTTTGAGGAAGGCATTTTACGAAAAAATGTTAAATACAAAAGTTTTAGGAAATTTCTCTGGCTTTTCAATGGTGACCTTGGATTTGACCTTGACCGTGACCTTGAAGGTCATTTGAAGGTCAGAGTAATTTTTTAAAATGGAAACCCCTATTTTTTATTCCAAAATCTAATAGCTGGTGTCAAGAGCTTTTCAAAACACTATAATGAAGTTATTTTTCATTAAGTACTTTTCGAGTTATGAGGCTTGTAAATTACAGTATTTTGACATAAAATACAAAATATCTTGTAAAACATTCAATTTTTGGGAATTTTACCTTAATACTTTTATGCATAAAATAATGAGACGAATCAATTGGTATAAAGAAAACACATAGTTGCTTTCAAGAAAAAATATGTAGTTTGCAACATGCAACTGCATACTTTTTTTTAAAACCAATGTGTTTTCTTTATACCAATTGATTCGTCTCATTATTTTATGCATAAAAGTATTAAGGTAAAATTCCCAAAAATTGAATGTTTTACAAGATATTTTGTATTTTATGTCAAAATACTGTAATTTACAAGCCTCATAACTCGAAAAGTACTTAATGAAAAATAACTTCATTATATTGTTTCGGAAACGTTTTGACACCAGCTTTAAGAATATGTAATAGAAAATAGGAGTTTCCACTTAAGATTTCAAAGTTGACCTTTGCAGTGTCCTTCAAGGTCATATGAAGGTCATTTCAATATAACCATATAATAGACCACTTGATATACCAAAACTTTTGTATTAAACATTTTCTTCCATAATCATTATTTTCCAAGATATTTGACCGTTACGGAACTTTCTCCCATCACTGTATAAGATTACCGCTCTTTGATTACCTAACCTTTCTCGGATCGACAACTCGAATCGTATTCTAGTGTCGTAGATCGGTGAACATTGAGATCAACGCAGGCAGTGAAGTGTGAGTTTTGTGCTGTGATTCTTCCTTAAAAAACGGAAAAAGGCGCATTAGCAATAACATATAAGGCGTCAGGAACTATTAAATTGACAGATAATTATTAAAATCTAAAATTATTATATCATACGCAGGTCATCTTTCTATATATATCATAAATAAGGTTATATATGTTTGAGAGATGTCGGCTAGTAGAACACCACTACTACAATTTTTATTTATATATTTTATATTAATTTTTGTGCTATATATATATTTATAGCACAATTATATATATATATATATGTAATTTCTGCAAATAAGTTAGTTTTACGTATGTAATATTATGTATATGTATAGTATAGTGAAAATAGGATTCAACATTATTGTTTTAAATTATATTGCAGGAGGAGTTTGCTTATTTACAGTAAAAAAAAGACTATAGGTACTAATATTTAAGTCATCATTAATTATTGCGTAAACAAGGTAACATAATATTCTTAACTTATGGCATAAACAAGGTAACATAATACATGCATCTTTAAGAATAACTAGTTCTTTGAAAAATAACAAGAATTATGTATATGTAGGAAATATAAATGTTTGTTTTGTTAATAAATTTAGTGAATGTATAACTTATAAACAATTGAATATATACTACGTATATATATATACCCATACATACAAACACATAAACACACACTTAAACACATAAATATTTACACTAATAAACCTATACATAATGCATATATATATAATACATACATTAGATTTAGTTATTAAATTATAAAAATTAGATTAACTTTCCATCTAATTCATTAAACATTTGATTTAAAAAAATTAAAAATATATTGAGAGGTATATGTTTATATTTATGTTATATAAATGTTTATACGTATTTGTAGGTGCAGTTCAATTAAAATACCCGCAAGCTACTGTTACGTCCTACATCCTACACGGTTCTTCTTTGCGCAACTTTCTCACGATCAGTCGGTAAAACTCAAAGAGATCCCTAATGGAAATTTGGCCTTTACAAATAAAAATAAAACCATAAAACTCACTAAGATTATTTCAGACACATATCGAAATTTCCGATAAAATAAATTGTCCTTTGAGTTTCCGGCGATGATCACGTCCGCACCGATAAAATTTTATAACGTCTACACTAAATACCACCACCAGGTACCTCGCCTTATTCCCGCCTATCTTTAAGTTCGATTTCCTATTGGAAATCTATCTTTATTACTTTCCTCCACCCTAAGATTTCCTCAAGGATCCAAAATCTTAAGGAATACCTCCCTTCCAAAACCAAAAAATCCGAGTATAAAAGGAAGGACCCAGCGAGAGTCAGGCAGTTTTTAGTTAGAGAGTCAGCCAGTTAGTAGAGAGAGGCTTTTAGTATTACCCGAACAGTTTGAATATTGGGACTTAGAAACAATTCGCAACATTTTTAAGTGACTGTAAGAGTTTGTAACAAAATAGATTCAGTAAAGTGTCTGTTAAAACTATTCGATCTTTTTTCTCGTGTACAATCTACACCCTACCTAACACCCAACCACCCAGTTATCTCTCTGAATCAGCACTCAGAACTATTTGCTCCGGTGCGGACCACCGCACGTTGTACTTGGTTTCTGTATCCCCGCTAATCGTGGTGCGGTCCGCACCACTGAAAATTCCGGGCTAAAAGCGTGCGGTGGTCCACCGCACGCTTTTAGCCCGGAATTTTCAGATTGACGACATTATCCTTCATGCCCAAATCTAAGACGCGACGTGGGGAAGTAAAATACCGTGCGCGCCAATTACTTCTCCACTACACGAGACCGGTTACGGAAGACAATTTAGAATACATCGGTGTTCAAAGAAATTATTTTGACTACGAATACGAGGATCTGTGCAACGCCTCCGATCAGTTTTCCCGGCGCGAAAGATATAACGCTCATCGGCCGTGGCCCTTCACTTTCATCCCCCTCAGCTGCAATCAGTCTCCGATCGACCCAGTGCGGATACTAACTGACCCCAGGAGGATCAAGTACACCTCAAGGCGACTACACCTGGACTTTAGGATTGGAGATCTAAATACATTTCGAAGACATCCAAGTAGTAAGTCTAATTTTCACAATCATCTCTCTCTCTCTCTCTCTCTCTCTCTCTCTCTCTCTCTCTCTCTCTCTCTCTCAAAGACCTCTCCTTTTGAAAATTTGCACGAGGTTCCGCCCTTGGTAAAAGGAGTTAATTCTCTTGACCAGAAAAGGGAACTACGAACGATTGGTTAAGGCCTCTAACAGCGTAATATCGATCATTACAATCGTTGACCTGTTCTCAGCCAAGGGAAATCGTTCGGCTCGCGCGGTCGCCTCCTCTCATACCGACCAGCAAGCAAACACCACAAATTCATACTTTTATTGTTGCGTCCACGGACTTAGGAATATAGGGACAGAGCACAAAAGTTGCGGGGTGTTGGGAAAGACGAAAGGGGAATGATTAGTAACAACGCCACCTACTGTGTACCGTATTTTTTCTGTAACTACATTTTCACGCGCTAACCTAGCCTCGACATATTTATGTACATTGTTACGTTATATTGTGAACGATAACATCAGCGAAAAACGAAATTTTCAGTTTTTTGGAAATAACTATATATTGTGCAAGCACAATGGTAAAATGTGCAATAAAAAACTGTTCCAACAAATCAGGAAGAAAAGCATGTAGCAATAAGGTAACATTTCATAGGTGAGTAAAAAATGTAGAAAAATAAATAATAGGTACCTTTCTTATAAATTAAAAATCAGTTAACAATAAAAAAAATAAAATATAATAATTGTGTTTTATACTCTTCAGTTATATTTTCCAAATTTTTGTAAACACTCAACTTTATTTTTTATATGCATGTATTTTAGATTTCCAAAATGTGAAGCCACGCGGAAAATATGGCTCACTAATATTGGATTAACCGAAGCAATGTTATCAAGTATACCAGTTTTATGTTCAGAACATTTTGAAAAAGAAGCGTTTGACAGAAGATCGGTAAATAGAGTTCACCTTAAACCAAACAGTATTCCATTTGTAAGTATACAATTGAGGCGTTATACCGAACAATGCTGTTCAGTTTATTATTGCAAATCAAATAATTCATTTACAGCCACATACTACTTTAATGGAAGTAAGTGATAACAATAATGAGACTGAAATCGAAATCGAAAATGCATCCAAAGAGTTTAGTGAAGAAGTTACTGTATCTTCTAATTTATCATATCCTTATAAGGTGGACCAACAGGAAATCACAGTTAATGTCAGTGAAGAAACATTTTCACCAAAACGATGCCGATTTGATGAGGAAGAAATAAGTGAGTATATAAATAAAATGTTAAATATAAATGTCATGTTTAAGCGAGTGTAAGTTAAGTAGGAATGAGTGATGTAAAATATTGAAATATAATATAAACTAATATTGAACTTATTATTGCAGAGACTGAGTCAGATATACAACATTGTCAAACAAAATCAACATCGATATCACCTAACCGATTTAAAGTGGACAAAGCAACAGCTGTTTCGCCTAATTTTCATTTTAACTCACCATGCAAAACTACGTTGCGGGAGATGTTGAAAGAGCAGGCACAACAACATTCGAAGACAGTATCAGCATTAAAGCAAAAAGTTCAGCGACAAGAGAAAAAAATTGCTTCAATAGTAGAGATACTACATACTTTGCAAGAAAAGTATTTGGATGAACATCAAGTGGATATCTTGAAAGATATCAGTTCTTCTAATGCCCATTTCTTAAAACGAGCCATTAAAAAAGGTAAGAAAGAGACAGTTCCGCAAATTTATTCACCTGAATTGAGATTGTTTGCATTGACATTGCATTATTACTCACCTAAGGCTTATAATTATGTTCGTAACTATTTTAATTCTTGCCTACCTCATGTAAAAACACTTTCTCGATGGTACCAATGTATCGATGGCAATCCTGGTTTTTGTTTTAAAGCTTTTGAAAGTATAAGGGAACGTGCTAAAAATACTCCTTACGCTTTAATAGGCACATTAATGTTTGATGAAATGTCTATTAGACAGCATATTGAGTATGATGGGAAACAGTTTTGCGGTTATACTGATATGGGTACAAATATTGAAAGTGATAAAGAATGCCTAGCGAAAGACGCTTTGGTTTTTTTATTTGTTTGCATGAATGGTGCATGGAAAATACCTATTGGGTACTTTTTTATAAATGGTATAAATGCAGAACAGAAGCGAAATCTCGTTTTACAAGCCTTAACAATGTTGCATGAAGCTTCTATAAAAGTAAAATGCTTAACATTTGATGGAGCACCTATTAATATTGCTATGGCTAAATTGTTACAGAAGAATCTACTAAATTTTGATATGTTACAGACATGGTTTTCTCATCCCGTGACCAAAGAGAAAGTGTTTATCTTTCTTGATCCTTGTCATGCAATAAAATTAATTCGTAACGCTTTTGGCGATATGAAATGGTTTTTAAATGAACGCGGGGAACACATTTCGTGGAAATTCATTCAGCTATTACACGAATTTCAAGAAAAGGAAGGATTACATTTAGGTAATAAACTTAGACAAACGCACATCAATTATCATTTACAAAAAATGAAAGTACGATTTGCTGCTCAGGTTTTCAGTAAATCTGTAGCTGATGCATTGAAAGTATGCGAAAAAGACCTACAATTACATGAATTTCAAAATTCTGCGGCAACTTCGGAATTTATAAATATTTTCAACGATCTCTTTGATATATTCAATTCAAAAAATCTTAGATCAGTCGGATTCAAAAAAGCAATTAATTTAGAAAACAGTACAGCTATTATACAAAAATTAAATGAATGTAAAGCGTACATTTTTGGTTTAAGAACCACGGATGAAAAATTGGTAGTTCAGAGTAGGCGTAAAATGGGCTTTTTAGGATTTATATTATGCATTGAAAGTTTAAAAGGTTTATTTCAGGATGTGTGCAGAGATAGTACCGAATTTAAATACATTCCGACTTATAAAATATCTCAGGACCATATCGAATTGTATTTTGGATGCATTCGTTTATGTGGAGGGAGCAATAACAACCCTACCGCTAGACAATTTAAGAGCGCTTTCAAAAAAACTTTAATTCATTCCGAATTGAGATCAAGTAATGGAAATTGCATCGAATTAGAAAAAATCTCTATTCTACATGTAACAGTCAAAAAAAGCCCATCGCAAATCATTAATTGTTCAACTCCGACAGTAAAAATGCTGAATTATATAACCAACAAATCGACTATAATTAACGATCACAGCTATTATCCAGACATTAGAGTAGTTTCCGAATTTTCTGAGCGAATCATTGCGTACATTGCAGGATTTGTCATTAGAAAATTGAAGGCATCAATTTATTGTGAAATATGTATTGCAGCATTATACGGAGATCATGATTGTTTGCGGAACGGTTTAATTAAGCAAAAAACTCGTGGTGTATTAATATATCCATCCCAAGATACATTTAAGATTTGTCGATTGGCTGAAAATGTTATTAAACAAGCATTATATGAATCAGGAGGTAAATTTATGTTAAAACGTTTTAATGGGGATTAGCTTTTGACTGCTGTACTATTTCATATCAAAGATAATCGTACTATTTTTGATAATTTAGTACATCATTCAAATGATCAATCTCCATTTGAAAATCACAGGATACAGCTGTGCAAAGCGGTGGCCCAAAAATATATAAAAATAAGATTATTTTATGTAGGATTAAAGTCAAATGATTCAGCGAAAAGCGAAAGACACAAATTAAATAAACTTGTTCTTTTCAAAGACATGTAAAAAATGTATTTTAAATATGACAAATTATAATAAATATCTTATAAAAAATTCATATGTATTTATTTATTGTTATTATTTTTTCGAATACTAATATTATTTCCTAAATTTCTATTTCCCTTATACAATTTCAATATTAAGAAATATCTATCAACGTACATACACGATACAAATAAAACTGTTCAATTATATAGGCCATCGCACATAAAATGACAACTGCATATGCATAGCATAACACCGTCTTGACCAATGAGCATTCAAGTGAGTGATCTATGACGCCTTTATACTAGATGCTATACTAGATGCTTGGTTGAAACGATTTTATGCTATGCATATGCAGTTATGTCATTTTGTGTGCGATGTCCTTATCAATTTGAAGGTTGGCGGGTTTGTTAGTTTGCGTGCACAGTAGGAGGCGCTGAACTTATACTCCCCTCTTCCGTTTCCCGCAACACCAAATCGGCCTACAAACTGGCCTGGTGCTCTGTCCCTATATTCCTAAGTCCGTGGTTGCGTCCGTCCGTATACCCGACTCCTCCCCTTTCCCTCCAGGTTAGGACGTAACACTACCGAGCACGAAATTTCGGAACCAATTAAATCATGGCTTCGTCATGCAACTAAAAAATAAAAAAACTGAATGCTGCACAATAAAATATTCAATATTTTTTTTTATATTTTGTTCATGTGTATAATTTATACATAATATTAGCAATTTTATGTATAAAATATTATGTATGTAATATTATTTATATTAAGTTATAATATTTAGTAATATTAAGTTTATTAATTTATATCTAACACTGTGACTAGTGCAATTTTGAAATGTACAAGACGTATCTTTAGTTTTCGTTTTTATATATACAAATTTTATTTTTATTTTGACTATTTTGACATTATATAGTAAATAAAAAATTTTAAAAAAATTACATATTTTATAATAAAATGTGCTTCAAATGTACTATTATTTATATTACTTATACGTACTTTACCTTTTTTGAAATGTGCCTATTTCTTAAAATAATGTAATATAATAGAAGCTTTTATCTTTAGAAATTTTGCTAATAATCTTTTCTTTATGCTCATAAAGGTACTTACATGTCAAATGTCTATATAAAATATTTGAAAAAAATATGTATTTTGAAAAAATGTTTCAAAAATTGTTTTAATAGTTTTAAAGGAGTAATAAAAAGTAGTAATAAAACAATATTTTAATAGTGGTGTCATTAAAGCGAGATTGTCGTAATTTTAAAAAATATAAATAATAATTAATATAAAACTTTTTGAGAGAGAAAGAGAGAGACGTTACTTATTAAGATTACTGTTTTATTGCTTCCTTAACTTAAAACTAAACAATTTCTGTTTAAATCTTTTAAAAAAATATATTTTTTAAAGACATTTTAAATAAATATTTAAAATAGATATTTTTCTGGGTGGTATTTATAGCCCGATTTTATATTTAAAATCGTCTTATGATTTCATTTAACTAATAAAATAATGTTGCGCAACCATTTTGTTGATTGAATGAGGTTTTAAAATGATTTCGAATATAAGATCGGATTATGAACACCATCCTATATTCAATAATTTTATTTGGATTTTATCTGGATAAAAAAAGATATCCACGGGACATTGTTGGGATCTAATTTAATCATATGTAGGATATCCCAGGGATATCTCAGGGATTTATTTTTGGATGTCCTACGGATATCTGAAAAGCAGACATTCGGATATCCCACGGATGCCCTACGGATATCCTACGGCTTTGTACAGACATCCCAGGGATATCTAAAAATCCTTTACATTACATTTCACGGACATCCGTAGGATGAAATTTTGCTATGTGGGTATACATAGTATAGTATATGTAAAATATGGTAAAATATAGTATGTAATATAATAATATATAATATGTACGACAGCATTTTTTTAGATCTTTTTTTTAATATATACGACAGTTTTATGTACAAAAGTTTTATAGAAAAGTTTTATAGAAATAGTGTACAACTTTTTTCATAGTTCTTTAATCCCACTTGGCGCCATTTCCTGATATCATATTTTTTTGTAGTTTTAATATACACAACATCATTACTTGTTGAAAGGTTTTAATATGTACGATAGCTTTTTTTGAAAGGGTAATATATACGACAGGTTTTTTTGATAGGTTTAATATATACGGCAACTTTTTTTAAATGTAAAACAATACTGTTTTGTTTTGGTTGTGACAAGAGCGTGTACTTGGCGTCTTTTTTTTACCTTTTTTTAAAAAGGTTATTTTTTGAGATTAGAATATTCTCCGAATATGCTGTGCTGTTTGGGTATGTATCTTTACATGATCTATTCTTTGGATTATTCCAAATATTGGATGAAAAATTCGTAATTTATTATAATCTAAAAAAAAAATAGTAAAGTTAGATTCTCTTAAAATTTTGATTTTTTCAATAATAATTTAAATAATAACAATTTAAATAATACCATCATCACCATCATCTAAAATCGGTTCTATTATTGGTGGAATTTGAAGAATATTTTCTTCATCTGAAGAGTCGATAAATTCCAAAGCTTCTAAATTCTCAACTCTGAAATTCATGTCATGGGCCATATTCGTTACTGCGTTCTTTTTATCTTTTTTAGTATTGATGCACTTGTGAGAACTCATGCAGTTCTGGCCTGTACTGGCTTGTACTAGTGCAGTCCTAGATTTTTCATCCAATATTTGGAATAATCCAAAGAATAGATCATGTAAAGATACATAGTTATGTTGAAAATATCGTTCACAATTATGATAATATAGATTTTATTATGCATTTTCGTTTGTTAGTGCAGCTAAAAAGAACAAACCTACGGATTGGTGCACGTTACACTAAAGCCGAGAGCACAAGCTTTTACATAAAGCATAACGCATAAGCATAAGGAAATTGATTGGTCTATATATAAGCATAAGCAAATGCATAAGGAAATGGACCAATCAATTTCCTTATGCTTATGCGTTATGCTTTATGCAAAAGTCTGTGCTCCGGCCATAAGGCACTATAAAACGTGAGTATTCTCACGTCTGCTCACGTCTCCGCCATTTTTGTTCCATTCCTCCACTCCTTGCCCTCTCGCCTCTGTCACTTGAGCTGAGAAGTTTATGATGATTAGGTTATGGCTTCTAAGCTGCTCGAACTCTGTGTTTACGTTTATTTTGATTATCCGACTGTAAACAAAAAAAAGATACAAAATGCCTTGCTGCGTTGCGGTCAATTGTACCAATAGAACAGAAAAAGGCGCTCGATTATTTTTGTTTCCTGCGGATGTTCGTCGACAGCAATGGATACATAATCTCCGCAGAGAGTCTTGGACACCAACCAAATCATCGTGCCTCTGTGAAGTAAGTTTATTTCTTATATTTCGAATTTACGTAGCTTTTTCTGTTTGTTTAGAATCATGGATCGTTTTTTTAAGTGTAGTTTAGATTTGTCACCGTTTGAAATTACATAAATATCCATAATAATCCATAATTGTGGATCTAGCACAGACATACACCAATCGGCCGTTTTACCATAGCGAAAAGTGGATCTGGCCATGTAGTTCCGCCGGATCGAAAAATGGATCCAGTTAGCGCTACTGTACGGCCTAGAGCACGGTGTAAGAATATAAGGTGATTTCACGACCATTGTATTCTATCAAAAAATCTGTGATCAAGATGTCATAGTTAAGGCATGTCACACAAGATGTCACATTGGTGCAAAATCCCAAGTAAAAAAGAATAGAAGATATGGATAGATGTGGATAAAAAAGGATAGATGATGAATCTCTAAAGCACATCTATATATAATTATAGTCCTAAATAATACAAATTTTTTAAAATAAAACTTTTAACATTGTGTATAAAAATATATATTACTGACAAAATATTTTTTTATTTTTTTATAACAAATTATTCTTAGTTAAATTTGCAGAAAAAATAATTAATAATGTATTCCAGTCTTTATAGAAAATTAAGTTTCTTTAAGAAAATGAATATTTATAATTAAGTTTCGCAGAACAATAAAATTTTAATAAAATTTATATATATATATTTAAAGTCCCTCAACACGTAGCCACCTAGCGGTTCAATGTGGAATAATGACAGGAAAATCACAAAAATTTGTTGCCGTGAAATCACCTTATATTCTTACATCGTGGCCTAGAGAAAGCGTCATACGAAAAACAATGGCATGGCCCCTCTCAGGGTGCGATTACATGGAGCGCGGTTCGCGGTACGCGGTACGCGGTAAAGGAACTAGTAACCAGAACCGTGCCGCCGTGCCGCCTGTTTTTTTTTCCTCCTATTACATGGAGCCAAAAACTGCGCGGAAAAGCGGCACGGGCTAGTGACAAATTAACATTTGTATGCATTTTTTAATGAAATTCATTAATTTAAATGCAATTATGAAATAGATCCGTTGAAAGAATAAGCGTATCGATAAAATTAACGTAGAAATAAGTCAATACATTTAAAAAAATGCATATAAATGTTAATCTGTCACTAGCCCGTGCCGCTTTTCCGCGTAGTTTTTGGCTCCATGTAATAGGAGGGAAAAAAAACAGGCGGCACGGCGGCACGGTTCTGGTTACTAGTTCCTTTACCGCGTACCGCGAACCGCGCTCCATGTAATCGCACCCTCAGGCTTCTCTCTGTTATGGCTGACATGCACGCATTTTGATTTGCCGGAAACGCAATCTTTTAGTAACTAGCCTCTTAGGCCGAATTCCCACTAAGCGCGTCACGCGTCGTGTTATGGCCGGTTTATGCTTCGGTCTTAATCTTAATCTTAAGAGTTGATAACGTAGAATGCCATAAGGGCGTTTATACTTCCCTAGTCTTAATCTTATAGCGTTTTCGAATAAACGGGGTTTGAACGATCTAGGGTTGATCAATCACTATTTTACTATAAATGCAAGTCTTTCATTGGTGGAGAGGTTGCAATGACGTCATTAACCAATCTTGGGTCGTTCAAATCCTGTATAATCGAAAACGCTATTAATCTTAAGAGTTGATAACGTAGAATGCCATAAGGGCGTTTATACTTCCCTAGTCTTAATCTTAGTCTTAATCTTAATCTTGGAAAGATCCCATTTTTTAACTTTAGTCCCTAATGTCCTAAGGCCGGGCCAATGAGGTAAGTCTGACGTCCGACGCAGCACGAAACCGCGCGAAATAATGGTTTTCGATCCGTGTATATTTAAAAAATTGTTCCTGATCATATTCAATATTCAGCATATCTTTCATTAAAGAAAAGAAATGACCAGTTTCGTGTCTTTTTCGATTCAGTGGCCGAACAGCGTATCTCCGTGGTTTTCTTTTATTTTTTTTTTAATTTCTTAATAATACACATGCTGCATAGGCACTTGATAACAAAAGTGCCATTCCAAACATTAAAGTTTTTTGCCGCTGACGATTCATTTTAACATTCACTATAATTTGCAGCACCGGGATCTATTACAATTTGTGGTTAGGTTAGGTTAGGTTTTGTTACATTTGCACATGCGTAGTCCGAATTTCCAGGGAAGCATAAACGAGTCCTTAAGATTAATGGCTGGTTTATGCTTCGGTCTTAATCTTAATCTTAGTCTTAGTCTTAACTTAATCTTAAGGACTCGTTTATGCTTCCCTGGAAATTCAGACTACGCATGTGCAAATGTAACAAAACCTAACCTAACCTAACCACAAATTGTAATAGATCCCGGTGCTGCAAATTATAGTGAATGTTAAAATGAATCGTCATGATAAAGCGGCAAAAAACTTTAATGTTTGGAATGGCACTTTTGTTATCAAGTGCCTATGCAGCATGTGTATTATTAAGAAATTAAAAAAAAAATAAAAGAAAACCACGGAGATACGCTGTTCGGCCACTGAATCGAAAAAGACACGAAACTGGTCATTTCTTTTCTTTAATGAAAGATATGCTGAATATTGAATACGATCAGGAACAATTTTTTAAATATACACGGATCGAAAACCATTATTTCGCGCGGTTTCGTGCTGCGTCGGACGTCAGACTTACCTCATTGGCCCGGCCTTAGGACATTAGGGACTAAAGTTAAAAAATGGGATCTTTCCAAGATTAAGATTAAGACTAAGATTAAGACTAGGGAAGTATAAACGCCCTTATGGCATTCTACGTTATCAACTCTTAAGATTAATAGCGTTTTCGATTATACAGGATTTGAACGACCCAAGATTGGTTAATGACGTCATTGCAACCTCTCCACCAATGAAAGACTTGCATTTATAGTAAAATAGTGATTGATCAACCCTAGATCGTTCAAACCCCGTTTATTCGAAAACGCTATAAGATTAAGACCGAAGCATAAACCGGTCATAAGTTAATAGCGTTTTCGAATAAACGGGGTTTGAACGATCTAGGGTTGATCAATCACTATTTTACTATAAATGCAAGTCTTTCATTGGTGGAGAGGTTGCAATGACGTCATTAACCAATCTTGGGTCGTTCAAATCCTGTATAATCGAAAACGCTATAAGACTAAGACTAAGATTAAGATTAAGACCGAAGCATAAACCAGCCATTATCCGCTGCGTCACGAATTAACCAATCATAACATCCCATTTTATTACATCTTTGCCGCGTGAATAAAATGGGATGTTTTTATTGGTTGATTCGTGACGCGACGGATGACGCCGACGCGTGACGCGCTCAGTGGGAATTTGGCCTTACACTGGAAAACAACCTTTAATTGTGAAGTCTCTAGTATAGATATTTCTCATGTGAAAAACCACGAAGTAAAAGTAAGGAGACGTAACTACATAGATTGAAAGTGGTCACGAAAAATGTTCCGTGAAGGAGGAGGTTTGCCGAGTGGAATAACTTGCAACATTTCGTCGCCATCTTTAAATTGTCAATGACAGATGAGACCACAGTGAGAAAAAAGGTTATAAGGATTAGAAAAGCATGGAACGTAAGTATGAAATTGAAATAAACAAATAAATTTTTAAAAAATAAAAAAAATGTTACAAATTTTTAAAGAACATAAAGAATATAAATCTTATATAATACAAACTATGTTTATCTTAAATAAGGTTAATATAATTATAAATATATTTTAGAGAAGAAAACGCCGTAGATGATAATATATATAATTTAGAATATACTTATCAGTATCAGTATTCAAGAAAATAAAGATTGAAAATAAAATATACATATACACACACATTTCTGCAGAGAAAAAAGGTAATAATATTAAAAAGTATTATAATATATAATATTGTATTTATTTATAATAGATATAGTATAGAAGTAATATTTTTCCTTAACATAAATACAATAATGATTTCTGAAAATAAAACCAACATAAATACTTACAGTACGAGGTGTGAACAAACTTCTTTTTTCTGATCCTTTTTTATCTCCCCTTGAATTGCAACCTTTGACACAACAGGCCATTACTTCAGAATTTATTATATCTATAATAAAAATTAAAAATATTTAAAAATAAAATGCAGTTAAATTATCTTATAAATAAAAAAATGAAAATATTAATATATTGCTAAAAATTATTTATATTAATATTTGGACATACTTAGAAAATATATCTATGCTGATTTATTAATAGATAGATAAATAGATAGATAGATTAAAAGATATTGCTTATAGCGAAATATTAATTGATTTAACATGCAACAATTTTAGGTTATAAAAATTAAAAGTTAATACTACAATAAATTCTAATTTTCTGCAAAACAATTAAAAATAAAATGTTAAATGTTAAACTACATTTACTTTAAAATTTATAATCTTGAAATATATACCTTATATAAATGTTTAATTAAAATTATTTGCATACCACGTTGCATACGAATATTTCACAAGCACAAAGTAAGCTTTTTACTTGCTCTTGCTCTTAGTGCAGTCAGTTCAGTTCATGTTCCTCATGGTACAGCTAAAAAAGAACAGATTTAAGATGGCGACGAAATGTTGCAAGTTATTCCATTCGGCAAACCTCCTCCTTCGTGGAACATTTTTCGTGACCAACTTTTTTCTCTATACGCTATCTATAGTTACGTCTCCTTACTTTTACTTCGTGTGAAAAACACACCAAAAAAACTGAGATGTCACGAAACAGTTGTTTATATAACTCATTATGCTTTTTGTGCATTATCTTTGTAGGATTGCACAATGCAAACGGAAATATTGGCATAGCTAAAAAAAATGTACTTTTGTTGTTGGGTAATTTATGATTTTTTTCTGGTTTTATTATAATTTACAAATATTTTGGATTAATTCAAATCAATAAAATTGTTCATATAAATATACATTTTTAATTAAAAAATTTATTTCTATCGTATTTCTTATATTTAGATATATGACTTTAATATTTTGAAAATGTTCTTATTTTCACTATCTTCTTATTTTGCAATATAATTATTTATTTTTTATACACAGCTGATGATGCTGGATTTGAAATGCGATCCTACTTGAATAATATCTGTCAGGCACCTAATTTGGATAAATTAGCAAAAGAAAGTTTATTGTTCAATAATGCATACACTTCAGTCAGTAGCTGTTCACCAAGGTATCTTCTTTTATAAATATAAAATATAATTCTGAAAAACATACAATTTTTAATTTATAGCCGTTCTGCAATATTGACTGGATTACCAAGTCACCAAAATGGAATGTATGGTCTTCATCATGGAATTCATCACTTCAATTCTTTTGATGATATTCAAAGTTTGCCTAAAATATTAAAGAGAAACAACATACGAACAGGTAAGATAATTGTAATGAATAATAGATTTATAATATCAGAACATTATATAATAACAAATGCTTCTTTTGTTTAAGGAATTATTGGTAAAAAGCATGTAGGTCCCAGTAATGTTTATCCCTTTGATTTTGCATATACAGAAGAGAATAATTCTATTCTTCAAGTGGGTCGTAACATTACTTATATCAAGTTATTAGTTCGTGAGTTTCTCTCACAAAATAGAACACAGTAAGTGATAATAGGAAAAATAAAAAAGTAAAGAACTACTTTTTTGATTCTCAGATTAATCGAAAATATTCCTTTACTTTTTGACTTTTCTTTATAGAGTTTGCACATATACATATAATGCTATATTTATATATTTGTAAAATTATAATAATGTATTATGTGCCATATATAATAAATTTTATAACAATATATTATTTTACTATTTTATACATTATCTTAAAATTATTATAGTTTTTTCTTACAAGTTATTTTGTAATAATCTTTTTTCAGTTTATATTGAAATTTTTGCAGACCCTTTTTTCTACTCGTTGCCTTTCATGATCCACATCGCTGTGGGCATACTCATCCAGAGTATGGTAATTTTTGCGAAAAATTTGGCAATGGTGATGTCGGAATGGGTGTAATTTCTGATTGGAATCCAATATATTATCAATGGGAACAAGTCAAAGTACCTTATTATGTTCAAAATACTGAAGCTGCTAGGAGAGATATTGCTGCTCAGTATACAACAATATCTCGTTTAGATAAAGGTATTCTCAGAACTTTGAAAATGTTCACATACTTTTCTCTTATATTATGAGCAAGACATTTTTAATACATTATCTAAAAATATTTAGAGAATATAATTTTTTAGGTGTTGGTCTTGTGCTTGAAGAATTGAAAAATGCAGGCTTTAAAGATAATACATTAGTGATTTATACATCTGATAATGGCATACCTTTTCCGAATGGTCGCACAAACTTGTATGATCCAGGTTTGTAAATATAGTTACGTTTAAAACTAACAATTAAAAATATTTCAATTATAACAGAGACTTCCATTTATAGTTTATTTAAACTTGTTATTTTCAGTAAATTTAATTTTTATTACTTTTTTACTTGAATGCCTTAGTTTACAAAATAGTATGGAAAGAAAATGGGAATATTTAAAAGTTTATTTAAATAAATTAATTAAATTTAATTTTACCAAAGATAATGCAAAGATAAAAATTTTGAAATAAATTTTCAAAAAATTCTAAAGGTTTGGCTGAACCCATGATGATTTCATCACCAATTCACAATCATAGAAAAAATAGTGTGACATATAGTATGACATCTTTACTGGACATAGTACCAACTATACTTGATTGGTTCAATATAATTTACATGGATCAATTATCAGATGCTAATGAACTGTCCTCTCTGCAACTTACAGGCAAATCACTTCTGCCATTATTTCTTAAAGGTACATTCACTTTTCAATGAAATGGATATATAATAGAATATAGATTATTTTTTGTCAGCAAATTACAACTATAAATAATCAATGCCTCATTTATAGAACCAACAGAAAATAATACAGCAATCTTTGCTAGCCAGGCGCATCATGAAGTTACCATGTATTATCCTATGCGTGCAATTAGGACCAAACGCTATAAACTTATACATAACATCAATTACAAAATGCCGTTTCCTATTGATCAAGACTTCTATATATCCCCGACCTTTCAGGTAATCTGAAAAGGAGTCATCCAAACAGTGTTATCTATCATTATCTTCAACTGGAATGTATGAATTATTTATAAATATAGATTTATTCATAAATAACTTATGTTAGTGTATTATGCATACAGGACATTTTAAACAGAACACGGACCCATCAATCGCTACCATGGTACAAAACATTAAAGAAATATTATGATAGACCAGAATGGGAATTATATGATTTAAAATATGACCCAGAGGAATTAAATAATATAGCTTTAAAATTATCGGCCAAAGTAAAAAAATTTTAAATATATAATTATATATTGATATATTATATTATTATTTATTATTTCTTTTATGATAAATATGATATAAATGCATGCATATTCTAATTTCAGAATATATTTTTTGAGCTTCAAGAACGGTTGTCCAATTGGCTAAAAGTAACAAAGGATCCATGGCTATGTGCACCAGATGGTGTTCTGGAAAATATTGGATATGATAAAGACAATCCCCAATGTATGCCACTGAACAATTTAGACAATTTTCTTTCTAACATTTATAACAATTAAAATAACATTTATATCTTATTTTTATTTTGATAATTTTTTATTGTAATATACAATATATCAATAAGAAATGTTTTTCATTAATAATTATATTTTTTCTTAAGGCAAATATTCAACATAAAAATCACAAAAGATGTAATATTCAATATTATAAATTTTTTATATTTATATTTAAATAAAATAATAAGAATAGTTATTGTAATTTATATATGTATTTATATATTAATATATGTAGGTATTCAAATACATAAACAAATATTTAATATATAAATTAATTATATACAATCTTCAATATTTAATTAAATTTTATATAAGAGAAACTAAACAATATAAAAACATTTTTATATCTTAAATATAAAAAATATATTTTATTTTCATAAACATATAGAAATCTTACATATTCTCAATGTTAAATTATCCCTTTATCTGCTTGCAATGTTTTTAAGAAGATACGGGAACTCTTGCCACAGAAATATTCTTGGATTCTCTCTCTCGATACTTTGAAAGCATCTTATTTAATTGATGAACATATGCTGATGATTTGTTTGCGGATTTTACCATTGCTTTCAATTCTATTCCTATTTCGTTCATCTATAAATATACAATCAAATGTTTTTTATCTTCACGAATATATTATATCAACTGAACAAATTAATGTGAACAACATAGAAATTGTTAATGTTTATACATATGCGAAAATCTTACATATTGCTTGTAATTCAAATATCTGTTATATTTTTGATTATTATTGTAGATTTGTTTGATTTGAACCATAAACACAAGACACAAAACGAGTCCACCCAGTACGACGAGAAAATTCAAGTTTTGGAGTCCACGTAAACTGAGCATTACACTTGACGAGGGTTAGAATAACCGATAAAACACAAGAAATCGTTGTATAATATTAAACTAAGCATGAATTTAAAAACAAAGTATTCTTTTGTAAAATAAAAACATATTATTTAATTATTCTGGTTGTATGCATTTTTGCAATATTTTTTCACTAATATCAATAAACCATCAAAAGATTTAGTTAAATATGGCGTGGTACCGAGAGGTCTCCCTTCTTGCGGCCATCTGGTTCCGGTGGAGGGGGGGGGGGGTAATTAAGGAAGCGGGAGATTCAAAAAGAAAGGTTTAACATCCTAAGGCCGGCGTCACATAGAACCCGTAATCCGTAATCCGCACCGAAAGTCCGCAAAAGTTACTAGGGATTGCGTCCGTAACGTTACGTGTGTTTTATCTCCTTGTGTCCCATGGAGCCGTAAATACACACGTAACGGTATTACTATTTTTTATTTAACAGATTATAATTGTTTATTTGTATTTTATTCATAAGAAAACTACAGAATATATTATAATTTTAACAAAAATTTTAATTAAATCGTCAAATTTAGTTAAATAAATAAAATTAAAAAAAGCATTACTAGTAATAACTAGTAACTTTTAGTAACTTTTACGGAAATTTCATGGAATTACGGCTCCATGGGACACAAGGAGATAAAACACACGTAAGGGGCTGAGCACAATGAAAAGCACAGGCAATAGGAACAGGGAATAATATAGGAAAGAAAGAGAGAGAAATAGCTTTTTTCTCTTTCTCTTCTATGTTATTTCCTGTTCCTATTGCCTGTGCTTTTCATTGTGCTCAGCCCCTAACGTTACGGACGCAATCCCTAGTAACTTTTGCGGACTTTCGGTGCGGATTACGGATTACGGGTTCTATGTGACGCCGGCCTTATGTCCCATGAAGCCGTAATTCCATAAAATTTCCGTAAAAGTTACTACAAGTTACTAGTTATTACTAGTAATGCTTTTTCTAATTTTATTTATTTAACTAAATTTGACGATTTAATTAAAACTTTTGTTAAAATCATAATATATTCTGTAGTTTTCTTATGAATAAAATACAAATAAACAATTATAATCTGTTAAATAAAAAATAGTACTACCGTTACGTCTGTATTTACGGCTCCATGGGACACAAGGAGATAAAAACATACGTAACGTTACGGACGAAATACCTAGTAACTTTTACGGACTTTCGGTGCGGAGTACGGGCTGTATGTAAGGCTGTATCCCCATGGAGAAAGAAATAGCGGAACGGAACAGTAACGGAACAGTAGAGGAAAAGAAATATGATGAATATATCTCTTTTCAACTACTGTTCCGTTACTGTTCCGTTCCGTTATTTCTTTCTCCATGGGGATACAGCCGTAGAGAAATTTTTTACAGAACGGAACGGACACATGTGTGAAGAAACGTAAACTATATTTTGTAACAGACAGTTTTATATTAGACAGTTTTAACCTCAATGCGACTAAAAATATCCTAAATTCATAGAGGTGGATGAAAAAACAGTTTTATTAATCATATTTGGCACTCATTTTGGCTTGTTACTAACACTGACATCGTTCCGGACAGTTCCGGATGTTCTAAACAAACAGAAATACGCGTTCCGATCGGAAGAAAATAGCAGGATCAAAAATTCACTAGAATTCTGGTAAGAAATCCGATCCGTCACTTCGATCCGTGCTCAATGGGACTGCACCCTTAGGGTGAAATCAGATGATACGAAAAGAGCTGCGGAACGGAGAGTGCGTCATTGAGACAGCCAATCACTTGCGGAATACAATCATACGCAATAGCTGTGATTGGTTGTCTCAATAACGCACTCTCCGTTCCGCAGCTCTTTTCCGTATCATCTGATTTCACCCTTACTTGTAGGGTCTTTATGGGCGGTATTCATAGGGCAGTATTCATAGTCCGTTCTTATATTCAAAATCGTCTTAAGCACGGACTTATATTCGCTCTCTTCGTCATACATAGATTGTGTCTGACGAAGAGAGCGAATATAAGTTTGTGCTTAAGACGATCTTGAATATAAAAACGGACTATGAATACCGGCCATAGTACGTTCTTATATTCAAGATCGTCTTAAATACGGACTTATATTCGCTCTCTTCGTCACACATAGATTGTGTCTGACAAAGAGAGCGAATATAAGTCTGTACTTAAGACAATCTTGAATATAAGAACGGACTATGAATACCGGCCTATGACTTTTTATTATGGTTGTGTTCCGAAATTCACTGCCAGTACTGAAAATCTACAATATACGTGACGTAAACTATAGATTTTCAGTACTAGTAGTGAATTTTGGAACACAGCCTATATTTCAGTTGTGACTTGTGGTGTATTTTGTATTAGCCAATCAAAGAAAGACATTTATTAGTTTGAATAACCGTTTGAGGAGTTTGCGGATTTTGACGATTTCCTTGCTTCGATATTATTTTGCTGAAAGCAAGTACGTTTTGTTATAAGTTGTGTGCATAAAATTTAGTAAGTAAATTGATATGTAAAACTTAAAAAAGTTAACGGTAGAGCGATATATATTTTCATATATTTATATAATTTTGAAGTTATGATAATGTTTATGATGTGCCATATATGTACATTATTGTGAAAGCATTGCTATTTGTATTTGTAATTGTAGGACCGGTATAAAAGTGACAGTTGTGCTTATTAGAATGGATAAGGAAAATGATAAAACAAATCATCAGTCGACTACGCAAGCATTAAAAGTCAGCCGTTTTAAGTACTTGCACATTTCTGAAACGACTTTAACGGACATTACTCGATCAAAAAATGTGGAAAGTACGAATAACGATGAAGAAGAAACATGTGAGATTATGTTGACAAAAAATACTGACCAAGATGAAAATAACACTGCAAAAAAGTCTACAGAATTAATGCCACCGCCTAAATTGCTAGTAGTGTCCAAGTCAGCAGGTATTACTCAGGATCAGCAAAAATCTAATACTGATAATGCCAAAGAAGTAAAGGACAGCAAAAATGAGGACACCCAGAAAGTCTCTAATGCAGCTGCAAGTAATCCAAGTAAGGAAAATCAAAGACAGAAGACATGGGTATTGACAGATTTTGATATTGGCCGACCTCTGGGTAAGGGAAAATTTGGTAACGTGTACCTAGCTAGAGAAAAAAGATCGAAATTTGTGATAGCCATGAAAGTGCTTTATAGAATGCAAGTAGAAGATGCTAGGATTTCGCATCAAGTACGACGTGAGATAGAAATTCAAACTCATTTAAGGTATATCCTCATTTGTTTTATTCTTGTTAGTTATATAAAATGCAAGACTCACATGAATGTTTTTTCAATGATAGATTCTCTAATCAATTTGGAGTAAAACTTTTTCTTAGCAAAGTGTATGTAAGAATGATCAATTGTGTTTATTTATCATATCTTCTTTTCATCTAAATTTTTAACTATGTTATAAACAGTAAGTCTATTAAAAACAATTCTGTTTGAGATAAAAAGTAAACTCAAATGACTTTACTTATTTTTTTTGTGAAATCCTCTTATTGTTTATAATTGTATTTGTATAATTGATCTTATTTCTACTGAGAAAAAATTGACTTTAAATTTGAAAATTTTTCATTAAAAGGATATTTATGAGTTTACTGCATATATGCTTACTGCAAAAATGAATCTTTTTCTAGAATAAAAATAACCAATATTATAAATGAAAGATCAAAAAACATCAACAGTTAGAGTATTCATCATCAATATTTATGCCCAAACTTAACTTTGCTTAATTTTTGTTTTGTTAGTATTCTAAATATATATATTTGCTTTAAATTTCTGTACTATTTTTGTACAATTCTGCAGCTTTTAGTAAACATATTGATTTTTTCCTTATAGTAATCTGAAAAATAAAGATTGATTACACTTGTTCCAAGATATACTAGAAGAGCTTTATTTTTTTTCAGACATCCAAACATTTTAAGAATGTATGGATATTTTTATGATGACCAGCGAATTTATTTAATATTAGAATATGCACCGAAAGGAGAGCTTTATAAAGAACTAAATAAGCAACCCAATAAGCGGTTTGATGAAGAAAGGTAGGTTCATAAAAAATAATTTTGTGAACAATTGGGATTAATTGTATATTATGCTTTGCAGAACAGCCAATTATGTAGCTCAATTAGCAGATGCGTTAAAATATTGCCATAGTAAGAATGTTATTCATCGTGACATTAAACCTGAAAATCTACTTCTTGGAGCAAATGGTGAATTAAAAATAGCTGATTTTGGATGGTCTGTGCATGCTCCTTCCTCTAGAAGAGATACTTTATGTGGTACTTTAGATTACTTGCCACCTGAAATGATATCTGGTAAAACGCATAATCACACAGTTGACTTTTGGAGTGTCGGAGTATTATGTTATGAATGTTTAGTTGGCGAGCCACCTTTCTTTGCTAAGACTAGTGATGAAACTTATGTAAACATAAAAAGATTGCGATTCACATTTCCAAGCTTTATTAGCGAAGATGCAAAAGATTTAATTTCAAAGGTATGTTTAATAAATATTTTAGTATTGATAACACACACACATTTATCTTAAAACTTAGTTAATTTTTAATGAATTGTATTTCAGTTAATAGTTATTGATCCTGAAAAGAGATTGGATATGAACGGTGTTCTCACCCATCCTTGGATTGTGAAACATTGCAAAACAGATAAGCCATGAAATTTTCAGTCATCAATATTAATATCTAATTATGTTAAATATACGTCTCTACATAAATATACTACTACGTAAATTCATTACAATTCTCTCTTCTGACAGTCAATGGAAAATTAATTGCTACATAAACTATTGACATTATTTATTATGTATCTAAAATATCCTTTTATACATATAAACGGTTTTTTAAATACGTATTTAATAGATAAGCTCTAATTTATAGATTTTTAAAACAAGAAGCAAGAAAATTTATCTCGCAACAACTTCTATTGCAATAGTATGTGCCATCTTTTATGATTTTGTGACATGTTTTCTATTTTAGTCAAATTACAAATAATTTCTTCATATTTATGGGAAGCTCTATTTTGAACGTTTCTCTCAATCCTCACTTATATTGTAATAGCACATGTGTGAGATAAAAAAGTGCATGATTATATAATAAATGTGAAGTAATGAAGAAGCAGCACATGTGGAGATATTTAATATACAAAGATTGAATTGGTTTAAAATACGGAAGTTTGCTTATTGACAATTCAAGTGAATAAACAAAAAATGTATGAAGAGTATGTATGTCAGCGCATATGTGTATGTACTAAATAATTATTAAAGAATATTTAATAGAAAAGTATAAGTAAAAAAATTTA
This sequence comes from Linepithema humile, assembly GCF_040581485.1. Classification (NCBI taxonomy): domain Eukaryota; kingdom Metazoa; phylum Arthropoda; class Insecta; order Hymenoptera; family Formicidae; genus Linepithema; species Linepithema humile. The sequence continues at coordinate 14,278,792 of NC_090133.1, forward strand.
TAAGATTAATTTTAAAAACATACATAGTACACATGATTTAATCTATGCATGTAATAAAAAGAGAAAAATATATTATTGAACATAAACTTTTATTGACAAAAACTTTAATCAAAAATTCTTTCGTCACAATCAAAGTCACAATTATAAACGTGTGTATATTTTCTATGCTTATGTAATTAAAAAATAATGAAAAATTTCAACTGTCATGATAAATTGTCAGTTATTAATTATTTAGCAAATACTAAATCTATATGTTCACTTATAAAATATCAATGCAACTAAAAGTTTTGATTGAACTGTTAAAAGAGTACCTTTCATTTCTGTGTAAAGTTTAATATGAAGTTTGTTAATGGAAGAATTTTTTAGCAATTTCCATAGACTTTTTAATTGCACTTCAAGTTTCCATTGATTCCATAATTACATCAACAATTGGTGCATCTATTGGTGTTTCTATTGGTGTTTCCATTGGTGTAATCTCAGAACTCTTCTTAACTGAATACAGCTTACTCAACTTTTCATAATGCTTAATATCCTGTAGAATGTGACTTTGTGTTATTTTATTCAATAAACCAGAGCTCGGAATTATTTCAGCTTTTCGGCCGATTCTTGTGGTATACGCCTCCTTTCCTCTCCTTACCGCGCGCGCGGCAGCCGTTAGGGCCAGCGCCGCCGAGCGTTAGGCGCTATCCGATTAATGTTAAAAAAATTTATTAAAAATATTTTTTTCCTTAATAGCAATTAGTACTTCATGGGTGACGTGGAAATTTATTGAAATATTCCCACATAATAAATTTAAAAATAAAAAAAATATTTTTAATAAATTTTTTTAACTTTTAATGATCAAGGGAGAAGAATCCAACATTTATCGGATAGTGCCGCTTCTAACGTTTGGCGACGCTGGCCCTAGCGGCTGCCGCACGTGCGGTAAAAAGAGGAAAGAAGGCGTATATTACGAGAATCGGCCGAAAAGCTGAAATAATTCCGAGCACTGCGTTAAACTATAAATAAATCAAGTAGACACTTGCCTTCTCGCGAACAGACGGTTGTATTTTATCGAATGCTCGAAAGATGTGCCGCATAGAAATTTCTGAGTGTCCATAACCGGCTATTATCTCCTTCAACGCTTCCATACCAGCTTCTCTTATCAAAGCTGCTAAATCTGCTCCAGTATAACCTTGACACTTGTCGTGATATCCCACTTGCTCCAAATTAACGTCTGATGCAAGTTTTGGTTTTGTTGCATTCTATAAATTATAATAAATTATTTACGTTAATTAGTTGCATCAAAAATGAAAAAATGTAAAACATTATTCAACAGATAAAATTATAATTATGTGCGCGCGCATATGCACACTTTTATACTATACACATACTTTTGTTAATGCACGTAAAATATCGACTCTATCTGAAGCTGTTGGGAAACCAACGTATAAAATTTTGTCGAGTCTTCCTGGTCTCAAAACAGCTGGATCTATTATGTCAGGGCGATTACTAGCGGCCATAAGAAATACACCTTGTCGATCCTCGACACCATCCATTTCTGTAAGCATTTGATTAACGACACGTGATGTTGCAGAATGATCACCTTCTGTTCTTTTAGGACATAATGCATCTAATTCATCAAAGAATATGACGCACGGTGCCGAATTTCTTGCTCTTAAGAAACATTGACGAACTGCTTTCTCACTTTCGCCAACATACTAAAAATGTGAAACAAAATAAATCTTTATATTTTCAAATATATATGTAATATTATAACTGTATTATTCAATCTTACCATATTTAAAAGTTCAGGTCCTTTAACGGAAATAAAATTAATCCCAGCTTCATTAGCAATAGCTTTGGCAAGCAAAGTTTTTCCACATCCGGGTGGACCACATAACAATACTCCACTAGCAGCAGTTAAACCTAATGCATTAAATTGTTCAGAGTGCTTAATGGGAGCCTGTAATAAAAAATATATATGTTTAAACAAAAAATATTAATACTTTTAGTTTAAAAACGATGGAATAGCAGGAGGATCTCAAGCCAAAGAAGATTGTAATTCTTGATATTTATTATTGAAACCAATGTTTTAATTAAGCAGCATACGTTTCAGCTGATCATTCAGCCATCATCAGCCATCATACGTGATCACTTCATAAGAGTTTTTATTAATAATGACGAATTAAACTTACGGTCTTCTAAGAAACAGTTTTGTAAAGGTAGCACTGATGATGGCTGAATGATCAGCTGAAACGTATGTTGCTTAATTAAAACATTGGTTTCAATAATAAATATCAAGAATTACAATCTTCTTTGGCTTGAGATCCTTCTGCTATTCCATCGTTTTGAAATTTGCGAGCCTAAACTTCAAGTTATTAACTTATAGTTTATACTTAAGTAAACAAAAATTTGTATTCATATGTTGAAATAAAAGTATTTGTATTTATTGACATTCTCTAATACTCACGAGAATCGCCATTTGCAGTTCCTGTCGTACATCTTGCAATGAGCCAACATCGTCCCAGGTTACATCAGGAACTGTTGCAAATCCTTCTCTTTTCGCTGAAGGTTGAACAACGCGTAAAGCAATCTCAAAATCACTATGCTCAATACACAAGGTTGATAGATGTTTTGCGGAAAGGGAAAGCTCGCTGTGTAACCAACCCAATAAGCTTGACAAATCCGATGAGTGTTCCTGTATTATGTCCATTTCAGTATTATCCAAAGTTACAGGAGTTTTGGATACATCTCTTAGGAACGCGGTATCATTTTGTACCGTAGTAGTAGGAACTTCTGTCGTAGGAACACTGGTATTTTGATTAATTAAATTTCCCGAATCTTTGGAAGTATGAGTTTCCTTGTTAGATTTCTTATCGATTTCGGATGATATTTCGGGTAATTTTTGTTCCTGCCTTGATCTATTTAAATCCTCAAATATTCTATAAAAGTTACATATATACATATATGCAAGTGTGTATGTGTACGGATAAAATTAAAATTATTTGCAAAGATTTACCTATCTACAGCAGCCATGGCAGCTTCTCTAATTAAGGCAACCAAATCTGCACCTACAAAACCTGGAGTGAGGGAAGCTATTGTCGACAAACTAACATTAGGAGCTAATACAACTTTTTCAGTATGCACTGCTAAGATTCTAGCCCTCGCCTCTCTGTCTGGTATGCCAAGGCATACTTCACGATCAAAACGTCCCGCTCTTCTTAAAGCAGGATCTAATGAATCAGGTCGATTTGTCGCACCAATCACCAGTACTCTGTCTCCATTTTCTTTGAAATTTAATTCTGGAAAAAAATATGCTTCATAACAGTTGGCATAAAACAAATAATAAAACATATAATAAAAAATTGAATAGTTTACCATCTAAGCTTGACAATAATTGTGCAACAATTCTTCTTTCCATCTCTCTTTGAGCTGTAGCTCTATGTGGTGCAACAGCATCTATTTCATCTATGAAAATGATGCATGGTGCAAGACTTAAAGCTTGCTCAACCAATTCTCTAATACGAGCTTCACTTTCACCAGATACTCCTGCCACAAGCTCAGGCCCTGCTACTTTTAGTAGAGGTATGTTTAATTCCTAATATAAAAAACAAAATATTAATTATAATAAACTTTCCTTTAATTATATATATATATATATATAAATATAAAGAAAAAGAATACATAAAACTAATAAACATGTATACTAATACTATGACTAATAAATACTACTAATAAATTAATATGTATGTATTCTTTTGATAGAAAATCAAATATGTTTTGTAATATTTATAAAATATCACAAATGTGTTTATTATTCTGTTTATCATCTGAATAATGTTTCTATTCTATTTGTTTTATATTGCTTATTTAAAATTAAATATTATCTTACTCCTGCAACTGCATGTGCTAGTAATGTCTTTCCACATCCGGGAGGCCCATGAAGTAAAAATCCTCTTGGCGGAGATATACCAAGCTGTTTAAAAATTTCAGGATGTTTTATATGGGCTAGTAACTTGCAGACAGTTCTCAAGATTTTGTCACTACCACCTACATCGGAAAATGTAACTTTCGGTTCTGTGACAGGTATAGATTTTGCTTTTTTCGCAATTGAAAACTGTCCACTGTCATTTTCTTTGTCCCTTTGTCGTTTTCTTGCAGATTCTATTAATGGTTGTTTTATGACCTCGTTCACAAGCTGAAATAGGAATAAGCATATACTTTACTTTTAATCCATTATTCTGTAGAATTTGTAGAATTCTGAAATTTTAATTAATCTTTAGTTTTTAGATTATAAAAATTTTACTTGGACATGTATTGAGATGTTGAGATGTAACATTTTATAAACCTCTAAAGATTAATCATAAATTGTGTATATATGTACATACGTTTTTGGATTTTACAGGTAATTCTGACTTTATCGCAAGTGTTTCTGGCTTTGTAATCGATGTTTCTGGCTTTGTAACGGATGTTTCTGGCTTTGGAATAGATATTGCTGATTGTGAGATAGCTATTTCTGCTTTTGAAATAACTGTTGCAGATGTGTGCAAAGAATCTTCATTAACATTACACACAGGCTCAGATGCTTTTACATTCTTTTCAATTTTAGATTCCATCTTTGACACATCATCGTCGCTACTGATATCTATCAATTCCTTATCGCTCGAATTTCCATTCTGTGTGTATGACGACTTATTATACATATGTAATAACATATCACCTATTGAAGTACGTTGTGAATCTAACTAAAATTAACCATATTTGTTAAAAAAATATTGTAAAAATACTAAACAATTAAAAACTTAATATATCTAAATACTTCGACATCAACATCCTCAAAATCATCATCGTCGTATGCAGCACATTCACGTGTCGTAGGTTTCCTTGAGAATATCTCTGTGAGTTCGTCATAAGCTTTACGTACCATTGCACGAAACGTACCACGCTTCTTACCACGATAATCTCTGTATCGTTTTTGCAATGCATCTGCCATTTCATTGACATCAATATATACTTTGTTTTCGTTTTCGTGCATATACTGTGAAATATGTAAAACATGAGTTAAAACGTTATAAAAATTGGACTTTTTTGAATGATCGTGTTGTACAATGTTTTGAATATACAACTTTCAATCTCATTGACATTAAAAGATCTAAGAGGATAACCTAACCTAACCATGTGCGATACGTTACCGTTTGTACGCGTGCAATTAGTGATTGATCTCGAAACAATCTTTGATCCATTCTGAGCTTATTTATGTATCTCGATCTGTAATCGCTGCTTGATCCTTGTATTGGAATGATATCGATCGATGAATTTAATTTACCCACTTTTTGCATTGTATTCCCGAAAAACCAACAAAAACCTGTGAAACGAACTCGAATCGCTCCACACAAATCGCACGCGATTCTCGCGCTCGATGCTCAATTTCATAGCGTTTTCGATTATACAGGATTTGAACGACCCAGGGTTGGTTAATGACGTCATTGCAACCTCTCCACCAATGAAAGACTTGCATTTATAGTAAAATAGTGATTGATCAACCCTGGGTCGTTCAAATCCTGTATAATCGAAAACGCTATCAGCGTTAGAAGACATCACGTGATCAAACATAACTAAAGCCCCTTACACAATGCCAGGCAACAGGCAATAGGAATAGAGAATAATGTAAGAAAAAAAAAGAGAGAAATAGCTTTTCTCTCTTTCTCTTGTATGTTATTTCCTGTTCTTATTGCCTGTTGCCTGGCATTGTGTAAGGGGCTTAATCTTTGCAGTAGTACTTGGTCACGTAATATTTTTTAAGGCCGGTATTCATAGTCCGTTCTTATATTCAAGATCGTTTTAAGTACAAACTTATATTCGCTCTCTTTGTCAGACACAATCTATGTGTGACAAAGAGAGCGAATATAAGTCCGTGCTTAAGACGATTTTGAATATAAGAACGGACTATGAATACCGCCCTAAGGGTCGACAGGAGTGAAACTAGTACCTCTGTCGGAATAGAAGTAAAGCTCGAAATCGTAATAAACAAAATTCGGTCATAAGGCCGGTATTCATAGCCATTTCTTATATTTAAGATCGTCTTAAGTCGTCGTCATCGTCGTCTTAAGATACTAATATGGCTTTTTGATTGGTTCGTAGCATTTTAAGACAATACTTAACACAATCTTAAATATAAGAACGGACTATGAATACCGGCCTATGAATACCGCCCTTAAATATTGTCTTAAAATGCTACGAACCAATCAAAAAGCCATATTAGTATCTTAAGACGACGATGACGACGACTTAAGACGATCTTAAATATAAGAAATGACTATGAATACCGTCCATAATTACGGAAAAAAACGCATAACAGTTATGATATTCATATTCAGAAAAAGTATGCGCAACTTAGTAAAAAGCGATTTTTTTTGGAAAAATGGTTAAAAAAAATTTTTTTTCTATAGAAACGTGTACTTTAATTTTTTTTTAATTTTTAAGGACCAAATTGCAAAATCGGGCTTCTTACTAAGTCGCGCAGTTATATAAGGAATATATTTAAAAAAAAATCACGACAAAATATTACTTCTCCGAGTCACAGTTTGTTTACTACAAAATCGTTAAATCTGAACGATTTCTATGCTAACATGGCTGCTTGACAAGAAGAAACAAACACCTTGCATTAGCAAGACTAGCAAACGCCCGCTTATCGTACTTTTTATATTTGCATATGGTTATATGTATATGAATTGTTGATAAATATTATATATATATATATATATATTAAAATCATCTAAAGATTGATAATAATTAAATAATAATATACAGGGTAATAAAATTTATTATCGAGAAAATACAAGTGCTTTTTATACTTGCTAAAACATTGCATGTAATATTTATGAACAATTTATATTAATACATATACATATTTGCACACATATCCCACATAGCAAAGATTTCCCCAGGACATCCCAATTTGATCAAAATGATCCGAACGATACAGATCGATAATAAATAGTTATTCGTAGGATTTCCTGAAGATATTTCTAGTACAACAAATATACGTACATTAAAATTGCTGTTTCTTCAAATTTAGCAAAAGATTTCTTACATAAATATTTTTTAGTAAGACATTTTTTTTGCTTAATGAACAGAGAACAAATTTAATTTTGTGTGCATGCGTAGACACACATATAACATACAAATATAATTTTAATCCGTCCATTTGTTAAGATCAAAGTACAAGTATATATAGAGAAAATATTTATTTCTATTATATGACGATACTAGAACTTGGTCATCGAGTTCTTGGTTCGAGAAGCCAGTATATACAGTGATGGGAGAAAGTTCCGTAACGGTCAAATATCTTAGAAAATAATGATTATGGAAGAAAATGTTCAATACAAAAGTTTTAGTATATCAAGTGGTCTATTATATGGTTATATTAAAATGACCTTCATGTGACCTTGAAGGACACCGCGAAGGTCAACTGAAATCTTAAATGGAAATTTCTATTTTCTACTACATATTCTTAAAGCTGGTGTCAAGACGTTTCCGAAACAATATAATGAAGTTATTTTTCATTAAGTACTTTTCGAGTTATGAGGCTTGAAAGTTACAGCATTTTGACATAAAATACAAAATATCTTGTAAGACATTCAGTTTTCGAGAATCTTACCTTAATACTTTTATGCATAAAATAATGAGACAAATCAATTGATATAAAAAAAACTCATAATTGCTTTAAAAAAAAAATATGCAGCTGCATGTTGCAAATTACATATTTTTTCTTAAAAGCAACAATGTGTTTTCTTTATATTAATTGATTCGTTTCATTATTTTATGCATAAAAGTATTAAGGTAAGATTCCCGAAAATTGAATGTTTTACAAGATATTTTGTATTTTATGTCAAAATGCTGTAACTTTCAAGCCTCATAACTCGAAAAGTATTTAATGAAAAATAACTTTATTATAGTGTTTCGGAAACGTCTTGACACCAGCTTTAAGAATATGTAATAGAAAATAGGAGTTTCCATTTAAGATTTCAAAGTTGACCTTCGCGATGTCCTTCAAGGTCACATGAAGGTCATTTCAATATAACCATATAATAGACCACTTGATATACTAAAACTTTTGTATTGAACATTTTCTTCCATAATCATTATTTTCCAAGATATTTGACCGTTACGGAACTTTCTCCCATCACTGTATAAGATTACCGCTTTTTGATTACTTAACCTTTCTCGGATTGACGACTGTTACGAGCGTATAGCTACGTAATAGATTATTTAGAATAAGTCGGGACACGTTTGTGGAAAAAGTCTTTATTCGGTGTTGCTGGTTTGAGCTTTGATCGAGAACTGAACTGGCGAGAATGATCTTCGTTTAAGGTGCTGTAGGAAAATCGTAGCGGCGGAATGTTTATTGGAAGGAGGCGGTTTTGTCAAAGAGAAAATACGCGTTAGGCATAGGGACAGCGTTTAGGTTAACCCATGTTTGTTGCAGTTATCGAAGAATCATGTGTTTAGGATCAAGAAGGAGTAAAGATAAAAAAAGGTTCGAAGGTTCGAATAAACAGAATAATCTAAGAAACTATAAGTTGCGGCACGTAACACGAATCGAATTCTAGTGTCATAAATAGATCGGTGAACATTGAGATTAACGCAGGCAGTGAAGTGTGAGTTTTGTGCTGTAATTCTCCCTTAAAAAATGGAAAAAGGCGCATAAGCGATAACATATAAGGCGTCAGGAACTATTAAATTGACAGATAATTATTAAAATCTAAAATTATTATATCATATGCAGGCATTGAAATATATACCATACTGGAACGAGCACGCCTTTATTCTCGACCAGTCAGATGGAGATAGCTGTTCGGACCCGGATCTCTCTATCTAACCAACAGTTTCGGTTACGTGTTCACAATTACTATTAGTCGAGAATAGACGAGATAGAAAGAGAAATTCGGTACCGAGTCACTGCCTTGTCTGACCGTTTTGTCGAATGGAGGGGGTAGCCTGTGCTCGTTCCAGTATGGTATATAGTTCAATGTATGCAGGTCATCTTTCTATATATATCATAAATAAGGTTATGTTTGAGAGATGTTGGCTAGTAGAACACCACTACTACAATTTTTATTTATATATTTTATATTAATTTTTGTGCTATATATATATTTATAGCACAATTATATATATATATATATAATTTCTACAAATAAGTTAGGTTTACGTATGTAATACTATGTATATGTATAGTATAGTGAAAATAGGATTCAACATTATTGTTTTAAATTATATTGCAGGAGGAGTTTGCTTACTTACAGTAAAAAAAAGACTATAGGTACTAATATTTAAGTCATCATTAATTATTGCGTAAACAAGGTAACATAATATTCTTAACTTATGGCATAAACAAGGTAACATAATACATGCATCTTTAAGAATAACTAGTTCTTTGAAAAATAACAAGAATTATGTATATGTAGGAAATATAAATGTTTGTTTTGTTAATAAATTTAGTGAATGTATAACTTATGAACAATTGCCCAGTCAGCAAAATGTTAGTAGCCTGCCGGCAGTTTGCGAGCAGATTTGCTCAGAACTTGGCAGCAGATATAGTGCCATCTGTGTCAGAGCTGCCAGTTTTCCCCGGAGAGCTCCACACGCACACAACCGAGACCCGCTGACGTCACGTGTCCGTGTGCGCTCGGCTGTCGACTGGTAGAAGTGAGCGGACCTATGTCTTGTATCTCCTTCCCACCAAGCCTAGCATCAAACCGGTTTTGACGCTCGCACCATTTCTTCTGCCAAGCGTTGGCAGCAAAAATGCTTTCCCGAATTTCGCTCCACGCGACTAAGTCGACTAGCGGCGTGTTGCTTTCGCTCGACGCGATATTTTTTCTGAGATTTACAGTCTTTTATGAAATATATATCATATTCATATTAATAAAATATTTTAACATTATGTATTTGCAGAATAATATTTTTCACGTTAATGTATAAAATAAGAATAAAGTAATAAAAATTATATATCGCAATATATAAACAAAACAAGTAACATTTCTACAATTTTAGTAGAAAAACATTTTTCCTATTAAAACATATTAACATGAGTTAATTGCGATAAAAATAAGCTTTAAACATATTTAATATATTATTTATTTATTTATATGTTCCAATTTTACACATTAACGTGAAAAATCACATTATAAATGCATAATATTTTTTGTAAATAGCAAAATACATTGAGAAGTAAAGGAAAAAATTGATTGAAAATAAAAGAAACATGTTTTTACTTAAAAAATATTTATAACTATCTTATTTAACACAAAAGTAATCTGGACAAAGCATACCAATGTGATTATACATCGGATAGTTTAGTATTTTAATTTTATTTTAACCATTTTAATATAGTGGTCTTCCGCACCACCCAAGAGATGGATCTTCGCCAGGAACCCTATTGTACCACTTTTCATTTTTCTTTATACATTACCTTTATATAGATATGGTGTCGTTTGCAGACAAGATACTTATCATACACTTGTCGGTCATAAATGTGGTGTCATTTGCAGACAAAATACTTGTTACATGCCTGTCGTTTATAAGTGTGGTGTTCTTTGTGGACATATTAATGAAATTTTATTTATCTTAATTAAAAATGATAAGGGTCAACAAATAATAAAATTATAAAAGGAAAGGAGCAATAGGAATCAAAACGCTAGATTTTAGTGCGAACGAACTTGTATTGAGTTATAATAAACATCAGTATAAACAGACATTTCATAGCCTGTCATCAGGCTATCCTTAGTGTGGAATAAATAAAATACATAGGAAAACGCACGCTGATTTACATTAAGATCTGAGTTAAAACAAATATAATTTAGACGCAAGATTTGTTGTAAAATTAATAAAAAAAGTTAGTTTTAACATTGATATAATCAATGTTAGCTCGTCGGTTTTACAAATAAAAGCTGATCGGTTTTACAAATAAAAGATAGAAGAAAAAAATTAAAAATTGAAAATTTGTCAAAAATTTTATAAAAAAAGTTAATTAAAATAAAATAAAATAATAAAATTAATTAAAATTATTCAATATTCGAGATCAACAAGTTAAAGAAAAGTTAGTCAATAAAAAAATAATAAAATAAAATAAAATGAAATTTACAAAATTTATGTTAAGATAAATAATAGTTTTTTATTATTGTATGACCTCTTCCCCGACTGCCTCTTCTGTCCCTCCGGCCACCCCTGTTGTTTTGGCCTCCTCTTTTTCTTGTTATTCCAGAAGAACCTGGTCTAACATGATTGTCATATTGTAAATTTCGCCGAGCGTACCACCGTGCACGCGACCAACCACCTCCTCTTCTTTTTTTTTCTAAAAATAAACACATTTATAGATTAATAATTTAAAACAATTATGCATATGAATAAATCATTTAGTTACAAAAAAATAAATAAATATCAATATATATGAAAGAGGCTAATGGAGCCACCGTTGGTTGTTAGTGCAAAATTTTTTATGTTTTGCATAGAAACTTGATTCGTCTGCATTGAGATATTATTAAAATGTACACTGATCTCAGATTCGAGACACTAAAGTGTACGAGAATTGCATACATCGATCTTATTATTCAAGAATCGGAATGTATGATTAAAGTAAGCAAGTTATTTGAAAGGAAGGAAAACGGGAGAAAAAATATAAGAGATAAAAAAATTCGCACTAACAACCAGCGGTGGCTCCATTAGCCTCTTTCATATATATTGATATTTATTTATTTTTTTGTAACTAAATGATTTATTCATATGCATAATTGTTTTAAATTATTAATCTATAAATGTGTTTATTTTTAGAAAAAAAAGAAGAGGAGGTGGTTGGTCGCGTGCACGGTGGTACGCTCGGCGAAATTTACAATATGACAATCATGTTAGACCAGGTCCTTCTGGAATAACAAGATGAAGAGGAGGCCAAAACAATAGAGGTGGCCAGGGGAACAGAAGAGGCAGTCGGGGAAGAGGTCATACAATAATAAAAAACTATTATTTATCTTAATATAAATTTTGTAAATTTTATTTTATTTTATTTTATTATTTTTTTATTGACTAACTTTTCTTTAACTTGTTGATCTCGAATATTGAATGATTTTAATTAATTTTATTATTTTATTTTATTTTAATTAACTTTTTTTATAAAATTTTTGACAAATTTTTAATTTTTAATTTTTTTCTTCTATCTTTTATTTGTAAAACTGATCAGCTTTTATTTGTAAAACCGACGAGCTAACATTGATTATATCAATGTTAAAACTAACTTTTTTTATTAATTTTACAACAAATCTTGCGTCTAAATTATATTTGTTTTAACTCAGATCTTAATGTAAATCAGCGTGCGTTTTCATATGTATTTTATTTATTCCACACTAAGGATAGCCTGATGACAGGCTATGAAATGTCTGTTTATACTGATGTTTATTATAACTCAATACAAGTTCGTTCGCACTAAAATCTAGCGTTTTGATTCCTATTGCTCCTTTCCTTTTATAATTTTATTATTTGTTGACCCTTATCATTTTTAATTAAGATAAATAAAATTTCATTAATATGTCCACAAAGAACACCACACTTATAAACGACAGGCATGTAACAAGTATTTTGTCTGCAAATGACACCACATTTATGACCGACAAGTGTATGATAAGTATCTTGTCTGCAAACGACACCATATCTATATAAAGGTAATGTATAAAAAAAAATAAAAAGTGGTACAATAGGGTTCCTGGCGAAGATCCACCTCTTGGGTGGTGCGGAAGACCACTATATTAAAATGGTTAAAATAAAATTAAAATACTAAACTATCCAATGTATAATCACATTGGTATGCTTTGTCCAGATTACTTTTGTGTTAAATAAGATAGTCATAAATATTTTTTAAGTAAAAACATGTTTCTTTTATTTTCAATCAATTTTTTCCTTTACTTCTCAATGTATTTTGCTATTTACAAAAAATATTATGCATTTATAATGTGATTTTTCACGTTAATGTGTAAAATTGGAACATATAAATAAATAAATAATATATTAAATATGTTTAAAGCTTATTTTTATCGCAATTAACTCATGTTAATATGTTTTAATAGGAAAAATGTTTTTCTACTAAAATTGTAGAAATGTTACTTGTTTTGTTTATATATTGCGATATATAATTTTTATTACTTTATTCTTATTTTATACATTAACGTGAAAAATATTATTCTGCAAATACATAATGTTAAAATATTTTATTAATATGAATATGATATATATTTCATAAAAGACTGTAAATCTCAGAAAAAATATCGCGTCGAGCGAAAGCAACACGCCGCTAGTCGACTTAGTCGCGTGGAGCGAAATTCGGGAAAGCATTTTTGCTGCCAATGCTTGGCAGAAGAAATGGTGCGAGCGTCAAAACCGGTTTGATGCTAGGCTTGGTGGGAAGGAGATACAAGACATAGGGCGGTATTCATAGTCCGTTCTTATATTCAAAATCGTCTTAAGCACGGACTTATATTCGCTCTCTTTGTCACACATAGATTGTGTCTGACAAAGAGAGCGAATATAAGTTTGTACTTAAAACGATCTTGAATATAAGAACGGACTATGAATACCGGCCATAGGTCCGCTCACTTCTACCAGTCGACAGCCGAGCGCACACGGACACGTGACGTCAGCGGGTCTCGGTTGTGTGCGTGTGGAGCTCTCCGGGGAAAACTGGCAGCTCTGGCCTGAGGCTAAATCGAAACACGAAAAATACCTGGCTTTGCCTAATTGATCTAAGATATCTGATATGTTAGGTAAAGGGTATGCATCTCCGACTGTTTTTTCATTTAGTTTACGGAAATCTATTACTAACCGCCATCGTTTGTTGCCATCAGCGTCGGGTTTTTTCGGCACTACCCATAACGGTGAGTTATATGGTGAAACAGACGGTTGAATAATATCCTGATCTAATAATTTATTTATCTGATTTTTAATTTCGTTTTTATGGATCGGTGGATATCTATATTGTTTTACGTTTATAGAGATGTTAACTGTCGTATTTATAGAGTGTGTGATTCTATTAGTACCTTTTAATTGATCTCCCGGTAAATAGAATATATCATTAAAATTTTCGATTATAGGTTGTATTGACTGTTTTTCTTCTTCATTTAGATGATCTAATCTTAAATTCTGTTTTAATAATTTTAATCTTTTTGTTACATTATTTGAGATTACCGAGTCTATCTTATATGTAGGGCTGTCCCTTGGGCTCGTGGTAATATCCACTGGCTCTACATCGATCTCAGGTAACTCTAGTTCTACTTCTTTTTCAGTCGTGTTTGTCACGTATGTATACGTTTCTCCCGCGTGATTCACTTTTACTATGCTATTCATTAGAAAAACACCACGTTCTAACTCTTTGTGATCTATGAATGCATTATCAATGTTATAATGTTTCGTTTGTAACATCACAGGGCAAATACTTCTACTCGGTAACGTTATTCGATTACTAAATTCTAATGGGTATCTTTGATTATTGCTAATTGTTACCGTTCGCGTTTTGAAGTTAATTTTCGCGTTTTCTTGACGCAGATATGTAGAACCTATAATTCCTTGTTCCTTCAAAGAGAATTTACTGGGCACTACATGAAATTCGTGAACTCCCGTATTTGAATGTAAGTATGCAGTTCCGAGAGTTTGTTGCTTTTCTTCGATTATGCCTTGAATTTCTACTTTTTCATCAACATACACAAGTGTATCGCGCTCTAATGCGTTAGCTTTAATGATGTTAATATCAGCGCCTGTATCTAACAAGAATCTGTCTCCTGAATTTCTAAGTTCTTCGAATGGGATTGATATAAGATTTCTTGAGGTTGTTCTGATTGTATATGTTCTTGCTCTTGTTCTAGTGATTGAATCGGATGTGCGCGACTCGATATTTGGCCTTGACGTTGCGCGCTTTTCGCTTGGCCATGGTAGTTTAAATGTGAATTATTAGTTGAATTATTAGGTAGGTTGTTAGATAAATTATTATTACGTTGATAATTCGCTTGATTATATTGATTGGGTTGGTTAAACCGGTTGGATTGATAGTTAGTGTTAGAAAAATTTTGGTTACTGTTAAATCTGCTTCCGTTCGGGTTATTATTCCGCAAAAAATTTTGCTCGCGTCTGACGTTATTATATTGGTTATTTTGCCAAGAATTTTGATTTTCACGAGAGGATTTTTGTGAATCGTAACGTTTTTTCCTACATTCGTTTTCTGTGTGTCCTATTTTCCTGCAGTAATTACAAGTTATTCGCGATGTATCGTTGAATCTATTTTGTCTAAATCTTTCTGAATGATAATTAGATGTTGTAATGTACCTAGTTGCACTTTCTATTGCGTCGTCTAACGTGTTAAATTTTTGTGATAAAAGAAGTTGTGCCGTTTGACTGTGTAATCCGCCTAAGAAATGAGTAATTAATTTATTCATTGCAAAGATTCTTAGTCCTGCTCTTGCTGTTGGATCAGGGTAATTAGAAATTGCAAGGATCATTTCAGAGTTTAATTTTCTAGTTCTAGTAGCATAATCTTCAATGGATTCATTTCTTTTTTGCTGAAGTTTATTAATTTCCACTTCCCAATGGTCAAAACTTTTGGAATTTCCGAATTCCTTTTCTAATGCTTTGCATAAATCATCAAGATTATTTATTGTATAGATTGTTCTCACTAACGCGGCATCTCCCGTTAATTTAACTTGTAAGACCGATCTAAAGAAAAATAACCTATCGTCTGGCTCGACTAAATCATTAACTCCTTTACAATCTGCTGTAAATTGCGTCACTGGAATATTTTTTCCATTAAAAACAGGTATGAGCGATAAACTATTACGGACGGGAAAATAGCTACTGTTACTCGTAGAGGATCTTCGACTTTCTAGATTTGTGCCAAAATGATCTACGCCTCGCGCTGACTCTACCGTTTCTGTTCGATCGTTCATATTGATTGTTTCTAAATTTGAGATTACGTGATTATGTTTAGAATTATTATCGCTAATATAACTAATCGACGAACTACTTTCCGAACTGTCTGTATTATAATGCGCTTTAGTGTCTCTAAAGTTTACAAAATTCATAGACTTACAGAAGTACGATGCGCAGCATATCTATGACGAGATGGTTTCACGCCGATAGTAGATATAGATGAATTGATGATGATGACATTAATGAGATGATGATGAGGGTTGACCTTTTTTCGTGCTGGCCGTCCACGGAGTCTCGTTGTTACTGTCCTTTTCCTTCTTTAGCTGCTGTGCTCGTCCAGGAGCGTCCTGATGCCTTTTTCCTCGGGGTAGGTTGTAAACTACACGTCGTGGTTTTATCGGCTAACAGACAGGATCTCAGCAGGTTGATCGAAATGTGCTCCCGTTAATTTCGTCAGGATAGCACCAAGTTATGGTTGACCTCGGTTCTTCTACTTGATAGTCTTGCTTGGCTACGAACTTTTCTCGAATTCCGGGTCTCTAACTTTCTTTCACTTGATATTAATTAACAGCAATCAGCTCAATTATAGTAAAAATTTCCGCACTTTTACACACAAACAATCCCACCGCTGCCACCAATTGTTACGAGCGTATAGCTACGTAATAGATTATTTAGAATAAGTCGGGACGCGTTTGTGGAAAAAGTCTTTATTCGGTGTTGCTGGTTTGAGCTTTGATCGAGAACTGAACTGGCGAGAATGATCTTCGTTTAAGGTGCTGTAGGAAAATCGTAGCGGCGGAATGTTTATTGGAAGGAGGCGGTTTTGTCAAAAGGAAAATATGCGTTAGGCATAGGGACAGCGTTTATGTTTATTGCAGTTATCGAAGGGTCATGTGTTTAGGATCAAGAAGGAGTAAAGATAAAAAAAGGTTCAAAGGTTCGAATAAAAAGAGTAATCTAAGAAACTATAAGTTGCGGCACGTAACAATTGACGAATCAATGACACGAGTATCGACTGTTCCGTGAATTTTAATCTCTGTCATCCTTTTGAAGAATTGTTGAAGAGGTAAACCCGGTTTTCTACAATATTTTCTAAAAATGGACATGTTATTTTTATAAGAAAATGCAGAAAACGAATCTAAAGTGTCAAAACGTCTCACGTCGTTGGTAAGATGAAGCAAGCCATGGATATTATAAGTATTGAAGGTTGGACCATAAAAAGAATCACTTCGAACAAACTTTTTGTAGCGCAAGCTCTGCAAAATTCAAGTATTGTCTTGATGATGAATTGGAAACTAAGATTCTTATTGCCACATGTGAGAATAAAAAGTGCTTGTACAATCTCTCGTCCAATACACCATACATTACAACTGGTCCTGTATAAAGCAAAAATTGACGAAATTCTGTCGCTTTATATTTAGAACACGTTTCGAGAGATCTAGGGCGTCTTGCAAAATCTGACGGACAATATTCTTTAAGATTATTAAGTCTTGCACACATAATAGAAATTAATCTTCCTGATAGTTTTGACAAACGTGAGTATTTTCCATATATCCATGCAGATAAAATTTTTTTCATGACGCCCAAACACACCAGATGCATATACTTAAAAGGTGTCTACGAAACTATTCCCATGGGAAGCATTGATAATGGACAGTTACCCTCTTTATGATGATCTTCGTCCACACATCTGATATATTCCTCATCGGTTCGAAGAGAATGACTTGTACCATTAAAGATATTGCGACCTTCACAACGTATACCAGAAACTTTATACTTGGAACAAGGATGCGAAGACACATGACTACGATGATTAAGAATAAAAGCTCGAGCTGGTGCATCAGCTATAAAACATCTAAGTCGTATTGGCACTTTATTGCCACGGAAATTAATTCCTCCGTTAGACATGATTCTTGTAATATCTGAAATAAATTCTTTCAAGAAAATATTAGGATCACGTGGTTTATGTGCACCTTTATAAACTCCTACTACTATTGGCCTTGCACACCGTACATTAACAATTCTGCATTGAATGGGCCAAATTTGAATACAACCCGATTTATCTCAAGTACATCCATCTATATTGAAATCAAGTTCTAAGTAATTAACAATAGATGCGATGGAAATATCTGAAAGATGTTGAATAATCCCTGCTTCGAGATCAAAATGAACATATTCTCCTGGTTTTACATCAGCAACTACAACACGTGTATGTGATGTATCAAGAAGTGTTCTTACAACTTTGGGCAAGGTAGAAAAGCAGGGATGTGTTCGAAGAAGAGATAATATGCTGTTACCTTGGATATGCGTTAGATTATTATCCACGAAGCAAGACGCTAAACGTTCGCGAAAAGATGGCTCAATCGAAGTATCAATAAAAGATGATACAACTGCATCACTCTCATCAAAGATAGAAGAAGAAGAAGAAGAAGAGCAAGAAACAAAAGATCCATCATCTTCCGAAGTTGCATTGCATTTATAATTACAAGTATCATTGTTATTTGTAAATAAGCCATATTCGGTAACCAACGGAATAGAAATATTTTGAACATTACGATTATTTTCATCGGCAATATTGTATTTTGAACGATATCGTAAACGGTTCTTTATTTCGAACATAACCCTACTTCGTTGTCTTACAGATAAATTGTGCAGCAATTTTCGCGACATAGACGATTTTAATTTGATTCTTTCCATATTTACGTGTCTCCTCGATGATGTCTACTGCAAGCGATGTACGTAGTTACGAATCCTGCAGAATCTCAATTACTATTATAATATTCTTTGTTCGCACTAATTACTGCCACAACAGTTGAATTCAGAATGATCGAGATAACGGCCCGTGAAAAATAGCGATAAAGTCCGTGTCACACTACGTATTGCAGACGCGGAACGGATTAGGATTGCGGATCGCGGATCGGAATTTAGCCAATCAAGACTCTTATGCTTCGTCTTGATTGGCTGAATTTCGATTTGTGATTCGCAATCCCAATCCGATCCGCGTCCGCAATACATAGTGTGACACGGGCTTAAAGCTACGACCGCTGTGACCAATCACTAGTTTTGGCCAAGCGGAATTTAATATGGATTCCGCCTAAATAATCACGTGGCGGGAAATTTTACCGCTATAATATTGTATTTGGCCTTCTTCAGTGTACAAATAATCAAAATCAATATGTTAGATAACGCAACAATATTTGAAACTTCGCATATAATTAGAAAACAATATAGTCTAAATTTAGTACGCACGTTAATTGATAATGTGAGATATTTTTTAAAATAAAAAACAACTGGAAAAGATGAAAACCGAGGCAGTCATCTTCTAAAATACGTCAGATACCACTCCATCTCATCGAACCTGTTGATTGTTATATGAATAAGCAATTTCTTTGCAAACCTCAAATATCTTAAAACGATGTTCGTTACTTGCACTTAAGATATTAACGAAACCATATACGTACAAAAGCTATTGTACAATCATATACAAAAATACTGGATGCATTAGAGAGTATTGCCGACGATATTTCTCAAAAGGGCCAGACAATTCGTGAAACTCAAAATATTTTAAATAAAATGCAAGAGTTTGAGTTTGTTTTTATGTTAGTTTTGTGGAACAACATTTTGGAACACTTTCATAAAACAAGTAAAGCTCTTCAAAATGAAAAATTAGACTTGAAAACCTGCTCCGACCTTATTCAATCATTGGTAATAATTTTAGAGGATTTTAGAGAGAAATTTGATGAATTTGAAAGTAAATCAAAAGAAATGTTACCTGATGTCGATTATAAAGAGGTTCATTCTAGAAAACGAATTAGGAAACAAAAAGTGAACGATGGTAACACGTCAGAAACCCAATTTTCCCCTAGAGAAAAGTTCCGTGTCACGGTGTTTTTGATTATACTTGACACCCTTATAAATCAATTGAGAAAAAGAGGAGAAGTTTATCAAAATGTAGCTACAAAGTTTTCATTTTTAATTGATCTTGATTTATCGGACCAAAAATGCCAAAAAGCGGTAACAAATCTGGTAAATGCGTACGTGAATGATTTACAAGATTTTAATGTTTAATCGAACTAAAACAATTCTATCTTTATATTAAGAATAAATTTAAAGAAACACAAAAGAAAAAATTTACTCATGGAGAATTGTATGATGTCTTAACATAACATAACATAACATAACGTAACGGGGGGGCGTTCCTCTTTCGAAGCCCGCGGCACCCAGACATTGTCCATTGTGCCTCCCCTCATAGACTTACTCATGAGAGACCTGTTTTCCTCCAAAAGAGAATTAGATCCCTCACCGGCAGCTCCCTGATCTGCTCGGGCCCAAGTAGTGCTGAGCCCAGCATCTTGTGTCTCAGCCCTGCATGTGCAGGACAGTCGCTGAGTACATGAAGGCTTGTTTCCTCGTCGTCTCCACATGCCCTGCACCTGGATGTATCGCTACGCCCAAGTTTGTACATGTGGTAGTTTAAGGTGCCATGACCCGTCAGTATCTGTACCGCTAACCTGGCATCTCTCTTACTCAGAGCCCTTATGCTCCAAGCCAGTTCCCTATTAAGAGTATCTCTTAACAGAGCTCTAGCCTGTCTACATTTGGACTCAGATTCCACTCTCCAGTGGCTTAGATGTTCTCTGCGCAGCCATTCTTTGATCCTCCCCCTTCCTAGACAAAAGGGGATTCCCAGAGCCGGCCCCGGTCCTACCATCGTTATTTCTGAACCCGCTCTTGCCAGCTGGTCCGCACATTCATTACCCTGGATGCCTGAGTGACCAGGCACCCAGGTAACAATGACTTCTCTTTCTTTCGCCAATTCGTCCAGAACGCCTCTGCACTCCTGAACCAACCGCGATGTTATTGTCGGAGCCCCCAGCGCTTTGATGGCCGCCTGGCTGTCCGTACAAATCCTGATGTGCTCTCCCGCTTCTTCCCTACTCCGCACTGTCTGAGCACAGCTTAGGATAGCCACAATCTCCGCTTGCAATACCGTGGCATAACTGTCGAGAGAAATGCTCTCCTTCCATCCCTCTCGATTGCCAAAGAAGCCGGCTCCGGAGCCCGTGTCCGTCTTGGAGCCGTTCGTATACCAGACATCCCCTCCACGCACTCGAGCCCCTAAGTTTCCACCTTCTTTTTCCCTCCTTTTCCACTCCTTCGGCCTCGGTATATGCACTTTAAAGCGCTTATCAGAAGCCCGAATAATAGGTATTCTGTCCTGTCGCATCTCGAATATCGGATCCAACAGAACGTCTTCTGGCAGCCTCGTATGCCAGGCTCCCTTCTTCCATTTTAGTTCGCATCTCAGACGGTATGCCGCCATTGCTGCAGCAGCCACCACTACCTGGTGAAATGGCTCGATGCCGAACATTACGCCCATCGCCGCCACTGGTGTTGTAACCATAGCACCCAGGGCCCCTCTCAAAATCAGAGCCCTGACATGCTCCAGCGCAACTTTGACTGTTTTCTTTCGCACCCTAGTCCACCATACTACGGCTGCGTATGTGAGTCAGGGGCGAAGTATGGCTGTGTAGATCCAGTGTATCATACTCGGTTTCAAACCCCAAGTCTGGCAAAGGTCCTTCTGCACATACAAAAATACTGGCACAAGCTTTTGCACCGGCTACGAAGGTGCTCCTCCCAAAGCAGTTTCCTATCCAAGATAACTCCCAGATATTTCACTGATTCGGTCGGAACTAACCTTACTCCTCCAAGAATGGGTCCCACAATGGTGTCCACCTTGTATTTACGAGTGAAGACAGTAAGACCAGTTTGTGTTTTGTGTTTTCAGTGGATTCACCGCTAAACCCGTCCTCTGACACCACTCCTCTACGACTTCCAGTGCCCCCTGTATGAGCTCTAGAAGCGTCTCTAGAAAGGGGCCTCGCACAAGTATTGCCACGTCATCCGCGTAGCCTTGTGCAGTGAAGCCTCTATCGTTCAGTGCCTTTAATAATCCGTCTGCTACCAGGCACCATAAAAGTGGGGAAAGTACTCCGCCCCGCGGGCAGCCTCTTCCCAACCAACCACAAACCTTCGCAGTTCCCAGCGAAGTCATCACACGCCTTCCTAGCATGCCCCGGATCCACTCGACGAGCTTCATCGGGACACCTCTTCTGGCGGCTTCCTCACACACTACCTCGTGCGGTGTGTTGTTAAAGGCGCCCTCTATGTCCAAGAAAGCACCCACTGTGTAGCCCTTCCTTTCCAGCTGCTCCTCAATAAACGCTACCGTCTAATGTAGAGCAGTCTCGGTGGAATAGCCCGGACGATACGCGTGCTGATTTTTATGGAGAGGATACCTCCACAGAGTTGTCTCCCTCAGATACGCGTCCACCAGCTTCTCCAATGTCTTAAGGAGAAACGATGTTAGGCTAATTGGCCTGAAGTCCTTTGCCTTGGTGTAGCTCGTTCTTCCCGCCTTTGGGATGAACACTACCCTGGCCAGTTTCCATGCGCTGGGTGTGTAGCCCATCGCGATACATGCTCTTAAGGTTCGAGTCAGTGGGCGCCCACGATCTGTTCCAGTCCCTCTTGTAGAAGAGCCGGAAAGACGCCATCCGGTCCCGCTGACTTGTAGGGCTTAAAGGTGTTAATTGCCCATTTGACCTTCTCGGGCATAACAATTTTGGCCGCCATTCGCCAATCCGCTTGTCGGGCTTTTCTGAGTGAGCCCAGCTCCTTATATGCAAATAGCTCTCCCGGCTCCCTATGGAAGCCCGGAAAGATCACTTCCAGTAGATGCTCCAGACATCGCTCTCCAGTTACCACCGTCCCATCAGGGAGTGCGATGGCTTCCAGGGTCGCATCCGGGTTCCTAGCGAGGATCCTGCAGATTCTTGCCGTTTCGGGCATTCCCTCCACTTCCTCGCAAAACTTCCTCCAGCTTTCCAGTTTCGCCCTAACCACAGAGTCTCTATACTCTTTCTGTGCCCTCCTATAGAGCTCCCAGTCGGATTGGCGGCCCGTGTTCCTAGCTCTATTCCAGGCCCTGCGAGCCGCCACTCTGAGACCCTGCAGTCCAGGGGTCCACCAGGAAGTTCCTCTACTATTTGTAACCGCCCTTTCGGGGCAATTACTTTCGTAGCAGTTTACCAGAGACCTCTGCAAGTAGTCCACACAGGTCTCCAGTTCGTCTTCTGTCCCGTGCCTTTTAGGGAAGTCTCTGAGACTACTGGCCAGGTCTTCCCTATAAGAGTCCCACTTGGTTCTTTTCGGGTTCCTAAATTTGACCTCCTTCCCCTTAGCCTTATCTATCCTAAAGGTGATCTGCCTGTGGTCCGAGAGCGAAGGCTCCGTCGAGACCCTCCATTCCACTACCTCCTGTATCAACTGCCTGGAACAGACAGTGATGTCGAGCACTTCTCTTCTCGTTATAGTGCAGAAGGTGGGCTCGTCTCCCGTGTTGAGAATCTCCGTGGATGCTAGGAACTCCAACACTTTCCTTCCTCTTCCGTTGGTGTCCGAGCTTCCCCACACAGTGTAATGCACGTTAGCGTCACATCCCATGATCAGAGGAAGCCGCTTCTCTTGGCAGTATTCTGCCAGTTTTATCACCGGTGCAGGCGGCACTGCCTCCCCCTCGTCATGCGAGAAGTAGGCCGAGCAAACGACCATTTTCCTCCTGTCACCGGAGTCAGCAGTGAAATCCACTTCTACAGCCGCAACGTCCTTGCATCAGTGATATGCGTGTTTGCTTCTCAGCTTGTTGCCTGGCCAAAACAGCCAAAGCCCCTTTGCTGTGATGCAGATTAATCTGGGTGAAGGCCACCCCTCTCGATCCCGCCATTTAACTACGAGATCGTTTTAGGGGGCTCCTCCTTATCTCCCCTTACCCCCCCCCCCCCCTTGGGCCCCACTTACCCAAAAGGCAATTCTATCGAGCCCAAAGAATGGTTTGAAGTCCAGCGTCCTCAATTTGAGGACACTAGACTCCGGGACGCCGAAAACTAGATTCCCACCTTCCTTGGTGGCCCCTACTCCCTCCGCGAACACCTTCCAGTTTCCGGTGACAAGATCCGGGTTCTGCCTTTTCAGCCGCTTCAAGACCGTGGCCGCGCCCTCGGCAGGTCCCGGGACCCAAACCACCGCCCTGTGCTGCCTTTGAAGCGCCCACTGCCCACCACCTTGAGCCTGGCGCTCTCCCACGGAGTGATGCCGCCGATCCGCTCCACGAGCCAGCCCAGCGACGTTTCGTCTGCGCATCTTACCATCGCCGCCCCACTCCTTAGAGAGGTGCCGTGGAATCTGGGCACCGGACCCTCTTGGATCCCGTCGATCTCTTTCGAGACCGCACCCCTCAGCAGAGTTAACTGCTCTGCAGTGATCTCTGTCTCGGGGTAGCCTTCCGCCTAAATCACCCTCGCCAGAGGGTCGGCAGTGTCCGCATAGGCATGGTGCCCATCATGAGCCCTTTGCCTTTTCAACGGGCGGCCGCCCGATGAAAGGGTTTCATTGGAGCCCTTCCGACGTTTACCGTCGGTGTGCCCCTTCACCACCTCCACCGGCGTACAAGAGGGAGCCACGGGGAGAGAGCGAGCTCCTTCCGGAGCCTCTGCTCTCATCCGCTTCGCCCTCCTTCTTTCGGCCCGCACCGGTTCTTTTTAAAAGGAGGTGAAGCCTCCTGCCGCGCAGCGGCTTCACTTCCGGAGCCCTTAAGGGTCCCGTCCGTCACCGCCGTCCCAGCCCCTTCCCTCGGAAACCCGTCACGCGAGCCCTCCCGATCTCCCACTTTGTCTTCTGAGTTTAGGTTGTTAATTTCCATTGTGGTTCCACGAGTAGCTAGGGAATTACACGGTCCGCCCACGCAGAGCCCCGCATGCGTGGGTAAGGCTGGATACTCTGGGGTTTCGTCCGGTTCCCCAGAGGCATCGTTCGCGACACTGCTCCCCCAGTGACATGCAGCCATCGCCACGATGGCTTACAACTTGGCTTGCGGAGCTGGTCCGCGGCAACGGTTTTCCCTTACCCTCCACGGGGTCTTACTTTCGTGGGGCCAGGTTATAACCGCCACTACCCAGCAGCACTGAGTCCTCTCAGAGGGCTCACACCTACTGGGCGTCCTCCTATCCGTCACTTTGGAGACGCGCCCGGTGGGTGGCTCAACCCCCGGGTGTATGATGTCTTGTTATCTGATAATGTTCAAAGCGTATTTCCAAATGTAGAGGTAGCCCTTTGAATTTTTCTTACATTAATGATAACCAATTGCTCTGCAGAACGTTCGTTTTCTCATTTAAAACGATTAAAAATGCCTCAGCAAACTACAATGGGTCAGGATAGGCTTTCTGCGTTATCAATTTTATGTATAGAATCCGACATTTTAAGGCGTTTTAATTTTGATGATATTATTAATGAGTTCATCAATAATAAAATGCGAAAAAAATTTTTATTTAAATTGACGAAAAGGCAGCATATTGCATTTTTTATTTTTATTTAATTAATAATTGTTCTGAATGTTTCTAAGTTCATTAGTTATAGTAGTAGTATTTAGATATAGTAGTAGTAGTTTCTTAGTTATTTTCCCAACAAAAAAATAAAAACACAAAAAAATTTAAAACATTAAAACAACAAAAAAAGAAACTTTATCGACGGGTTTCCACCTTGACGCGGTGATGAAGCTTGGATTCCAATGACTCCAAAATTCTCTTCTATAAATCGAGGAACAAAACTAAGAGAGACCCATAACCCATAACACATAACTTTAAAAAAAAATGCAAAGCTGTGGCTAATAAATGATTTTCTATTTTAAAATGCTCAGACAAATTCTAAAAAATTTTTAGAATATTAGTGTCCTGAAATTTACACATATTTTTAGCAAAATTACATTATTCAAAAGATATATCGAATTCTATTTAATAGCATAATTTCTCTATAAATACCCTGTGAAACGCATTTGCGATATTAATATATTAAAAAATTATATTATTTTAAAAACAAACTATAGTTATTATAAAAAAAAATAATAAAATGAATGAATAAATTAAATTATTTAATTTCTGATCAACGATGTGTTTGGTGCAAGAGAGGGAGAGGGGGCACCAGACTTACTAGTGCCTAGGGGCATGTCGAAGTCTTAATCCGACCCTGTATCTGTTCGAACAGACTTTGCTGACTGGGTGAATGTATACTACGTATATATATACCCACACATACAAACACATAAACACACACTTAAACACATAGATATTTACACTAATAAACCTATACATAATGCATATACATATAATACATACATTAGATTTAGTTATTAAATTATAAAAATTAGATTAACTTTCCATCTAATTCATTAAACATCTGGTTTAAAAAAATTAAAAATATATTGAGAGGTATATGTTTATATTTATGTTATATAAATGTTTATACGTATTTGTAGGTGCAGTTCAATTAAAATACCCGCAAGCTACCGAGCACGAAATTTTGGAACCAATTAAATCATGGCTTCGTCATGCAACTAAAAAAATAAAAAAACTGAATGCTGCACAATAAAATATTCAATACTTTTTTAAATATTTTGTTCATGTGTATAATTTATACATAATATTAGCAATTTTATGTATAAAATAATATGTATTTAATATTATTGATATTAAGTTATAATATTTAGTAATATTAAGTTTATTAATTTAAATCTAACACTGTCCCAAGGAGAACAGAAAAGTCAAAATAATATCAATATGATGTCATATTGACCGAATTTACGTCATTTTTTGGTCTTAATAAAAATTTCGATCTCAAATGACTTAAAAATGACTTTATATTGACTTCTTTTTTATTGTGCCTTTTTTGATTTTTAAAAATATGATGTTTTTTCGACATAAAAAAGTATGATATAAGAATATTCAGAAAAATGTGTGTATGACCATTCAGATATAATAATCTTCAAGAGTTAACTTATTGAGAAAGATACCTTGTAGTATGGAAAGGGAAAACGGTCTGCTTCTTGCGCAGTCAGTCGAAATCAGCGAGCAAGATAGAACAACGATAAAAACAATTAAAATTTTTTGGGAATTTCGGTATTTATGTAAAGTCAGTTGCTGTGGTTTTAATGTCTGTAAAAATGTAGGATTAAGAATTTTGTGTTCATAGTCGAGACAAAGCGAGACCTACACATGCGCGTTCGGTTTCATGTTCCGCGGCGTGCTACGTGCTCTACATCATAGTATCACTGCTACGGCGTCGTAATCGGAAAAGACGTTGTCGCGTACAGCAGAGTTTCGTGTTTTCTGTAATTTTGGAAGATTATTTGCATCATAACATTAATTGTGGAAAATTTCGTTAAGTATCAGTGTTCGACTTTTCTAGACTAGTACAAGTGAGCAACATTGAAGACGTTAAAGTGTGAGGTTAAAACAAAATGTCGAAAGAATTTCAGACTAAAGAGGTAAGTGAATTCCAATTTTTTATTTTCTTTTTTGGCATCTAGACTGAGTGTTGTAGATAAAATTAAAATTAAAATCGTCATTTTTTACCATATCTTATTTTTATCTATACTACAAATAAAATTTACAGTAGCAAACTGGAATTTTAAATGGATTATTTTTTAATTATATACATATAATAATATTCATATATATTTTGTTTTGGGCCATATATTAGATATAGTTATGAAAAGAAAATATGCTGAGGCTTCTAAAGCCAATGCTAAACGGTTATGTGAAGCTGAAATTGAAGATCAGTTGATTGAGGTAGAAAATGTATTAAATGAATTAGACGAAGCACGCTGTAATCTTTTACCTGCTATACATATTGAAAGCAATAATGTTCAGGATAATGACTTAATTAAGTGCAGCTAACTTCTTTGGATATTTATTTATCTTCTACAATAAACTTTTCATATATATTTGCATTTATTTCTTTATGTTTTGAAGGTCAGTTATCTTAGCGGACATATTCTTGATGATTCTGATCAGTGGAATGCTGCTAGTTGTCTCATGTCTACTATATTGCACAATGAGCTTGCAAGACAAGTTAGCTGGAAAGGAACTGGAGGAGTGAAAATCTCTTTTTATGGAACAAGGCTTAAAGAGGCTTTGTTTTGTAAGTATATCTTTAGTGTTTATAGTATTTTTCCTTATTTTTTTAAGATATTCAGATCTCTGATCATTAATAAAATATGCCGAACATTTTCTTCTCGCGAATCATATATTAATACATAATTATAAATCTTGATCAAATATTATATTTTCGTTGAAAAATGTAATAATATAATATTCAATTATTTTAATTGAAATATTATATTTAATAAATATTTACAATTGATACATATATATATACCTCTTTATTAAAAAAAGCAAAGAAAATATTTTATTATATTTTATTTTTTTACATTTTATTTATTAACATAACTTATCAAACATGAGTAGTAGATGCAGAAAGGTAATTTAAAGCCAAAAGATTATATTTTTTTCATTTTTTCTATTTAGGTGCCATAAGGGATTGTTTCAAAAATCAATCGTTAAAGAATGCTGAAGATTCCATAAAACGCTGGCTGAATACTTCTGGTCAACGTAAATAGACCAAAATAATACATATCTTTATTATTTTATTTAAATATCTTTAATATTTTGTTTAAATTGGAATAAATACAAAAATATCTTTCATATCTTTAATATTATGTTTAAATATCTTTCATATTTTGTTTCCATTATTTCTGGTATTCTGGTCTTTTTAATATTACACAGTTTTTGTTCAGAATTGCACAATTTTATTTTGAATTTTTTGTTTTTATTCTCTTTCTCGTATAGATGTTTTTATATATATATACAGGGTGTCCCATTATAAAACATCCACGCAAATTACTCCGAAGATAAGAGTGATAGCAAAAAATGACCTTAACAAACGTTGTAGGATTAAAAGGGGGCCAACTGAGGGTGACCTTGACTTTGACCTCGCAGTTGATTTTCAAGGTCATTTGAAGGTCAGAGTAATTTTTTAAAATGGAAACCCCTATATTTGATTCCAAAATCTAATAGCTGGTGTCAAGAGCTTTTCAAAACACTATAATGAAGTTATTTTTCATTAAGTACTTGTCGAGTTATGAGGCTTGTAAATTATAGTATTTTGACATAAAATACAAAATATCTTGTAAAACATTCAATTTTTGGGAATCTTACCTTAATACTTTTATGCATAAAATAATGAGACGAATCAATTGGTATAAAAAAAACACATAGTTGCTTTCAAGAAAAAGTATGCAGTTGCATGTTGCAAACTACTATATATATATATATATATATATATATATATATATATATATATATATATATATACAGGGTGTCAATTAAGTCCCGGGACGGCTGAATATTTTCTCATGTAAGGTATTTTTGAAAAAGGTCAAGGTCATTTCTGAAGTAATTTTTAACGAGAAATTCAACGGTGACCTTCAATTTGACCTTGAGCTTGACCTTCAAGGTCATTTCAAGGTTAGATTAGGTTTTTTAAATAAAAACCCCTATTTTTGATTCCAAAATCTAATAGCTGGTGTCAAGAGCTTTTCAAAACACTATAATGAAGTTATTTTTCATTAAGTACTTTTTGAGTTATGAGGCTTGTAAATTACAGTATTTTGACATAAAATACAAAATATCTTGTAAAACATTCAATTTTTGGGAATCTTACCTTAATACTTTTATGCATAAAATAATAAGACGAATCAATTGGTATAAAGAAAACACATAGTTGCTTTCAAGAAAAAGTATGCAGTTGCATGTTGCAAACTACATATTTTTTCTTGAAAGCAACTATGTGTTTTCTTTATACCAATTGATTCGTCTTATTATTTTATGCATAAAAGTATTAAGGTAAGATTCCCAAAAATTGAATGTTTTACAAGATATTTTGTATTTTATGTCAAAATACTGTAATTTACAAGCCTCATAACTCAAAAAGTACTTAATGAAAAATAACTTCATTATAGTGTTTTGAAAAGCTCTTGACACCAGCTATTAGATTTTGGATTAAAAAATAGGGGTTTCTATTTAAAAAACCTAACCTAACCTTGAAATGACCTTGAAGGTCAAGCTCAAGGTCAAATTAAAGGTCACCGTTGAATTCCTCGTTAAAAATTACTTCAGAAATGACCTTGACCTTTTTCAAAAATACCTTACATGAGAAAATATTCAGCCGTCCCGGGACTTAATTGACACCCTGTATATATACATATATATATATATATATATAAATAATATATGATTATATAGTTTTTATTTTATTTCAAAGATTTTTTATTTAATATAACTTTGTTTATTCCAACAAAATTAAAATTTTATTTTTGTTTATTCCAATTAAAGTAAAATTTTTTTAGTTTAATATTAAAAAATCAGAATACATATTATTAATTTTGTATAAGTGAAAGAAAAATATGATTGTTTTGATTTGTGTTTAAAAGAGAGCTACTTTTTTTATTTATAAGGTAGATTACTGTGCAATAAGACTATGTTAAGTGACCTCTGTATTATCTGTAATCTGTATACTTATACGCATAATGAGGATTTATTATTGAAAAAATAATGTATAAAACATA
This sequence comes from Linepithema humile, assembly GCF_040581485.1. Taxonomy (NCBI): domain Eukaryota; kingdom Metazoa; phylum Arthropoda; class Insecta; order Hymenoptera; family Formicidae; genus Linepithema; species Linepithema humile. Next base: position 14,309,258 of record NC_090133.1, read on the forward strand.
TATTAAATAAATGCATAATAAACAATTAAATATAATATTGATTACTCTTTTAATATTTTATTACTAATTCTGAATGGTGAAAAGAACGTCAAAATTATGTCATGATATTAATATGACGTCATGAAAATATCAAAAATTTATGCAATTTGACGTCATTTTGACAAACTAAAATTTGATTATATTTTGATATCATTTTGACTTTTCTGTTCTCCTTGGGGTGACTAGTGCAATTTTGAAATGTACAAGACGTATCTTTAGTTTTCGTTTTTATATATACAAATTTTATTTTTATTGTGACTATTTTTACATTATATAGTAAATGAAAAATTTAAAAAAAGTTACATATTTTATAATAAAATGTGCTTTAAATGTACTATTATTTATATTACTTATACGTACTTTACCTTTTTTGAAATGTGCCTATTTCTTAAAATAATAATGTAATATAATAGAAGCTTTTATCTTTAGAAATTTTGCTAATAATCTTTTCTTTATGCTCATAAAGGTACTTACATGTCAAATGTCTATATAAAATATTTGAAAAAAATATGTATTTTGAAAAAATGTTTCAAAAATTGTTTTAATAGTTTTAAAGGAGTAATAAAAAGTAGTAATAAAACAATATTTTAATAGTGGTGTCATTAAAGCGAGATTGTCGTAATTTTAAAAAATATAAATAATAATTAATATGAAACTTTTCGAGAGAGAAAGAGAGAGACGTTACTTATTAAGATTACTGTTTTATTGCTTCCTTAACTTAAAACTAAACAATTTTTGTTTAAATCTTTTAAAAAAATATATTTTTTAAAGACATTTTAAATAAATATTTAAAATAGATATTTTTCTGGGTGGTATTTATAGCCCGATTTTATATTTAGAATCGTCTTATGATTTCATTCAACTAATGAAATAATGTTGCGCATCCATTTTGTTGATTGAATGAGGTTTTAAAATGATTTCGAATATAAGATCGGATTATGAACACCATCCTATATTCAATAATTTTATTTGGATTTTATCTGGATAAAAAAGATATCCAGGGGACATTGTTGGGATCTAATTTCTAATCATATGTAGGATATCCCAGAGATTTATTTTTGGATGACCTACGGATATCTGAAAAGCGGACATTCGGATATTCCGTAGGATGCCCTACGGATATCCTACGGCTTTGTACAGACATCCCAGGGATATCTGAAAATCCTTTACATTACATCCCACGGACATCCGTAGGATGAAATTTTGTGGGATATGCATACATACATACGCAAATATGAGATGTATGATAAGCGGGCTCTAGCTTGTCGTACTAAGGCACTATAAACGTGAGTATTCTCACGTCTGCGTCATTTTCGCTCCATTCCCCCACTCCTTGCCCTCTTACCCTTTTAGCTTTTTAGCTCGCCGTCGCTGAGCTAAGAAGTTTATGGTGATTAGGCGAGAGGGCAAGGAGTGGGGGAATGGAGCGAAAATGGCGCAGACGTGAGAATACCTACATTTTTAGTGTTCTAACCTTACTACGCTATTATCTTTTGCCGCAAGACGGCTAAAAAGCATTTTCAGCTTGTACTTGTATTTCGAAAAGCTATTATAAAAGAGTAGGGATTTTCAAAAATAACTCGATGTTTTACATATCGAGTAAAAGAAAAAAACTCATAAAAGTGTCGATTATAGTAGATATACTAGGGGAGTTCTAACCCAGAAGCAATGAGGGGAGTGCGGGTGAAGAGGGGAAGAGTTTGAGAGGAAGGAGGTAATGACGTCATCGTTTTGGAGGAGAGGGGGTAATGTTTTCTTAGAATTGGAGGGGGTAATGTTTGGTATCAGATTACTCATCGCTATTTTTAAAACAAAAGCCCTTAGCAACAGGCAGCCGTCATCGCTATTTTTAGAACAAAGGCCCTTAGCAACAGGCAGCCGTCATCGCTATTTTTAGTGCCGTGTGCGGGTATATAAAGCAAGTGAAAAAGAATAGGAACCATCAGTCGTTCGAAATCATTGAGATAATTACTAGTTCGCTGTAACGTTTACTAGCAACGATGTTTTACACCATGTCAACCGTGAATAATCAGATCAACGAACAGCAGGGTGCGAAGAAGCTGAAATTATCCAACGAGTAAGTCGATTTGTTTCTTTAGCTACATCTTTAAACTTAATTGTTATACTTTTAAACTCACAATTTCTTTTTTCACAGAAAACAAAAATGTAATTCACCAAAGATGGAAAAAGAATCATCTAGGATCTTGGGTAGAAGATATTATTTGACGAAGACTGAGTACAAGTATCTCGGAATCAACGTCTCAACGCCGAGCCGTGTGGAAATCGCTCTCGGTGACAACCATGGCAAGGAGCTACGTCTATCATACGGCGTATGGAAAAAACTCATGAATCAACGGGGCATCATCGCCAGCTTCTTTAAGAATGATGTGGACAAAGCACCGTTGGACACTCTCAGACCGTTGGACACTGCACGTTAGTTTTGGAAAAATTAACAACCTAAAAGTAATGCGCCTGGCAACATCAGCATTATGTTTAATCATGTCAAGCCGAACCGCGTGTAACATGTTTGCACTTGAATATTGTGTAGACTGCATCAATCATTCGTTGAACAACGTCACCGGTATGGTTGATGTCAAGTTCGCACACTTTTCAGAAATCGCGAGGACCCCGATCACGTGACTATTCGCAAAAGCGATTTATTCGATAAGAATAATATAATTAATTGTGAACTGGTGACTCAGGTCTTTGCGGAGTTGTAACAATTGTGTATTACATATTAATAAATATTATTTCAATTGTAATTAAAATTTCTTTTTTATTTTTCCGTCTCATCTTATCCACTATACTGACTTATCCTACAACGCGCGCATCAAGTTACTGCTGGAGCAGTCGCTCCTAAGTTCGGTGAATGATTCCTAACAATTTCATTTTATACATCTTTAACTGTCTATAGTATACCATAAACTTATTTCTAACTTAAAGATGAGAGAAAGGTAAAAAAGCGCTATAATATATTTTATAAAAAAATTTATTTGGAATATATATTTTAAATTAGCTGTGATAAAATGTAACGAGTTACATTAAAAGAATTATTAAAAATATAATAATGACTTTAAGTCTAAGCTTAATATGTACACACAGAAAAATACATACTGTATTTACCCACTAAACAAAATTACGTTTCAGAAATGTTACAACAATATCACATTGTGGCAGTGTAACGTTTGCCGGTATATCTCAGAAATATCTACTGTGATGTTCCGACAATGGTAAAATTCAAAAAACAGAACATTATTAAAGAGATCTGTACAAGTCCATCTAAAATTCATCTAAAGAGCAAGATTGAAGTTATAATTATAAATATTAATTATATTATTAGTTATAAGAATATTAATTATATTATAGCTATAAGAATACTGCATAACTGAACAATGCATTGAACAAATAAGCGAAGAGATAAGAATAACATAAGCAAAGGCAGATGAAATAATTTTACGGGAGATTAAAAGGCAACAACGGAAGCAAGTCGGCTTTGTCCAAAAAGGTTACCAGACACCCATCTTATTCGTCGGCTATCTTCTATAAACGAAAATGAGCTGCATATCAACTTTCAGCCAAACGATATTCCAACGTATTAAGAAGTCGATGTGACGATTAAAAATCTATGCGATACTCTCGAGGGCCTACTCCCCACCACAAGAGGACCAACGTACATCATCGCTCGCGAGACAGTTCTCTTCCATCAGACTCACTGTTAAGTCAGATTAAATTCTATATACTATTTTTCTCTGCATTGTCCAGTTGAAATCACTGAGTTATCCAGTTCATATTTAGCAGTGTAATATCTGCAATATTAAGACGTATCTATAAGGCTTTGCTCTTAATTAAAATTAGGTGAGCTAATTTAATCTATTTTTATTTTATTTTATTCGTATCCTTTCACACGATAGATCATTACCTCCTGTATCCCTAGTAAACCCGGTGAATGCAGGGTGACTAAAAAATAAGGAGGCATTTCAAATTTCGCGCTAATAGTCGATATTACAGAATTCTCTACACACGTCTAGTGACCAGACGTAATACTACGAAACATGTCAGTAACCCAAAATGTCCTATGTCACGTCCCGGCGCGGTGGCGGTAACACGTAGTGTTCGCACCTTTACGCGAGACTCAATCGGTAAGACTCACGGATCAATGAAGTAGTAAAAGATCAGAGAAGAATATGAAACATAAATGTTGTAATTTAATATAAAAATCGTAACCAAAACCGCCTTCTAATGGATAGCGAATTCGAATGAGAAATCGTAAGGGAAGCAGTATCGCGTTGATATTTTTTTGTTCCTTACGCGAGCAGCGTATATGAACGATAATTAGGACCGTATTCTAATGAATAATAAATTCAAATAATAAATCGTAAGGAAAGTAGTATCGCATTGATATTTTGTTGCTCCTTACGCGAACAGCGTATATGAACGATAATTAAAATCGTATTCTAATAAATAATAAATTCAAATAAGAAATCGTAAGGAAAGCAGTATCGCATCGATATTTTGTCGCGACTCTGCAAAACTGATCATAAAAACTTTCTCCGTTTTTAGCGAGATTTTGCATATAATTAAGGTACCTGTCTTCGCATTCGTGACACTCGGAAATCGGTTAAATCAACGCGAGATAGCGATGGCAAATAATGCAATGTAATCTTGGGCGGCGACGGCCGACGGATGCGAGTAGTATATGGCAGGTATGGGGCGTCACAACAAACCCCCACCACCTACCCCATATTTGACCCACTGACCTACATTTGGTCTGGCGTCAAAACAAATGACGTCACAGGGAGGGGAGGGGAAAAAGATGGCGGCAGTGGGTCCAACATGGCGGACGTCTACAAGATGGCGGCTGTTGACAAGATGGCGGCTGTTGACAAGTGATTTTTATTTTTCGGAATTGAGAAAATCCAAGCTGGGTTCGAACCTGGATCGCTGGATTTCTAGTCCTGGTCCTAGTCTGCTGGGCTACCTATACATCTAATGATAGTAAAATGGTGTGTCGTATTTATGGCTATGGGACCTGGCAGGGAAGGGATGTATATATGGTGGGACCGCGTCTATATGATGTACCCCGGACTCTCTGGCAGGTATGGAACATGTAAACAAACGGCGTCGCACAGTCGCCTCTAGTCTGCGAAGGGAAGGGATGTATATATGTTGGGGCCGCGTCTATATGAGGTACCCCGGACTCTCTGGCAGGTATGGAGCATGTAAACAAACGACGTCACACAGTCGCCTCTAGTCTGCAAAAGGAAGGGATGTATATATGTTGGGGCCGCGTCTATACGAGGTACCCCGGACTTTCTGGCAGGTATGGAGCATGTAAACAAACGACGTCACACAGTCGCCTCTAGTCTGCGAAAAGAAGGGATGTATATGTGCTGGGGCCGCGTCTATATAAGGTATCCCGGACTCTCTGGCAGGTATGGGACATGTAAACAAACGACGTCACACAGTCGCCTCTAGTCTGCGAAGGGAAGGGGCGCATTTATACTGGGACCGCGTCTATATGAGGTACCCCGGACTCTCTGGCACGTATAGCGAACAAAAGAATGACGTCGCAGCGACGAATGATCATGCGACTTTTAGTTTGATATTTGGTGTGATGGTTAAGGGGTCGAGCGCGCGATATTGCGTGAACGGGGTGAGCGTCAGCCACCCGTTTTCGCAGATTGAGCGTGCTGTGAAAATTGACGATGGCGAGTGGAGCGTGCAGGAACATGCGAAAAGGGGAAGGAAACGAATGCAAGAAATGAAATACAAAATCGTTTATTTGGAATTTTTTTTTTTAAATACATAATTGAACATTACAGTCAAAATATAAAAATATTTTATTCGACTTACTGAATACATTCTAAAAATATTATTTCAAAGCGCGCATCGAGAAATGTTAAATATATGAAAAAAAAAATGTTTTATTTAAAATTTTTAAAAATACATCGTTGAATATTACAACAAGTACTAGTAGGTAATTTCGTTTGCTCATTCTTTTTGCAAAGAAAAATTTTGCGATATAAGCATACTATTAGTCTGTCGTTTTGGTTATAATCATCGGTGAAAAGACGAAGAAATTGCTGAAGGCTGTAACCAAGAGACAAATAGTAAAGAAACACGCAGCAATATTGACCGCATGTTTGCGAAAAAAATCCTTGTAGCTGCTCGGTGTTCCATCGATACGTGATGGAATTTCGTCGAAGTCGCAGATGAAATCGTTGATCCGAGTGTGGCGGGATTCCGTAACTATCGAAATATGTGCCGGTACCATGCTCGTCGATGTAAAAGGCGACCCAGTGTCTTCCGGGGCGGTCATGTTCGTCTGTATTAGCGACAATGGCTGTCGACCTCGTCCACACCCTCGGTAGTCTGTCGGCAGGATAGACTCCCGCATATCTGATATTGAGACGATGCAACGCGTGTAAGATTTCCAACGAATTCATTTGTCGCGTAACAAGACGGTGCTCGCGTGCGAGGAATTATTTGTATAGTAGAGTCGCAGGGGTTTACCTCCTTACGCAAAGAGTAGACGTTCTCGAATGATTGTGTGTTAACGGGGATGGTTTGTTGAGCGTAGCTATCGGTAGGATATTCTTCTTCTTTCTTTACGTACGGTGTATCTTTTGCAATGTAATAAAGTGATTGATTCTTCTCTTCTTCTTCTTCTTCCGTCTGTTCTTCTTCTTCTTCCGTAGCGTTACGCCACGCTTCAATATTGCGAATTATATCAAGATTTTTATTCTTTTTCATAAAAACAGCACTGTCGGTTTTTTCGCTTACGCTTCAATTCTCATGAGAAAAAGCATCGCAGCTCGAAACGATGCTACACTCGCTGCTAGTGTTTTGAGTGACTATCCAGCGTTTCAATTTGCAAGCGTTGCGTAACGCGCAAAGAAATTTGTCTGTAGAGCAAAATCGAAAGCCGTGGTGAAAGCACCGATGTCCGCTCTCTTTGACTTCTGGCAAATTTTTAAATGCCGGAGAAATTCCTTCTAGATTATATACGTTTCTGGAAAGTAGACGCCTCAGATAGTGTGCCTTTTCCTGCCCCCTGCTATAGATGTAGCGCGCTCGACGTGTTATTTCACGTAGTTGTATTACGAAACATTTAAGATCAGTTTCACCATCGAACCACTCGATTCCGTGATAATTTCGCGAAAGCCAGTTGTTTTCTCGTCTCGATTTATCGGGTAAATCGTCAAAGGGATAGGGAGGCGTCATAATCCAGTGTCCGATGATTGGTGAGTTAATCGCAACGACAGCTACTTCTTTCGGAATAAACTTCTCGGCGGCATCGCGGAAACCCTGTATATCAATGACTATATCCATAGTTATGTCCAAGTACTCACTCTTTATTTTCAAACGAAGCGACGACGTTCGTGTCTCGAACAGGACTGAATCTGTTTCCGCTGCTTCACACGCCATTTAAGAAAACAGACGTGAGGGAAAAATGTGTGTAGTAGTAGTGGTGGGAGGCGGGGGTTTGGCGTTATAAAAGTCTAACCGGCAAAATCGACGATAACTTGTCGAGAGGAGTCTATTTCTAGAATGTTATCGAACTCTGCGTAAACGATACAATTAACAGTCGCGGTAAGCGCCTTTTCAAATTTCACTTCTAATCGCAAACTACCATGTTTCACGAGATTCCAATGTCCGGCGCAATGAGCGGACAAGTCGGGGGTAAGATCGAAAGCGAAAAGAGTGTAGCCCTGGCCATAATCCTCTCTACTTATAGAATTTCCCTCGTTCAAGAAGTGAATGCCGGTTCCCGAGAAGAGCGTGTGGTAGGCTTCGACGTAAAGGCCTTCGTCTTTCGAGAAGTTTGGTTGTAACGGTCTACTGGGAATTTGCATACCATCGGCATACAGAGAAAAGAAATTTATACCGTAGTTTTTGAAATTAAACGGATTCAGTTTTTTATCACCATTAAACGCTCTGTTATCGACAAAACCGACTATTACACGTTTTGGCAGTTGTCCGAGTATTACATTATCTATCGATTCCCCTACGAGTCCAGCGTGAATCGTAAATGTTTTAACCTCGACTTTTGTGAGAGGATATTTGGCGGTGGTTTTACTCAACATTCTCGCATGCGAGAGTAACACACCAGGGCTTATCTTTGCTCTTCTAATGAGCAGACTAGCGTCTAGAAGGCGTATTTTTGACAGTGAATTAGATTCCATAAGGCAAAACGAATCTTTCGAGCAAACGAGCCTCATTCTAACTTCCACCCCGTTGATTAAGAATTTATCCTGATTGAAAACGTCGCAGAGAAGATGGCCTATGAGATCTAGCGCCTGTTCGTCTCGAATGTAACGCGAGCGTCTCACGAGAGCCTGATTTGGAGTTTGCGACTCTAGGAGGGCGTCCATTAAACCTGGGGTATCCATATCTCACAGACAGCAGGTCAGATGGGAGTTTTTTGCGGGTGAAGAATAATTTAATAACGCCTCGATGTAAGCCCGATACGCGTAAGCGTTGTTTGGGGGCGACACGAGTTTTTGATTGAAATATATGTCGATTTGGTTGAACATGGAATGCAGTAAATGATTTACAGGGCCTACTTTGAATTCGGGGGTGCCAACGGCGGTACCACTTCCTGCTAGGGGGGAAGATTCTACGCGTACGCGAAGGCTCAGCATGGTGTGCGTGAGATCTAGATAATCTTCTCCATGACCGGGTATGACGAATTCTATAGGCGCGTCGTCCGCGAGCGACGTTACGGGTTTGTAATAAATCCATTGCAAACTCTCGATGCTGGTTTGTGTGAGTGGTAAAGAAAAGAGATCGAGTTCACTTTTTAAACACTCGTTTGAATGTGTATGAAGAAAGGACATGCTCCGTAAATTCCTAATTCACGCACTGATTAAGAGAATATGTCGGCTACACTACGTTTCTTGACTCGACGACGCCTCGTGGTGCCGGATGGCTTTTTGCTGTTGGTCTTTCTAGCCGCTGTGCAAATTTTCTTTTTTTTCTTCGTGATTTTCCTTCGCACGCTGTTATTTTTCGACGATTTCTTTTTGCTCGTCTGACGATGAGGACGACGACACTTAGGAACCGCGATGCGTCTTTCGTGACTGAAGAAAGGAAACTGAAGCGCGGCTGTTTTCGCTGATACTTTATAACCTGTACCCTTCATCAAGCTGGTTATTTTTTCTTGGGCTTTTCTTTTGAGATTTCCACTCGATTCCTTGAAACGAGATTTGACCGCCTCCTTGAACGGTGTATTATTTTCAACATCCTCCATCACGCTAATGCCGGCGCGTAAAGCTTCTTTACCAACCGCTCGTACACCTTTACTCAGATAAGGAAGCGCCCTCCTGAATAATCCTCCAAGAAAACTACCGATTCCGTGTCCTCGTTGATAGGGTGCTCCGACGAAAACTCGTGTGATTCCTTCACTCCGACCTCCGTTTTGTATATCGTAATATTCATGGTCCTCCGGTCTAGTCATAGCGTGCGGCTTTTCCGACTGATTTTTTCTTACTGGAAACGTCTAAAGTGCAACGTCACCGTCAGCGTTCCTGATTGGAATGGTATTCTTTTTCCGAATTGATCTTTTATATCTATTTCAATCCTACGAAAATACGTTTGTCGTAATGGTATATAATGCGGGACGGAGAAATGTTTCACCTGATTCGCTCCGTACGCGTAATAATGACCGTAATGCTGCAGCTCGACCGGTACTATTCGAAGAAGTGGAGTTTGCACATCGCCGGTTATATAAGGTTCACAAATATCATAATAAACAAAGAGTTTATCGGGAATACCGCGCAGCAATCCGTGCGGTTTGAGAGTATAGAAATTTTCAGCGCGCCCTCTTTGTTCTCTTTTAAACCCGAGTTTGATAAAAGGTGCTGTAAAAATATCTTTGGAATTAGGATTAGTTGCAGTAAGTGTTGTATAGAATTCGATTTCACTAGTCATTAGGGCCCCACCGCAACCGAGTATTCGTAGAAGATTATCGGAAACGTTCATATGATGAACCAGATTGCATTTATTTTCATCGCATGTAATCTCGAACAAGATTTTACCACCACTAGCGTCTTCTAGTGTCAAATTAATATGCGAATTCGCATTTTTGCACGCCAAATTAATAGCGGAGATAAGTTCCTCGATATTTTTGTAAATACCATTCGGTATTACTCCTTGCGTCGACGTTAACGTCGTCCCGCCTTTCCTCGTCTCGCGACCATTTTCAATATCGACGAATCTAATGACATTTTCACCGTGATTTATGTGTAAAAAAGTAGTGGGAAATTGGATCTCGTTAAGCGCGACTTCCCATTCGCCGTGTAAGTGTATAAGATGGGGTAATTCTGTAATGAAGGAAGTGGTTGCATTGTCCGGAAAATAGCGCATACTACTATTGCTGGGAAGAATCAAGAGAAATTGATCCGTCCTCATTTCGAACAAGCGGGGTTAAACTCGAAGCAGGGATCCAAGAATTAAACTTGCTGGGATAACCACGCCAGCTAACCAGCACCTGTTTATTATTACCGCGACCCCGACTTCTTATCACACGATCGACGATAAACTCCTCCTCCTGCAAGTTTTTCTCAACCCGAGCCAATTCTTGTTCGTAAAAAATGCCGTCTATGACTTCTCCCGCTAAATCGCTCAGCTCGTACACACGTGGTTTTCGCCAATCGAGTATACGGTGAATTCGGAATATCTCCTCGCTCCACCGTGCCTCGTATCTTTTCTCGAAGACGACTTTTGCTCTACTGATACGAACGAGATCACCGACGTGGTATTTAGCCTTTCGACGTTTCTCGTTCGCTTCGTCGTCGTTGCTCCTCCATTGGCGCGTTATATTTTCACGCGCGATACGTGCATTTTCTCTCGTAACGACATACGGTTGCATTCTGGTGCTCGAATGACGGGTGTGATTATAGGCGTTTACGATATTTTACAAAACATCGATGTAACGTCGCGTATTTTTATGCGTAAAATAACGCCACATTCGTTCTTTCAACGTTCTGTTGAAGCGCTCGACGATGGCGGCTTTGACATCCGGATTGCGGGCTACACGAAAACGAATGTCATTTTCTTCCAAAAGCTTTTGTAGCGGTCGCCCGACAAATTCTTTACCCTTGTCCGTTTGTAGGTATACGGGTACGCGTCCGTTACTTCTCGAGAGCACGCACTGGAAAGCTCCCATTACGGAATTACTCGTCTTGTCGCGCAATGGTTCTACCCAGACGTATTTACTAAGTACATCGATAATCACGAGTAAATACGCACATTACTGAAAAAAAAGAAATGATATCAATCAACAAATTACCTTTTTAAAAAAAGGTAAAGAAAAGGCGCCAAGTACACGCAAACCTTCCAAAAAAAAGTTGTTGTATACACGCAAACTTTCCAAAAAAAGTTGTTGTATATATAAACACGCAAACCTTACAAAAAAGTTGTTGTATATTTTACCAAAAAAAAGTTGTTTATATAAATACGCAAATCTTTCAAAAAAAGTTGTTGTATATATAAACCTTTCAAAAAAAGCTGTCGTATATATTAACCTTCCAAAAAAATTATCTTCAGGTAAATTTATCTTCCACAAAAAAATGTATATATTAACAAACCTTCCAAAAAAAGTTGTTGTATATATAAAATAATCTCTCAAAAAACCTTTCCAAAAAAAGTTGTATATATTATAAAAATCTTTCCAAAAAAATTGTATTTTTAAAAATATATTATAAAAAAATCTTTTAAAAAATTGTATATATTTATTATAAAAAACCTTTCCAAAAAATTGTACTTTTAAAAAAAGTTGTATATACCAAATAAAAATTTGCTATATATTCTGCCTATAAAAGAGGTGATATCAGAAAATGACGCCAAGTTTAAATAAAAAACCTTTCAAAAAAAGTTGTATATATATTTTAAAAAAAGTTGTATATACCAAATAAAAATTCGCTATATATTCTGCCTATAAAAGAGGTGATATCAGAAAATGACGCCAAGTTTAAATAAAAAACCTTTCAAAAAAACTTGTATGTATATATATATTACGAAAAAGGATTATTTATTGCGCTTACAGCTTTTTAACCAATAAGCATCGATAAGATTGTATTTAATTATTTTTGCATCTTTATCTAGTTATTTATTTCAAAATTATATTCATATCTACAATTAGTTAATTTTTTTTCAAGTATACATTTTAAAATAATTGCATCTGTATCTAGTTACTTTTGCTTCTATATCTAGTTATTTAAATTTAAAAATGATATTTGTGTTTATATCTATCTAGTTAATTTTTCTTAAGTATACTTTTTAAAATAATTGCATCTGTATCTACTTATTTTTTTTATATCTGTATCTACTTAAATAAAAGAATTTTTTAAATAAAAGTATTTAATTCAAAAATAAAAAAATTTTTCAAATTTAATCAAAATAAAAAAATATTACAAAATTTCGCAAAAAACTTGGCGCTGCTATAAAATAGCCTTAAATACATCTTAAAATATTATAGAGAATAAAAATGAGCAATAATTTTATTATAGAGAATAAAAATGAGCAATAATTTTACAATTTACATGATTAAGTGTTATAATGACTCAAACTGACCAGAGCGGCAAACGGCGACGCGATAGCCAATTAAACTCTTGTTCTTACGGTAAAATTGTAAGTTGATTGGCTATTGCATCGCTTGCTCTAACATGTTCCTACTCGCTCTAATACTTCAAACTAAACTATAGTATTACGTCACATATACTATAGATACTAAAGTATGTTGGAATGATTAGGAGCATGTTGAAGTATTGCGATGCGAATCTTATGTAAGTTAACATGTAGTTCAGTACAGCAGCGCCAAGTTTTTTGCGAAATTTTGTAATATTTTTTTATTTTGATTAAATTTGAAAAATTTTTTTATTTTTGAATTAAATACTTTTATTTAAAAAATTCTTTTATTTAAGTAGATACAGATATAAAAAAAATAAGTAGATACAGATGCAATTATTTTAAAAAGTATACTTAAGAAAAATTAACTAGATAGATATAAACACAAATATCATTTTTAAATTTAAATAACTAGATATAGAAGCAAAAGTAACTAGATACAGATGCAATTATTTTAAAATGTATACTTGAAAAAAAATTAACTAATTGTAGATATGAATATAATTTTGAAATAAATAACTAGATAAAGATGCAAAAATAATTAAATACAATCTTATCGATGCTTATTGGTTAAAAAGCTGTAAGCGCAATAAATAATCCTTTTTCGTAATATATATATACATACAAGTTTTTTTGAAAGGTTTTTTATTTAAACTTGGCGTCATTTTCTGATATCACCTCTTTTATAGGCAGAATATATAGCGAATTTTTATTTGGTATATACAACTTTTTTAAAATATATATACAACTTTTTTTGAAAGGTTTTTTATTTAAACTTGGCGTCATTTTCTGATATCACCTCTTTTATAGGCAGAATATATAGCAAATTTTTATTTGGTATATACAACTTTTTTTAAAAGTACAATTTTTTGGAAAGGTTTTTTATAATAAATATATACAATTTTTTAAAAGATTTTTTTATAATATATTTTTAAAAATACAATTTTTTTGGAAAGATTTTTATAATATATACAACTTTTTTTGGAAAGGTTTTTTGAGAGATTATTTTATATATACAACAACTTTTTTTGGAAGGTTTGTTAATATATACATTTTTTTGTGGAAGATAAATTTACCTGAAGATAATTTTTTTGGAAGGTTAATATATACGACAGCTTTTTTTGAAAGGTTTATATATACAACAACTTTTTTTGAAAGATTTGCGTATTTATATAAACAACTTTTTTTTGGTAAAATATACAACAACTTTTTTGTAAGGTTTGCGTGTTTATATATACAACAACTTTTTTTGGAAAGTTTGCGTGTATACAACAACTTTTTTTTGGAAGGTTTGCGTGTACTTGGCGCCTTTTCTTTACCTTTTTTTAAAAAGGTAATTTGTTGATTGATATCATTTCTTTTTTTTCAGTAATGTATAAAAATCCCACCACCACCCCCGTTACATAAGACGGTCCTCTTAGATTAATGTTGTAATAAAAAATACAACAACTTTTTTGTAAGGTTTGCGTGTATACAACAACTTTTTTTTGGAAGGTTTTCGTGTACTTGGCGCCTTTTCTTTACCTTTTTTTAAAAAAGTAATTTGTTGATTGATATCATTTCTTTTTTTTTAGTAATATATAAATCCCACCACCACCCCCGTTATATAAGACGGTCCTCTTAGATTAATGTAATAAAAAATACAACAACTTTTTTGTAAGGTTTGCGTGTTTATATTATGTTTATATTATATATATATATATATATATATATACAACTTTTTTTTGGAAGGTTTGCGTGTACTTGGCGCCTTTTTTTTACCTTTTTTTAAAAAGGTAATTTGTTGATTGATAGATATCATTTCTTTTTTTCAGTAATATATAAATAAAATATATTACTAAATATATAAACTTTATATTGATATTTCAGAGTGAAATAACAATTGTGAAATAATTAATTAGATTTTGCTAAAGAGTCCCACCACCACCCCCGTCATATAAAACGGTCCTCTTTGATTAATGTTGTAATAATGTAATAATACAAAGTTATATATAATTATGTAAATATCAAACAAATCGTTTCTAGGCCATTGTATTTGTCTAATTTAAGCGTCATTGGCTTAATTTTCTTTATTTTCTTTTTTTTTGACATATATTTGATTATCCAAAAAGATTTTCGTCATCAGTGAACATATTTTAATAAAATATTTGATTATATAACAATTCTTTTTACCATTTATTATCAAAAGATATGGTCAAATAACCAGCAATTACTTATCAATTTTCTGTAAGAAAATGATAGAGATATCTTTAGCGCCTCTAGGCCATTGTCTTTTTCTAATTTGCGCATCGTCAGCTTCAATCCAAGTATTAGACATTTCTTCTCTACATATACTTGTGTAATGACCATTTTCGATACATGATCCATGATGGAATATAGCACTCATAACTTTGTAGAATTGTCCAGCAATATTTATTTTAGTTGTTGGGATAGCACGTAAAGTAAACTTATCTGTTTTTGTTGATATACCGTCTTGAATTTCTATTAAATTTCTATTAAATGACAATTATATCTCCGGTTAATATTAATTCACTTTTACATAATATGTCATTTCCTGTACAATTTTCACATGATTCGTTGTGTAATTGACACCAATGAGAAAATGTTACATTAAATAATTCATTAAGATCGAAACTTTTTTTCTTCCGTTTATTAACAGGAATTGAAAGAAGGATATTTTTATTATTAACAACAGTCGTCGTATTATCACAATTTTTACATCGTTTAATGGAAGTGACTTGATGCTCAACTAAATTTTTTATATAATCGTATTTCGTGCAAAGAGCTATAAGAAATTCACATGCATCTCGTTTAACATTTTTGGAGAAAAATTCTCCTAAACTTTGTCGTATTACATATGTATTCAAGTTAGGCAGTTTGTTTTCATATTGATTTATTAAAATACCTAAAATACTTAATTTATCATACTCAAATATAAGTTTTCTAATAACATTTAAATGTAAAAAGCATTGCAATACTGCATTTGCATAACACGAACCCTTATCTATATTTTGAAAACCATGCGTGACCCAAGTAATATTTTTTCGAACTTTTTCATGTGATTCTTGAACAGAACTAATTATTTTGGGTTGTACCCATAAAATATCTTTTATTTTACAATATTTTTCTTTTGAAACAGAAATTATATCTGTTTTGGGTTTGTGTATTCGTTTTAATCGATTATATTCAACAATAGCTTCTTCACTAGCTTCTATAGATGAAGGGTCAAAATTGATCAAATGCAATCCATCTGAAGATGTTACTCGTGACAATGCAACATAAACTTGGCCGTGACTAAATACAGAATTACCTGTGTCCATAATAGCATTCTGCAAACTCAGGCCTTGGCTTTTATGAACAGTAATTCCGTAACTTAGACACAATGGAAATTGTTTTCGAATAACATATGCTTTCTCCATCACCGCAAATTTGACATTTACTCTTTCAATTAAATATTCTAAACCTGATGGCAAAAAAAGCTTAATTTTTTCTATATAACCGTTAGAAATATCTTGTACAACTGAAATGACTTTAGCAATTGTACCATTAACAAGACCCAAACTAGCATCAATATTACGCCTTATCATAACTTTTGCCCCAATTTTTATAACAATTTGTTTCGAAAGCCCAGCTGTTTTAGAATTATCATCATCATTATTTTCCAACACTTTTAATATTTTCTTTTTTATATATGGAATACATTCGATTGTATCTTCAGCAATTAATAATATTTCTTTCGAAGCAATACGACTTAACATTGCAGCATTCAAAACGTCACACATGTGACAAGTGGGCAATAAACAAACGGTATCTGATGGCAAATTGTTAATAAAATTACATAATTCATTTAATCTAGATTCGAAGGAATCTTCTGTAAAAGATATTTTCCTATTTTCCAAAATTTCATAATCAGACTTTGTTAATAAACCAATACGAATTCTTGACAATAATTCACGATAAGACTCATCTCCTTGCTGGCGCATATTAATTGTCAACTCATCGTAATCAAATAATGTAGTCCACAAATTTACAGTCTGTAGGCAACCGATATATTTGTCAACTTTTTCATTTGACAAATCTTTAAAGACAGAATCTTCATGTACAGGAGGCAATTGAAGCAAATCTCCAAACAAAAGAATATGCCTTTTACCAAACCAGCCATCATCACAATCACTTGAATCAAATATTTCAGACAATCGAAGATGTATGTACATTAAAGTCAAATTAGATATCATTGATACTTCATCGATTATAAAAAGAATAACATCTTTAAGTTCCGCTCGTAAAAGTTTTAACACATGATCAGACAATCGTTTATATTTAGGAGTATTACCATGTTCAACAGGTAATTGAAGCAATCTATGAACTGTCAAACCGTCTATATTAAACGCTGCTATGCCAGTAGGTGCTGCTACAGCAGTATCTTTTTTGAGATTTTGTTTTATCCAGCACTTAACAGTTTTAATTAAATAACTTTTTCCAGTACCACCTTCTCCACTAACATATAATCGCAATATTGATTTATCTGACCCTATAATAGTAATAACTCTATCGAATACTCTTTTTTGATCTATATTTAATTTCGCAATCATTTCTGATACATCAATATCTTTAATATTTTTATCACCGAGATCCTTAAAATCTTGCATCGCTTCACCAGCTTCTATATTTTGAACACCTATTGGATTGTCAGGATCATCTTGCGACTCATGTTTTTGTACTTCATCTAAATGTTGCTGCACTAACTCTTTAGCATTTTCAAATGCTTTTTGCAATTCTTTTAGTTTTTCGTGATATTGTAATGCTTCTGTTAAATGTAGTTTTACCTTGTGAAATGATTCTGCATAAGTATCACATCCATTTCTAAGCTCTTCTAATTCTCTCCACGGTTCGAACAGAAGTAATAACGCAAAGAAATACTTTTCCGGTTGTGTATTAACATTATATCTATAATGATTAATAAGATATCCACGCTGTCGTCGTCTAAGATATCCATTTTTAAATTTATAGAATTCAACAAACTCATTTTGTGGTTTGATTTTTGTAATATCATACCATTTTGCAAACTCATAAAGAGACATACATTCTAATTCTTTTGGTCTCTGTGGATAGTGGTTATCTATCAAAGATTCACAAAATATATCTGTCGATTGATGATCAAGCACTTCAATCTCTTTACGAGTTTTCAATTTTCTACATCTTATTCGATTAACATCTAACCATCTAATAGTTGTATTTCGATCAGTTCCACATAAAGCAATCCCCAGTAATGTATCAGCAGCTTCAAGAGCTCCACATTCTCTATTACTCGTGAATCGCAAGGCAATGCTCCAAAGATAACTCGCCAATGATTTATTCGTATTATTTTTAGTATTAATAATAGTATCAGACAACTCACACTTTCCCGCTTTATTCATATATTTAGTAATGTACCAGGTAAGTAATGATGACTTTTCGCCAATAAATTGTATATCCATATTTCCTTCCCATGCAGTAAGAAGAATAGGATTGTAATCATTGATATTACTTTCTTCTTTAGTTCGTGGAAGATCATAAAGCCTGCTTCTATGTTTTAATTGTTTTCTACCTGCTATGGCACTTGTTACATCTCTTATATTTAACGTCTCAGTGACAGGACGAGGAAATCCAAAACGACATCTCCGAACAACTTTGCGTCCAACTTTTTTAGAACGGAGACAGTAATCATTATGTTTATGTCGTTGATGCGTATTAACACGTCTGTGCAACAGTGGTGAAATATTTTGATCTGGCATTTTACAGCTTATATATTGTAAAATAAATTTGGAAAC
Organism: Linepithema humile; assembly: GCF_040581485.1. NCBI lineage: Eukaryota > Metazoa > Arthropoda > Insecta > Hymenoptera > Formicidae > Linepithema > Linepithema humile. Next base: position 14,327,737 of record NC_090133.1, read on the forward strand.
TTCTTCAATAGAAGCATCACCAAGAATTGGAGCATTTTTTATCCAGATTAATAAATGAAAATGTTGTATGCCTCTACCTTGGTATTCTCGTCGCCAAAAATAATGGGTGACTTCTCCGATTGGATGATCTTTTGAACAAATAAAGTCAAGCATCGCATGAAAAGTATTATCGATAAATCTCGATGTTGACACAGGATCTCTAGCAACAAGTACACTGGTGCATACCGAAGAATCGCACCATCCATTTACCTCGCGAATATATTCACCTAACTCTTCCCATAACCATTCAGCGGGACTTAATGTAAGAAACCATGTTGCAGGTCCATAATGTTGTGTCATACAATTTAAATTGTTTCTAGGTTTACTCCAGAATTGTTCCGTATTTCTTAGTGTCGAAAATATTGTACTTAAATCGGATTCTAACAATTCTTTGGACATTGCTTCTAAATATTCCGCAGCCGTATAACGAACTTGTGGATTAGCTACATTCATTTTATGATAAATTTCACGATTTAATTGACGTATATTTGTATTGTTTAACAAAAAAAATAGGTATTGTTGATTTAATCTATACTGTGGATGTTTAGACATCAAACGACACTTAATAAATTCATGATCATGAAGCTTAACCTGTCTAGTTTCGTGCTGTCCATTAATACCAAAAGGATATAAATCTGGAAAACATAATAAATCCAAAGATTTCTCACGATTATCCAAAGGTAAGTCTTGGACTTTTAACATTTGATATAAAGCCGTTGCAGTTTTATTTGTTCTTTTTTCATACAATGGATATATAGTATATTGCTCATAATAACCATCATTTTTTTCATCATTAACTTGAGTTAACATTGCCGCATGCTGATTGAATACAGCATCTCCAAGATTTTTCGTTTCCTGTATTTTAGTTTTTGAATTATTTAATGACACATATTTCTCATCTGTTATATCTTTCGGAATATTTTCGTTTTCTTGCACAATTTTGTTTTCTTGCACAATTTCGTTTTCTTCCACAATTTCGTTTTCTTGCATAATTTCGTTTTCTTCCACAATTTCGATTTCTTTCACAATTTCGTCCTCTTGCATTTGAAATTCCAGATTATTATTTAATTTTTCCAAACATAATTCATCATGAGTATTTGGTAATATTATTTCAGAATAGAAAGAGTTATTATTCTTTAACCATATTAATGCATCAAATACTTTTCTAACATTTACTATTTCTTCCCAGATAATTTTTGATTTTGTGGGAATACCTCTGACTAAAATAAATAATTCATGATTAATATTTATGGCATCAGTATTAGAACATAATTTGTTTAATGTCTCTTGTATAGGAAGTGGTAAATGAAATGTTCTACCTTTAACTTTTTGTATCATTTGTCTCTCAGGTAATTTTTTGTTTTTCATAACATTTCCCATTTTAACAACAGTTTGAAATGCTTTAGCTCTCTGTATAAGAATCTTTTCAAATGTGTTAAGAGATGATATTACTTCAGGTACATTATTTGTAAAAAGATTATTTAAGATGCAATACGCAGGCATTAAACCCTGAGAAAATTTTTGTTTGCAATAATTACATATATATTGTAAATTAATTTGTTGTTTCTCCACATATGCCATTAAATCTTTCCAAATTGGAGTATTTACTTTTGCCCAAATGATTTCAGAAACATTTTTTTTATAACAAAGTTTTTCGCATGATACACAAACATAACGCGGTGTGGCCATTAAACGTTTTTTCAAAGCCTTAAACGCATTCTTATACTTAGAAAAGATATCATCATCGCTCATAATTGCATCGCTTTGTTGACGCTTGCATATATCTGCTTTCTCTTGTGCAGCAATTACAAGTTTATTTAACGTTTCCAAATCAGCACAATTTAATGCTTCATCTAAATTCAAAATTTTGTCATAAAAATGTGTAAGTTGATAAATCAGGCGCCTCACATTTCTCACTTCCGGAAAATGAGATGATAACAATAGAACTGGTAAAAATATCCCTTTACAAATAGTGAAATTATCATGACAACTCTGTGCATGACCTCGTTTTGTGTTTGATGTTCTTACTGTACATGTACGAATACTTTCTATCAATGTAGGAACATTCTTTACAGTACATGTACTAACAATTTCAAGAAATTTTTTGTATCGTTCAATCAAAATTGGATTGTCAATTTTACATTTTAATGAAGTATTGCATAACCACGATTTTTTTGCTTGTGCTGGTATCAAAGGTAACACATTTACAACTTGTCCTTCCATATTCATTACTAAAGATTCTTTAAAACTTGTATTATAATACATAGATTCTCTAAAATAATTTTCAGATGACGCTATATGTCTAGATATCCCACATAATGCATCTAATTTTTCATCAATTCCACAGCACTTATCAACACGAGTCAAGTATACTTCTGATTTTTTTTTAAGCACTGCTAACATATAATTCATCTTGCGAATATAACCGTTTCTAATATACATACACCAACGTATTATTTTCTCGGCTTCTAATTGTTTTTGAATGTTACCTCTAATATTTAATTTTTCTGAAATGTTTTTAATAATTATTGCTAAAGAAGTATGAAATTTTATAGAATGCTGATACTGAAATTTTTTATATTTTTTAATAATTTTATCTGCAACATTACATTTATTTTTATTTATTACAAATTTGTTTTTATTCTCTTGATTTTTTTCTTCTTTTTTCTTTTTATAATATTGTCTGTTATTACGATACTTACATTCTAATACTTTTTGTCTACTTTGTTTGTTTTGCGAGCCTATAGCATAAAATATGCATTGTGTGCTTTTTTCAACAAAATCTTCTTCATATCGCAATCTTTTTTTAGCGCAATCATTTTTTAAATCACTTTCATCTTGAGACCGTTTTTCAGAGCAACATCTTTCTAAATTATTTTTCTTTTTATATAGACGTCGTTTTTTAGCGCAATTTTCTTCCAAATTATTTTCAAATTGACGCCGTTTTAAGACATTTTCTACATTTTGTTTATACCGATCTTGATTCTTATATTCATTTTCATTTTTCTTTCGTAATTCTTTAAATTCACGATTTTTTTGCAATCGATTTGCTTTTTGTTGCTCCGTCTCTTTTTGACGTTTCATACGTGCACGAGTTGCTGAAGCTTCTCTCTTTTTAATTATTGCTAATGGAAGCACTTTTTAAAGAGTATCATTATTTAAATCTTGAGGAAAGTGTTCAATCATATTAGATTCAAAAATTTTTATTAAATGAGAACGCATTAAACTATGATCATATCTCACTTTTTCAGGTTTAATATTAAATAATAATGAAATAGCAAAAGCTATAGCAAAAACACCGCAATCATTACCATTTGGTTGTTTTTGTACAGTAGGAAATTTGACAGGCCGCTCATTAAAAGGATAAGTTGGAAATAATTGTCTTAAGAACTTTTCATGATCACTGTGCAATTCTTTCTTATTTAATGAATCATAAATAAATAAATTTTTTCTATCATAATAGCTGCATATCCAATGTTGTGTGCTATGTAAAATCTGTATATGTTTTTTGTCTTCTGGTATAGGTTTTATATATTCAAGACGTTGCAATTTCCATGTCTCTTCAGGTTTATAATCTGAACAATTTTTTAAAAATTGGTTAAAATAATCCATATGTTCATCGTTTAACCAACCGCCGTGAACAATAATTTCTTTCTGATCTAATGACAGCATAATCTGTTCTATTTCCGTAGATTTTTTTGTCTTACTAACTTCTTGATTCTCATGTTCGTTTTTATTTTTCATTTGTAATTCTTTAAATTCACGATTTTTTTGCAATTGATTTGCTTTTTGTTGCTCCTCTTTTTGATGTTTCATACGTGCACGAGTTGCTAAAGCTTCTCTCTTTTTAATTATTGCTAATGGAAGCACTTTTTGAAGAGTATTATTATTTAAATCTTGAGGGAAGTGTTCAATCATATTAGATTCAAAAATGTTTATTAAATGAGAACGCATTAAACTATGATCATATCTCACTTTTTCAGGTTTAATATTAAATAATAATGAAATAGCAAAAGCTATAGCAAAAACACCGCAATCATTACCATTTGGTTGTTTTTGTACAGTAGGAAATTTGACAGGCCGCTCATTAAAAGGATAAGTTGGAAATAATTGTCTTAAGAACTTTTCATGATCACTGTGCAATTCTTTCTTATTTAATGAATCATAAATAAATAAATTTTTTCTATCATAATAGCTGCATATCCAATGTTGTGTGCTATGTAAAATCTGTATATGTTTTTTGTCTTCTGGTATAGGTTTTATATATTCAAGACGTTGCAATTTCCATGTCTCTTCAGGTTTATAATCTGAACAATTTTTTAAAAATTGGTTAAAATAATCCATATGTTCATCGTTTAACCAACCGCCTTGAACAATAATTTCTTTTTGATCTAATGACAGCATAATCTGTTCTATTTCCGTAGATTTTTTTATCTTACTAACTTCTTGATTCTCATGTTCGTTTTTATTTTTCATTTGTAATTCTTTAAATTCACGATTTTTTTGCAATCGATTTGCTTTTTGTTGCTCCTTCTCTTTTTGACGTTTCATACGTGCACGAGTTGCTGAAGCTTCTCTCTTTTTAATTATTGCTAATGGAAGCACTTTTTGAAGAGTATTATTATTTAAATCTTGAGGGAAGTGTTCAATCACATTAGATTCAAAAATTTTTATTAAATGAGAACGCATTAAACTATGATTATATCTCACGTTTTCAGGTTTAATATTAAATAATAATGAAATAGCAAAAGCTATAGCAAAAACACCGCAATCATTACCATTTGGTTGTTTTTGTACAGTAAGAAACTTGACAGGGCGCTCATTAAAAGGATAAGTTGGAAATAATTGTCTTAAGAACTTTTTATGATCACTGTGCAACTCTTTCTTATTTAATGAATCATAGATAAATAAATTTTTTCTATCATAATAGCTGCATATCCAATGTTCTGTGCTATGTAATATCTGTATATGTTTTTTGTCTTCTGGTATATGTTTTATATACTCAAGACATTGCAATTTCCATGTCTCTTCAGGTTTATAATCTGAACAATTTTTTAAAAGTTGGTTAAAATGATGTTTATCGTTTAACCAATCACCTTGAGCAATATTTTTTTTATCTGATTTTAACATCATCTGTTTTTCTATTTTTATAGACATTTTTGTTTTATTAATATTATTAAAATTCAATATTTTCTATATCCTTACAGGCACACAACAGTTACAGACGCACAGCAGTCGATTTTTGTAGGCGCACAGCAACCCTTCTTTTTATGTCAAGTGTTTAAAGACGCACAGCAGTCACTCTTTAAGGTGCACAGCAACCTTTCTTTTTATAAGCGCACAGCGCAGTGATTCTTTTTATAAGGTGCACAGCAACCGTTCTTTTTTGTAAGCGCACAGCGCAGTGATTCTTTTTATACGGTGCACAGCAACCGTTCTTTTTTATAAGCGCACAGCAGCTCTTGTATAAAAAGTAAAAAAAAAATACTTACACCGAAACTCCTCTGGAAATCCAAGAATCTACAATAAACATTTAATACAGTAATAATGGCTAAACAATCTTTTATTTCAATTTTTAATACACTAATACAATTTTTTTTAATGTTACACTAATTATACAATTTTGTATTATTTACTTAATAAATTATTAAAATTTTAAATTTTCCAATTTTAAAATACCACTTACACTTTCTCACTGTCTTTCTCTGTTCTTCAAATAATAATAGTATCTGCAATAAAAATTAATAAAGTAAACATATATTGTTGTATTTAACACGATAAATATTGAATCAAAATATTGAATACTTTAAAATGTTAATATATTTACTATAAATACCATGTAGTATTATCCTGAAATAGATAAAGTCGTGTAAAGACGTTTGATTTTTAATATAAAATATTAACATATATTTACTATAAATATATTCAATATTTGTTTCTTGATCTAAGAGTCGTTTATCTTTACTCTTTAATTTATGGTATTCATAGTAAATATAAAAATATGTAAATATTTTATTTACATTAAAAATCAAACGTCTTTACACGACTATCTATTTCAGGATAATACTACATGGTATTTATAGTAATATATATATTAACATTTTAATATATATTAACATTTTAAAATAAATATAAAAGCTCTATCATTTTTATTAAATAAATATATGTTAAAAGTCAATATAAAATAATAATTTTAATATAATAATATTAATTAATAAGTTAACATATACAGGGTGTCTGGCAATAATCGCCCCACCGGTCATATACAGGTAGAGGAGGTCAAATCGAGTAGAAAAGTCCTTTACCATTTTTTGATTTTTGTAATAAGTACTAAGTAATTAACGAAAAAAGATTGGTGAATCCGTGCAAGTAAAGCGCGCGCAGCGAGAAGGACATCCCACTGCTATGCGATCACTAGGCGCGCGATGAAGCGTTGGGAGGAGCGCTCTACAAATGACAATGGCAACATACGAGCGGCGCGTAACGCTAGATCCTTGTGTCCTAGTGATCGCGTAGCAGTGGGACGTCCTTCTCACCGCGCACGCTTTACTCGCGCGGATTCGCCGATCTTTTTTCGTTAATTACTCAGTACTTATTATGAAAATTAAAAAATGGTAAAGGACTTTTCTACTCGATTTGACCTCCTCTACCTGTATATGACCGGTGGGGCGATTATTGCCAGACACCCTGTATAATAAAGCACAAAAACCCAAAGCCAGATGTAATAACATTTATTACTCTTGGGTAACACGTTTTGAAGAACCGAAACGTATGTTAAACAAGAGTAATAAATGTTAAAAAGTTTAGTTAGCAAATTACATCTGGCTTTGGATTTTTGTACTTTACTTTTATTATATGTAAATTTATTATTAAATATTATATTGACAATCAGACGTTTCTAACACGGCTGCTATATTTAGAGATATAATACTATACTATATATATAAAATAAACAACGGAAACATACCTCAAGTAATATACTGAGCAGTTGTTATCACAAGAACACCGTAAATATTTCCACCGTAAATATTTCCACCACTATAAACACAAATATGCACAATAAACACGGCAGACATTTTGTCTCATCTGTCAGTCGACAGCCATAGAGTCACATTTATATAAATGACTTACAAATTGTGCTACGCCTCAAAAGTATTCAATTGGTGTTTTCCGTAAACCAATCTCGTTTCTAATGACAGCTGACAAATCACAATGCAGCATTTCCATTTCTCTTTATGACAATGGCCGGTATTCGTAGTCGGTCACAACACTTAATATTCTGTGGTTAGTGGACAGACAGAACAGAAAGTGTGCACACTTTGTGTGCGTTCCACTTAACGCCCGCAAAGCTCCTAGGATCATTTTATCCTTGTTTTTCATCGAAAGTTAAACGAGGATAAAATGATTCTAGGAGCGTTGCGGGCGTTAAGTGGAACGCACCCTTTGTGTACATGGTGGAATCTGCAGGTAAGTAAGCAGGTATATGTAAGCAGGTATGTAATGTTATTATTATATGAATATTTCACGACTGTAAAACTAATAATATATTTATTTATGTCTGTCTAAGCGCTGTCACAAGTATCACTGCCCTTGCTGGTTTTGCCAGAGCAGTGTCATTAGTGTCATCAGTGGCTATTATTTTTTTTCGAATCGAGGTGTGATTTTATTTCCTTGGTTGGCTAAAGTAAACATGACAGCTCTATTCAATAAGAAAGATGGGTATGCGTAGTTGTATGAATAACTATATCTATTTTTTTTGCTTTTACATGGATGTTATATAGATAATCTTTATCTTTTATATAGAGAGGATAACATTTCAACAATGTTGGTGAGAAAGAAGTAAAAGGCAGGCCGGATATATGTTTTATCAAGTTTTGATTGATCAACGAGATTGTCCTTTTATAGTAAGAAACAAAAAATTATAATTTTTATCTTGCTTTATATGTATATGCAGCGACTATTGCTGAACTCGCTTCATTGAAGGAAGAATTTTCTTTCTCTGCTTCATTCATTTCTGTAAAAAAAAAATATTTTATACTTTCTATTATTTTGTTACATTACATAATATAATTTTGTCTTGTACTTACTTTTTTTTCGCTCCCTGCGACTGTGTCTTTGCGACGCCATTTTAGATACGCCTCTTATGGTTTCCATTATTATCCATTTCCATTATAGGCTTAGTTTACAAGATGCAAATTTTAGGCCGCTAGTGCTATTGGTGGTGAGGTTAATGTCCACCATGTTTTTTGTCGCTGCTCGGAAGTTCCAAGGAGACAATTGGTGTATTTAAGGAGTCGATTGTGTAGCATAAAATGAAGTAAAAATTACAAAAGTAAATAAATTTACTAAAATATCCATGATCTTATTGGTCAATAACTAGTAAATTTGTTAACTTTTGTAATTTTTACTTTTTTATGATACATAATCGACTCCTTGAATACACCAATTGTCTCCTTGAAACTTCCGAGCAGCGACAAAAAACATGGTGGACATTAACTCCACCACCAATAGCACGAGCGGCCTAAAATTTGCATCTTGTCACTACTATGGCTTAGTTTACATCGATTGTTTAGTACGCGTACCAAGTATTAAATCTGCTTCTCCGATAGATATAAATCGTTTAGTGTAAAATCTAAATAAATAAACTATTACTGAGATCTGATAATTTCGGCTCGTCTCAACTTTCGGGCTCGGGTAAAGATACACGGTCGGTCTTGCGCTGCGCGTGAACTTGCGCATGAGACACTACCGTGTCTCTTGATACACCAATCAAAGAAGCAGATTTAGCACTTGATACGCGTACTAAACAATCGGTGTAAACTAAGCCTATAATGGAAATGGATAATAATGGAAACTATAAGAGACGTATCTAAAATGGCGTCGCAAAGACACAGTCGCAGGGAGCGAAAAAAAAGTAAGTACAAGACAAAATTATATTATGTAATGTAACAAAATAATGGAAAGTATAAAATATTTTTTTTTTTACAGAAATGAATGAAGCAGAGAAAGAAAATTCTTCCTTCAATGCAGCGACTATTGCTGAACTCGCTGCATTGAAGGAAGAATTTCGAGCATTAAAAGTAATACTGAACCCATCTTGTGACACGTTGCCGGGGCCACCGCCACTGCCACCGTTACCACCGGGGCCACCGCTACCATTGCCACCGGGACCACCGCCGTCATCGTTGCAACCGGGGCCACCGCCACTGCCACCGTTACCACCGGGGCCACCGCCACCATTGTCACCGGGACCATCGCCGTCATCGTTGCAACCGGGGCCACCGCCACTGCCACCGTTACCACCGGGGCCACCGCCACCATTGTCACCGGGACCACCGCCGTCATCGTTGCAACCGGGGCCACCGCCGTCATCATTGCCACCGGGGCCACCGCCGTCATCGTTGCCACCGGGACCACCGCCGTCATCATTGCCACCGGGGCCACCGCCGTCATCGTTGCCACCGGGGCCACCGCTGTCAGCGTTGCAGCCACAGTCGCAGCCGCCGCCGCTACCAGCAAAAAATTGAAATATTAAATTTATACTTATTATACTTATTTTGAAAGCGAATATAATTTTTATAATTTTTACCTTTTATAATATGTGGCGGAAGATATGAACAATCAAGAGACACGACTCTTGATTGTTCATATCTTCCGCCACATATTATAAAAGGTAAAAATTATAAAAATTATATTCGCTTTCAAAATAAGTATAATAAGTATAAATTTAATATTTCAATTTTTTTTTAGAGATAAAAAATTGGCAGCAACAGCAGCAACAGCAACAACAACAATGGCAGTGGCAGCAGAGGGGATAGGAGTACATACCAGTGCTACGTAAGTTATTTTATTTATTTTATATTTTATTTTATATATATTTTATTAATTTTAATTATTTTATCCCCGAAAATAAATTATTAAATTTGTTTTGTTCTATTACAGCACCACGATGGAACAGAGGAAGAGGAGGAGGTCGCGGTCGTCGAGGAGGTCGCGGTGGAAGTCGCAGGCAAAGTCGCGGGCAAAGTCGCGGACATATTCATTTCCATTTTTAATAATTTTTACTCACCACTTTTCTATTAAACTATTTTTATATATAAATAAATATATATTAATATAAATAAATACATAAGTATATATATATATGTATAAATATAAATATATATAAATAAATATTACTTATATATATTACCACTTTTTGTCTTCTTATTTATATGACAATTGCACAGGATACAGATATTCATGTAATACATTATTATTGTTGTCAACCATAGCATTAACTACAGAAGGCGACTTATGCTATATTTTTTTTTATTAAAATTGACTGTAAATTATAAAAAATAAAATATTGTTGAAACTAATTTAGGATACTCAGAACAGAAATATTAAACTTTGAGCTATTTAATTTTATTTATTTTAGACAAATCATACACTAAAGTTTCTAAACAATTGTCACATAAGGCATAATAATAATTGATATGATTGTATAAATTTCAATTTTACCATACATTTTTGTGAAAAAAGTACATGTTTCGAGACTTTAGTGTATGATTTGTCTAAAATAAATAAAATTAAATAGCTCAAAGTTTAATATTTCTGTTCTGAGTATCCTAAATTAGTTTCAACGATATTTATAATTTTCAGTCAATTTTACGTTAACTACAGAAGGCGACATGCTATATTTTTTTTTTTATATACAAAATTGACTGTAAATTATAAAATATTGTTGAAACTAATTTAGGATACTCAGAACAAAATTATTAAACTTTGAGCTATCTAATTTTATTTATTTTAGACAAATCATACACTAAAGTCTCTAAACAACAATTGTCACATAAGGCATAGTGTTTCTACTTTAGGCTCTTCTTCCTTCGATTCCAAAGGAAAAGGTGGTATTCTACAAAATCAAATGTATATCTGTCTTCTCTTTCCATCCTAAATGTTCCCCTAGAGTTAAAAAATAAATAAATTAAAAATACAAAATTGACTGCAAATTATAAAATATTGTTGAAACTAATTTAGGATACTCAGAACAGAAATATTAAACTTTGAGCTATTTAATTTTATTTATTTTAGACAAATCATACACTAAAGTTTCTAAACAATTGTCACATAAGGCATAATAATAATTGATATGATTGTATAAATTTCAATTTTACCATACATTTTTGTGAAAAAAGTACATGTTTCGAGACTTTAGTGTATGATTTGTCTAAAATAAATAAAATTAAATAGCTCAAAGTTTAATATTTCTGTTCTGAGTATCCTAAATTAGTTTCAACGATATTTATAATTTTCAGTCAATTTTACGTTAACTACAGAAGGCGACATGCTATATTTTTTTTTTTTTATATACAAAATTGACTGTAAATTATAAAATATTGTTGAAACTAATTTAGGATACTCAGAACAAAATTATTAAACTTTGAGCTATCTAATTTTATTTATTTTAGACAAATCATACACTAAAGTCTCTAAACAACAATTGTCACATAAGGCATAGTGTTTCTACTTTAGGCTCTTCTTCCTTCGATTCCAAAGGAAAAGGTGGTATTCTACAAAATCAAATGTATATCCGTCTTCTCTTTTCATCCTAAATGTTCCCCTAGATATAAAAAATAAATAAATTAAAAAAATAACGCTTATATATTGATAAGATAGATAATCACCACATATAACCACTAGGAGCTTGCAAACTCACATGACTACTATATTGAAAATCCATGTAAATGGTACCATGTAAATGGTAATATATATATTATATATATATTTCTGCCATGCTCGGAAGATCTCTTATGTTACAAAACATGGTTCCTTGTCTGGATGATAGGTCAAAAATTTATCGAACAATTCGTGTTGCAATGCTGCTTTCTCATTTGTAGTATATGGCAACAATACATCTTCATGAGCAATAATCTAATCCTGGAATAGCGTACAAACTGCGACTGCTCTCATGATTGCCTAAAAAACCGCTTCTGTTTGAGCACGCTAAATATATATCATATACATATAAAGCAAGATAAAAATTATAATTTTTTGTTTCTTACTATAAAAGGACAATCTCGTTGATAAAATCACACCTCGATTCGAAAAAAAATAACAGCCACTGATGATGACACTGATGACACTGTTCTGGCAAAACCAGCAAGGGCAGAGATATACTTGTGACAGCGCTTAGACAGACATAAATAAATATTATATTAATTTTACAGTCGTGAAATATTCACATAATAATATAACATTACATACCTGCTTACATATACCTGCTTACTTACTTGCAGATTCTACCATGTACACAAAGTGTACACACTTTCTGTTCTGTCTGTCCACTAACCACAGAATACTGAGAGTGTTGTCAACATGTCTTGCTACACTTCTGCACTTTAAGATCGAAAAAAAATTTTTTTATGAAGAATACTATTATTTTTTATATACACTACCTTTATTCGTCTCCACAACACGTTATATATACATTCTACGACCGATATTAATTATATCAACGTTAATTAATATCATCAAAGCTGCGAGCTGACAGGTCTGAGCGCCGCCATATTAGAAATCTGAGTTGAGTGCGTTCTGATTGGTTGCGTGCTGACGACGCTGACCAATAAGACATGCGTGACATTTTACGCGATATTTTAGCGTGACATCCGAGAAAAATGATGATTTTTTAGATTTCTCGACTTTGGATTATTATAACTTTTTTTCTACAACACCTACAGTAAAAACAAGCATACTTTTCTCATGTAATTTGGGTATGCGCTATCGATTGAGCCTATTATCAACTCAATTGGCCCAGCCGTTATTGAGATCCGATAATCTCGGCTCATCTGAACCTTCCGTCTCGCGTAAAGATACACGGTCGGTCTTGCGCTACGCGTGAACTTGGCGCGAGACACTACCGTGTCTCTTGATAAGCAAATAAAATTCTTTTTTTAATTTAATATTCTTGATTGAAGTATTAAACTTACTGGGATCAAAATATATTTTAAATAAATTTGATGCTTATGATGAACTTACGATAGATTTGCGGATATATGAACTTATAAAATACTTGAAACAAGTAATATTTACTTACCCACTAAACATAAAACATACAGGTGATGTTACATTTCGGCAATAATACTGCAAATTTGAAACATTAAATAAAAATGTTTATGAAACTTTTTGTAAACATTTAAAAATAACATTGCAATTGTAACGTTCACGCATTCGTTCCAGAAATGTTACATTTTGGCTGTTATTTCAATAATTTGGGATGTTAGAAAAGAAATATTTAGCAACATCCAATAAATGTTTCATTTGGGATGCTTAAGTTGTAATGATAAGAGACATTACAGCAATGTTACAATAATGACGTTAATAAAACGTGTATTGTAAAACATTCCATAAACGTTTCACTTGGAATGTTTTTTGTAATGTTCAAAGACATGTTCTCTGCGTTTGCCTCTCTATAGTTTGCCGGTTGTTCCTCGCTCTGCATATGAGCAGGCTATTATAGATTATTTTGGTGCTTGTTAGGCTGCATTGGTTTTATAATAAATATGGAAGCAATGACTGTTGATGACGTTCGAGATTCGTGTCATGTAAGTACATATTATATATATATTGATTATTTTAACAACATAAAATACCATAACTTTACAGGTCATAACCTCAAAAACCATGTACGTTATGTTAAGTATGAAATGCCATAACCTCAAAAACCACGTATTGCATTTTATGCAAATGATTGTAGTTTTGGTGAAGTTGTGTTATATTCGCGTAGACAAATCAGTGCTTTTTTTATCAACTCAATAATAGCAATACTGATATAAAATTAAGACAATAATAATGGGTAAAGTAAAAAAGTGTTTTGTTACAAAACGCCATACGAGACGAATAATAAAAAAAAAATTAATACACATCTTGCAATTGAATCGACAGTTAATACAGACAAATAATTTGCCTGATAGCATAAAAACAATTATTAATACAAATGTAGATACTGCAAATATAGACAATGACAAACGAAAACAATTTGAAAATCATTATAATGTGATTCCCGAGATAATTCTTAAAAAAATTGAGATTGAACCTGTTCGGCGGGGGTATAACGTTCCCGCCGTAGCGATTGTTACGCGAAAATTGTTGCGAAGGCGACGGCGATATCGTAACAAATGCCGTCGTACGAAAGCAACGGTCTAATCATTAAATTATTAAGAGATAATTTATTCATGCGAGCAAGATCAAGCGACTCATCGTGTGCCGGAGCGACTTCCTGATTCGTGAACGGCCCGTCCATCGGTGGAGCCCAGGCCCATGATCTAGTCAATCCACAGATCGTAGCAGCATGCAATTATGCTAAGCGTGCAAGGTGCAAAGACATGCGAGGTGCTTCTATTTTTCCCAATGCTTTTGCGTTATGTCATTAGGCAACGACGGACGTCCGACTGTAGACGGCGAGATCGCTCCGCAAAATGAATATGTTTGCCTGTCTCGAGCGACTGACAGTGTGTCTCGTACTAGCGCCTGTATCTTACTGGAAAACAAGTGCGCGGCAGTAGTATGTTCCCCCTGTAACGATGCAGCCCGCTGCATCGTTACGGCTACGGACCGTCCATCGTCCGTAGCCCACCAAGGGCGCATCGCGCGCCGATAAATTTCCTATCAAAAACAACGGCGGTCAACCGCCGAAAATCCCCCACACCCGACCGTTCCGAAATTCCGTATTGTGGGGGACTCGCCGCCGAAACCGCCGATGCTTGCCGATTCGAAATCATTCGGCCGCCAGCCGGGTATAAAAGAGGCCCGGCTGAACGTCTTCTCACCAGACTCCGTTCGCTGATCAACAGCGAACATCCCTCTACGAGTGTCCTCGTAGTCCTCAACCGAGCATACTCGGTTTTTCTTTATACCTGTTCCAGCACACGAGTATCCTCGTGTACCGCCGAGCGTCCTCGGTATGCTTGATTCCCGCATACGAATCTATTCGTATACCCGCTGAGCGTACTTGGCTCCTCTAGGCCACCGAACTTCGTATTGCGGGCATTCCCGCGTACCTAGCCAGGTCGCCGTTCTAAACTCCGCCTTCGTACGAGCATCCTCGTACTCCCGTTGAGCTTACTCGACGTCATGGTCCTAATTCCGCGTTGCAGCGCACCAGGGATTCATCCGCAGAATCCAGCGAGCAAACCGCGTCGACCAATCCGCGCCGTCAAGCGACCCGTCACGATCTACGATCGAACGGACTCGCGATACCGTCACGAACGCACTCACCGACGAGCGTTGCGTTGTACCAACCGTTGCGACCCGATCGCCCGCGCTTGCGCTCTCTCTGATCGCACCAAGACGCCTCACGTCAAACTCTAATGATCAATTCACCGCTGCTTAAACAATTGTCTCATTGTTGCCGGTACCCCAGACTTATTTTACGCCGCTTTAATAAGTATCTCGCCGTCCGTTTAAATAACTGTTACACCGTTACCGATTCTCCAGATTTATTTCACGCCGCTTCAACGAATTACTTCGCCGTTTTCTTAAACGACTGTTACACCGTTACCGATACTCCAGATTTATTTATTTATTTTACGCCGCTTTAAAATAATTATTTCACCATTGCTTAAATAATTATTTCGCCTTTGCCGATATCTTGCATGTATTTCCACGTGCTTTCGCTTTTATATTTTGCGCCGCTTTAAAATAATTATTCCACCGTTGCTCAAATAATTATTTTACCAGTAACGATACTCCGCATTTATCTGCACGCTACTCTGTATTCATTTCACGCCGCTTTAAAGAACTATTTCGCTATCACTTGTTAATTACTTCACCGATATTGGGCTAATTTATATACTATTTCAAATTCATCTTGCACACGCTTCGCATGTATGCACGAGCATTGTAGCAGATCATTCGAGGCAAATCGTATCAACATCCTTCTCAATAAACACCGTTTCATTATTTTTCTGATAAACGAGTATTTGGTTTATTTGACATACCCCCAACCGACCGAACCTGGATTCCGGCGAGCTAATCCGCGTCCGCCGAAGCTCACACGGTTTCACCCCAAAATGATTTTGGAGATATCCTCGCTGATTGACGGAGGGCAGCACGTCACGAATGTAAAGGTGCGTTACCAGATCGCCGTCAACCAACGAGATTATTAACAAAAGTAATTTAATTAATAAGCAACTTTAAACAATTGAATATAAGCAACAAAATGCAACACAAATAACTCGACGATATACTATACCATTCTTAAATGCTAAATTCTATTTACAAAATGAGCGAATATTAGCGAGCGCCAAACAGAACCATTGAAATAGGTATATCGATGTAATCGAAAAAAATAACTCAGATAGTTCTTTATCATTTGAAGGTGTCTGTAATAATCCTATTGATGTAAATGATTTCGCAGTTAACGCTGTGAAACAATGGTTCTTAAAATATAGAAATTTGCTTAGTCAATCTGCCATAAATGAATTGTTGGATATTCTACGAGTGGTATTTCCACAATTTCCAAAAGATTCGCGAACTCTGTTACAAACACCAAGTTCATGTCCATATAAACTTAAAAGTGTTCCTCCAGGTTTCTATTGTCACATTGGCATAGAGAATGGACTACGTACAATAATTAATAAGAGTTCCAGTATGCAAACATATTTGATACAAAATGTAGAAATAGTATTACCTCTTAACATAAACATTGATGATTTATCGATATCTAAATCTTCAAAAAGTCAACTTTGGCCTATTCTTATCTCTATAGATCTAGATAGAGTTGATAAAAATATAAAAAAACCTTTTATGGTTGGGATATATCACGGACACAAGAAACCAACCCATATAGATCAATTTTTAAGTGATTTTATAACAGAGTTAAAACATTTAGAACAAAATGGTTTTAACCCTCTTCAGTCACACTTCCAAAAAATGACGTAATAGTCATTCTGGGTGAAATCCACCCCCGCACCTTTGCACTGCAATAAATTATTGTAAAATGCAAAAAAAAAAAAAAAAAAAAATACTGAGATAAGTTTTGACCCTTTTTTACAAGAGCATGTCTATTATATATAAGAAATTTAATTTTACATATGCAAAAAAAATGTTGAAAAAAAACCGTTTTGAAAATGACTTTTTTCACAAAAATCGTTATAACTTTTTTTATTTTTAATCTAAAAAAAAAAAAAAAAATGGTTTTATAAACCTAAAATGACATGCTTTCAGACAGATATTATTACTTTTATGGTCTTTCCAAAAAGTATATTTATTTTGCCGAATAAAGTTAGAATTTTGGACGAAAGAATGATACCCATGAATTTATGGAAGAATCTTTGTTTATTTTGAAAAAATTAATATAAAAATTATAAAAAAATTATAATGATGTAGAAAAAGAATAAATATATCATTTCTAATTATTATTTAATGCCCATAGTGCATTCGACGCATAAATATGTGCGATGTTTATCGCACATTGGTCGCTTGCAGCTCAGATACTCAAGGTATGTTTTTTTGTCGGTGCCTCTGGGGCACACTTGACAGCGTTTATGCTTCTCTAGTTTCGGGCGGTCTTCGGTAGTCGTTGGCAAATCTCTCAACGCTAAAATATTAACAATGCCAATTCTTATTTAAAAATTCTTATTTATAAAATCGATAAAATAACAATATAAAAATTTTTTTGATAATTCTAACTTTCAGAATCATTAATTATATATTTACAATTTGATGTTGCACCAAAAAAAGAGGAGAAAAAAAATTGCTGCGGAAATCAAAATTTTGACGTAATAGTCACACTGGGTGTTATCCACCCCACAATTTTGGACGCTCCGCTTCGGATGGCTGCCAGAAAAGCACTAAAGAGCCAACTCAAATAATACCTACCTGAATCTGTAGTTAAAGGTTCAAACTACCGGTATATGGTGGAACAAGTCCCAAATTTTTTCAAATTTAATGGGCCGTATTCCAGATCAAAAAAAGGCTGGGGTGAAATCCACCCCGTGTGACTAATTAGGGTTAATATAGATAAAAAAATAATAAAAGTAAAGGTTGGTAAACTTCTTTGTGATGCTCTTGCAAAGTCATACATTTTATGTATTAAAGGTCATACAAGCTATAGTGCCTGCACAAAGTGCATACAAGAAGGCACTTATGTTAATGGAAGAGTAGCTTTTTTACAAACAAATGCACAATTGCAAACTGATTTCAGTATAAAGAATAAATTAGATGAGGAGTTCCATAAAGGTACAAGTTCTTTCGAAAAGTTGAATATTGGTTTCGTATCTCAAGTCCCTCTCGATGGCATGCATCTCGTTTTTCTAGGCGTAGTTAAAAGATTAATTATGTTGTGGATGAGAGGGAAAAAAATCATTGTTTACCTGAGACTGATAAAAATAATATTAATAATCAATTATTGTTTTTGAAAAACTATATGCCGAAAGATTTTGTACGTTTGCCAAGAAGTTTAGAGGCATTGAATACTATAAAGCCACTGAATTAGGACAGTTTTTATTATACAGCGGACTAGTTGTTTTAAAAAAGATTACAAACAAAAATATATACACACCTTTCATGACCTTATCCTGCGCTATTCGAATTTTATGCAGTCCTGCGTTACACAGAATTTATAATAATTACGCATTGAAACTGAGCTATTCGAATACTTTGTTCAAAAATTTGCAATACTTTACGAAGAAGAATATATTTCTCATAATATTCATGGCCTTATACATTTGCCCACAGATTGCTTGCAACATGGTCCACTCGACACTTACAGTTGCTTTAAATATGAGAATTATTTATTTGAGATCAGAAAAACAATTCAGGCTGCTAGAAATCCTTTACAACAAATTTGTAATAGGTTAAAAGAACAAGAATATGTGCAAAATAATGATAATGAAAAAACGTATCCAATTTTACGTCATCTATGTACTGATCAATTTCATAAACAAGGAGATTTCTTATTCTACAAAACGGTAACCATTGAAAAGTTTGAACTAAGCACAAATGCTAAAAATAGTTGCGTTATGTTAAGAGACAATAGTATATTTTGTGTCGAAAGTATTTATAAAGAAATCAGGACTTCAGAAATCTTTCTAACGGGAAGAAAGTTCATTGAATCGAAACCATTCTTCAATTCACCTTGTTCCTCAGAATTATTTAATATTCAGCAAACACAACATGCAAGAATGATGTTTAAAATATCATAATATATCTGTAAATAATGGTTTATTTTTCTGTTAATACAAGTACATCATATTATAACATTATAGTAATATTTTTATTAAAAATTAATTTGTTTATATGCTTTGCAGATCTGGTCAGTGATTGAATTTGTTGATACAGATAATGATTCAAATGCTGTAGAAGTTGTACCAACCTCATGGCTCATATTTACAAATAA
Source organism: Linepithema humile (assembly GCF_040581485.1). Lineage (NCBI taxonomy): Eukaryota > Metazoa > Arthropoda > Insecta > Hymenoptera > Formicidae > Linepithema > Linepithema humile. The sequence goes on from NC_090133.1 coordinate 14,347,157, forward strand.
TAAAACAATGTGTAAATGGCCGGAAAAAATGCTAGGAAATCAAGAGACACGGTAGTGTCTCGCGCCAAGTTCACGCGCAGCGCAAGACCGAACGTGTATCTTTACGCGAGCCCGAAGAGCCCAGAGAGCTGAGATTATCGGAACTCAATAATGCCTGGGCCGATCGAGTTGATAATGGTCTCAATCAATAGCGCATACCCAAAATATATAATAAAAGTATGCTTGTTTTTGCTCTACGTGCTTTATAAATAAATATATAAAAGTCCAAAGTCGAAATGTCAAAAATATTATCTCAATTTCTAGGATGTACAATCAACATTTTTCACACTAGATGGCTATAGTGATGTTAGTAGTTGGGTTTGTGTTGGTGGCGCTATAGGAAATAGCCGCGCATACCAAATAACCTTACAGAAGATGTGTCAAAAGAATAATATTGAATTCGGCCACTCGCACTACATTGCACTGGTGCACACTCAAGGCTGCTTAATGTTCACCAGTTTTTTATTCGTGTTCATCAGAGTAGTGTAGTGCAGTGTAGTGCGAGTGATCAAATTCAATATAAATGTATTAAGTAAAATAAGTGTATATAGGTTATAAGTATTGTGTTTTAATTTTACCATACATTCTGTCAAAAAGCTTTAGTGTATGATCTGTCTAAAATAAATAAAATTAAATATCTCAAAGTTTAATATTTCAATTCTACGTATCCTAAATTAGTTCCAACAATATTTATAATTTCTAGTCAATTTTATATATAAAAAAAATATAGCATAAGTCACTTTTTGTGATTATCCTAAATTAGTTTCAATATTTATAATTTCCAGTCAATTTTATATCCATAGAAAATTGGAAACAAAAATTATAAACATAAACTCGACAAGAAATCTTGTAATACACAAAATTAAAATTGACCAGAAATTATAAATATTGTTGGAAATAATTTAGGATACATAGAACAGAAATATTAAGCTTTGATATTTAATTTTATTTATTTTAGACAAATCATACACTAAAGTTTCTAAACAATGGTCTTATAAAACATAGTGATGATTGGTATGATTGTATAAATTAATTTTACAATACATTCTGTCAAAAAAGCACATCATTCGAGACTTTAGTGTATGATTTGTCCAAAATAAATAAAATTAAATATCTCAAAGTTTAATATTTCTGTTCTATGTATTTTAAATTAGTTTCAACAATATTTATAATTTCCAGTCAATTTTATATTTTATATATAAAATTTATTTTATATATAAAAAAATATAGCATAAGATACTTTTTGTAGTTATCCTAAATTAGTTCTAATATTTATGATTTCCAGTCAATTTTATGTCCATAGAAAATAAAAAACAAAAATTATAAACAAACTCAATTATAAACAAACTCGACAAGAAATCTTGTAATACACAAAATAAAATTGACTGAAAATTATAAATATTGTTGGAACTAATTTAGGATACATAGAACAGAAATATTAAACTTTGGTATTTAATTTTATTTATTTTAGATAAATCATACAAAATTTCTGAAACGTGTGCTTTTTTGACAGATCCTAAATTAGTTTCAACATTTATAATTTTCAGTCAATTTTATCAGAATCAAAACAAAACAGTATTGTTTTATCTTTCAAAAAATTGTCGTACCTATATATTAAATCAAAAAAAGCTGTCGTATATATATTACAAAAAAAGAAATATCTATCAAAAAATTACTTTTTTTAAAAAAAGGTAAAAAAAGGCGCCAAGTACACGTTCTCGTCACAACTAAAACAAAACCATATTGTTTTATCTTTTAAAAAAATTGTCGTATATATTAAACCTTTCAAAAAAACCTGTCATAGATATTAAACCTTTCAAAAAAAACTTGTATATAGTAAAATTTTTAAAAAAGCTATTATATATACTTTCTACAAAAAAATATGATATCAGGAAATGGCACCAAGTGGGACTAAAGAACTATGAAAAAAGTTGTACACTATTTCTATAAAACTCTTCTATAAAAATCTTGTACATAAAGCTGTCGTATATATAATTAACTATATTATATACTATATATATTATAAAAAAATAAATACATAAATAAGAAAACAAAAAATTAAAATTAAAAAATTTTTTTTAAATATTTAAAAAATAAAAATATTTAATTAAAAAATAAAAAAATATAAAAAATTTAATCAAAATAAAAAGATATTTATTAAAAAACGCAAAAAAACTTGGCGCTGCTACACCACAAAGTATTAAAGCAATGAAATTAACATGTAGTTTACTGTAGCAGCGCCAAGTTTTTTTGCGTTTTTTAATAAATATCTTTTTATTTTGATTAAATTTTTTATATTTTTTTATTTTTTAATTAAATATTTTTATTTTTTAAATATTTAAAAAAAATTTTTTAATTTTAATTTTTTGTTTTCTTATTTATGTATTTATTTTTTTATAATATATATAGTATATAATATAGTTAATTATATATACGACAGCTTTATGTACAAGAGTTTTATAGAAGTATATATTACGGGAAGAACCACCGAAAAACAATTGGCAAAAATACACAGTACAACTAATATTGCAAAGCAGTAAGTATATTGTCATAAATGTTAATAATATAATAAAAGAATAACATCTAAACTATATATGTTTTATATGGGAATGACTTTCGTATTTCATATATCAAATCATAACTTCTCAATATTTATGATTACGGCTATGGAAAAAAACTTATATTAACTATGTATTAAAAATGTTTCTATAGACAACTAATAAAATAATTTGTAATTACAGATTCATACAAAGAAGCTGTACATGTTGTACAAAAGAAAACTCAAACCGATACATCAGAAACATCATGTTCGCAATTAGGCCGAGTTTTGATACAAAATGTTCCTTGTACAATATTACACATATATATAAATAATAAATAAATAAAAATTATGAACTTGAACTAAAATTTTTTTATTCCAAATCAGCAGAACAGAATTTAATATTTGCAACGTCCATGGAAGATGAACAGAATGTGTATTTATTCAAACGTGTATTTATTAAAAAATATTGATTAGATACAATTATAATTGTATTTAATGGACGTTACAAATATTGACTTTCGTAATGTTTTTAAAATAACATTATTGCGATGTTTTAATTATATAAAATGTAACGTTCCAGATTTGCCACATGAACGTTACGGCAACAATGTTACATTTGAAACGTTTCTCGGACGCCATCTAGGTTCCTTAAACGTTTCAGGAACGTCGCAAATGTAACATCCCATATGTAACGTAAATGATGTAGGTGTAACGTCCCCATATTTTAGCGAGTAGATTTCCACTCGTAAATTTTTGTTTAAACTTTCTAGTTTATCACCTCTCGGAATTATCGATCGCTGTATCAATAGCGCCCGACACATGTCGCCAGAAAGGCGCAACACGAAACCTTTCGCGTAACGTAAACCCCTTGTTGCGTTCCAAAGCGTACAACTGTAAATTATCTGTCGTCACTTTCAAAACTTAGGCCCGGATATCACTTACGGTTTTATGTTAACCATACCTCTCTCAAAACTTAGGCCCGGGTATCGCCTGCAGTTTTATACAAACCATGCCTCGAACATTCAATATTCAAAAGCGTGATTACATCCATGTGCGGTCCTATTGCATAGGACAAACTTTTGTCTCTAAAGATCCAGAGGGGTATAAATGGGGGCGGTGCACTTGGACACGGTTCAATTAGACACGTTGCATTTGGACACGGTTCATTTGGACACAGAAAGTTGCGCACGGTTCAATTGTACACAGTACAATTGCGCATCGTTTACTTGCGCACTGTTCATTTGGACACAGAAAGTTGCGCACCGTTCATTTGGACACCGTTCGTTTGGACACCGTTCGTTTGGACACCGTTCGTTTGGACACCGTTCGTTTGGACACCGTTCGTTTGGACACCGTTCGTTTGGACACCGTTCGTTTGGACACCGTTTGTTTGGACACCGTTCGTTTGGACACCGTTTATTTGCGCACTGTTCGTTTGGACACAGAAAGTTGCGCACTGTTCGTTTGGACACAGAAAGTTGCGCACCGTTCGTTTGGACACAGAAAGTTGCGCACCGTTTGTTTGGACACCGTTCGTTTGGACACCGTTCGTTTGGACACCGTTCGTTTGGACACCGTTCGTTTGGACACCGTTCGTTTGGACACCGTTTATTTGCGCACTGTTCAGTTGTGCATCGCTCAATTGTGCGTTCGCTTGGACACGAAAAGATACATATACCATTCGTTTTGATATGTAATATATGGTGAGAAATAAAGAACAATTTGTAAAAAATATAACTAAGTGTGTTCATTTAGTGTTATACCGGTTAATAAACGTAAAGTGCGTGAAATCAAAGAAAAATGACATTGAAAGGTTAGGTTAGATCTGTCAATGTAAAATGTAAGAAAAATTTATCGAGACATGAAAAAAAAATGTTTTATTATTTAGGTAGAAAAATGTTTTATTTTTAACAATTTCTGAACTTTTTAGCTTATAACTGCGTCAGGCATAAGCAGCATTCATATAAAATATTTATTTACATGTTACAAGAAATAAATGTTTTACAATATTTATACTTTTGAAAAAAAATACAGCACGAAATTACAGAGCAATTTACATTATTAAAAAAAGTAATAAAAGTATCTCGACATTTTGTACATTTGTACAATGTAAAATCTCTATATGTTAACTTGTATGTCAATCGTAATTACTTAGAGTAATTATATGAGCGAATTTTTATAACAGTACGTTTCTGAGAAAATATGAACGGTTTTCTCTAATAAGACGTAATGAAGAAATGAATGCGAAATTGTGTGTTGCCAATCAACTTGTAGCTAAATATTCGCAACGATCGGATATAATAAATAGTAATCATCCCAGCTATGACAGTCAGATATAACGGTACATTTCATCGATTACATATGAATTAATTTGTGCAAATGTGTGAGATACCAAACGTTCTCTACTTATATTCAAATGAAAACGAAGCACTGATACTAAATATATAAAATGCGGCACACTATATTTTAAATATTTATTTAAACAATAGTTTAAAGTGAAAAATAAGAATTGAAATATCTTTGGCTCAAGAAACATACATTTGCAGAAATTAAATCTGTATCTTCATATAAATGACCTATATTACTTAGAAGTATAAAACTATCACAACACTTAGTACATATTCGTAACAGTATTACAGAAAAAAGTAAAAGTATCTTTGGCATCTTATAGCTTTGCACAAATTGGAATCTCTAATTACGTTATATGCGAAAGATACATTTTTCTTAGAATATAAAATGCTGCCATTTCTATAATGATACGTCTTTTGAAAGATATAACTCATAGTCATTCTTACTCATAGTTATAAACAGGAAAAAAATTAAAAAATTTGACGTCATCCATCAATTTGTAGCTAAATGTTCAATGCGATTGGATAAAATAAATTGTACGTACCATTATAGCAAAGACATTCCGGTACATTTAATTGATATCAACTTCTCAACTCTACTTATATTTAGGAAATAATAATCTCTGGTATTATATATAAAATACATACAATAAGTCAGGTACTTTGCCTTATTTAGTTAAGGCTGTATAATAGTATAAAATAAAATCACAGTTTCATACTATATGTAACAAAAAAAGAATAAAAACATTCATATATCTTTGACGCAAGAAACATACATTTACAGAAATTGAATGTCTGTATCTGATTATAAATTATACCTATATTTTGACTTAAAATAAATCTGAAAAAAGCTGAAATTTCTATAATCTATACATCTTTCAAAATATACAAACTATTATTCTGAGGGTGATCCTACAACGCAAATTGTCGCCTGATTGTCAGTCAATACAAAGTATTTTTCAGTTAAAGCCATTATTAAGTTGTCATTTTTCGCGATAAAAACCGAAATTTTCAATGCACTGTAGAACCACTCTGTAGACAAATAGAAAAAAGTGTAACGTGTTTAGCACTTATTATCGGAGAAAAGAATCGAACTTTTATCTATCTTATTAAAGTAAGTTATTAACTCCGCTTGCAACAATGTATAATCAATCTATAGATGTGTATATATGTATATATATATATATATATATATATCTTTCCAAAGTAAAATTACACAAACATCTATCTCTATCACAGAATCTTTTTGTCATCAATATTGATATCATTCGAGTAATATTGATATCAGTGTTTTTGAAACTTAAATTCTCGAAACTCATCAAGTAATATTAATATCAGCAATTTTAAAATTTCAATTTTTTACGTGGATAGATATAAATGTTTTATGTAGATAGATATGAATGTTTTATGGTTTTCTAATTCTTACGTAATTATCATATGTTACGTTACATATCGGACATCGATCGGCTTCTAAACGTTCGATGCATAAAAAGCAACAAGCCAAATGACCGCAAGGTATAAAAGCATGTGTACGTTCGTTTATAAGACACACAGTACATATGTCTTTCGTACATTCTTCTTCTGATGCAGTTGTATCCTCCAAGTTCCAGTCCACAGGATGGTACGGAATGCCTGAAGTAGCATCATTAGCGTCATTCAAATACGAGTAATCATCATAGGGTACTTCGTAAATCGATTCATCTAAAATGAAAACATTAATAATATATATATTTATGTACTTTGAAGATTAATGTTTTAATCTTCCTTAAAATATTTGAGCTGTAATTACCTTCATTTATTTCAATATTGTTCTCAGAAGTAATGTCGTGATGTTGTCTTACTGCTTGTGTATTTGTAGGGATTTCTCCTTGGTTATTCCTGGTATCCCATACTTGTTCTATTTCACTAGAAGGCGATTCTGTGTTTACTGGTTCATCTGCAAAAAAAAAGTGTAATTTTTACTATAGATCTAATAATTTATATTATTTCCCTTAAAATAGTTTGATTTATAAATTACCTTCTACTACAATTGTATTCTCTGTCTCTGTGTCAGAAATAATTATTTCATTCTCATTTATTATTGTCTGCATGTCTGAACTTTCTTCATCGTTATCTTCTAATGTATTATCCTCTCTCTGTACATTGTTATGTATGCGTCGAGATCTGCGTCTATTTTGTCTTCCTAAAACAAAAATAAAATAATTGTTTTTAAAACAAGTGTACCATAATAATTATTACGTAATTAAATTTTTGTATTTGTTGTATTTAACTGTGTTCTGTGTGAAAAAAGACTAAAGCAGTTAAATACTTACTTGTTTGTTGAATAGTTTCGTCCAAATCATCTGAAAACAACTCCATGTTTATTTGTTCATCAGTTGTTAATTCAACATCTGCAAATAATAAACAATTATTAAAGTAGTTCAGAATAGATCTATCACAAAAAAACCTTTTTTTTAAAAAAAGGTAAAAAAAGGGCGCCAAGTACACGCCTTGTTATATTAAAAAAAAGTTTTCCTCATAAAAAAACCTTTCCAAAAAATTGTTTTTTTAAAAAAAGTTTTCCTCATAAAAAACCTTTTCAAAGAACTGTACTTTCAAAAATATATTATATTAAAAAAAAGTTTTTCTCACAAAAAACCTTTCCAAAAAAAGTTGTATATATCATAAAAAACTTTCCAAAAAGATTGTATTTCCAAAAATATATTATAAAAAAATCTTTTTAAAAAAATTATATATATTTATTATAAAAAATCTTTCCAAAAAAATTGTACTTTTAAAAAAAGTTGTATATATTAAATAAAAATTTGCTACATATTCTGTCTATAAAAGAGGTGATATCAGAAAATGACGCCAAGTTTAAATAAAGAACCTTTCAAAAAAAGTTGCATGTATATCTAATTATTTATTTAAAAATGATATTTATGTTTATATCTAGTTAATTCTTCTTAAGTATACTTTTTAAAATAATTGCATCTGTATCTAGTTATTTTTTTTATATCTGTATTTAGTTAAATAAAAAAATTTTTCAAATTTAATTAAAATAAAAAAATATTACAAAATTTCGCAAAAAACTTGGCGCTGCTATAAAATAGCCTTAAAATATTATTATACATCTTAAAATATTATAGAGCAATGAAGGCTATTTTATAGCAGCGCCAAGTTTTTTGCAAAATTTTGTAATATTTTTTTATTTTGATTAAATTTGAAAAATTTTTTTATTTAACTAAATACAGATATAAAAAAAATAACTAGATACAGATGCAATTATTTTAAAAAGTATACTTAAGAAGAATTAACTAGATATAAACATAAATATCATTTTTAAATAAATAATTAGATATACATGCAACTTTTTTTGAAAGGTTCTTTATTTAAACTTGGCGTCATTTTCTGATATCACCTCTTTTATAGACAGAATATGTAGCAAATTTTTATTTAATATATACAACTTTTTTTAAAAGTACAATTTTTTTGGAAAGATTTTTTATAATAAATATATATAATTTTTTTAAAAAGATTTTTTTATAATATATTTTTGGAAATACAATCTTTTTGGAAAGTTTTTTATGATATATACAACTTTTTTTGGAAAGGTTTTTTGTGAGAAAAACTTTTTTTAATATAATATATTTTTGAAAGTACAGTTCTTTGAAAAGGTTTTTTATGAGGAAAACTTTTTTTAAAAAAACAATTTTTTGGAAAGGTTTTTTTATGAGGAAAACTTTTTTTTAATATAACAAGGCGTGTACTTGGCGCCCATTTTTTACCTTTTTTTAAAAAAAGGTTTTTTTGTGAGATATCATTTCTTTTTTTTAGTAAAAATAATTTTAATAAATATGATTCTTTTTTTTTAGTAAAAATAATGGTAATAATATCCCACCATCACTCCCGTCATATTTTCAATACGACGATCCTCTTTTTGATTATAGAAATCTTAATTTATACAAACCTAATAATTTTTTTTTATATTTTACAACATGTTTTATAAGAAAATTATTAGTGATCATAAAAAGGGTATAAAAAACCATCTGTATTTCTAAGTTATTGCGTTTTTTCATATATAAAAACAGATTACTTTTGATCAAATTTCTGTAAGAATGACAAAAACATCTTTAGCACCTTTAGGCCATTGTCTTTTTTTAATTAGCGTATCGTCAGCTTCAATCCAAGTGTTAGACATTTCTTCTCTATAAACATTACATATCTGCCGATTCCACGAAGGGTAACAAAGTACACTTTCTGTCCACTAACTACAGAATACTAACAAGGGAACGTTCACAAGTGTCCCCTCCCCCGATTTGATTCTTCTTGAAATATGTTGTAAAACATACAATTTGAGGAGACACGTATTTTTTTATAGCGGCCCTAACTCAAATTTAAGGGATCAAACACTCCTTTGAAAAAAAAACGGTTTTTTTCTTTGTGTGTAACTATCGCCAAAACCGTAGGAGATAAAAAAATATTTCAAATAGAAGTTGTATGGCTTGTAATGGACTTTATAACTGTGTAGTTAAATTTTCAAAAAATAAAATTTTTTTTAATTTACCCCCACCCCTTGTTATTATTTTTTCGAATTTCAAAATTTTTGTAATGACAAAAGTTGTAGCATTTTTTACGCTGAATTCAACCATATATGATTTTATTATGTTTCGAAATCACATCTTTCAAAAATGAGTCATCAGTATCACATTATATGCGTCGCGCTGCATGACCGTTTATACCGCACTTGTGTTGTGCATAGTCGCAAAATAAATATAAAAATGACATGTTATTATATATTTGAGAAAGAAAAGTTAACTAAAATTGTTGCTAAAGCATCTCTTTCACATTACACTCTTATAGATAATCGCTGCATTTCGTGCGCAGCGCGTTGTTATATGCAAGTTAGCTATCAACGCATATTACACTTTGAAGTTTTGCTTGCAGTGACCACGGGAAAATAATTTATGAAACGAAAACAGTGAATGAATCAATCTATTCAACATATATCTACCCTGACTCTACCTTCTTGGCCCGACTTGACTGAGAATGAAATAAAATATAAAATTCTGTACAGTTTACTCTTTTTCAATAATTTTAATATACTGTGATTCTACATGCTATTACATTCCACTAAATTACTACGATTTTTTTAAACTATGGTATATAAAATGTATATTATAAGTATAATTATAATATATATAAATAAGCTTATATATATATAAAAGCTTATTTATTGTATCAATATATTATAATTATACTTATAATATACATTTTATATTTCAAGATTTTATATACCATAGTTTAAAAAAATCGTAATAATTTAATAGAATGTAATAGTATGTAGAATATATCGCAGTATATTAAAATTATTGAAAAAGAGTATGTACAGAATTTTATTCATTGTCAGTCAAGTCGGGCCAAGAGAGTAGAGTCAGGGTGGATATATGTTGAATAGATTGATTCATTCACTGTTTTCGTTTCATAAATTATTTTCCCGTGGTCACTGCAAGCAAAACTTCAAAGTGTAATATGCGCTGATAGCTAACTTGTATATGACAACGCGCTGCATACGAAATGCAGCGATTATCTATAAAAGTGTAATGTGGAAGGGATGCTTTAGCAACAATTTTAGTTAACTTTTCTTCCTTAAATATGTGATAACATGTCATTTTTATATTTATTTAACGACTATTGCGCAACACAAGTGCGGTATAAACAATGCGTCATGCAGCGCGACGCATATAATATGATACTGATGACTTATTTTTGAAAGATGCGATTTCGGAACATAATAAAATCATATATGGTTGAATTCAGCGTAAAAAATGCTACAACTTTTGTCAACAAAAATTTTGAAATTCGAAAAAATAATACCAAGGGGTAAGAGTAAATTAAAAAAAATTACATTTTTTGAAAATCCAACTACACAGTTATAAAGCCCATTACAAGCCATACAACTTCTACTTGAAACATTTTTTTATATCTCCTACGGTTTTGGCGATAGTTACACACAAAGAAAAAACTCTTTTTTTTCAAAAGGGTGTTTCACCCTTTAAATTTGAGTTAGGGCCGCTATAAAAAAATACATGTCTTCTCAAATTGTATGTTTTACAACATATTTCAAGGAGAATCAAATCGAGAGGGGACACTTGTGAACGTTCCCTTTAAGAGTGTTGTCAGCATGTGTGTTGCTACACTTCTGCACTTCAAGACGAGAAAAATTTTTTTTATAAAGAATACTATTATTTTGATATACACTATCTCTATTCGTCTCCACAACACGTTACATATACATTTTACGACCGATATTAATTATATCAATGTGATTAGTATCATCAAAGCTGCGAGCTGACAGGTCTGAGCGCCGCCATGTTGGAAAAGGACAGACATTTTTTAGAAAAAGAAAGGAAAGAAAAAAGTCGCTCTTATGCGGGAATCGACATTTCACGGGATGTAGAAAAGGACAACCATGTCGCATTTTGATGCTTCTAGTTGACAAAGGAAAAACTTATATATTAGAGAAGGATGACGAACAGACGACGACGACGACGACGACCAAGACTTACATAGATTTCGGCATATTTCGACTTTGGCAAACTTTGGCAATTAATATATTTTTTTAGAAAGCATGTACAAAAAAAGTAAAGATACTTTTATTATGTAAATCGCATGTGCTCTATCGATTGAGCCTATTATAAATTCGATCGGTCCACGCATTATTGAGATATGAAAATCTCGACTCCTATCAGCTCATGTGCTCGCGTAAAGATACACGGTCGGTCTTGCGCTGCGCGTGAACTTGGCGCGAGACACTACCGTGTCTCTTGATGTAGTAATAAATTAACATAATTTTATTTTTCAATGTTATAAAAATTGTAACATTATAACATGTATTTATGATAAATATAATATAGATATAGCATATTTACCTTCCATTGATACTATTTGTTCCATTTGTTCCATTGGGAGGATATTATTGTTGGTGGTGAACATTAATAAAAATTCATTCAGTGACAATCTGAAAAAAATTGAAGTTTTAATTCATAATTCATCAAATTTTATTTAATATATAAATTATTACAAAATGTTACCTTTGATTTACTAGATCCTCTTGCGCATTTATAATTTTAGAATCTAGTTCTCTCCTTGCCCTTGTGCGAAGTCGTCGAGATTTAACACCATTGTTTAATCGACGTAAGTCTAATTCTTGATCAGTAATTAAATATGATAATTTATCTGGAAAAAGAGATAAAGCAATGTATAAGATACAAAGCGAGCTAAAAGAATGCAACACAGGAAGAGAAATATATGAAATGAAGTGGAAGGTAAGAGTGATTGCTCGCGACAAACAAAAAAATCTTGATTTTGACTTACTTTCTGAAAACAAATCTATTTAATTTACTTAAAAAGTGGATATTTGAAATTTTGCACAATGTGGAAAAATGTTACATTTAATTTTCATATTAAACGCACGTTTAAAATATAGATAAAATGTGATATGTGTTATACGTATATAATGCAACTACTTTATAATAAAAATATTTTAATCCAGTATTATATATGTAAAATGATACATGTAACTTTTTTTTATACATTTTTATCATTTCATACAATATACGCATTTCATAAATATGCGTTATTTCAAAAATATATAATAGTCGCGTACACATTATAGAATTTCATACTTGATATAAAATACTTTGACATAAAAATTACCTAGAAATGTCCAAACATTAATATTCCTTGTTCCCAATTTTTGTGCCGCAATGTTATGAAAACTTTCTACTATATTATTAGTACGCACAGGACAACGATAGGTACTAATTTTTAATGCCATGTTAGACCAAGTAAGTCTTAGATATGACATAAATTGTAAAATATCTGGATGTTCATTAGAAAGTTCATCAGCTTTGGTTTGTATTATTAATAAAGCTTCTTGAAACATATCTGGTGGTAATAAAGGCAATGCCATAGTCATTGAGAGTATCTTTTTTGGAACATTTGAAAGACGTAGTTTGCGCCATTTACGCAGTACAGCCTGAAATAAAAAATGTAATTTAATTAATGCAATGCAATTTTTCACATTTACTACGATTTTGATCAATGCAGAAACATAATATTTGTCACGTGTGATACATTCTGTCTGCATTGAAGAACTCCGAAAAAAGATAAACAATACTAACAATACTTTTTAATTTTCAATTTGAATAATATGGGTAATATGAGCACAATAGCTACAACAAAAGCGATATTACGACAAAAAAGCATTTCAGGCGTATATTCGAGCATGATTAAGAATAAAAGTTATGTATCACGTAAAAATCGCGAGGAAAATGCACGCATACGCTGTATTTGTCGGATAAAACACGAGAATGATGACAATAAAAGTGATAATATGTTAGAAGCACATCAGACACGTAACGACAAGAGCATAGATAGAAAACTAAGCACATCGCGAGAAAAAGCGCGGGAAACGTGTATGCGTGTGCACGCATTTATCACGTGCCTAGGCCGACATTCATTTTTCAATAATATTATTGGCCGCATTCAGCGGATTCAACAGTTGAATAAGCGATTATTGCTATTGGGCTGTTCTATTATTAAACTTTTCACATAACATATATATATATATGTATATATATATATATATATATTATACTTCAATCACAAATAAAATTTATCAAATATAAAATTTCTTATACTACCCATACATTACTTACTTTGATAATCGAACAATCAAACAAGACAAAAATATGTTTGGATAAGAACTATGTTCTTCTCGCAGAAATATTTTGATATATTTGATATTCTTCTAATTGTTACTTGGACAACATGACCACGATGGTTACGACAAAAGCGGTATTACGACGACAGCATTTCAGGCACATAATGACACGAGCGTAGGATAGATTAAAAGTTATGTACCACGGAAAAATCGCGAAAATCGAGCACATATATGTACTGCATTAATCACATACAAGGCGAGCACGGTAGTTATAAGAAAAGCGGTATTACGACTAGAACATTTCAGGCACATATATTGACAAGAGCATAATATGGACTGAAAATGATGTACCGTGTAAAAATTGCGTAAACGCGAGCTGTTTTATTAGATTTCTCACATATTTTGAATATGTGAGAAATCTAATAAAACAGTTCGCGTTTTAATAATATACTCCAATCAAAAATAATAATTATTAATTATCGATCTCTCATTCAATTGTTAACTCTATTAAATGCGATAAATATACTGTATATAAAGCTGATCTTACATTGTTCTTAATATTATTGTAGCATTGTGATAGCCTACTCATTTTCTTGTTATTCAGACACCCATAGAAATTTCGAAAAACCCATGCGGAAAACATGTTTTAAGTCAGCAGTGCACGTATAATACGTTTTTATCTATTAATTGCTTGCAAGATAGTAAAAAAAAAATTAAAAATGCACAGTATACAGCCTTGCTTTGTAACATACCATAAAAAATAATATTATCAGATGTATTCATAAACAAAATAAATTTTAAAAATGTTTTTACATGAAAAAATTCTTAAAAATTTTTTTAGAGCTTCGTATCTTTAAACTTTAAAATATATTTTTTTAATATTTTATAACAATATTTTTAAAATATCTTTGTATTTATTACTTAAAATATGCAATAATTTTATCAATATTTACAAAAGTATTGATTGTTTTATGGAAATTTCATATGTTCTAAACTCTGTGAAAGTTATGAAAAAATCTGCCCCTTTTCTAAAGATTAATTTCTAAAATTTTCTTTATATAATTATTTATTAATAGCAAATATATATACAGGGTGTCAATTAAGTCCCGGGACGGCTGAATATTTTTTCATGTAAGGTATTTTTGAAAAAGGTCAAGGTCATTTCTGAAGTAATTTTCAACAAGAAATTCAATGGTGACCTTCAATTTGACCTTGAGCTTGACCTTCAAGGTCATTTCAAGGTTAGGTTAGGTTTTTTAAATAGAAACCCCTATTTTTGATTCCAAAATCTAATAGCTGGTGTCAAGAGCTTTTCAAAACACTATAATGAAGTTATTTTTCATTAAGTACTTTTCGAGTTATGAGGCTTGTAAATTACAGTATTTTGACATAAAATACAAAATATCTTGTAAAACATTCAATTTTTGGGAATCTTACCTTAATACTTTTATGCATAAAATAATGAGACAAATCAATTGGTATAAAGAAAACACATAGTTGCTTTCAAGAAAAAATATGTAGTTTGCAACATGCAACTGAAGTATTCAAACAATTAAAATAAACAATTTAAGTTAACATAAGAAATTAAAAAATTTAGTTGAAGTTTTTAATTTCTTATTTTAACTTAGATTGTTTATTTTAATTGTTTGAATACTTCTGTTAATATTATTAGAAACATTATTTTGCTAATATACTTTAATTACGTTTTTTTTACTAATTTCAAATGTTGCTTTTCAATTTATATTAATTTATTAAAATTTTAATTAAAATTTATAATTTTATTAAAATTTATATAAATACAAATTTTTCTATTTTATTTTATCAGCGCATTAGTCATAATAGAATAAATTTATTAAACAATTATGAAAAAAATCATTCAATTTATATAATTGTATTTTCATAATAATATATATCTTAATACAGTATCAACTGTTTGTTATACAATATTAATTTTTCTTTATAAAATTTCTTGTATTGTATTAACAATAAAAATGCAAATAAAACACATAAAAAAACAATATATCTAATATGTTAAAGCAAAAAGATAATAACATGAAAAAATATATTGTTAGATTGTACATATTAGTAAACATTCAAAATCATCATTTGAGTTGAAAAATATGGAACATGAAATTGTACTTATTCCAGCAAAATTATGATTGAGAAAACAGTAAATGTATTCAATAATATAATTAAAGAAGATGCAAAAGTTGTAAACAATAATTTAATACAAAACTGTATTAAAGAAGTTTTCTAAAAGAGTCAATTAAAAACTGTAGCTATTTATTTTTTCAAACAATTGTTCACTAGGGACTTATAAGTCAACAACAAAATTTACAAGTCAACAAATGGATTTTTATATTTTATCTTTCTATTAATAAGAAAACTGCTAAAAGTCTGAAACATTTAAATCAAAATCAAAATATTGAAAATCAAAGGTATAAGATATAATTGTTCAAGATATTACAAAATTATTGTGGGTTCTAATATAAAAAAAATTGCTAAGTCCAAAAAATTATTTTTATAATTTTTATAAATTGTTTTATATATAATAATATTTATATAATATACATAGATGCATATCAGACTCTATTTTAAATGTATTATGTAAAAAAATTGTAGTAAATTATTTAAACTTTAAATGTCAATTATTATCATTTACCATTTAAAACAATTAATTTGGACTCAATCATTTCTACCTGAACGCCTATGTTATTCGATTCATCTAATACAAATAATTCCAATACAGTAATTATTCTTTTGTACAAAATACATAAAATCAAAAAATCTAAGCACATCAAAAATTAAAACTCAAGATGCTAAAGATGTCAAGTTTCAAAATAAAAATATCAAAAAAATTTCAAAATATCAGAAATATCAGAGATATTCCTATAAATTACAACATTTTGATGTAAAAGATATCTAAAAATAATGAAATTACAAAGTTTCAATTTTATTATGTTATAAATCATAAAAATTTCGATGAAATATATTGAAAAAAAGAAAATAATTAAACCTTCTGCATATTGAATCAAAGATTTCTTTTAGTGCAGTATGAGTCTCACGAGAGCGCTTTAACATTTCTTCTTTCATTTCAATTTGTGCTTTGATAAATGGTTTCTTAGGATGATTATGTTTTTTTAAAACAGTTACAATATTATCTTGAAAAGCAACTGAGCCAGGACATTTGGTTGTCCTCCGTGTATTGCATCGAAAGACATTGTTGTAGCGACTGTCTATATAGTACAAATAATCATCATATACGTAAAGAAGTGTCCCCTTCTTTTTTCCAGGAACAGTTTGCATCTACAGTGAAAAAAATATATCAGTTAAATCTTTCATATCGCAGAAATAATGTCAATATTCTCAGTTCTCAATTAATATGTACTTTTAAATTAAATTATTATAAAAAGTAACTTATTAAAGTTTTAAATATATAAACCTTCCATTAAAAATGAATAATGAAAATAAAAAATAAACAATATTTCTTTAAAGATGCAGCAAAATATTAATTATAATTTTTGCACATACAAATTCTTTATAAGTGAAATTTATATTGTATTGTACTATTGAGTAATTACAGAATCACATTATTTTTAATTTTTTTATATTTAATTAACCATGTTAACAAAAGCAATAAGTAACAGGTTAATAAAATATTTCATGTTGATGAATAGTTGATGAATTTAATCAACAAGAGAAAATTGCATAAAAGAAACATACTGTGTCTGTGAATATGTACATGTCTACTTTAAACATATTGATATGCATCAAATATAAAGTTCTTCATGCTACGGATACTCTATTACTTACTATGATAATCAAACAGGCAAACAGGCAAACAGGCAAACAGGCAAAATATGTTAGATAAAAACGATACTCTCCTTGCAAAAAATATTTTAGTATATTTTATATTTTAATTGCTACTTGGAGATACAACACGAGCACGATAGTTACGACAAAAGCGGTATTACGACGACAGTATTTCAGGCATATAACGACACGAGCGTAGGATAGATTAAAAGTTACATACCGCGAAAAAATCGCGAGAATCGAGCAATAAAAACAGTACACATGTACTGCTTTTATCAAATACTATACCAGCACAATTGTTATAACAAAAGCGGTATTACCACAAGAGCGTTTCAGACACATAACCACACGAGCATGATATAAAGTTATGTACCGAAATCGAACCGGAAAAACATCGCGAGAATGTTTCTGCACGCGTACGCCGTATTTATCGGATACAATATTAGCATGTTTTAACAAAAGCGATTTTACGACAAAAGCACATCAAACACTTAACGACACGCGCACAGGTAGAAAACTGTAGACAGGGTGAGAAGAAGCGCGGGAACGTGTATGCGCATGCACGGTTTATTACGGGTGCGTTCCACTTAACGCCCGCAACGACCGCGACCACAACTGCAAAATTGCGCGTTCCACTGGCCTAGTTTACACCGATTGTTTAGTACGCGTATCAAATACTAAATCTGCTTCTCCGATAGGTATAAATCGTTTAGTGTAAAATTTACACCAATCAAAGAAGCTGATTTAGTGCTTGGTCCGCGTACTAAATAATCGGTGTAAACTAAGCCAATAGCTCGCAAATGTCGCAAGCGAAAATTTTAGTGGAACGCATTAGACGACCACGGCATCTTCTGATAAATTTACTTCTATAACTGTGTCGCTTTCAGTATTGTAAAAAAGAATTATTTGCGACGACATTGTCAAACACTGTCAAACACCACGAACATTCTAGTTTAAAAACACGCGCGAAAATAGCTAAGATTACGACGACCCACGTTTGAACCACGGACGTCGTGAGCTCGACGCGGTCGCAATGACGTCATCTATGACGTTTCAAGCGTGACCACAAAGTATTATAAAGCAATGAAATTAACATGTAGTTTACTGTAGCAGCGCCAAGTTTTTTTGCGTTTTTTAATAAATATCCTTTTATTTTGATTACATTTTTTATATTTTTTTATTTTTTAATTAAATATTTTTATTTTTTAAATATTTTAGTCCCACTTGGTGCCATTTCCTGATATCATATTTTTTTGTAGAAAGTATATATAATAGCTTTTTTGAAAATTTTAATATATACAAGTTTTTTTTTAAAGGTTTTAATATATCTCTTGATAATATATATGACAGGTTTTTTTGAAAGGTTTAATATATACGACAATTTTTTGAAAGATAAAACAATACGGTTTTGTTTTAGTTGTGACAAGATTAGAAGTTACGTACCGCGGAAAAATCGCGAAAATCGAGCACATTGTATGTACTGCATTTATCACATACAAGGCGAGCACGGTAGTTATAAGAAAAGCGGTATTACGACTAGAACATTTCAGGCACATATATCGCAAACAAATATTGCTTCTTCCTAATTGGTCAATTCCCAATCTTCAATCTTCAATCTCAATCTTCAATGCGTCGTCTGATACGGGCTTTATGGAAGTATTGTAAATTGATTAGCTACCGCGTTGTCTTTTGCCGCGCGGCAAGCGTTGTCGTTTTGTGTGCAAGAGTCAATAAATATGGTTTGTTCGTATCGCGTGCCCCAACATGTTCCTACTTGCTTAAATGCGCTTCAATTTATTTGTTCAATCAATTGAAACGCGTTAATCAATTAGAAGCGGGTAAGAGCGTGTTAAAGCATGTAAGAACATTCCGACGCAAACAAACCTAAAAGATGTGGCTTTGTGGTTTGCTACAACAATAATATAACGCAAAAATGATGATTTCTTAGCAAGGGGAGAATAAAGTATAAACTATTTACTAATGCAGCCAATTCAGCCAAAAAGAACAGACCTTATGAAATTGGCCATGCAACGCATGGTCTATATATTATTACGTCTATGGGTTACGTATTCCCGAGTCCAGAATCCAGAATATGACATTGTTGTAGCATGTGTTGTATATTGCTTCTGTAGTATTTTCGCTTCTGTAGTATTTTCGCTCGTCGTTTTCGCTTTTGTTGTTTAATTTTCATTTTGTTTTATATATTGGTTGTCAGATATGTCATTTTATGGCTTAAAACAACGTAGGTACTTTATGTTATTCATAAAATTTTATATTTTATAACACATTATATAGTATATTGATTAATATTATTTCATAAAATAATACACCAAAAATGTTTCAGAAAATGTGCAGAAAGCTTGTCGAAAACCCAATTGCGATGATTTGGATTGTGGCTTTGTTCACTCATATAAATATTGTTATGAATACCAAAATACAAAGTGTTCTAGACAGAATTGCCCGTACCTACATTGCACCAGCGTCGAGCAATTTCGATACACAGTGACGGGTAAAGCAACAGACAATTTAAAAAGAGAAGTTGGCCGAACGTTACAAAGCGTGAACATATGCGGCGATTTCAAAAAAAATGTATGTAAACGAGCGATTTGTAATCGTCGACATATTCGTCCTGATACACAGCCGCTTGAGTGTCCGATATGTCGAGAAACAATTACAATGAAAACTTTTGGTGCTGCGACGTGCGGACATATATTTTGTTACAACTGTGCCTTACAATTTATAAGTAATGACGAAAAAATAATTATACAATGTCCAATGTGTAGGTTACATGTAACGTACAGAGAATTTATATAAACTTTAAGTACATTCTTTTATTGCTATTATTTTCTTACTATTTACTATTAACATTTTTGTTTACTTCTACTATTTACTTACTTTATTTGTTTGTATTTTTATTACATTTTCTTTCTTTTACTTTACAATCTTTATCTTATTTTACCAATTATACCTATTATTTACATGTATTCATCTATTGCATTTAATCGACTAGTTCTTATATAATATTTATTTCATATTAAATTTTTCACTATCTAAATACTTAAATTGGCTCTTTGTTTCTTATTGCACTCCTATTTCCTTCTACTTCTATTCTGTATGTTACCCTTACTCTTTCTCTTTCTTAAAATTCCTCTTCTTATCCTCTTGTTATCCTAATTCTATTGTTTTGTCTTTAATTTTTCCTTTTTTTCTTTTTCTTTCCATTTTAGCCTATTTAGAATCTTTCCCTTTACCTTATCTAACTCATCACTCCAAACCAAGTAAGAGACTGACTATGAAATTTAGGCGAAAATCAAAGGTAAGACATAAGAATGTGTTCTATGTACACTGAAGAAGAATAAAAATTAATCTGAAACAGATTATATTAATACACAGATTAGGAAATGAACAAAAAGCAAAAGTAACCTTGCGATAACTCTGGAAGTTTTTTATTTCTTTATACGATGAAATTTTATTATTTTTTTCATACTCACATAATGTAACTTTAACTCTTATGTTATGCATTTAACTAAACATTAAAGAAATTATTCTTTATTATTATCTAATTCTGTATTTCTTTATCTAGAACCATAACAATAAGATGCTTTTTGCATATTTCAAATATCTTGTTTCGTAAATATTAAATTTGAATACAAAGATTTAGACGTAAAGTTTTTATGAGATTTGTGCAGTATCAAAAAACTTATGCTTTGAATATACAAAACATCTTTTGAATAGATATAATATATATTACTGTATTGTATTCTTAATTTTTATATTAAATAATACAAAGAAAATAATACAATAAGAAAAAAATAGTTTAGATATGATATGTAGAACATATATTCTCAATATTATATATTTCTTTTGAATATTTAATTTGTGCAAATAACTGTTTCTTACATAAACAGTATATACAAAGTACATAAACGCAAAAAAAGGACAAAAATAGTATTGATAAAAGATTATACTTGAAGTTCGTATAAATTTTTTGTACTTTACGTGTAGCTCACATATTCGACATTTTATGCTAATTCCTTCCTCATCAGGACTTATAAATTGTAAGGCACAGTTATAACAAAATATATGTCCGCAAGTCGCCGCACCAAAAGTTTTTGTTACAATTGTTTCTTGACATATCGGACACTCAAGCGGCTGTGTATCATGACGAATATGTCGACGATTACAAATCGCTCGTTTACATAAATTTTTTTTGAAATCGCCGCATATGTTCACACTTTGTAACGTTCGACCAACTTCTCTTTTTAGATTGTCTGTCGCTTTACCCGTCACTGTGTATCGAAATTGCTCAATGCTAGTGCAATGTAGGTACGGGCAATTCTGTCTGGGACACTTTGTATTTTGGTATTCATAACAGTATTTATATGAGTGAACAAAGCCACAATTCAAATCAGCGCAATTCGGTTTTGGACAGAAAGCTTTCTGCAAGACATTTTCTGAAAAATTTTTGGTGTATTATTTTATGAAGTAACATAAATCACTATATAATGTGTTATAAAATATAAAATTTTATGAATAATATAAAAGCTATAATTACCTTGTTTTAAGCCATAAAATGACATATCTAACACCTAATATATAAAACAAAATAAAAATAAAATATATTTCCGAAATATTCTCACAATATTTGCACAAAAGCAAAAAAACGACAATAATTAATAACGAAAACAATAAGAGCAAAAACAACAAAAGCGAAAACGACAAGAGCGAAAATGTTATATCAACAATATGCAACATACGCTACAATATGTCATATTCCGGTAGCACCATAGACGTAATATAGACCACGCGTTGCATGGCCAATTTTATAAGTTTGTTCTTTTTGGCTGAATTGGCTGCATTAGTACACAGTTAATAATTTTTTTCTCTTCTTGCTAAAGGCCATTGCACGTAAAAAAATTTTAGCATTATCCGTAAGAAATAAACGAATCGACCAATCATAGTGAGCAATAACGCGAGCGCAATCTTAATTGCTCAGTGTGATTGGTTGATTTGCTTATTTTTTACGATTAATACTAAAACCTTTTTTGTGTGCAATAACCTTTGAGAAATCATCATTTTTGCGTTATATTATTGTTGCAGCAAACTACAAAGAGCCATCTTTTAGGTTTGTTCGCATCGCAATGTTTTTACATGCTCTAACACGCTCTTACCCGCTTCCAATTGATTAACGCGTTCCAATTGATTGAACAAACAAATTAAAGCGCATTTGAGCGAGTAAAAACATGTTGGGGCACGCGATACGAACAAACGATATTTATTGACTTTTGCACACAAAACGGCAACGCTTGCCGCGCGACAAAAGACAAAGCGATAGCTAATCAATTTACAATATTTCCATAAGAGCGATTATCACGGTTCGGTTATCACGTCGCTTCTTGCTGCACAGCAAGCGTTAGAGCTTATCCAGACAAACTTACATTGTCGCATAAACATATGCATAAGAAAATTGATTGGTCCATTTCCTTATGCATTTGCTTATGGACCAATCAATTTCCTTATGCATATGTTTATGCGACTATGCAAGTTTGTCTGGATAGGCCTTTACTGCGTCCTGTGTGCAGAAGCTATATTTCTGCTTTCAATAAAATATCATTTATTTGCTACTATAGTGAAACTTAGCAGTTTCCTATAACATTGACATAACTCAAATATAATGATTTCTTAGCAAAGGGAGAAAAAAAGTATAAACTGTGTATTAATACAACCAGTTCTGCCAAAGGAACAGACTTTAAGTGCATGTCAGACTAAAGATTAAAAAATTGTGATTATGAATTGGAGATTGTAATTTGATTAATTAGTATAAAGCAACCTAATACTGTTATACAGGGTGTCCCAGACTTACCGTATCACCCGTTAATGGCAGATTCCTGAGGTCATTTGGAGACGAAAATCTTAATACCAAAATGTCGAGGCTACTATAGTATTTGAATGGGAAAGGCTTAAAGTTTACCAATCAGCTTGTCAGAATTTCGCGCGCTCAGGGACATCGCATCTCGAAAGAACCCTTGCACAACACTTTATTCAATACGTTTTATTTACTTCACTCAGCTCTTATTATTTCTTTATACTAATTGGCTAAATTACAATTTCTAATTCGCAATTTCAATCTTCTAATCTTTAGTCTGATACGGGCTTTATGAAATCGACCATGCAACGCGTGGTCTATATATTATAATGTTCATAGTACTATCGGCATGCAACTTTGGTATAGGTTATATTTGCTTGTGTCGTACATTTCGCTATTGTCGTTATTTTCTGTCTATTATTATTTTTGCTATTGTCGTTCTTTTATTCCAAAAATATAAGTTTTAATTGCAAAAATGATTTGTCGTGATTATATGATACGCGTGTGTTATAGAAAGCCTTGTAAAATGTATCATAAAATCATAGCCTGTAATAACGAATCATGCAACGGCAATAGAGTGTGCAAATTTGTACATCTAATGGAAGATGAAATAATTGAAATTAATAATAATATACGACCGTTTCGTGAAACGGTGTACAATGAAATGAAACGTTTAGCTTTCATTTTAAGAGAATCTTATCCTACAGAATTAAGAGTACACACCTGCTCATTATATATGCTGGAAGAGTGTATGTGGCCGTGCTTATCATGCGGAACAATTTCCAACAACAGTAAGTCTTCTTTAACTGTTTAAAAATTTTAATTATTAATTTAAATTATTATGATAAATTAAACGTATTTTTAATTTCAGTAAATACTCCCCCAGTATGTAGCAAATGTTACATAATATTAAATGGGGATATAGAAGCATTGAATTGTGGCCATGTATATTGCAAGTATTGCATGGAACGACTGCAATTTCGCATAGATGGTGCCTTGCCAGCATATAATTGCGTAAAATATCATATGTGGGAAATGTTTATCACGTTATGTAAGTATGAAGAAAATAAATTTCTCTTTATCTCTATTTTTAACAACGTATCGCTAATTTGCAACAACAGTGACTCAACAATTTGTCACAACAGTGATATAATTAAGAAGTAATGATTTTCCAAAAAATAAGTTTCAATGTTACAATTTATTATAATTTTTATATTACAGTGAAGCAACTTTCTTATAGAGATATTTAATATTTCACTTTTGTTCTACTAGTAACAAGCAAAATCTGTTCTTTTCTATATGAGTGACTCAAAGTTAGCAAATTTTGAATTATGTCATTGTTGCAGCAAATGAGCGATATATGAAAAATGGAATTGGAAGCTTATGCTTTTTGTATATCTTAAAAAAATTTTTTTTGCTATATATATTCATCATATGTTAAAAAAATGTTAAACTTGTACTTATGTTCTGTACATTGCCAAAGAGTATTTCAATTTAAAAAAAAATATTTATTTTTAACATTTTTTAAATAGATTATGTTAAAAGCAACACATTTAATTTTATTTTTATTATTTTATTTAAGAAAATCTATTTTAAAAAGTATAAATTTATATATTCTAATAAAGATAAAATATGTTTACAGATGGAACAGAAGGAACAATTTAAACATAGAAGAAAAGATGGAAATATTTATATTTACTTTTATATTTGGTATATAACGCATTTAATCAAATATTAAAAATTATTTCTTATTAAGGGAAAAAGTTAGTAAAAACATACCGTATCTATAAGACTGACTTAAAAACGCATTATCTGCATAGCTTTTTTGAAATTCTTTTTTGGGCGTATATATAACAAAAAAAATGAGCCGGCATCTCGATGTTACAATAATTTAACAACCAATGTAGGACTAGCTTTGCAGTACATTGGTCGCATTTAGCAGAGTCAACAGTTGAAACACAGTAATCAGTAAATATTATTTGTGATTGCAATATACTATTTGATATACAACTGTTATATCTGCTAAATGTGACTAATAATATTGAAAAATGAATATCGGTCTAAGCATGTAATCAGTGATGCCAATTCGAGCTCGCTGGTACCATGGGTATCCCCTCCACTACGGTACCAATGGTACCAGCGAGCTCGAATTGGCATCACTGCATGTAATAAATGCGTATATGAGCATGCACGCTAATTTCCCACTTTTCTTTGTGCGCAAGCCGCAAGAGGGGAGAACCTTCGGAGCCACGCCATATTTGTGTGCTTTTTGCCATGCCATGTACAATGGGCGCGTTCAGCAGAACATGGTTGCGTTCCGTTTCGCACATTATGCGCACGAATTACATAGAAAACGTTCCGTTTCACTCAATGCGCGCATGAACAGCGCTTAGAATTCCCTAGATTCCCACCACCTGCAGCGCATAATACACGCATCAGCTACCTCAAGTTTGAGTTGCAGCAGCTTATGCGTTCCATGCGATTGCGTAATTGCACATGGCGATTGATAGCGATATTATAAAAAGTGTCAAAATAGGAAGAGTCATAATGGAAGAGTCATTGATCGAATTCCCAGTCTTCATTGAAGAAACGCAGAGTATCATTACATTTATTGTGGAATCCATTTTGATTTTCCGCTTCTAATGCGTTCAATATCGTTCCGTTTCAAAGCATGTATCATGCGCATAATGAAACGAAACGCAGCCAATGCGCTAAGCATTAGCGATGCGAACGATGCGTGCTATGCGCAAAACGGAACGCAACCCAAATCGCTTGGTAGCAATCGAACGTGATTGGCTCTTACTTTTAGAACCAACAAATCAACGTTAAGTGATGACTAGACGACAATTCAGCAGTTGTTCTGCTGAACGCGGCCAATCTTCCACGAGCTCGTGTTGTTACATGTCTGATGTGCTTTTGTCGTAAAATCGCTTTTGTTATAACGTGCCAACGTTGTATCTGATAAATGCAGCGTATGCGTGCATGTTTCTTGCGATGTTTTTCCGCGGTACATAACCTTAAATCTATATTATATATTATATATATATTATGCTCGCGTATGTCGTTATATGTGCTTGAGATGCTCTTGTCGTAATACCGCTTTTGTTATAATTACCGTGCTCGTGTTGTAACTCTAAGTTACAGAAGAATATCAAATATACCGAAATATTTTTTTACATTGTTCTTATCCAAGCGTATTTTTGCCTGTTGTCAACATTCCGTTACAAATGTAAGTAAAATAGTACTTAAAGGAAAAATTTTTTACTTGCTATGTATTAATGTATTCAATTCTAGTTTGAAGTATCACGTACATATTCATAAACAATAACTTTTTCTTAAGAAATTAGTTTTGCCGTTATATATATTTATTTATATGAAATATTTAATCAGCATATGGCTAATTTCAGTTTAATATAGCTTGCTAAGCATAAAACAGATTCTGAATAAATTGCAAAATATTATAGATAATATTCGATAATAGTCGAATATTATTCTATATACTGTAATGTAAATTCAGCTTATGTGGAAAGAAGTTATGCTATTCCAAATTTTATTATATTTTATGTATTGTACTATACTTTTAAAAGAAAATAGCTTATTTTGTAATTTTAATGAAAAAACTATGTGTTAATTTTGAAAATAAATAGTAACACTTAATAGTTTTTGCATTTAAAAAATACATATTAATTGAGTACAGAGCATCTGTATATAGTGTGAGTGAAGTATTGTTTATATCTATGAGTGCATTTAAGGAGATGCTTATTAATAGTAGTACAGATATGTATGCCATAAATGAATTCTGTGACATTCTAAGAATTTGTGAGAAATGCTTATGTATAGCAAAACTGTTAGTAATTTCAATATAACATTATTATCCAGCAATTTCTAATTCTACTTTTTTAAATTATATTATTAATTTTGTTTACTGCTTAAAGATCACTCACTCTCCCACCACGAATCTCCTTCACATACGAGTTCTCTAATATATCCTCTATTATATTCAACTAGTTTGCCATGTCCACTCAAACGACACGGACCTCCAATATCATTTTTAGCAAACTGACTCGTTACACCGAATTTAGTTTTGGTTCTTAGTTTTTTTAAAATAAGAAAGTTTACACGAAAACACAACATGACGGTACTGCTATGCATTGAGGTAAGAATA
The DNA here is from genome assembly GCF_040581485.1 of Linepithema humile. Lineage (NCBI taxonomy): Eukaryota > Metazoa > Arthropoda > Insecta > Hymenoptera > Formicidae > Linepithema > Linepithema humile. The sequence goes on from NC_090133.1 coordinate 14,374,637, forward strand.
TTTTTAGTAATTTTAATAAATAACAAGTAATATAAAGATAAAAGTAGACATTGGTTCATGCTGGTTTTAGAATAATTGCAATCAACCACAATTCAAGTCTTAAAAAGGACATCGTGTATGTTTAATGTAAAACATGATTTCCTTCCTGATGATCTTAAGATTGGTGTTATTAGAAGAGGCATGACTTTCAAGATGTGTTGTCCTTCTAAACAATTTTTAAATGTAACGAATATAAGAAGATTGTAATATCCGAATTAGTTTTATAAGTAACGATTGTTTATTAATATGTTCCGAATTTTATAATAACTAACTACTGAAGATGACCACAACCAGATGGTCGAAACGTCTAGATTGACCTAAACATTTGTTATAATATATTAATAAATTAAGCACGAAAATCCAGCTTGGGCTCTGTAGCTTGTTGTTAATAATTTATTTGAATAATTTGAGCCAATATTATAGTTTTAATTTATTTTATAAACGCAAGCTTCAAAATGCGTGAATCCTTTTTTAATTTTGTCCAATTTCATTTTGGCAAATTTGTAACTGAAGAATTTTAACTGAAGAATTTGCAACTGAAGAATTTTATGAATAATGTTAATTTAAGCATTAAATTACGCATTCGAATCAGGTTTCTTAAAAATTGTCTACAAAGAGATCTAACTCCTTCACATTTGAAATTTGTTTTTAAAAATTGCCTACAACTATACCACCATAGATCAGTAGCAATCTTTGATAATATCAGGAAAGAGCTTATTCGAAAAATAATAAGATTAGAATTAGATGATGCCTACGCGACTTTACAATGCGTCAGAAAAGAATGCCATAAAATATATGAGGTTGTAACTAGAAGATTACCACTCAATTTATACAATACGTTTTTTAATGGGCAAGAGAGACGCTCCCAAAAATTGTGGTTTAGAAACTTAGTTAAGATAAACAAAAAAATTGAATGGTTAGTTTCTAAACAGAACATTGATAGAAGAGCAAGTATCAAACCAATTGCTTTCAATACTAACAATGTGAAAACACATAATAATTTTGGATCTGATATTAATTCGAATATAATAATAATGCCTGACAATTTCAACTCTCAGTCGACCTTAGACGACAAACATAAAAAATGGTTCGTTAATTTATCAGATGTTGTAATTCCCAAAGAGGTCGAGCTTTTGTTACAATTGGGAGAACGTTTTAACATGCCTATCACGGAAAAAATGTCGATGTCAATTGAAGTCATAAAAAACATTGAAAGAAACATTGAAAGAAAGAGTGAAGATTACAAATGTTCTGTTAGAAATGATACTATATCAATTATAAATGGGTTCTGTAAGGGAAACTCCCGCAATAGTGTTGATGACAGAAAGTTACTCAATTGGTTGTACAAAACAAAAAAATTTATAAATGAAAACCCTGATCTATTATTCACCAGGGCTGATAAAGGCAATAGTACAGTAGTCATGAAAAAATCAGAATATATGGAAAAAATGGTCGACATACTTTCTGACACCAACACCTACCAAATTGTTAAAAAAGACCCAACTAAAATATTAACTGATAAACTGAGGTCTCTACTTGCCAGATGGAGAGAGAGAGGTTACATAGATGACATAAAATACAGGTGTCTTTTGGAAACGGACGGAAACACACCTAGAGCCTACGGTTTGCCAAAAATCCATAAAGAAGGATATCCTCTCAGAGTAATAGTATCTTCGATTAATAGCCCGTTATATAAGATAGCTAACTTTTTACATGGAATCCTTGCAAACAATGTACCTAATTCGAAAAGAAACATAAAAAATAGTTTTGATCTAGTTGAAAAGTTGAATGGTGTTTTTTTAGAATCGGATCATTGCCTTGCTTCTTTAGATGTTGTTTTTCTTTTTACGAACATTCCTGTTGAAAAGGCAATAGAAAGCATAAAAAACAGATGAGAATGGATTAGAAGGTACAATTCCATACCAATAGAAGAATTTTTAATTGGTATCAATTTAGTTTTAAATTCAACGTATTTTAGTTTTAATAAAGTAATTTACAAGCAAATTTTTGGCACTCCAATGGGTTCTCCTCTCTCTCCAATAATAGCAGAATTTGTGTTACAAGATTTGGAAAATTCAGCAATCGAACGTCTACCTTACAAATTACCGTTTTATTTTAGGTATGTTGACGACATACTATTTACGGCTCCAGAAAATCATTTAGACGAAGTTTTGGAGACATTCAACTCAATGCATAGCAGATTACAATTCACATTGGAAAGAGGAATAAATAATCATATCAATTTCCTAAACGTTAAACTAATATCGGAAAACAATTTTATTAAATTTGATTTGTTCCACAAACCTACTTTTTCGGGCAGATATTTAAGTTTTTATTCGCATCATCCCATGGCACACAAAAAAGATGTTATCATTGGCTTATTTGACAGAGTTGTAAAGTTAACACACCCACAATATTGGCACAAGAACATCGAGGAAATGATTTCCCTACTTTTAATTAACGGCTATCCATTGGAATTAATTTTTAATAGTATTAACGAAAGACTTAAAAAATTTAGCAATAATTGTTGTAATAAAAACAAAAATAGCAATGATAGAACGGGTTATTTTACGATACCATATATAAAAGAAACTTTTGATAAATTCACACGGAACATGAAAAAATACAATCATCATTTAGCCTTTTCGTGTAACAATAAACTTAATAGGTTTATAAAAACAGGGAAAGACATTATTGAATCCATGAGCCAATGTGATGTAGTATATAAGGTAACGTGTCATGATTGCGAGGCTAGTTATGTGGGACAAACAAAGAGAAAATTGAAAACTAGAATTAAAGAACACAAGTCGGATATAAATAAAAGAACGGGATCCCCTTCTGTCATTTCTTGTCATAGATTAGAAAAAAACCATGAAATGGATTGGGAGAATGTAGAAATATTAGACAAGGAAATGTCTTATAGCAAAAGGCTTATTTCCGAGATGTTGCACATAAAACGGCAAAAAACGAGTCTCAATAAGCAGAACGATACTGAGTTACTGCCAAACTTGTATTTGTCAGTTCTCAATTTGTTTACTGCTTAAAGATCACTCACTCTCCCACCACGAATCTCCTTCACATACGAGTTCTCTAATATATCCTCTATTATATTCAACTAGTTTGCCATGTCCACTCAAACGACACGGACCTCCAATATCATTTTTAGCAAACTGACTCGTTACACCGAATTTAGTTTTGGTTCTTAGTTTTTTTAAAATAAGAAAGTTTACACGAAAACACAACATGACGGTACTGCTATGCATTGAGGTAAGAATATTTTTAGTAATTTTAATAAATAACAAGTAATATAAAGATAAAAGTAGACATTGGTTCATGCTGGTTTTAGAATAATTGCAATCAACCACAATTCAAGTCTTAAAAAGGACATCGTGTATGTTTAATGTAAAACATGATTTCCTTCCTGATGATCTTAAGATTGGTGTTATTAGAAGAGGCATGACTTTCAAGATGTGTTGTCCTTCTAAACAATTTTTAAATGTAACGAATATAAGAAGATTGTAATATCCGAATTAGTTTTATAAGTAACAATTGTTCATTAATATGTTCCGAATTTTATAATAACTAACTACTGAAGATGACCACAACCAGATGGTCGAAACGTCTAGATTGACCTAAACATTTGTTATAATATATTAATAAATTAAGCACGAAAATCCAGCTTGGGCTCTGTAGCTTGTTGTTAATAATTTATTAATTTTAACGTTTTTTAATTATTTTTTAGATGGAGGAAATAAATGGGAGGAAATCTGGTACAATAATTTACGTTTATGATGATTATACTTATAACAAGGATTCTCGTAATCCAAATATTTTGAGATGTAATACTCGTCGATCTACGAATTGTTTTGGTACCCTTAAAGTTGATAAAGATGGCAAAATACATTTAGTTCAAGATCATACTCATGTTCCAATAAAATGGAAAGTAAGGCATTTTATCATGAAACAAGAAATGCTGCAACTTTGTCGAGATACATCTTTACCATTGAAAGAAATATTTGATAGTGTCTGCAGAAAGTAAGTATTTTTCAAGTTTTAGTATATTTTTCAGAACATTATACAGGGTGTCCCGCGTAAGGTGTACCACCGGGAACTGGGAGGTAGATGGGATTGAAATAAATATAAAAGTCCTTTACCGTTTTACGATATTCGCAATAATAAACGAGATATTAATTTTTACAATTGGACTAATGAGAGCGCGTCGAGAGAAGCGCTCGAGCCGCTCGAGGTCTAGCCCGGCCTAGTCTATCATACATTGGCTGCGGGCGGCGCGTTGGAAAGGCAAGAGGGGAAACGCGCCGTGGCTCGGCGCTCAGCTCACGTCTCGCCGCACCGCGCCTAACGTCACGCGTCTATGCCGCTACGCACAATCGCGATTACAATATGTATGTTGTATAATAATGACAAATAACTTATTTAGGGAAGAAAATAATAAAAGATCGCGAATTTGCGATAAAGTACGATACGATAAAGAAAAAAATTACAATTGTGGATACTGTAATTAAGTTATTTTGTATTTATGCGTTAATTTTTTACATTAACACGATTCTGTTACTTTTACTTTATTATGATATTTATTTGTTGTGTACATTTGATATGAATTTTTTCACAGTGCAAGGAAACGCTATCGTTCCCACACCACCTTGAGGTAGATAGCTTGGCGCGTTTTTTTTTTAAAGTGGTTTCCCCAGTAGGCCTAATCCACTCTTCTCACACTTCTAATTAAGTGTATGTTCAAAGTGCCTTCCTTGCATTTGCAAACATACTTCTACTCTCCGAGAAATTTGCCGTGTTGCACGGTGCGCCATATCTGGAGTGATGGTTTGAAAGGCCGCTATGATTTCATCACGTACCTCATTTTCAGTACCATCACGTTTATGCTCGACTAAAGCTTTGATATAGCCCCAAACGAAATAATCGAGCACGTTTAAATCTGGCGATCGTGCCGGCCAAACGATCGGACCACCCCGACCGATCCATCTATCCGAAAAACGATCATTTAAAATTTCTCGTACTCTACGAGAATAATGTGCGGGAGCTCCATCGTGCTGAAAAATCAGCGTTTCCCGCTCTCGAAGAGGAATGTCCTCCAAAAGAATGGGCAATTCATTTTCCAGAAATTCTGCATATCTTTGTCCATTGAGATGTGCCGGTAAAAAATACGGCCCGATCTGAAAATTTGCCACAGAAACGTTATGGAAACAATGCAATAGAAAAAAATGTCTTTATTTGCAAGAATATTTACCACTCTGTTTGCAAATATTCCTGCCCACACATTTATGGACCACCGATATTGGAAGGTGCACTGACGAACAGCTTGCGGATTCTCCTCTTCCCAAAACAAGAAATTGTGAGAATTGAATACACCATTCGGCGAAAAAGTTGCTTCGTCCGTCCATAAAATGTGATCGGGAAATGAAACATTTCGCCGACATTGTGCAAGGAATCCTGCGCAAGTTTTATTCATGATTATTATACAGTTAAAAGCGCTATAAATATCAAATAAAAATTAGAATAAAATCATAAAAATACCTTCACAGAAATAGATGCGCTGTATTTCATCTCGTGGAAAAAGTTGCTGCACACGTTGAAAATGGAAAGGATGCAATCCATTTTCTTGCAAAACACGATGCACTGTGGTTCGTGGTATACCAAGTGCGCGACTTACACGGCGTATAGTATTTTGGGGATTTTCCTCGAACGCACGCAGAATTTGTTCGTCGTTGTTGACGTGACGACGCAATACCCTGTCACGGTTTTCATGCATCATAACAACTCCTGTTTCTATTGCGCGTAGGAAACACCTCGTTATTGTGTGTCTGCTTGCATGCCGACGATTCGGAAATCGCTCCGCGTACAGACGCTCCGCGACACGAGCATTTCCTCTGGCCATACCGTAAAAATAAATCATGTAAGTATACTCTTCCGTTGTAAAATTCATTATAAGCGCACTCTAATAATACATTACTAAGAACAGATACGTGCAACAAATGTAAATACGAGAAAAAAACAATTGAAAATATATTTTCAATTATTTTTTTCTTGTGGTCATATATTGTTTTTTTCTCGTATTCACATTTGTTGCACGTATCTGTTCTTAGTAATGTATTATTAGAGTGCGCTTATAATGAATTTTACAACGGAAGAGTATACTTACATGATTTATTTTTACGGTATGGCCAGAGGAAATGCTCGTGTCGCGGAGCGTCTGTACGCGGAGCGATTTCCGAATCGTCGGCATGCAAGCAGACACACAATAACGAGGTGTTTCCTACGCGCAATAGAAACAGGAGTTGTTATGATGCATGAAAACCGTGACAGGGTATTGCGTCGTCACGTCAACAACGACGAACAAATTCTGCGTGCGTTCGAGGAAAATCCCCAAAATACTATACGCCGTGTAAGTCGCGCACTTGGTATACCACGAACCACAGTGCATCGTGTTTTGCAAGAAAATGGATTGCATCCTTTCCATTTTCAACGTGTGCAGCAACTTTTTCCACGAGATGAAATACAGCGCATCTATTTCTGTGAAGGTATTTTTATGATTTTATTCTAATTTTTATTTGATATTTATAGCGCTTTTAACTGTATAATAATCATGAATAAAACTTGCGCAGGATTCCTTGCACAATGTCGGCGAAATGTTTCATTTCCCGATCACATTTTATGGACGGACGAAGCAACTTTTTCGCCGAATGGTGTATTCAATTCTCACAATTTCTTGTTTTGGGAAGAGGAGAATCCGCAAGCTGTTCGTCAGTGCACCTTCCAATATCGGTGGTCCATAAATGTGTGGGCAGGAATATTTGCAAACAGAGTGGTAAATATTCTTGCAAATAAAGACATTTTTTTCTATTGCATTGTTTCCATAACGTTTCTGTGGCAAATTTTCAGATCGGGCCGTATTTTTTACCGGCACATCTCAATGGACAAAGATATGCAGAATTTCTGGAAAATGAATTGCCCATTCTTTTGGAGGACATTCCTCTTCGAGAGCGGGAAACGCTGATTTTTCAGCACGATGGAGCTCCCGCACATTATTCTCGTAGAGTACGAGAAATTTTAAATGATCGTTTTTCGGATAGATGGATCGGTCGGGGTGGTCCGATCGTTTGGCCGGCACGATCGCCAGATTTAAACGTGCTCGATTATTTCGTTTGGGGCTATATCAAAGCTTTAGTCGAGCATAAACGTGATGGTACTGAAAATGAGGTACGTGATGAAATCATAGCGGCCTTTCAAACCATCACTCCAGATATGGCGCACCGTGCAACACGGCAAATTTCTCGGAGAGTAGAAGTATGTTTGCAAATGCAAGGAAGGCACTTTGAACATACACTTAATTAGAAGTGTGAGAAGAGTGGATTAGGCCTACTGGGGAAACCACTTTAAAAAAAAACGCGCCAAGCTATCTACCTCAAGGTGGTGTGGAAACGATAGCGTTTCCTTGCACTGTGAAAAAATTCATACCAAATGTACACAACAAATAAATATCATAATAAAGTAAAAGTAACAGAATCGTGTTAATGTAAAAAATTAACGCATAAATACAAAATAACTTAATTACAGTATCCACAATTGTAATTTTTTTCTTTATCGTATCGTACTTTATCGCAAATTCGCGATCTTTTATTATTTTCTTCCCTAAATAAGTTATTTGTCATTATTATACAACATACATATTGTAATCGCGATTGTGCGTAGCGGCATAGACGCGTGACGTTAGGCGCGGTGCGGCGAGACGTGAGCTGAGCGCCGAGCCACGGCGCGTTTCCCCTCTTGCCTTTCCAACGCGCCGCCCGCAGCCAATGTATGATAGACTAGGCCGGGCTAGACCTCGAGCGGCTCGAGCGCTTCTTTCGACGCGCTCTCATTAGTCCAATTGTAAAAATTAATATCTCGTTTATTATTGCGAATATCGTAAAACGGTAAAGGACTTTTATATTTATTTCAATCCCATCTACCTCCCAGTTCCCGGTGGTACACCTTACGCGGGACACCCTGTATATACCCAGATAACATTTCTTGCGCGCAAAGTTTGCGCGTCTTATGCATATAAACTTTGTACGCGGTTTACGTGAGTTTTGCCCGCAAATTTATTAAGCTCATGTATTGTCCGTTATACACCAGCAAATCACATGCAAATGGATACCATATTTGCTCGTAAGTTGCTTGCAGTCGTTGTGCTCAAACGACTTGTCCCGCGCAGCGCACAGGAAGCATTCTAACAAAGGAATAGCGAGTAGCGATAGTAACTGCGGTTATGTGATATACGTGACTGACTGTATTAATTTAAGTGAAAAACATTGCTCTGCTCAACACATTCTACTGCAGCCCTCATTCACTCTTCTCGTAAGTAACTCGTATCGATAAAAACATCATATATTTTCGAAATATATTCTATATCTGTAGCGTAGTATATTTTGAAGTGTTCTAACCTATATATTTTCAACTTTATGTGAAAAGTCAGAAAAGTCAGTTTAAAAATAAATATATTTTTATATGCATATTATCTACATTTTAAAAACTATCATTTTTATTACATTTTTTTGTCATAATATAAAAAAATATGATTTGTAGAAAAATATATACATGTAACTCTGTATAAAGAAACAGATTCCTATCCCAGACAGTACAAATGTCTTAAAAACATTTACAAGATGTATGTCTACAAGTTTTTAAACGTATTTTAGACATTTGTACTGTCTGGGATTGTAATTTTAATAAAGTTATATGTATGTATATATATATATATATATATGTTTTTGAAAGAAGTATATACATTAAAATTATAAAATATGTCATATTATTTTCTTTTATATTGTAACATATAAAATTTAAGATGGAAAAATATAACTATATATGTTCAGTAAAATTTGCAATTATTTTCTTGTATTTTCTGTATTCTTTATATTGTATTGTTTTGTTTTCTATTATTTTCATAAAAAGAACAGATGATGCAATTAAGTTATACATAATGATAATCCGAATTTATCGACGTTTTTTAGTTCTGACTTTTATTATTTTAATATTTTCTTTTAATTCTCAATAGAAGCTGTAGTTCTTCTTTAAACTGATTCCTGCCTTAATGTAATCTGCAATGCAATATATTTGAAAACTTTACAGAATTTTACAGTTATAAATTTTTAAAAATTTTATAAACTACATTATTTTTATAAATTACAGCCTAGATTATTCCACAATGAAGCCGGTTTATGATCGTCCATCTCAGAAGCCATTTAATAGCCTTTCTGTTCGTCAACAACAGCGAATAAAGAAAGCAATTAAGGAAAATGTGCATAACACAACAATACATGAGAAAACATACAATACAAGATCAGTAGATAATTATCTGTTTCAAGTGAATACAAAAGATGGAATGTGCAATGAATCTCTATGTTTAGATGTAAATTCTTCGAATAATGAATTATTTCAGTTTCAAAATGAAGAAATTAATGCGGAATTTTCTGAAATAGATTCTGATGAGGATGTATGGATTAACCATAATTATACTGATGAAGAATGTGATTATTCTGACGACAACAATATTGAAATAATTGATAATTTCCACAAACAATTAGTTTCTTGTTTTGTTCAAAATAATTTCACTCATGTTCAGGGAAATGCAATATTGAAAGTATTAATTTCTCATTCTTGTTTTTCATATTTACCTAAGGACATACGCACTCTTTTAAAGACTCCTTCTAACACTGGAGAAATTGTAAAACTTGAAGATGGAGAATATGTTCATATTGGCTTCGAAGTATCTATTATTGCAAAATTATCTAACATGCATTCTCATGCAATTCCACTTTCCTTAGAGATAGATATTAGTACTGATGGAGCACAATTACATCGTAATGGAAAAATTCAAATTTGGCCTATTCAATTTCGAATTTACAATATAACTGATAATAGTCCTGGAATAGTTGGAATATACAAAGGTTATAAAAAACCTAATAATCCAAATATATTTTTTAAATATTTTATTGAAGAAATAAAAAAAATTTCTAATGCTAGAGGTATTGTTTATCGAAATAAATTAATACCTATTATTTATAGGAGTTTTATAGCCGATGCTCCTGCTAGAGCATTTATTTTAAATCATAAAGCTCACAATGCCAAATATCCTTGTTCTAAATGTAAAGTTTCAGGTCTTTATTTAAATGGAACAATGTCTTTCCTTGGTACAACTCATGAGCCTCGTACAGATAATGAATACGCACAATGGAAATATAATAATCATCATAGTAATGAGACAGTTAGTCCTCTGTTACAAATTCCATTAAATATGGTATCTCAAGTGCCATTTGATTACATGCATTTAGTGTGTCTAGGCGTGGTAAGAAGACTTTGTAAAGCATGGTTGATTGGAAATTTTACAAAATCCGCAAAATTATCTGCTAGACATATTGACTTGATATCTTCAAGATTGGAAAGTATACGGAAATATTGTCCAGTAGAATTTTCTCGATCACCAAGATCTTTGAAAGATTGGAGAGATTATAAAGCCACAGAATTCCGACAATTCTTACTATATACAAGTCCTGTTGTACTAAGTGGAATATTGCAAGAAGATGTTTATTTGCATTTTTTGTTGCTTCATACATCAATACGTATATTAATATCTTCAACATATTCACAAAAATTATTGCATTTCTCTGATATTGCATTAAAAAAATTTGTTTTATTATCTGAGAATATTTACGGCAAGGATTTTATATCTTACAACATTCATGGCTTGTTACATTTAACAGAAGATGTCAAAAGATTTGGACCCTTAGACACCATTTCTACTTTTCCATTTGAAAATAAAATTCCATTTATCAGAAAGTATATCAGGAAGCCACATCTTCCTTTGCAGCAGTTTATTCGAAGAATGAGCGAATATCATGGACAATCAATACACTATGAAAAGTTGACAATGAATAATCACATTCGAGTATCACAATCACATGAATCTGGTCCATTAATTCAAGATGAAATATTCCTTCTTTGTAAGCAATATAAAAAATTAGAATACAATAACATGATTTTTAGTCTTCGTCTTAACAATAACTGTTGTCTTTTGAAATGTTCATCAATTTGTTTGATTCAAAATATTCTTGTAGCGGATGAACAATATTATTTTATTGTAAAAAAATTTAAATACGTTAAACATTTTTATGATGTTGGCATTTTATCTGACAAAGTTGAATTTTTCGTATGTTCAAAATTACTTAATAATGAAATTGTTCCTTTAACAAATGTTGTAACAAAATGTTACAGAATGCCATTTTTTGAAACTGATAAAAGTGATAATAATAGCAGTAATGAAGGCACTGACACATATAAGTATGTAGTAGCTGCTATAAATTTTTGATAATAGATTTTTCAATTATTTAATGTTTTGTTTTTACACTATTTTTAATTTTGACTTATGAAAAAGATTATTTTTGTCCTTTTTTGTATATATTTCATACATCTTTATTATTCACATGAAAGGCGGTCTTCTTTAGAATTTAATAATTTTTTAATTATGAATATGCTTCTCAATGTGTGGGGATTCATTTATTATACATGGTACGTTTACAATAAAAATTACATAAAAATTATTTTTCTTTTTACATTTTATTGTAAAATAGGAATATATAACGACTTCATAATATTTGTTACTGTAAAAATTGTTAATTTTATGTACAGAGTGTCCCATGACTCGAGGTTCATAGCTTAAGGGCGTGTTATTGAAGTTATTTAGAGTTAAAATTGTTTAATAAACATATGTCCGAAAATGCTTCTTAACAGATAACCCCACTAATATATACGTACAGTGCTGGATTCACGATATATCCGCGCTCGATATATATAACATTGATAAGTTTGAGTCAGACTCAGACTTGACATTAAAATTAACTGACAGTGAAGTGGATGTGCCCGTAGGTAACGAATGTAAAAAGGTAAGCAAAATTGTATCTTTATACTTTGTTGCTACTCTTACACTGCACTCATACGTTACTATAAATTATAATTCTTTATTCTTTAATGTATTTTTTATTAAATCAGCGATGACGAACCAATAACTTTACTATGAAGAAGCACATGAAAAAGAAGAGCAATGATAAAAAACATGATATTTCTATAAAAGCTGATAGACCCTTTTTGGGATTAGATACATTGAATACGAGTTTCATCGATTCTGACAAGAAAATTACCAGTCCACCAAAAAGTCCATCAATATTATTCCATGGATGCCCTAGAATATATGGCAAAAATCTGATGAAGCAATCTCGACTTGTGTTTCAATCAGCAAAGTGCAACGAAAAGAAGATATCATTGCCAAATAAACCAACTAGCATATTGCCAAAAACAGAAGAGAATTCCATTAGTGATATTTCTCTAGAAAAAGTATTTGTTACTTCGAAAAGTAATGCTTCAAGCACCAATGAAACTGTCGAAGATGATGTAGTAGAGCTCAGTCCTACAGAGAGTAGATCTAATAGAGCTAGACGTTTAAAAGAGAAATTAAAGAGGAATGACATCAATGACATAAATAACATCAATTTATGTGATACGGAAAATAAACCACCTGTGGAAATATTACTGAAGAAAAATAGGTAAATATTTTTTAATACAAGTTAATGTAATTTTCTTTGTCCATCTGATACATAAAAAATTATTTGCAGGAAAAAAAGAAAGAAAAACATTCCAGAGCAGCTTAATATGCGATGCAAAGCTGACAGAGCAAAAATAGATGGCTGGGATTGCTGGGAATGCAAACAGGTAATAGACAGTTAACAAATAATATACATACATATAATTGCATAAAGCACATTTTTTTACAAAAAAAAAAAATTAATTTCTAATCTTGTTTTATTTTCAGTATTACAAGAATTTGTCATTGATGGGAGAAAAGTTGCAGAAACGGAGAAATCAAGTCTCGCGTCACCGACACAGATACGAGAGACCAGCAAATACACCAGAAGGTATAAGTTTTGTGTATTTCCATATATACTTTATATATTATACATAATACATATATATGATAAAACATTAAATTTTTGTACAGGTTTTTGGAATCCAGAATTTCCTGAGACATCCACTTATCGGCAAAATTTAAATTGAGACATAGTCAATTACAATATAAGTAAGAACATAATATGTTTAATATTAAAAATAGTAAATATATTTAAATTGTATCTCGAATGGAGAACATTTACATTATAATGCTTGGTGATGTACCAAGAAAATTTGTACCTTGTGCACAGCATTTAGCTTCGTAGAAAAATTAATTTTCTACAAAGCTCAACGCATTACCATCCGTGTTCGGCTCGTATTTGCCTCGATTATTTACATTTGTGACTTTGATCTTACGAACCTGTCATTCTAAATTTGTTTGTAAATATATTTGTTTCAATTATTCCATGTATTTTGTATTTCTTAAAGTTTGATGAAACTAAACAAACATAAAACATCTGTATTCAAAATATTATACATGCGTCAAATATGACCGGAAGGAAGTATTAAGTGCTTTCATGGCTTGAACATAGATTGATTTATTATTTTACATGTATATATTATATTTTGGATAACATAATATATAGATTTATATATTAGGTGTAGTAAAAAGTAATCCATTATTTTTGCATTAAATTGAAGGCTTTATTTAGCATAGTTAGAATGATCCGATTTAGGTCAAATATGCACCGTTTTGTTCGATAACTTGTTGCCATTTTGAAGGTAATTTCATAATGCCTCTCTCATAGAAACCCTCGTCCCTACTGGTAAAAAACTGGGACAGTCGATTTTCACAAGCTTCTCTTGAGGCAAATTTTTCACCAGCAAAATTATTCGCCATAGACAGGAACAGGTAGTAATCACTTGGCGCCAGGTCCGGACTATAAGGTGGATGCATAAGAACCTCCCAACCAAGCTCCCGGAGCTTTTGGCGAGTCACTATCGATGTGTGTGGCCTGGCGTTGTCCTGATGGAACACAATTCCTCTTCTATTGGCCAAAGCTGGCCGCTTCAGGGCGATTGCTTCCTTTAGACGGTCCAATTGTTGACAGTACAGATCCGAATTAAGAGTTTGGCCGTAGGGGAGCAGCTCATAGTAGATGATTCCTTGCCAATCCCACCAAACACACAGCAAAGCCTTCCTGGCCGTCAATCCTGGCTTGGCCACCTTTTGCGCCGGCTCACTGCGATTCGACCACGACCGTTTTCGCTTGACATTGTCGTAAGTGATCCACTTTTCATCACCAGTAACCATCCGCTTCAGAAATGGGTCGATTTTGTTGCGATTCAGCAGCAATTCGCAGATGGAAATTCGGTCCATGAGGTTTTTTTGCGTTAATTCGTGAGGCACCCATACATCGAGCTTCTTTTGGAATCCAGCCTTATTTAAGTGGTTCCAAACGGTTTTTTGTGCAATGTTTAGCTTCTGGGCAATCGAAACAGTGCTTACATGACGGTCGGACTCGACGATTTTCATTATTTTATCAACATTTTCGACAATTGGCCTTCCAGGGCGTGGTGCATCTTTGACATCAAAATTACCGAAACGGAATCGACGAAACCAAAATTGCGCGTAATTGGCTGTTACAGTATCAGGACCATAAACATTATTCACATTTTTAGCCGCCTGGCTTGCGTTTTCACCTTTATCAAAGAAAAACTGTAGAATATGACGTATTTTCTCTTTGCTGGTGTCCATCCTTGACGTGCGCTCAAACAATGCTGAGTCAAGCAATCACAAAACTGTTTCAGAAGTTTTTTAGTTCGAAATCTTATCTTTCTAACGCCATAAAGCGTGACCCGATCGCACTTATACAACGCGAGATACGGATTACTATAGCCATCTATTAGAAAAATAATGGATTACTTTTTACTACACCTAATATATATAACTATCATTTTCTTTTGTATATATTAATATATATAAATTTATATATAGACTTATCTCTTTACATAAAAATATTTCATTATCATTGCGATATCAGCTTATATTTCCCGACTGTTAATATTGTGCATTATCTTCTTTATAACTTACTATATATAATCATGTTTTTTATTGCTACTTTATGATAAAATTATTCTTGCCAAAGTTTATGTAACAATTAAATATTTTAATTTTGCAGATATAAAGTCAATATGAATAGACGACCTAAGAGAAAAAATATAAAAAAACCTTTGCGTTATGAAACTACCGAATCTTCTGACAATGAAGGGGAATCAG
The DNA here is from genome assembly GCF_040581485.1 of Linepithema humile. Classification (NCBI taxonomy): domain Eukaryota; kingdom Metazoa; phylum Arthropoda; class Insecta; order Hymenoptera; family Formicidae; genus Linepithema; species Linepithema humile. Next base: position 14,389,911 of record NC_090133.1, read on the forward strand.
CTAAACGATATAAAGAGCAAAACAAGACTTCTGTTACAGATGAGATCAGAAATATTCGAAAGAATTTATCACAATATGAGAATGAAGAATTGGCTAAACAGAAAGCAATTAACAGTGCATCCAAATGTCATTCTGCATCCATAACGTTACTCTCAACTGACAAATCAATTCACTTGCCGTCACATATAGATGATTCATCTATACATGGTTCTCAACCAATTATTGCATCTCAATTGGCATTAAATTCTCGACCTTTTGCCAATACAACTCCGATATCTCACGATCAATTTCCAGTGACATCTGTAACAAATTCATCTATCGTATCTCAATCTTCATTTTGTACGATATCTAAGCCTTCATGTTCTTCAACAATTAAACATCCATCATTTACAAATTCTCAAACATTCTCAGAATCTCAGATTTTATCTTTTCCATTAACTTCAATGATTGATACTGAACAAATACGTAATAAAAAATATGATTATAAAATGAATAATAATACAGAGTGTCCTATCGGAAATATAGAAATACCTTGTCAAAATGCGACTAAACATCTTTCATCATATGAATGTTTGCCAGTATCATCGGCATCTCATATTCCACCATTAATTCCGATGACAAATAATATGGTTCATTATACACCACATCATAATAGAGAATCAACACGTAATCAGAAGATGGCACATCTTGAAAATACAATTGAATCGTCTTCAGTAATAAGTCCTGAATCTTATACATCATCTTCACCTCAATCTTATTCATCCTCACTGTCACGTGATTCCGAGACTCCATCATTGACTTTGCTGTCAGCTCCAGTACCTCATAATAATGTTACTTATAACACACAACCTAATTATACACTCACTTCTAATCACGAATATCCTAATCCCACCATAACGTATCATCAAAATACTCTGCAGGAAAATACTAATATTATCAATGAAATTAAAATGCAAGTGATGGAATGTGTGAGAAACGTAATGACAGAATTCAGGTAATGAAACAATTCTTTTACAATTTTAAAATAGCTTATCTGTCTTTTTTGCATGTTAATAATAGACTTGTGTTTATGAAACTTTTTCTCTATTTTTTCCAGTAATTCCTAATCTCTATAATGTAATTTTTATCTCATTTTTTGAAATTTTTATATAAGACATAAAAACCATCTGTTGCATTAATAAATTTCAAGATTTACTTAATACAACTTTTTTCTTGTTATTTAAAATGTAAGGAATTTTAGAAACATTTTTTATTAGAAAATTATCGAATATTTAACACTTTGTTTATAATTTTTTTGTTAATAGAACGAGGAATCAATGCTTACATATAGAAAAAATAAATAGAAGACCTGTGAAACCAAACATAATCCCGTTTCACACTGTTGAAGCAGTATTAAAGTTTAATCGGTCAGACGACACAATATATACCGAAATAGTAATAATTTTTTGATCTTATCTTTTTAATGAATCAATATTTTATTATGTAATATGTTATATGTTATGTTAATGCATATTATCTATAATAGGTAGAATACCTTGCATCCATTGGAGGACGAAATGCAAAAGAAATAATACATTTGGCGTTTAAAGAGATTTTTACTACAAATGTAGCCCTATCATTCACATGGACAGGCAAAGACAATAATAACCGCTCTATAAAGGAAAAGTTATCGGATCAACGAATAATTAATGCTTTATATGGTATGTCTACAACAAGAATTATATTTTATATATATTCAACGACAATAAATTTGCAATAATACTCATATAAAATTATCTTAATTCAAGCATAAAAAATAAAATTACTGCAGTAAAGATCTCGAAAAATGAAGTAATAAAAATATTTAGAATTTTTAATATAATGCTTATTTAGATATAAGGCCTTAAAGTTGGCCCATTGTAGGTCATATTCAGACGGTCGCTTATTCGTAAGCTGCATGTGCAATAATATTGGTATCGCATATATGTGATTCACGGATAAGCAACTTTCTAAATGTATAGCCTATAATTGACTTTAAATTCTTACTTTAAAAAAAAATTCTGACTTCAAATTCTTACATTATAAAAATTATTTCTTACACTAAATAACCGCAAATATATATTTTTATTGCTTAATTTTTTAAGAATGTTTATATTACAAACTTATTGTAGTTGAATTTCGAGATACCCTATATATGAATGTATATTTCAAAATAAATTTTATATAAATCTATAATAAATTTGTAATTAAATCACAGATAATTATTTTAAATATCTGCTAGTTATTTAAAATAAGTATTTTTATTTTAGATGCTACTTCTGTACATTCAAAATTAACAACGGCTGAGTTTAAATATTACGTATCGGAAGCCTTACGCTCAGCTAAACAAAGACACCGACATCAACAGCGTATGCACTCAAGAGATCAAAATGATCAAGACGAATCGCGCGAAGAAGATCTTCATCAAGTAAATTAATAAGTTAAAAGTTTTTGTTTATAAAGTTTAAATATGTTTGAAAAAATCTTTTTATTTTATCTACTATAAACTATTCATATTATTATGAAAAAAAGCAATGAATAGATGTGACAGTTTTTTATTTTAAGTTTTATATAAAGAAGAGTGAACTCATGCATATTGAACAATTTTTTATTTTATCATATCACTTACGCAAAGTTTTATATAAAGAAGAGTGAACTCATGCATATTGAACAGTTTTTTATTTTATCACATTACTTACGCAAAGTTTCATATAAAGAAGAGTGAATTAATTCATATTGTAAAAAGAATTAATTAATAAAACGCTAGAATTTATATATACATATATGTCTCTACTTATTTTTAATTAGATATATATATATATAATTTTTTTATTTTATTTTATAAAAAAAATTCTTTTTTTGCGGAATTCTCTTTCTATCCATATGATAGATCCATATAATAGATCCGTTTGTAATAAAATATATTCTTAAATTGCTATATAAAATTTAATATTATGTAAGAACGTATACATGTGTTTGCTTATTGTATGTATGCTACTGTGAAAAGTGGTAAACTGTTACAAATGATTATAATGTAGATAATGATATAATTATATACAATATTGCATGACTAAAATTATATGTGTTCTAATTTGTATACATATATTTAATAATTATAATATGGTATATATAATCGTCTTCAATTGTTTATATATTACTTTTTTTACAGAGACATTATATTTACATACAATATAAACAAATACATGATGTATAACGTTTCTATATATAATATTAAAATTTATATAGTAATTTCAGAGTATATTGCTTTAATTTCATCTGCATAGACGGCGTCATTATGTAATGTGTCTTCCTATTTTATACAGTATACGTTACGTTTATACATAATTCGTAATATATATTACACTAATATATATTACGGATTACGTATAAACATAATGTATACTGTATAAAATAGGAAGACACATTATATAATGACGCCGTCTGTACATATCGCTTTCAACTCGCATGTGCATATGACTCTCAAATCGCGCAAACTTTGCAGCATCATATGCAAGCAACAGGCGTACGTATCGCTTATTGAGATTGCGCGCAAAAGTGTGCTAGCGTTTTGCGTACATATCGCTTATTGAGATCGTGCGCAAAGTGTGCTAGCGTTTTGCGTGCATACCGCTTATTGAGATTGAACGCAGTGTGCTAGCGTTTTGCTACCGCTATGACGACGCACTGGAATAGGGTTTTGCTTGCGCAATATGAGCCATATTTGTGCGCGACTTGCTAGATATTTACGCGCAAAATGTTTTCTGGGTATATATATATATATATATATAAATAGTGTGTGTGCGTGTGTGTGTGTGTATGCACGCGCGCGCACTACTTTGTTTATAAAATTTGCACAAAATTACTTTAACTTGATTCTTATTTTAACACTCTTTCTTAATTTTGTGTTATTTGCATAATAATTTTTTTTTTAATTTAACAAATTTTGCAGAATTTAATGGATTAATTAAAATATCTGCTAACATTTCTTGAACAATATTTTAGTTTTATTACTTTATTTTTAATAAATTTATATATGAATCTGAATTTAACATCTATTTTAGATGTTTGACTAGCACTCTATTTTTAATGCTATTGCATTGTGATTGTCTATATGTTTATATATATATATATATATATATATATATATATATATATATATATATTACTGTACATTTAAAAAATGTACAATGATTGCTACAGTGGTTGACTCCTCGTTTCAATCACAGGACTAAAAATTTTTTATTGATCTATTTATGTTGTTTAACTTTTTACTACAAGTATCTCCCTTGCATTTCCTATCATTCATTTTTAATCCTGAAAATCCACTTGTGTAATGATATTTTTTTCTTTTAATTCATTAATATCTTCAATTTTATATGTACTCTAAATATTTTTTTTTGGAGATTTTTTCTTGTTTGATTACATTTTTTTTTCTAAATTAAAGATTATAGTAATATTGTATAAGTATACAATCTATATGTCAATCTGGTGTATTACATATTCTTTTAGATCTTTTTAAATTTGTTCCCCAATTTTCTTTGACTGGTTTTTCTTTTTTAATTTCTGTTGTTTTTTCTGCATCTTCCTATTCATTACCTTCATCTTGAACTTCTTAAAAGAGATTTATTTATTGTACTTTTTTTTAACAAGTTTTTAAGCTTTTTTAAATGTATCTAAATTTTACATTTCTGCTATTATTTAATGCTTTTCTTTGTTCCACAATGTATGCCTTATTAATATCCTATAAAGAAATAACTCTTACTTCTCTTATTATATTGTGTGTGTGTGTGTGTGTGTGTGTGTGTGTGTGTGTGTGTGTGTGTGTAAAGGTCTTATTGTTTTTTTAAATTAAACCACCAATTTTTTTTATAAATTAATTTTTTTTATATAAATCCATTCATCACATTCTGTGTAAAAAATTATAAGGATGCGGATGTAATGAACAAAAAATGAATAATTTACGAGATATTTTATATCTTAGTTTGACATATTTTTTATAAAATATAAAATATCTCAAAAAATATTTAATTTTCGGTAATCTTATCTTAATACCTTAATGCACAGAATAATGAGGAATCAATTAATTTTGTAAAAAAAAACAGTTGTTTTTAAAAAAAGTATGCAACTGCATGTTGCAAATTACATATTTTTTTTAAAGCAACTGTATTTTTTGCACCAATTGATTTGTCTCATTATTTAGTGCATAAAAGTATTAAGCTTCTCAAAAATTAAATGTTTTTTTTAGGTATTTTGTATTTTATGACAAAATAGATCAAACTAAGATATAAAATATCTTGTAAACTATTTTTTTTTTTTTCTATTATACCCTTATAACTTTTTATACAGAATGTGATAAGAAATCGATTTATATAAGAAAATTATGATGATTCAACTTAAAAAAACAATGGTGACCTTTAAAACTCAAAAAGGTCACAAGTTAAAAAAAATTTTATGTACATTTTATTGGGGACTAAAAACCATATTTCCTTTATTTTCGTTACTTCAATCAGTTATGAGATATTTGTCCGAATAATTAGACGAACACCCTATGTATGGTTACTTTCATTCAATTCATGTTTTAACAAACCTAAGTTTTTTTTTTCAAATGCTCAACATATTTTTATGAGCTTAAAGTTTTAAATACAGTATATCTATTTTATATTGGCTTCTTACAATTTAAAATATTTTTATAAAATATATAGTATAAATAATTTATTTGTTGATTTGTAATGTAAGTTTTTAAATTTTATTAACATTAATATTATAAATACTACAAAGATGATTATAATATTCATTTTTTATTATTTTATTTGAATAGTCATGAAGATTGACAATTTTTATTTATATATTAAAGTAGGAAACAGAAGTTTTTAAGAATTGATTAATATAATGATTTTATTGATTGTTATTTGTGCAATGTTTTCTGCTATTGTTTCTTTTTTTGGTAAATTTAGTACGATTAAATAATGACATTTTATGTCTTATATAAATATATGTGTATATTCTACAAAGAAGTTAAACAAAATTAAATAAAATTAAGGATCAAATATACGAATTTTTTGCAGAAAAACGAATAATTTGTTTACAAATAATTTTGCTCTAAATAAGATCATTTCTCACAAATACTAGTTAATGAGAACAAATTAGAGAACATTTGAAGAAATATTGTACATACCATATAATGTCTATACTACCTACTTGTTCAATTTATTTCTGAATTTTGTACGCTTTCATTTGACTTTAAATATGAATCATAGATTTGTTAAAACATGAATCATAGATATTACATACACTCTTTCTTGAGATATCAATTTTAATTCTGTAATTAATATAAGAATTTATTATTGTTGCTTGTAACTTATATTTGTTGTAATACAGATATTTGTTTGTAATATAGATATCCTGAAGCAGCCACAACATTATCATATGCAACATTGAAAACTACATTGTACCGTGAAAGAATCAAACTTCGCCAAACTTTACCAAAAGATATGGAGACTCTTGCTACGAATTTATCAACTTACCAACCTCTTGAAAAATTTTACAAAGGAAATGTAACTTGCAGCGATGGAAAAAAAGCATTAATATTTACAAGTAATGAGCTATTGCAAGAATTACAAAAATCAACAGAACTTTATGTCGATGGCACATTTAATGTAAGTTTGTATATCTTATAATACACACACAGTATATTGTTTCTATATATGTATATGTATATGTATATGTATATGTATACAATAAAAATAATATATAACGATACTCGGTGTAAACTGTGAGGATGACGAGCCAGAATTGGATGTTCTTTTGTAATAATTAATTTGTTAAAACTCTTAATGTTCATTTATTAAATTTTTGATGTTAAAAACTGTAGATGTTTCGGTCAAGTACGCAACCATTATCAATGCAATAAAATTAGTTGTATATAAAAGTCATGTATGGATGAGTAATCATAAAGTTTTAACAAATTAATTATTATAAAAGAATATCCAACTACTGACTCGTCATCCTCACAGTTTATACCGAGTATCATTATTAATACACACGAGTCTACTATTTAAGAGGTTAAAAGTAATACATTTAAATAATGTTAACTTTGCAGATTGTTCCACGTGTACCATTAATGAATCAAATGTATACACTACATACTCGATATATGAATGTAATAAGTAATAAAAAAATATATTATAACATGAATTATCACTAGATAAAATATTGCATATATATAATATTACTCAATAAATCATAAAAAAAGATAGTATAAAAAAGTTGTAATATAAGTTAATTTATTTTATTAATAAATACTAATTTTATTCTTTTATAATATAGACATAGAAAATGTCAAATTTAAAAAAAGTAGTTTTAAAAAAATATAATTTAATATTTATTTTATATGTATATTATGAAGTTATAAATTATATAAAAGTATATGATTTCTCTTATTCTTTATAATAAATCTATGAGCCTTTTAAATATGTTTTTTCTTTAAAAAACAATAAAATCATGATTTGAACAATATCAATTGATGCTTTATCCCATACTCTTATTCATTGTTTAATTATAATAGGAATACTGTAATTTGTTTATTTTGCAGGGTATTGCTATGATCTTTATCCTGTGTGAAAGTCGTTCTAGTAATATGTACAGAGCTATTTGGAACAAAATTCTAGAGTTAGTGCCAATGCTTCAACATAATGTAAAATTTATAATGAGCGACTATGAGACAGCAGCCATGAAAGTGATAAATGAACAATTTCCAGCAGCAGCAGCACATGGGTGTTGGTTTCACTATAATCAAGTGTGCATTATAATTTTACATAATTTATTTTTTATGTTTATTCTATATTATTTACATAAACCAGTTATTATAATACATAAATATTCACTTACAGGCACTTTTGCGTCATTGGCGGCGATTAGGCTTAATGGATGCACCAAGAAACATTTTATCAATGACTATGAGTATGGCATTGGTTCCTTCTGATTGTTTTGAGGAAGCACTTTCCTTTATACAATTTGAAGTCGATCAAATTTCTCATGAATATCCTGCTGTTAATGATTTTTTAACATATGTACGCAAAACTTGGTTACCACTAGCATCAAAAGTCAGCGTTTATGATTGTCCTGTAAGGACAAATAATATAACAGAAACTTTCCATAACATAGCAGGAAGAAAATTCAGTAAATCTCATGAAAACGTCTGGAGTTTCTTAGGTAATGTTCTCATTAATATTTTTTTTCCATTTTATATATAAAGTAAACAAACTTTGACAAAATAATATGCTTACAGATAATCTGCGAATATTAATAACTGACGAAGAAATAAAACTGAAACGTTTAAAAACAACCGAAACTACTGAGCATTATACAACTATTAAAAACAGAAACCGAGATAATAAAATATTAAAAATGCAAAACTATTTTGCAACAGGCAGGTTAGTTTATATAAAATTCTATAACACATAATCTTTCATCGACGTTTTCTTTCGCAATTTTTAATCTTTGCATAACACATTAATAGCGAATTGATTATACATTATATAATGTATTATGCAAAGACTAAAACAGACTTTAATTTTAACAATTCATAAATTGACGCGATAATCAAGAGCTGTTAGATATGAAATTGACTTGACAGCGAGAAATAATCCACATCGAGATTCGAGACTTTTGAGAATCGATATAATATAAATTTTTTAAATGAGAAGAAAGTCGACTTATAAAAGCACACAGAATAGCTTTATTTATAAAAAAATTTAATTTATTGTCGTTTTTTCAATTACTTTTTTGTATATAAGCAGTATATTTTTGAAAACCTATTGTGTACTATTTATATCTATTGATTCCTATCATTTTTTAAATAAAAGCTTTGAAAAAAACAGCTATTTAAAAAATAACAATTTACGTAATCTTACATTTTTTTACATCAGATAATTACAAGAAAAATTGATGTATCTAAAAGAACAGATAAATGTGTGATTCTATTTATAAGATTACTTTTAGATTGATTTTTCGTAAAGATTAATTAAAAATAAATATCAATATTTTCAATTTTGTGTTAAATAATTTTCATTAAAAACGACTAAATTTGCGACTGAACATGAAATGAAGATATTAATTTCCATTTTCGGCATCCTGCATTTATATTGTAAATTTAATATTTTTATATGTTTCTTTTTTATTTCTACATATGTAATACATAGTAGTATATATGCAATACATAGTAAAAGTATTTTTTTATTCTTTTTAGGTTGGATCTCAATAATTTCTTACGTTTTTTCAACGACAAATATGAAAATATGATAAAGGATAAATTACTTTCTAATGGTATGTCTATTATTAGTAATTAATAAAATTTGATATTTGAAGCTTTCGCAAAGTGGAAAAATACTACCCTCTGATTTAAATTCATCTAAATAAATATATACAAAAAAAACTTTATCTTGTAAAGATATTATATTCTTAAAATATTTAATATATATGAAATAAAAATGTTAAATATCTTGATTGTATGGATATATATTTAAATTTAATATAAAAATTATATTTTTACAAAAGATAACATACCTAATTCAACATTTGATGAAGAATATGATCATGTGTATTTAGAAACAAAATCAAATACACTGCATAATATAGAAGATGACACAAAAATTAATACAAAAAGGAAAACACCATTACAAACATTAAATTATGAGGAAATGAATCATTCACGTACAAAATATCACAAAAGAAGACAAAATAATGTGTTAAACACTGATAAAGGTAAACATGTAAATTTTAATATTACATTTGCAAGCATCATACTTTTAAAAAAAGTGAAATACAGTGGTTTGAATAAAATGAAATAATATACTCCATTAAATTTATTTTTATTACTTTTACAACTGAATAACATAACATATATTATATAAATTTATAACAATTCTACTAGATAACAATTTTGTTTTTTTTTTTTATTTAGTATTTGACTGTTATTGATCTTATAAAATTAATGTTTTTATACATCAAAATTGATAACGGATATATAATAAGTTATTGTATATATATTCATATTAAACATATCATTATTTATATTCCCTTACAAACACAAATTATAATACAATCTTTTTTGTACATCTAAGATGTATATATTTGTTTATATTAAAAATAAATTTTGCAATTACAGTAACACAAATTTCAGATCCTACATAGAAAAATTTGGACATATATAACCAAATTTTTCTATGCGGGATTTTATGTTTTTAAAAAATATATATCGCTATCATATTATTATAATAAATATATTACTATAGTATCATATTTGTTAACAAAAAACTTTAATAGAGAACACGAAAACACACAAAAACAAGATATCTTAAAATTACCAGAGTTAAAGGTGATTTTACAAAGGATAGATAAAGTATCAAAGGAAGAAATAAAAATATCATCAAAAGAATCATCAAAAAAACGTCGCAGAATAAGAATTTAATTTAATTGCAGCAAGGTAATTATTTCACAGCATTCTACTGATGCAGAATTAAAATAAAATAAGATTTGTTAACTTCGACAAATATTTATATACTTAATATTAACATTTTCTTTTTCTAATAAAAATAAAATATATAGAAAGTACTGGAAGATGAATATTTATATTTAAATTAAGTAAATCATATTTATTCTTTGGATTAGAAACTGAAGGATGATATTAAACTGCATCAGAAGAAGAATGTACGAAAAACATATGTACTGTGTGTCTTGTAAACGAGCGTACACATGCTTTTATACCTTGCGGTCATTTGGCTTGTTGCTTTTTATGCATCGAACGTTTAGAAGCCGATCAATGTCCGATATGTAACATAACATATGATAATTACGTAAGAATTAGAAAACCATAAAACATTCATATCTATCTACATAAAACATTTATATCTATCCACGTAAAAAATTTAAATTTCAAAATTGCTGATATTAATATTACATGATGAGTTTCGAGAATTTAAGTTTCAAAAACACTGATATCAATATTACTCGAATGATATCAATATTGATGACAAAAAGATTCTGTGATAGAGATAGATGTTTGTGTAATTTTACTTTGGAAAGATATATATATATATATATATATATATATATATATATATATATATATATATATACATATATACACATCTATAGATTGATTATACATTGTTGCAAGCGGAGTTAATAACTTACTTTAATAAGATAGATAAAAGTTCGATTCTTTTCTCCGATAATAAGTGCTAAACACGTTACACTTTTTTCTATTTGTCTACAGAGTGGTTCTACAGTGCATTGAAAATTTCGGTTTTTATCGCGAAGAATGACAACTTAATAATGGCTTTAACTGAAAAATACTTTGTATTGACTGACAATCAGGCGACAATTTGCGTTGTAGGATCACCCTCAGAATAATAGTTTGTATATTTTGAAAGATGTATAGATTATAGAAATTTCAGCTTTTTTCAGATTTATTTTAAGTCAAAATATAGGTATAATTTATAATCAGATACAGACATTCAATTTCTGTAAATGTATGTTTCTTGCGTCAAAGATATATGAATGTTTTTATTCTTTTTTTGTTACATATAGTATGAAACTGTGATTTTATTTTATACTATTATACAGCCTTAACCAAATAAGGCAAAGTACCTGACTTATTGTATGTATTTTATATATAATACCAGAGATTATTACCTAAATATAAGTAGAGTTGAGAAGTTGATATCAATTAAATGTACCGGAATGTCTTTGCTATAATGGTACGTACAATTTATTTTATCCAATCGCATTGAACATTTAGCTACAAATTGATGGATGACGTCAAATTTTTTAATTTTTTTCCTGTTTATAACTATGAGTAAGAATGACTATGAGTTATATCTTTCAAAAGACGTATCATTATAGAAATGGCAGCATTTTATATTCTAAGAAAAATGTATCTTTCGCATATAACGTAATTAGAGATTCCAATTTGTGCAAAGCTATAAGATGCCAAAGATACTTTTACTTTTTTCTGTAATACTGTTACGAATATGTACTAAGTGTTGTGATAGTTTTATACTTCTAAGTAATATAGGTCATTTATATGAAGATACAGATTTAATTTCTGCAAATGTATGTTTCTTGAGCCAAAGATATTTCAATTCTTATTTTTCACTTTAAACTATTGTTTAAATAAATATTTAAAATATAGTGTGCCGCATTTTATATATTTAGTATCAGTGCTTCGTTTTCATTTGAATATAAGTAGAGAACGTTTGGTATCTCACACATTTGCACAAATTAATTCATATGTAATCGATGAAATGTACCGTTATATCTGACTGTCATAGCTGGGATGATTACTATTTATTATATCCAATCGTTGCGAATATTTAGCTACAAGTTGATTGGCAACACACAATTTCGCATTCATTTCTTCATTACGTCTTATTAGAGAAAACCGTTCATATTTTCTCAGAAACGTACTGTTATAAAAATTCGCTCATATAATTACTCTAAGTAATTACGATTGACATACAAGTTAACATATAGAGATTTTACATTGTACAAATGTACAAAATGTCGAGATACTTTTATTACTTTTTTTAATAATGTAAATTGCTCTGTAATTTCGTGCTGTATTTTTTTTCAAAAGTATAAATATTGTAAAACATTTATTTCTTGTAACATGTAAATAAATATTTTATATGAATGCTGCTTATGCCTGACGCAGTTATAAGCTAAAAAGTTCAGAAATTGTTAAAAATAAAACATTTTTCTACCTAAATAATAAAACATTTTTTTTTCATGTCTCGATAAATTTTTCTTACATTTTACATTGACAGATCTTTTTTTTTTTTTTTTTTTTTAGGTGGAGAAATCCTTTATGGATACCCGTGGTCCTCGGGGGAAGACCACGGGTTATGTGGGAGTCTCCTGGGAAAAAAGGTTTTTCCCAGGCATACCCACTAAAACTCCACCGGTGACCCTCACTGGCCTAGGTGGGGGAGTCCAGGGAACCGCCATGAGCATTACGTCCTGAAGACTCCCCCGGCCTGCCGCTTTATTGCAGCACTTTCCCGCCCGGAAGATACCATCCGGGCTGCCCGATTAACGGGCTTTATTTCCTTGCTTTTGTAAGGAAGCAGGGTCACCTCTGCCTCCCTACACCCCTCCCGATGTTGTTGGGGGGGTGGGGATTGGCACCTTGACCCCCGTCAAGGCGCCAACCCCCCCTATTTTCCTGTTTCGATGAGAGGAGGAGAGGAGAGGAGATCACGGATAATTCCATCTGACCCCTCTCCCCCCTCCCCCCCGGACCACTCCTTCGTAGTGGGGAGGGGTGGTGGGGGGGATTTTGTCGAGCTCGATGCACCCTTCTCACCCCCCCCCCCAGGTGTCTTTCTTGTCTAGTGGGGCGTGTGGTGCAGCGAGGAGGATCCAATCCCCCTCCCCCTAGAACCTTCTCATATGGGCTGCAGGGCGTCTTCTTCGTAGCGCTCTGCCCCCATCTCCTCCATTAGAGGGTTGAGCTGGTAGCTCTCCCCTTCTTTCTCTCTCAGCCTCCTCCTTCTGCGACATTACTTGCTCGCAGAAGGAGGAGACCGCCCTCCATTTCTCCTCCCCCTCCAGCATAGCCTTGACTATTGCCGGAAGGGAGAGGTCCCCCCCCACCACTGCGACCAGGACTCGGCGCTCCTCTGCCCATGCTGGACAGTCCTCCAAGGTGTGTTGCGCCGAGTCCCGGTCGGCCGCACAGTGGTGACACCGTGTTGTACGTTCCCTCCCGATTCGACACAGGTACTCTCCGAAGCATCCGTGCCCCGAGAGCACCTGCGTCGCACGAAAGGAAAGCCCGCCGCGGGCCCTACCCACCCATTCTGGTAGGCAGGGCCGGATGGCCTCGATGGTCCTGCGGCCCGGAATATCAGGGTCGCTCAACTGGATTCCCCAGTTCGCGATAGCCCTCATCCGGGCCCGCTTCCTCATATTGACTTCGGCCCCCGGGTGAAGTTGGGAATGTCTCCCTTGCTGTCGGAGCTCCTTTGTTTGCTGGTACACCTCAGTGTACATTTCAGCAAGGAGCTCCAACGGGAGCATTCCCGCGAGGGCCGTTGCCGCCGCGTACGACACCGTCCTGTAGGACCGGGTAATACGTATGGCCATTTGTCGTTGTGCCCTGTGCATTAGTGTCTTTATGCCACGACTGGCCATCATTTCCCCGGCCCACACCGGTGCCCCGTAGAGGGCAACGGAATGGACGGTGTTTGCGTAAAGGCGCCTTACCTTGGCGCTCGGACCACCGATGTTGGGTAGGAGGCGGCTCAGGGCATTGGCCACCTTCCCTACCCTGGGGGCTAGCAACTGAAAATGTTGCTTAAACCCCCATTGACCATCCAGGGTGAGGCCCAGGTATCTCATCTGGTTCCCCACCCTCACGCGGGCCGCCCCGACCGTGATGTGGGCTACTGGAGGTTCCCCGTGAGAGCCATCATGAAAGAAAACGGCTTCCGTTTTCTGCGGGGCCACCTCCAGGCCCGTTGCCGTCACGGCGCGTACAACACCAGCCGTGGCCAGGTTTGCCATGGCCACGGCTTCCCTCCAGTTCTCCCCCCTGGCGAGCACAAGTGTGTCGTCTGCATAGCAGACAACATCACAGCCAGGGGGGAGTTCCGCCCGGAGCACTACGTCGTATGCGAGGTTCCATAGAAGGGGGCCAAGTACCGACCCCTGCGGAACCCCGCAATACGCGTCCCTTCTGCGTAAAAGCTCAGACCTATCTCTGTACTCTAGCCGTCTCTCCCTGAAGTAGTCCCAGACCACGTTCTTGAGGTATTGGGGGAAGCCATGATACTCCATGGCCTCCCCCACCTTGTCCCAGGGGAGGGAGTTGAAGGCGTTGACGATGTCAAGCGACACCGCCAACGCCACTTTCCCCTCCTCAACTATCCCCTCCGAGAGGGAACGGACCCGCAGAATGGCGTCTACGGTTGACCGTCCCTCCCGGAATCCGAACTGATGGACACTCAGGTCTGGGCCCTCCAGGGAGAGATGCCCGACGAGGCGACTGGCTATGATCCTCTCAAAGAGTTTCCCAGCCTCGTCGAGCAGACATATCGGCCGATACGCAGAAGGCTGCTCCGGCGGTTTGCCCTCTTTGGGAAGTAGGACTAATTTAGCCCTCTTCCACTGGGGGGGAAAGGTGCCGGTTCGAAGGCAGTCCGAGAACAGCTGTCTCGTTCGGTCACCTATCACCCCCAACGCCAAGGCCCATACACGGCCAGGGATCCCATCCGGACCCGGTGCTTTCCTCCCAGCACCGAGTTTCTTCCGGGCCGCGGCGAGCTCACCCTCCGTAACCCCATGCTCCTCCTCCAGCCATTCCTCCTCTGGGAGGTCTTGGCGTTGTGGGACGCTTCTTCCCCTGACTGGGAAGAGAGTCCCCACTACCTCATTGAGGAGCATTGGGTCCATGCTCTCCGCGGTGGGGGTCGTCGCGCATCTGAGTTTGTTCAAAACAATTCGATACGGACGCCCCCATGGGTCCTGGTCGAGGGAGGACAATAGTTCCTCCCACGCCTTGGCCTTGGCCGCCCTGATGGCATAGCGCAGCGCGCTCCTTGCGGCTTGGAGCTCCACATGCGCTTCCTCGATCCCAGCCCGATCATTCCCCCGCCTGGCTCTTGTATGGCCGCGTCTGGCTTCATGGACGACTCGTCTGAGAGCAGCGAGTTCCTCCGTCCACCAGTACGCGGCCCGGCGGGGGGAAGGCCTGGATCTGGGCATGGCCACATCACACGCACGCGTGAGAACCTCCCCGATCCATTGTGCCTTCTCTGTGGGACCCTCCTGTGCTCTAGAGGGCCATGTCTCGGCTAGGATAGATGCCATCAAGGCATCCTCGTCCAATTTGGTGAGGGCCCACCTGGGGTGGAGGGTACCCTCCATCTTCTCACGGCGGCGACTCTCCAGCACCGTTCGGGGAATTGCCCTGATTTGGACCACGATATATTTGTGGTCCGATAATGTTGGGGCATTCTTCCTCACATGCCAGTCGTCGATCAGACGTGCTGCAGGAGGATTGGCCAAAGTCAGGTCCACGACCGATTCCCCTTGCCACCTCACGCAGGTGCTGACTGCACCTTTGTTGATGACAGTCAGGTTAAGAGTCGTCGCCCATCTCTCCAGGACCGGACCCCTGGCATTTCCTCGATGGGAGGGGGAACCCCAATTGGCCGATTTGGCATTGAAGTCCCCCGCCAGGACCAAGGGACAGGGGAGGTATCTTCGGATACAGTCCCCCACATCTTCAAGGAAGTCCTCGAATTCAGGCATGTGGGTCCTAGGAGAGATGTAGCACCCCACCACTACAATGAGCCCCCACCTAACTGCAACAAAGCCGTTTCCGGACTCCAATTTTGAACACGGCGGGGAGAGGTCCGTTTTCCTCCAGGTTATGGCTACCATTTTGCCTCTATCTTCCGTCCAATTTGGGTGGTTTTGTGGTATCGAGTAGTGCTCGGCTACCACCCCCAATCCGATATCCCACTCGGCCATATGTTGGACAAATAGGTCCTGGGCCTCGCGAGAATGGTTGAGATTACCCTGGAGGATTCTAGTTGACATGGTCGGTCGTCCTGTCAACCTCCTCCAGGTCCCCCTCGCATTCCATAGGCTCCGTCCGGACGGACTCCGCCCTCTCGGAGCCATGTAAGGGGATCATGATCTCCTCCCTTCTCTTGATGGGAGCCGTAGGCTCCTCTATGGTTTCAAGCACTTGATATTCTTGTGCTCGAACCATATTTTCCTCCCTTATGGGGTAGGTTCCTGTGGGAACAAACGTTGTCACCCCCCTCCCGTTCCTCCTGGGGATTTTGCAGGCTGCGCTTCCCACTCGATGGTTCGAGGGCCTACCCGCCATCTTGCACGCCGGGCATTCTGTTGGGGCGTTGCAGACTTTGGCCTCGTGTCCTGTTTTGCCACACTTGTAACATGCCCCCGTGCGATCTATTGCATTGGAGCATTGCGCCCTCACGTGGCCTGTCTCCAGGCATCTGAAGCATTGTAGAGGGCGCTGCTCCAGCAATATGACCCTCGATGTTGGCCATCCCACTCGAATCTTCCCAACGTCCGTTATTTTACGGGCCGCAGTGAGTGGACACCTGACCCAGGCTGATCTAAGGCCATTGGGGGCCGCCCTAGGGGCGCCAACGGTTACCGTCGAGGGAGCGCACCCCCCAGCCTTGCATACTGCCTCCGTAATCTCCGCTTCTGTGGCGGTTTCGTCTAGGTTTAGGATCCTCATCTCCGCCATCTTACATGGGCGAGCGATTCTGACCTCGTCGACATCCTCGAAAAGACGACTCATGGCGTCGTATAGTGCGTCCGCTTTTTTACTTCCCTCCGGGCCTGAGATTTCGTAGATGGAAGCCCCAGTTCTGGCTTTCCTGGTTTTAATTTCCCCTATTCCTAGGGCATCTACGTCTATCTCTCTCCTGGCCTTAGACACATACTCCGTGTACTTGCCCGGGGGGCATGTAATTGTCACGGCGGCTGTGGAAGGAGCTTTCCTCTTCTTTTTCCCTCCCTTGGGGGGGGGGGGGTTTCCCCTCTTTCCCCTTTTCCTTATCATTGGTTGGCTTTGTCTTGGCAGACTGGCCAGCCAATTTGGTCGATTCCGATGGTGCTCCCTTGGCTTGGACCTTCTTTTTGGCCCCCCTGCTCACCACGACCGCCCAGGGCTCCTGCTCAGCAGTGGCCCCGGGGGCAACAGTGGGAGGGGGTGCCAATTTGGCGGCCCTGCTAGGTTGAGCTCTCGTTAGTTGGGCCTTTTCCCCTGGGGGGGGTGTGGGGGGGGGTTGAGGAGTCTTGGCTCCTCCCCCCCTCTTTCCTCCTCCTGGTTTTTGTCCTCCCTTCTCCTTTTTCTTCTTCCCAGAGGTTGATGGCAGTGGCGGTGGTGCCATTGTACCTGTTGTCGAATGGGCCTGTTGAACCTGGCCCATTCCCCTTAGCACCTCTGGAAGAAGAGTGCGGAGAGCTGTCTCCACCACGTGAAGGATAGTGTCCTGGGTGCTTGGTTCCTGGGATTTTGGCCTATCCTCCAGTACCTTCCGACATTGACAGATCTAACCTAACCTAACCTAACCTAACCTTTCAATGTCATTTTTCTTTGATTTCACGCACTTTACGTTTATTTTTACGTTTATTAACCGGTATAACACTAAATGAACACACTTAGTTATATTTTTTACAAATTGTTCTTTATTTCTCACCATATATTACATATCAAAACGAATGGTACATATATCGCATGCGTCTTATTTCACTTTCTGGGAAGTAACCTTTAATAATCTTTAATGTCACATGTATATTTACAATTTCACACTTCACGTTTATTTACCGGTATAAAATTCAATAAAAACATTGTATAATTATATTTTTCACAAATTATTCTTAATTTATTTCCATATATTACATATCAAAACGAATGGTATATGTATCTTTTCGTGTTCAAGCGAACGCACAATTGAGCGATGCACAACTGAACAGTGCGCAAATAAACGGTGTCCAAACGAACGGTGTCCAAACGAACGGTGTCCAAACGAACGGTGTCCAAACGAACGGTGTCCAAACGAACGGTGTCCAAACGAACGGTGTCCAAACGAACGGTGTCCAAACGAACGGTGCGCAACTTTCTGTGTCCAAACGAACAGTGCGCAAATAAATGGTGTCCAAACGAACGGTGTCCAAACGAACGGTGTCCAAACGAACGGTGTCCAAACGAACGGTGTCCAAACGAACGGTGTCCAAATGAACGGTGCGCAACTTTCTGTGTCCAAATGAACAGTGCGCAAGTAAACGGTGCGCAATTGTACTGTGTCCAATTGAACCGTGCGCAACTTTCTGTGTCCAAATGAACCGTGTCCAAATGTAACGTGTCCAATTGAACTGTGTCCAAGTGAAGGCCACTCGTATAAATACGGGCCCTACGAGGCCGCCGAGTCAGTCAGAGTCAGAGGCAGTCAGTATTCAGTTTTTCAGTAAGCCGTCAATATTCAGTTTTCCAATCAGTTTCGGTCAAGTTGTTAGTTTTCGCAGTCGCAGTTTCAATTCTGACTCAGTCTCGGTTTAATTCTAGTTCTAGTTTCGTCCTAGTTCAGTACGGTTAATTTAAGTTCGGTTTATCAATTTTATACGTTCAAGTACTTAATCCGCAAACTGCGCGTTCCATTTCTAGAACATAAGTGCTTATATTTTTGTAAGAATTCCTATTTTATAAGTTTATTTGAGTGTAATTTCGTTTATTAAATAGTGTACTCTTACTTTCATTTATAATTATTATAATTACATTTATTTGGTAAAATTGAGAATTCTATCTTTAATTTCGAAACCTTAAGCATTATTCCAACTTAGCGTGCGATCCTTAAATTCCAACGAACAATAAAAGATAAAAACGTGTCGCGCCGAAATAACTCTAGTGCAGTGATTCCTCGACCGCAAGATAACCAGCAACAATGACGCATCTGAAGATTCATCTCTACACGACTATCAGCCTGCTATTGGAAGATCGATCCTGGAGCCGATCGGGCCCCTTACGATTAGATTGAGCCATCACTGGCTTTAGGTACCATACAAGTCAACACCGGTGAGTCCGTTCCAAATTCATTTGCATGGGAAGGTTTAAAGTCAAAATCTGAGCAAGAGACAATGCCAGATACTGAAGTAACATCTTCGCGCCCAGACTCGAATTGTAATTGTCGTTTCGTGTACTGTATCTTGGATAATGCGTGCTTGAATAGAAATACTGGCACGATATTGTGCCTCAACTGTTATCACGATTTATCAGAACCAACGCGCAATAATTTCAAACACGTCCTCGGACATCATCTGAATAGTTCTATAGTTCCATTAGCAAAGTGTCGTGTTTGTGGCCAGAACGTATCTCAACCTTTTCCAGTGCGTCATTGTCTCGCGTGTCTCAATCATTTTATAAGCCTAACAAATCAATTAACTCGAGAAGGACGAAGTATTGTTAATTTTCCCGATCCTACCAGCGTGCTATTTGGCAGAGGACCGGGAATACGTACGCTAGTTATAACCAGCTTATTAAATCAATCGTCTAATTAATCGAACCCTAAATAATTGATATGTGTGCGGGGAAACGTTACACTTGTTGGTCGCCTCGATTGGAATATCTTTATAGGTACTCTTTAGCTAGCTGCGTTCGCGAAACCAGCTTCGTGAATCCTACGGCAAAAGAGCGTCTTTGCAACGAATGCATCGCTAGCGAGCCGATTGAATATAAAAGTTTATTCGTAGTCTTAAATGATAGGCATTACGCATCAGTAGTATATGGCAGGTATGGGGCGTCACAACAAACCCCCACCACCTACCCCATATTTGACCCACTGACCTACATTTGGTCTGGCGTCAAAACAAATGACGTCACAGGGAGGGGAGAGGGAAAAGATGGCGGCAGTGGGTCCAACATGGCGGACGTCTACAAGATGGCGGCTGTTGACAAGATGGCGGCTGTTGACAAGATGGCGGCTGTTGACAAGTGATTTTTATTTTTCGGAATTGAGAAAATCCAAGCTGGGTTCGAACCTGGATCGCTGGATTTCTAGTCCTGGTCCTAGTCTGCTGGGCTACCTATACATCTAATGATAGTAAAATGGTGTGTCGTATTTATGGCTATGGGACCTGGCAGGGAAGGGATGTATATATGGTGGGACCGCGTCTATATGATGTACCCCGGACTCTCTGGCAGGTATGGAACATGTAAACCAGTGATGCGATATTTCCCACAGCGGTCCCGGCTCCGCTGCCTCACACAACCTTACAGAAGCGCTACGTCACGTATCCGTGTGAGCTCGGCCGTTCAACCAATGGAAGAGAGCGAACGCTCCCTTCCACCGAGCCGACACAACAGACGATAAATGCATGCTACTTGCATGTTAAAAGCAAGCGTTTCTGATTCAGAAAAGAAATTCTGAGGCGAGTGGCTGGAATATTAGAGATCACCTGTTCGAAACCTGCTTCGTGCAACTTTTTTTTCTTTTTTCCACATTTGTTTCTAACATAGTAAATTATTAGATAATATTTTTTTGCCCAAAAAAATAATATTTTCTATTTATTATTAATATTCGCATATATTAAACTAACAATTTTAGAAATAATACAGATCTGCTATTGTTAATAGAAAAATGAAGTTATTTTACAATGTTGCAACAAAGTGCTAATTTAACATATGCGAATATTTTTAATAAAGATAAAATAATTTTTTTTAACCAAAAACAGTATCTAATAATTTACTTAAAATAAATATCGAAAAAGGAAAAAAAGTTACAAAATCACAGTTTTCAAACACGAGAAAAAATTTTATTATTTAACTCGGTGTTTCTGAGATATTTGAGTGGATTGTTTAAAATGGGACACCTTGTATTTCTCATTACTCTTGATAGCATTGCAGGCATAATAAATACAAAATATATTTTGTATTTATAAAAAATTATAAAGTAATTTTCCCAACTCGCCAATATACGCGCAACGCGCAAAAGTACAAGTACAGTGAGTATACAAAGTACAGTAAGTATATAGATACAAAAATACAGTGTCAACTACTGTAAATTATTTTAACCTGTAAATAACAGGTGTAAAAAAAAGTGGTACAATAGGGCTCCAGGCGACGATCCACTTAAAAAAAAATCGAACGCGCCATAAGTGGAACCTCAAAGGTGGTGCGGAAGACCACTACTTATTAATAGTATTAATAAAATTACCAATCTACATCTATTTGACTGCAGTTTTAATATGCTACTGTGTTCCTCCACTAATCTTCACAGTACATGTATATGTAGTTACTGCAGTAACTCTTGCTAATATGCAGTAGTTTAAAATAAATAATTAAAAGCTTTGCAGGCGTGTAATCTTTTATGTTGATAAATGTAAAATAACAAGCATGGCTAAACGAGTAAGGCGAATGGCAAGAATATTAAAAATCTCGTGTTTGAAAACTGTGATTTTGTAACTTTTTTCCTTTTTTGATATTTATTTTAAGTAAATTATTAGATAATGTTTTTGGTTAAAAAAAATTATTTTATCTTTATTAAAAATATTCGCATATGTTAAATTAGCACTTTGTTGCAACATTGTAAAATAACTTCATTTTTCTATTAACAATAGCAGATCTGTATTATTTCTAAAATTGTTAGTTTAATATATGCGAATATTAATAATAAATAGAAAATATTATTTTTTTGAGCAAAAAAATATTATCTAATAATTTACTATGTTAGAAACAAATGTGGAAAAAAGAAAAAAAAGTTGCACGAAGCAGGTTTCGAACAGGTGATCTCTAATATTCCAGCCACTCGCCTCAGAATTTCTTTTCTGAATCAGAAACGCTTGCTTTTAACATGCAAGTAGCATGCATTTATCATCTGTTGTGTCGGCTCGGTGGAAGGGAGCGTTCGCTCTCTTCCATTGGTTGAACGGCCGAGCTCACACGGATACGTGACGTAGCGCTTCTGTAAGGTTGTGTGAGGCAGCGGAGCCGGGACCGCTGTGGGAAATATCGCATCACTGATGTAAACAAACGGCGTCGCACAGTCGCCTCTAGTCTGCGAAGGGAAGGGATGTATATATGTTGGGGCCGCGTCTATATGAGGTACCCCGGACTCTCTGGCAGGTATGGAGCATGTAAACAAACGACGTCACACAGTCGCCTCTAGTCTGCGAAGGGAAGGGATGTATATGTGCTGGGGCCGCGTCTATATGAGGTACCCCGGATTCTCTGGCAGGTATGGGACATGTAAACAAACGACGTCACACAGTCGCCTCTAGTCTGCGAAGGGAAGGGGCGCATTTATACTGGGACCGCGTCTATATGAGGTACCCCGGACTCTCTGGCACGTATAGCGAACAAAAGAATAACGTCGCAGCGACGAATGATCATGCGACTTTTAGTTTGATATTTGGTGTGATGGTTAAGGGGTCGAGCGCGCGATATTGCGTGAACGGGGTGAGAGTCAGCCACCCGTTTTCGCAGATTAAACGTGCTGTAAGAATTGACGATGGCGAGTGGAGCGTGCAGGAACATGCGAAAAGGGAAGGAAACAAATGCAAGAAATGGAATACAAAAATATGTTTATTTGCAACAATTTTTCTTAAAAGTACATGGTCGAACGTTATAGACAAAAATATTTTATTTATTTGGAGAGTATTCAGAGAGTCATAAACAAATCCATATATGCAAGAAAAATGTACGTTCGTATAGATTACAATTTTCGCTGCAACTTGATTATCCGTACAATTTGATTGAAGTAAAGTGCAATTAATTCTAAAAATATTATTTCAAAGTACGTATCGAGAAATGTTAAATCTTTTAGTTGCAAACGTACATTACGTTGAATATTGTGACAATTAGTGTTTATAGTGTGTTTTACAATGTTACTTTCGATGAAGTTCTTGTTGGGTAAATTTACCTGTATTTCATTAATAAGATATTTAGAGCAATCATTAACACTGTTTGCGATTATATTTAACTGATTTAAATTAGCGTTTACGCAATCGAGTAAGTTTTCCAGTCCGAGAAAAGTAGTCTTTTGCATTGCTATTGCGTAGGAATATGTTCGTGGTTTCTTCGGAGTATGGATGATTTCTTCTGCAGCCAAGTTACTTCCCGAAGAAGGCTCTTCTTGCTCCTGATATTTCAATAGCAGGGCTCTTGCTCCATAGGTGGTGGTGAAATTTATAATTATCTTCTTGATAATAATAGAGTTAGACTTAACACTATTTCCATTTAAATAATCAGTCATAAGTTCCATGTTTTCTTGAAATTGCTGCCACTCCACCATGTTGAAGCAAATACCCTCGGCTCCCTTGGAAGTAAATTTAACAGCAAGTTGGAAATCAAACTCGTCATCGTTGATTGAAGTTTGCAACCCAACATGAATTTTTTTCGTATATGAGGAATTGAGTCCGTAAGTGGTGTTGGCTAACATCATATAATTTTGCTCAAATTTTTCTCCATTGAAGTTCTTGCTCCGGAAACGTTACCGCGCACTTCGTGATGTTCAGAATTTAAAATTTCTTTGCGTTTACTCATGATACTAGTTTTCACGTAGACACAAAATGAAATACAAAAATGCTGTATCTTCTTTATTGTTGCTGCTGTTGTTACTGCTGCTGCTGCTGCTGAACCCGCACGTTCGAATGTCAGAAAACGAATGATTAAAATTTTCCCAATCGCATGGAGTAGAAAATCGGAAAAGTAGTGGGAAAATGCGTGCGCATAAAAATTTTGAGTCATCTGATTGGATACAATGTTTATTGCTTCTACATTTTCTCGAACTCTCTTAAAAACGACCGTTGATAAAAGAAGGAGTAAGGACATCGGTTCGTGCGCTGTTACATCCTGCACAGTCTCGCATTACAATTATTCGGAAAAAAATCAAAGGGTACAAAAGGAAGAGAAACTGAGGACTGAGGAATGAGAAAAAATTAAAATATTGCAGTCAACGGAATTTTTACAAGCTTTCATCCTAAAAAGCTCTAAAACTATAAATCTCCAATCCGATAAAACTATTTATTTACACTTGGACCCTGGAAAAATTACATTTTAAACATATGGAATCTAAAGGGTTAGACAAAAAAAAGATCGGAAATATCCGTACCGTTAAAAAAAGAAGCAATTTACAATAGGGTAAGCATATGTAAACCTTTTTATATTACACGTGAAAGTTTATTACTGTGAGTTTTCGAAATTAAGTTTTGCTCACGTACTAACTCTCAATTAAATTGTAAAAAATTATAAAAAAAGAATATCGTCCGGGGTATTTTTTGTCTGATAAATTCTTCGAACACTAAAGTAATATACATTTTGTAAAGTTGCCGCCAATGTGCGGAAATCTTTGTGAAAGATGTACAACTTGAAACTGATTGATTTTTTTGATCCGACTGAAGGTATAAATAGGAGGTTTGAGACGGGGAAAAATTGCATTTTAAAATTCTCAGTGTAGTGGACAACACACGTCGTGTTTCTTCGTATCGTGAATTCGGGCGAGATTATCTTGAGTACGCGAAAATGGTTGAGAATTTAAGAAAAACCGTCGAGACATGCTTACTACTGTCACGCGCTTTGTGCGGACTCGATGTGAGCAGATATTTATCGCTGTTATCAGACAACGATGAAAAAAATTTTGAAGTGTTTGCGAAATTTGCGGGGGTGTGTCCTAGTGCAGTGCTAGCGGTGCTATTTTGCTTGGGGCATTTTGCCTCCTATCAGAGACTTGTAATCTACGCGGGTGAAATTATCGAAATGAGAAGTATTTTCGGTGATGGAGAAGTGGAGGATGCGGGTGGGCATATAGCTTTTCTATTATTTTATTTTCATCGATCGATTTCGGAAGCGAGTGAAAACGGTGAGTTTATATTCCAATTTTTATTATATATATATGTACACTCACCCGAAAAAAAAGCGGTACACTGAAAATGTGGGAAAAATTCATCAAATTTCAACTGACGATAACTTCGTAAATAATAAAGATAGAAAGTTCTATAAAATATGGAAATAAAGCTAAAAATCTCTACTTTAAGAATCAATTTATTTCAATGTTGCAAAATAAATTTATTGAAAATAGCGGATGACAAAGCGCGAGCATGCAAAATTGAAAAATAATGGTTCGAGTTTGCGACGGTGCACGGTATAAACAAAAAATTGTAGCTTATTGGGATCAAAAGCGTACGAAAGTACAGAGTCTCCTCTTTAAAATGCTTTTTTATGCATCTCGATACGATGATTTTTCGCCGAGAGATTCGCATTTGAAGAAAAAGGCAGATTTTTACTTCAAATGCGAATCTCTCAGCGAAAAATCATCGTATCGAGATGCATAAAAAAGCATTTTAAAGAGGAGACTCTGTACTTTCGTACGCTTTTGATCCCAATAAGCTACAATTTTTTGTTTATACCGTGCACCGTCGCAAACTCGAACCATTATTTTTCAATCAATTGTTTTGCATCCGAAGGAGATGTCTGCAGATCTTTTGTGATTTCTCCGCCCTGACTTTTTGTTTATGCTCGACCGCACATTGCGAGAAGAGTGCTTGATTTCTCTTGATCTTTTTCTTTCGAGACGCGTTACTTATTCGTACGACTTCGTCAAAGTAAACAATAATTAATCTTTTCGCATTGAAATTATTGGTCAATTATGGCGACGATAAGTCCTGAAAAAGCTGCTCAAGTTGTAGCGTTAATTGAAGATGGGAGAAGTCGAAGGTACGTTGCTGAGGCACTTGATTTATCAGTGTCAACCGTGCAACGTGCTTATGCTAGGTACTTGGAGACTAATTCTGTCCAAAGAAGACCTGGTTCGGGACGTCCTCGTTGTACGAATGAAAACGATGACCGATTTATTGTTTTAAATTCATTAAGAGACAGACATCGAACGGCTGTTCAAATTCGAAACAATTTAAGAGATGTCCGCGAATGTAATGTATCCGTTGACACTATTCGAAACAGATTAGCGGAACACGGTCTTTTTCCGCGCAGGCCAGCAAATGTACCTTTGCTTATGCGTCGCCATCGCGTAACTCGACTCAATTTTGCTGTCGAGCATGCAGGCTGGACATATGCAGAATGGAGTACCGTTCTTTTTAGCGACGAATCTCGTTTTTGTCTGTATTCTTCAGACGGACGAGAACGAGTATACCGTCGCGTTGGAGAACGATTTGCAGACTGTACTGTAAGTGAGAGGCCTAGAAGTAAGAATCTGCCTTTTTCTTCAAATGCGAATCTCTCGGCGAAAAATCATCGTATCGAGATGCATAAAAAAGCATTTTAAAGAGGAGACTCTGTACTTTCGTACGCTTTTGATCCCAATAAGCTACAATTTTTTGTCTATACCGTGCACCGTCGCAAACTCGAACCATTATTTTTCAATTTTGCATGCTCGCGCTTTGTCATCCGCCATTTTCAATAAATTTATTTTGCAACATTGAAATAAATTGATTCTTAAAGTAGAGATTTTTAGCTTTATTTCCATATTTTATAGAACTTTCTATCTTTATTATTTACGAAGTTATCGTCAGTTGAAATTTGATGAATTTTTCCCACATTTTCAGTGTACCGCTTTTTTTTCGGGTGAGTGTATATATAATTTTCAAAAATTAAAAGTAAAATCTTTTAGGAGTAGAACATCGGAACGCATCGCCTCGCAGGATCGCGGGGGTGAGAGGAGTGCAACGTATTGCACGCCCTGAAGAGTATACTCCTCCTCACGGAATAAGGCGACGGGCTGATACTTCACCCGAAGCCGGACCCTCACGTGAGTCTTATCACACATTCTTTTATGAAAAATAAGCATTTCATATTGGTAAATTTTTTTACAATAATGAAATATTAAATGTTTTTAGGACGTGCACGTATCGAGCTCACACCTGAGCCACCTCTCGTTAACTTGGATAGCGAGAGCGAGGAAGAAGTTGGAACTCACGAAGTGAGTTCATTTGACGAGGAAGAGATTTTTTCACCAGGTGAGTAATGAGAAATTTATCGCAGTAAGAAAATGGATAAAAATTTTTTGGATAAAAATCCACTAAAAAACAATGGTGAATTTTTTAGAGTTTAACCAAGAAGGTGAAAATACAATAATAATAGAAGATTCGGAGGAGGAGGAGGATGAGGATAATGATGATGATGAGGTACAAGAGGAAGATATGGGGGAGGAGCTGAGTGGAACGGAAGAACAGACTCTAGAGGAACTTTTGAGGGAAAGAGGTAAATACAATTATACATTTTTGCATAGATAACGCTTTCATACTCGAATACCTTTATTCTAACCGGACGAAATTTTTAGGAATTGTTTTCCCGGAAATTTCTTACTCGCCGGAATATTAGTGATCAATGATCAACACGATCAACGGTGAACAAGAAAGGGAATAATCCTGTATAAAGGTGAGAGAATTTAATATGAAATGTATTACTATTTTTAATTTTAACAACGCGTAAAATTCGAGTATGGAAGTGTAAAAACAATAATTTTAAAGATAAACTAATTCGTTTGTTTTCGATTTTTCCAGTTCAGTTTGGTGGAGGAGGGGGAGGAATGGAAGAAAACACGCAGCAGCAGCAGCAGTCGGCGGAAAATTAAGCTGAAAAAACCGACGACAACGAGATAGAAGACGAGATAGAAGACGAGATTCGTGGGAAGGGGAGACTGGAGAGAGAAGAGGATGAGGAAGCGTTGTTTCCGGAGAATCAGGTTGGTGCGCCGGAACAGATCGCGAATCATAACGGGGATAATTTTAATTATTTAGATTTAATAAGGGAAAACGTGCGTGAGTTTAGAAATTTCGGTGTAGTAGGGAGAGAGGCTGGTTTTCGCCTTCGATCATTACCAGAGGGGGAGGAGGTTTACGCGTGGTTAGAAAACGCGTTTCGCGAGCTTCACGCGTACGCGGTACTTTCCTGTGTTCCCGGTGATTACATCGGACTTAGTTTCGATTCCCCGAATCTTTCACACGGGCCCGCGGGTATTTCGTTCCGACCATCTCGTGATTTGACTCACGAGAATATCTGGAACCTCGTGAGTTCGTTAGCTCAAAACTCCGGGGGCTTGAACGTAGCGCAAGAATTCAATATCCACGTTTACCGTGTCACTCCTCCTACGGGTCGTGCGGGTAATGCGCTTGATATCGCTGTTAAACGCTCGATTTTAACGATATCCAACTCGGATAACTTATGTTTTCCTCGCGCACTCGTAACGGCGCAAATTTACAATGAACGTGGTAATTTACGTACGGGTAGTCTACAAGAAAGATGGAACGCCGTGAGATACCGTCATTCCTCGTTACAACGTGAGTTGGCACGTGATTTAACGAGGAAAGTCGGTATTACAATTCCAGAAGAGGGTTGCGGTATTCGCGAAATCGAGCATTTTCAGCAATATTTAGCCGCGGAAAACATCGCGATAATGGTTTATAGCGCGGAAACTTTTGGTCACGGGGGTAAAGTCTTATTTGATGGAAATGCGATACTAGCCTCACTACATCGCGAACCGGTCGCGTGTTTAAACCTATTACATCACGCTGAATTACGACATTACAGCGTTATTTTAAATTTAAGAGCCGCCGCGAATAGCCGAGGTTATTGTGTACCGTGTAACGTCGGTTACCGCAGCGATGTAGGGGGACACCGATGCTCAAATAAATGCCCTCGGTGTTACGCGGTACCTTCGTGCGAGCGATTCGACGCGGAGCGTATTCATTGCGAAAATTGTAATCGCGAATTTTTCAATCACGCGTGTCTTGAGCATCATCGTGCGCAAAAATCATACGATGGGCAATCGTCTCGTAGCGTTTGCAACACCGTATGTTTTTGCGAAGAATGCGGTCGTTTAATCGAGCGTAATAGACAACACGAATGCGGCGTGACTTACTGTTCAACGTGTCGTTCTGCCTAGCCGTTGAATCATCTTTGTCACATGCTTCCTCTCCCTCACAAAGCTAATTTCCGTACTAACGACACGGAGCACATTTTGGGAGAGGGAGGAGAGCAACAACAAAACGCGGGTGAGTGCGTACTTAAAACAGAAAGTCGCGTCGCATTCGTGTTTTACGATTTCAAGACGCGACAGGATGACACGCTTCAAGGTACCGTGAGTGTAAATATTCACGTACCTACACTTTGCGTCGCGCAACAGATTTGCGAAACGTGTGCCGAGATTGAGGATACTTCGGTGCGCTGTCGGTGGTGCGGTATTCGTGAATACATATTTCGTCGTGATCCTGTAAAGGAGTTTGTAGATTTCGCGACACGTCCGACTAAATATTTTAAACACATAATTTGTATAGCTCATAACGCGAAAGCATTCGATGCGCAATTTATCCTACGTTATATTGTTGAGAGCGGAACCGCCTTAGAACCGCGGGTAATCTTAAACGGGACGAAAATTGTAGTACTAACAGTGGGACATACGAAATTTATCGATAGTATTAATTATATGCCAATGCGTTTATCGAAGTTACCGAAGGCTTTTGGCCTGACGAATACTTCGGACAAAGGCATTTTTTCGCATTTATTTAATACCAACGATAATCAGTCATATGTCGGGCCGTTGCCGGATATTCGATATTATTCACCCGATAGTATGAATACGAACGAGCGAGAAAAGTTTTTAGCGTGGCACGCGGAAATGATTCGTACGAATTATGTGTTTGATTTCGAATGCGAGATATTGCGTTACTGTCGCAACGACGTGAATATTCTGAGACGCGCGTGTATGTCTTTCAGAAAGATTTTCTTGAAGTGCGGTCGCGTGTGTCCGTTCGAGGAATGCACAACCATCGCTTCCACGTGTATGAGGGTTTTTAGAAAAAACTTTTTACGTGAAAGAGAAATTGGAATAATTCCACCGGGCGGGTACAGACGCGCGAATACCCAATCGCGGAAGGCGCTTCAGTGGCTGGTGTGGAAGGAGCGCGAGCTCGGACATAACATCACCCACGCAGGACGCACTCGGGAATATCGTCTACAAGACGGCACGCTAGTCGATGGTTATTACGAGTCGGTGGAAAACGGTATAACACACTATCACGTGTTGCAATTCCACGGTTGTTTTTGGCACGGATGTCCGTCGTGTTTTAAGATTAATCGCGATAGGGAACTAACGGTAAACAACGAACGCGGCGATACGATTGATTTGCGTTATGAGCGCACCATCGCAACAACGTATCGTCTTCGAAGACGGGGGTACTCGGTGATAGAGAAGTGGGAATGCGTCTTTGATCGCGAAATGATGGAAAATAGGGAAATGCGTGAATTTTTACAAAATAACCCGATGATAGAAATTGAGCCGCTCAACCCGCGCGATGCGTTCTACGGCGGACGTACGGGGAACATCGTGACGCGGTACGAGATTACGGATACGGAGAAGATACGCTACGTGGATGTGTGTTCTCTGTACCCGTACGTACTGAAGATCGGGGTTTTCCCGATCGGACATCCCACGGTGTACGTCGCGGAGGAATGCTCGACTCTAATTGGCATAGGACCGTGTTACAATTTTGATTCCGTCGAAGGTCTCGTGCGTTGCAGGGTACTCCCTCCGAGCGATCTCTTTCACCCCGTATTACCCTATCGCGTGCGTGGAAAGCTACTATTCGCGTTGTGTCGCAGTTGTTGCGAAACATTTTCACACGATGAATGTACCCACGAGCCGTTCGAGCGAGAATTCGAGGGTACGTGGGTATCGCTTGAATTGCGCAAAGCCATCGACAAAGGTTATCTCGTAACAAGGGTTTGTGAGATTTGGCAATACACCACAGCTCGCTACGATCCCGATACACAGCAGGGTGGATTATTTACGGAATATATAAACACATTTTTAAAATTGAAACAAGAAGCCAGCGGATGGCCGAGCGAGTGTGAGGATGACGTGTCTAAAGAACAATATCTTCGCGACTACGAGAAAACCGAGGGTGTCGTTCTCGATAAGCAAAACATCGCAAAAAATCCTGGTTTGCGCTCGGTCGCGAAGCTATGTTTAAATTCTTTTTGGGGGAAATTTGGTCAACGATCCAACCTGCCGAATACCGAGATCGTAAAAACTCAACAGCGTTTAGCGAGTTTACTCACGAGTCCTCAGCATGAGATAATCGAAATATTACCCGTAAACGAAGAAGTGATGTATGTTTCGTGGCGACTGCGAGAAGAGCTGGACGTACCCTCGCCTCTTACTAACGTGGTTATAGCGGCTTTCATGACGGCACAGGCGCGTCTTGTATTATACGAATATTTAGATAAATTGGATCGTCGCGTTTTATATTACGATACCGACTCGTGTATTTACGTGAGCAGCGGTGTCTCCGATGAATACGAAGTGCGTAAAGGTAATTTCCTAGGCGATATGACGGACGAACTCGAGAGCTATGGTCGCGGTAGCTATATCGAGGCGTTTGTATCGGGTGGTTCGAAATTTTACGCATACCTGGTTCGCACAGCGGAAGGGCAAACGCGAGAAGTTTGCAAAGTAAAGGGCATAACTCTAAATTTCGAAAACTCACGCTTAGTTAATTTTAATAGTATTAGGGAATTATTATTACGTAAAGAGCGAGAAGGTCAAGAGGAGGAGGAGAAAGGGACGGAGTCGGCAACGGTAGAATCGCGTTCGATAAATCTACGTTTCAGAGCAATTCGACGTACAGCCTTTCACGAAATAATAACACGCGACGAAGTGAAAGCTTGCACACCCGTGTTGCTAAAACGTAGATTTCTCGACAGTCGTTGTTCCGTCCCTTATGGATATTTATCCGAACGCTAATTGTTATTTCACGATGCTGTTCCTTCGCTCTATTTTATTATTTAAATAATTACACGCATGTTTTCCCCATATATGTAAAATTTATAAATTTTTTTGTAAAAAGTAAATAAAAATTGTGTTGTAAAAATAGAATAAGAATAGACTAAGAAAATGATAAAATTATAGAAAAAGGTCATGTAAAGATTTAAGAAATAATAAAATTGTTTATATTTTATATCGTTTTTGCTTTGTATTTATATTCTGAAAAAATAATTCTCCAATGATTTTTCTCCAAGTTTATTTTCCCCTTTCTCTCTCTCTCTCCCCACATACATTCACGTAAAACGACTATTTTTGCCCAATTCTTTCCGTGGAAAGCAGCTTTTCATCGTGGGGGAGTATCATAAGCTCATGAACTCACTCCCCCGCGCGCGCAGGCGCTGACGCGAGCAATTCCGCTTGTTCAGCATTTACGCTTGTCCAGCTTCTCCGGTCTGAATCAGCTCGTAAAAGACCGCCGCGAAGTACGCTGGCGCGCGCGCACCTCCGCCGCGGAGTGCCCCCTGCCGCGATGGTAAGCTTACTTCATCGTACCGTTACACGGCTTTTTTTATGCTAGTGAAGACACGAGCGGTGTTCATTTCACAAGATGGACGTACGCTGGAAACATCCCTGGACGGCTATTGTCAGCGGTCCCACCGGCTGTGGTAAAACGGTCTTTGTAAAATCCTTTCTCAAATATTTACCCGAAATGGCCGATGTTTCTTTTGAAAGAGTCTTATTTTATTACGCCGAATGGCAAGACGCATATCGTCAACTACAATACATGTTTGCGAAAACAAAAGAGAAAGTGGGAGGACATGGAAGAGGGGAGGGTAAAATAAAGAGAAATATAATCGAGTTTCGCGAAGGGCTACCGCAAACGGACGATTATTCTTGCGATCCTCTCGCACCAAAATTGGTGATAATCGACGATCTTATGAGAGAATCATCCTCGTGCGACGTAATCGTGGATCTTTTTACAAAGGGTAGTCATCATAAGAATCTCAGTGTTATACTCATCACGCAAAATCTATTTCACCAGGGACGCGGACAGCGCGACATATCTCTTAATTCTAACTACATAGTCGTCTTCAAGAACCCGCGCGATCGCGCTCAAATTCGCCATCTCGCGCGACAAGTGTACCCCCATGACCCAAAGTTTCTAGAAGAAGCATACTTTGACGCAACCTCACGCCCTCACGGATATTTATTACTCGATCTGAAACAATCGACTCCGGACAAATATCGATTTCGGACAAACATCTTTCCCGACGATGCGTTGCATTACGTCTACGTACCGCGCAGATCATTCTCAAGCGTATAAAAAGTATGTACTTGCGTTCGCGTGACGTCAGTTGCGAGAGACTTTCACACGATGAAAGAAGCGGTAGCAGCGTCAGACAGTGCAACGAAAACCGCTAAACGTTCGATCGGAAAGAGAAACGTTTGTCTTCTAGAGGCATTGTGTCATCTGAACAAAAATCAACGCACCTCCTTCCTGCGAACCGCGGATGAAAAATTTATTCGCTGTATTTGCGAATGCGTTTTCAACACACTCAATGGTAACGTTGCGCTCGAACGACGCGAAAAAAATCGTCTGAGCAAATACAAAACGGTGCTGCGTCGTATCGCGTCAAAGCGTGGAAATTGGAAGAATAAAAGAAAGCTATTGGTACAACGAGGTGGATTCTTATCCTATATCATCGTTCCTTTATTAGAGGCCTTATTTTCGCGAATTATAGACAGGGCGACGGATTAAAACACAAGAGAGAAAATAATATTGAGCGTTATGGAAAGAGCGAAAAAAATGGTTTTAATTTCTACGGAAAATCTCGAGAGAATGCAGCGTCAATTACATCATCCGCAGCCGACTACCGACGGTGTACCTCTGGTGGAAAACACATCGGGGAACAACGAAAGCGCTAATAATAATAATTCCGTGCGAACTCCCGGGACCCCTTTATCCAGACTCGATGCGGAGTTGAGTCAAATTCTTAATTCACCCTATCCGAAGGATGAAGCCGAGAGATGGAAGATGTACAAAGAGGTTCTTTGGCGATATCTTCACTTTGTACGAGTAGCACGAGGACGACGAAATCAAGAGGACGACACGCGTAACGCCGAGGAAGAAGAAGAAGAAGAAAAAGACGAAAATGCGTTGGACACACGTGAAGGAGTACCGGTGCACGATCTCACGGGCTCATTCGTTCCGGACTCTAGTCGTACGAGAAGCTTTTCGAAAGAACACGACACAAGTCTTGAGGTGATGAAAAGCGTCGGAAGAATAGTGGAAAGCGTACCGAAATCTTACCGTGCCGAAGCTCGCTTACTAACGAAACACCTACTCGATAAAACATCGTCGAGTAGAATTAGCTGGGATGAGCAAGGAGTCGTGACTATAGACGGTAACGTCGTAAAAGATTCAAATATCTCAGATCTGATAAACGAGGCGATGCGCGATAGAAAAACCGTGAAAGCCGTGGGAAGAGTTCAGTTCGCGCGGTTACTTCACGACTTGAACATTCCCTCCACACTAGTGAGAAATAAAAAATTATTAACAGTTGGTTCTTCGCAAAATATCGCGAAACTTAGCGGTCCTACGGCGAGTTCCACTCCTAAGAGAAACACGGATTCTCCGGTAGCGAGACGCCTGCTCGATTGGAATAAATTGGAATGACGGGTCTTAAAAAATTGTACTATGATCCCGCGCATTATGCCGGTTATTCGGCTGTTGATAATCTGTTTCGCGCGGTGAATTTATCCCGTAACAATGTCGTGCGATGGCTCGAAGCGCAAGATGCGTACACACTGCATCGTCCATTGCGACGGAAATTTCCACGAATGCATTACAACGTAACGAATATCGACGATCTGTGGGAGGCTGATTTGATCGAACTCCGAAATCTCAAAAGTTACAACGACGGATATCAAGAGACACGGTAGTGTCTCGCGCCAAGTTCACGCGTAGCGCAAGACCGACCGTGTATCTTTACGCGAGACGGAAGGTTCAGATGAGCCGAGATTATCGGATCTCAATAACGGCTGGGCCAATTGAGTTGATAATAGGCTCAATCGATAGCGCATACCCAAATTACATGAGAAAAGTATGCTTGTTTTTACTGTAGGTGTTGTAGAAAAAAAGTTATAATAATCCAAAGTCGAGAAATCTAAAAAATCATCATTTTTCTCGGATGTCACGCTAAAATATCGCGTAAAATGTCACGCATGTCTTATTGGTCAGCGTCGTCAGTACGCAACCAATCAGAACGCACTCAACTCAGATTTCTAATATGGCGGCGCTCAGACCTGTCAGCTCGCAGCTTTGATGATATTAATTAACGTTGATATAATTAATATCGGTCGTAGAATGTATATATAACGTGTTGTGGAGACGAATAAAGGTAGTGTATATAAAAAATAATAGTATTCTTCATAAAAAAATTTTTTTTCGATCTTAAAGTGCAGAAGTGTAGCAAGACATGTTGACAACACTCTCAGTATTCTGTGGTTAGTGGACAGACAGAACAGAAAGTGTGTACACTTTGTGTACATGGTAGAATCTGCAAGTAAGTAAGCAGGTATATGTAAGCAGGTATGTAATGTTATATTATTATGTGAATATTTCACGACTGTAAAATTAATATAATATTTATTTATGTCTGTCTAAGCGCTGTCACAAGTATATCTCTGCCCTTGCTGGTTTTGCCAGAACAGTGTCATCAGTGTCATCATCAGTGGCTGTTATTTTTTTTCGAATCGAGGTGTGATTTTATCAACGAGATTGTCCTTTTATAGTAAGAAACAAAAAATTATAATTTTTATCTTGCTTTATATGTATATGATATATATTTAGCGTGCTCAAACAGAAGCGGTTTTTTAGGCAATCATGAGAGCAGTCGCAGTTTGTACGCTATTCCAGGATTAGATTATTGCTCATGAAGATGTATTGTTGCCATATACTACAAATGAGAAAGCAGCATTGCAACACGAATTGTTCGATAAATTTTTGACCTATCATCCAGACAAGGAACCATGTTTTGTAACATAAGAGATCTTCCGAGCATGGCAGAAATATATATATAATATATATATTACCATTTACATGGTACCATTTACATGGATTTTCAATATAGTAGTCATGTGAGTTTGCAAGCTCCTAGTGGTTATATGTGGTGATTATCTATCTTATCAATATATAAGCGTTATTTTTTTAATTTATTTATTTTTTATATCTAGGGGAACATTTAGGATGAAAAGAGAAGACGGATATTCATTTGATTTTGTAGAATACCACCTTTTTCTTTGGAATCGAAGGAAGAAGAGCCTAAAGTAGAAACACTATGCCTTATGTGACAATTGTTGTTTAGAGACTTTAGTGTATGATTTGTCTAAAATAAATAAAATTAGATAGCTCAAAGTTTAATAATTTTGTTCTGAGTAGCCTAAATTGGTTTCAACAATATTTTATAATTTACAGTCAATTTTGTATATAAAAAAAAAAATATAGCATGTCGCCTTCTGTAGTTAACGTAAAATTGACTGAAAATTATAAATATCGTTGAAACTAATATAGGATACTCAGAACAGAAATATTAAACTTTGAGCTATTTAATTTTATTTATTTTAGACAAATCATACACTAAAGTCTCGAAACATGTACTTTTTTCACAAAAATGTATGGTAAAATTGAAATTTATACAATCATATCAATTATTATTATGCCTTATGTGACAATTGTTTAGAAACTTTAGTGTATGATGTCTAAAATAAATAAAATTAAATAGCTCAAAGTTTAATATTTCTGTTCTGAGTATCCTAAATTAGTTTCAACAATATTTTATAATTTACAGTCAATTTTGTATTTTTAATTTATTTATTTTTTAACTCTAGGGGAACATTTAGGATGGAAAGAGAAGACAGATATACATTTGATTTTGTAGAATACCACCTTTTCCTTTGGAATCGAAGGAAGAAGAGCCTAAAGTAGAAACACTATGCCTTATGTGACAATTGTTGTTTAGAGACTTTAGTGTATGATTTGTCTAAAATAAATAAAATTAGATAGCTCAAAGTTTAATAATTTTGTTCTGAGTATCCTAAATTAGTTTCAACAATATTTTATAATTTACAGTCAATTTTGTATATAAAAAAAAAAAAATATAGCATGTCGCCTTCTGTAGTTAACGTAAAATTGACTGAAAATTATAAATATCGTTGAAACTAATTTAGGATACTCAGAACAGAAATATTAAACTTTGAGCTATTTAATTTTATTTATTTTAGACAAATCATACACTAAAGTCTCGAAACATGTACTTTTTTCACAAAAATGTATGGTAAAATTGAAATTTATACAATCATATCAATTATTATTATGCCTTATGTGACAATTGTTTAGAAACTTTAGTGTATGATTTGTCTAAAATAAATAAAATTAAATAGCTCAAAGTTTAATATTTCTGTTCTGAGTATCCTAAATTAGTTTCAACAATATTTTATAATTTACAGTCAATTTTGTATTTTTAATTTATTTATTTTTTAACTCTAGGGGAACATTTAGGATGGAAAGAGAAGACAGATATACATTTGATTTTGTAGAATACCACCTTTTCCTTTGGAATCGAAGGAAGAAGAGCCTAAAGTAGAAACACTATGCCTTATGTGACAATTGTTGTTTAGAGACTTTAGTGTATGATTTGTCTAAAATAAATAAAATTAGATAGCTCAAAGTTTAATAATTTTGTTCTGAGTATCCTAAATTAGTTTCAACAATATTTTATAATTTACAGTCAATTTTGTATATAAAAAAAAAAAAATATAGCATGTCGCCTTCTGTAGTTAACGTAAAATTGACTGAAAATTATAAATATCGTTGAAACTAATTTAGGATACTCAGAACAGAAATATTAAACTTTGAGCTATTTAATTTTATTTATTTTAGACAAATCATACACTAAAGTCTCGAAACATGTACTTTTTTCACAAAAATGTATGGTAAAATTGAAATTTATACAATCATATCAATTATTATTATGCCTTATGTGACAATTGTTTAGAAACTTTAGTGTATGATTTGTCTAAAATAAATAAAATTAGATAGCTCAAAGTTTAATAATTTTGTTCTGAGTATCCTAAATTAGTTTCAACAATATTTTATTTTTTATAATTTACAGTCAATTTTAATAAAAAAAAATATAGCATAAGTCGCCTTCTGTAGTTAATGCTATGGTTGACAACAATAATAATGTATTACATGAATATCTGTATCCTGTGCAATTGTCATATAAATAAGAAGACAAAAAGTGGTAATATATATAAGTAATATTTATTTATATATATTTATATTTATACATATATATATATACTTATGTATTTATTTATATTAATATATATTTATTTATATATAAAAATAGTTTAATAGAAAAGTGGTGAGTAAAAATTATTAAAAATGGAAATGAATATGTCCGCGACTTTGCCCGCGACTTTGCCTGCGACTTCCACCGCGACCTCCTCGACGACCGCGACCTCCTCCTCTTCCTCTGTTCCATCGTGGTGCTGTAATAGAACAAAACAAATTTAATAATTTATTTTCGGGGATAAAATAATTAAAATTAATAAAATATATATAAAATAAAATATAAAATAAATAAAATAACTTACGTAGCACTGGTATGTACTCCTATCCCCTCTGCTGCCACTGCCATTGTTGTTGTTGCTGTTGCTGCTGTTGCTGCCAATTTTTTATCTCTAAAAAAAAATTGAAATATTAAATTTATACTTATTATACTTATTTTGAAAGCGAATATAATTTTTATAATTTTTACCTTTTATAATATGTGGCGGAAGATATGAACAATCAAGAGACACGACTCTTGATTGTTCATATCTTCCGCCACATATTATAAAAGGTAAAAATTATAAAAATTATATTTGCTTTCAAAATAAGTATAATAAGTATAAATTTAATATTTCAATTTTTTGCTGGTAGCGGCGGCGGCTGCGACTGTGGCTGCAACGCTGACAGCGGTGGCCCCGGAACAATCAAGAGACACGACTCTTGATTGTTCATATCTTCCGCCACATATTATAAAAGGTAAAAATTATAAAAATTATATTCGCTTTCAAAATAAGTATAATAAGTATAAATTTAATATTTCAATTTTTTGCTGGTAGCGGCGGCGGCTGCGACTGTGGCTGCAACGCTGACAGCGGTGGCCCCGGTGGCAACGATGACGGCGGTGGCCCCGGTGGCAATGATGACGGCGGTGGTCCCGGTGGCAACGATGACGGCGGTGGCCCCGGTGGCAATGATGACGGCGGTGGCCCCGGTTGCAACGATGACGGCGGTGGTCCCGGTGACAATGGTGGCGGTGGCCCCGGTGGTAACGGTGGCAGTGGCGGTGGCCCCGGTTGCAACGATGACGGCGATGGTCCCGGTGACAATGGTGGCGGTGGCCCCGGTGGTAACGGTGGCAGTGGCGGTGGCCCCGGTTGCAACGATGACGGCGGTGGTCCCGGTGGCAATGGTAGCGGTGGCCCCGGTGGTAACGGTGGCAGTGGCGGTGGCCCCGGCAACGTGTCACAAGATGGGTTCAGTATTACTTTTAATGCTCGAAATTCTTCCTTCAATGCAGCGAGTTCAGCAATAGTCGCTGCATTGAAGGAAGAATTTTCTTTCTCTGCTTCATTCATTTCTGTAAAAAAAAAAATATTTTATACTTTCCATTATTTTGTTACATTACATAATATAATTTTGTCTTGTACTTACTTTTTTTTCGCTCCCTGCGACTGTGTCTTTGCGACGCCATTTTAGATACGTCTCTTATAGTTTCCATTATTATCCATTTCCATTATAGGCTTAGTTTACACCGATTGTTTAGTACGCGTATCAAGTGCTAAATCTGCTTCTTTGATTGGTGTATCAAGAGACACGGTAGTGTCTCGTGCGCAAGTTCACGCGCAGCGCAAGACCGACCGTGTATCTTTACCCGAGCCCGAAAGTTGAGACGAGCCGAAATTATCAGATCTCAGTAATAGTTTATTTATTTAGATTTTACACTAAACGAT
This sequence comes from Linepithema humile, assembly GCF_040581485.1. NCBI lineage: Eukaryota > Metazoa > Arthropoda > Insecta > Hymenoptera > Formicidae > Linepithema > Linepithema humile. The sequence continues at coordinate 14,430,320 of NC_090133.1, forward strand.
TTATATCTATCGGAGAAGCAGATTTAATACTTGGTACGCGTACTAAACAATCGATGTAAACTAAGCCATAGTAGTGACAAGATGCAAATTTTAGGCCGCTCGTGCTATTGGTGGTGGAGTTAATGTCCACCATGTTTTTTGTCGCTGCTCGGAAGTTTCAAGGAGACAATTGGTGTATTCAAGGAGTCGATTATGTATCATAAAAAAGTAAAAATTACAAAAGTTAACAAATTTACTAGTTATTGACCAATAAGATCATGGATATTTTAGTAAATTTATTTACTTTTGTAATTTTTACTTCATTTTATGCTACACAATCGACTCCTTAAATACACCAATTGTCTCCTTGGAACTTCCGAGCAGCGACAAAAAACATGGTGGACATTAACCTCACCACCAATAGCACTAGCGGCCTAAAATTTGCATCTTGTAAACTAAGCCTATAATGGAAATGGATAATAATGGAAACCATAAGAGGCGTATCTAAAATGGCGTCGCAAAGACACAGTCGCAGGGAGCGAAAAAAAAGTAAGTACAAGACAAAATTATATTATGTAATGTAACAAAATAATAGAAAGTATAAAATATTTTTTTTTTACAGAAATGAATGAAGCAGAGAAAGAAAATTCTTCCTTCAATGAAGCGAGTTCAGCAATAGTCGCTGCATATACATATAAAGCAAGATAAAAATTATAATTTTTTGTTTCTTACTATAAAAGGACAATCTCGTTGATCAATCAAAACTTGATAAAACATATATCCGGCCTGCCTTTTACTTCTTTCTCACCAACATTGTTGAAATGTTATCCTCTCTATATAAAAGATAAAGATTATCTATATAACATCCATATAAAAGCAAAAAAAATAGATATAGTTATTCATACAACTACGCATACCCATCTTTCTTATTGAATAGAGCTGTCATGTTTACTTTAGCCAACCAAGGAAATAAAATCACACCTCGATTCGAAAAAAAATAATAGCCACTGATGACACTAATGACACTGCTCTGGCAAAACCAGCAAGGGCAGTGATACTTGTGACAGCGCTTAGACAGACATAAATAAATATATTATTAGTTTTACAGTCGTGAAATATTCATATAATAATAACATTACATACCTGCTTACATATACCTGCTTACTTACCTGCAGATTCCACCATGTACACAAAGGGTGCGTTCCACTTAACGCCCGCAACGCTCCTAGAATCATTTTATCCTCGTTTAACTTTCGATGAAAAACAAGGATAAAATGATCCTAGGAGCGTTGCGGGCGTTAAGTGGAACGCACCCAAAGTGTGCACACTTTCTGTTCTGTCTGTCCACTAACCACAGAATATTAAGTGTTGTGACCGACTACGAATACCGGCCATTGTCATAAAGAGAAATGGAAATGCTGCATTGTGATTTGTCAGCTGTCATTAGAAACGAGATTGGTTTACGGAAAACACCAATTGAATACTTTTGAGGCGTAGCACAATTTGTAAGTCATTTATATAAATGTGACTCTATGGCTGTCGACTGACAGATGAGACAAAATGTCTGCCGTGTTTATTGTGCATATTTGTGTTTATAGTGGTGGAAATATTTACGGTGGAAATATTTACGGTGTTCTTGTGATAACAACTGCTCAGTATATTACTTGAGGTATGTTTCCGTTGTTTATTTTATATATATAGTATAGTATTATATCTCTAAATATAGCAGCCGTGTTAGAAACGTCTGATTGTCAATATAATATTTAATAATAAATTTACATATAATAAAAGTAAAGTACAAAAATCCAAAGCCAGATGTAATTTGCTAACTAAACTTTTTAACATTTATTACTCTTGTTTAACATATGTTTCGGTTCTTCAAAACGTGTTACCCAAGAGTAATAAATGTTATTACATCTGGCTTTGGGTTTTTGTGCTTTATTATACAGGGTGTCTGGCAATAATCGCCCCACCGGTCATATACAGGTAGAGGAGGTCAAATCGAGTAGAAAAGTCCTTTACCATTTTTTAATTTTCATAATAAGTACTGAGTAATTAACGAAAAAAGATCGGCGAATCCGCGCGAGTAAAGCGTGCGCGGTGAGAAGGACGTCCCACTGCTACGCGATCACTAGGACACAAGGATCTAGCGTTACGCGCCGCTCGTATGTTGCCATTGTCATTTGTAGAGCGCTCCTCCCAACGCTTCATCGCGCGCCTAGTGATCGCATAGCAGTGGGATGTCCTTCTCGCTGCGCGCGCTTTACTTGCACGGATTCACCAATCTTTTTTCGTTAATTACTTAGTACTTATTACAAAAATCAAAAAATGGTAAAGGACTTTTCTACTCGATTTGACCTCCTCTACCTGTATATGACCGGTGGGGCGATTATTGCCAGACACCCTGTATATGTTAACTTATTAATTAATATTATTATATTAAAATTATTATTTTATATTGACTTTTAACATATATTTATTTAATAAAAATGATAGAGCTTTTATATTTATTTTAAAATGTTAATATATATTAAAATGTTAATATATATATTACTATAAATACCATGTAGTATTATCCTGAAATAGATAGTCGTGTAAAGACGTTTGATTTTTAATGTAAATAAAATATTTACATATTTTTATATTTACTATGAATACCATAAATTAAAGAGTAAAGATAAACGACTCTTAGATCAAGAAACAAATATTGAATATATTTATAGTAAATATATGTTAATATTTTATATTAAAAATCAAACGTCTTTACACGACTTTATCTATTTCAGGATAATACTACATGGTATTTATAGTAAATATATTAACATTTTAAAGTATTCAATATTTTGATTCAATATTTATCGTGTTAAATACAACAATATATGTTTACTTTATTAATTTTTATTGCAGATACTATTATTATTTGAAGAACAGAGAAAGACAGTGAGAAAGTGTAAGTGGTATTTTAAAATTGGAAAATTTAAAATTTTAATAATTTATTAAGTAAATAATACAAAATTGTATAATTAGTGTAACATTAAAAAAAATTGTATTAGTGTATTAAAAATTGAAATAAAAGATTGTTTAGCCATTATTACTGTATTAAATGTTTATTGTAGATTCTTGGATTTCCAGAGGAGTTTCGGTGTAAGTATTTTTTTTTTTACTTTTTATACAAGAGCTGCTGTGCGCTTATAAAAAAGAACGGTTGCTGTGCACCGTATAAAAAGAATCACTGCGCTGTGCGCTTACAAAAAAGAACGGTTGCTGTGCACCTTATAAAAAGAATCACTGCGCTGTGCGCTTATAAAAAGAAAGGTTGCTGTGCACCTTAAAGAGTGACTGCTGTGCGTCTTTAAACACTTGACATAAAAAGAAGGGTTGCTGTGCGCCTACAAAAATCGACTGCTGTGCGTCTGTAACTGTTGTGTGCCTGTAAGGATATAGAAAATATTGAATTTTAATAATATTAATAAAACAAAAATGTCTATAAAAATAGAAAAACAGATGATGTTAAAATCAGATAAAAAAAATATTGCTCAAGGTGATTGGTTAAACGATAAACATCATTTTAACCAACTTTTAAAAAATTGTTCAGATTATAAACCTGAAGAGACATGGAAATTGCAATGTCTTGAGTATATAAAACATATACCAGAAGACAAAAAACATATACAGATATTACATAGCACAGAACATTGGATATGCAGCTATTATGATAGAAAAAATTTATTTATCTATGATTCATTAAATAAGAAAGAGTTGCACAGTGATCATAAAAAGTTCTTAAGACAATTATTTCCAACTTATCCTTTTAATGAGCGCCCTGTCAAGTTTCTTACTGTACAAAAACAACCAAATGGTAATGATTGCGGTGTTTTTGCTATAGCTTTTGCTATTTCATTATTATTTAATATTAAACCTGAAAACGTGAGATATAATCATAGTTTAATGCGTTCTCATTTAATAAAAATTTTTGAATCTAATGTGATTGAACACTTCCCTCAAGATTTAAATAATAATACTCTTCAAAAAGTGCTTCCATTAGCAATAATTAAAAAGAGAGAAGCTTCAGCAACTCGTGCACGTATGAAACGTCAAAAAGAGAAGGAGCAACAAAAAGCAAATCGATTGCAAAAAAATCGTGAATTTAAAGAATTACAAATGAAAAATAAAAACGAACATGAGAATCAAGAAGTTAGTAAGATAAAAAAATCTACGGAAATAGAACAGATTATGCTGTCATTAGATCAAAAAGAAATTATTGTTCAAGGCGGTTGGTTAAACGATGAACATATGGATTATTTTAACCAATTTTTAAAAAATTGTTCAGATTATAAACCTGAAGAGACATGGAAATTGCAACGTCTTGAATATATAAAACCTATACCAGAAGACAAAAAACATATACAGATTTTACATAGCACACAACATTGGATATGCAGCTATTATGATAGAAAAAATTTATTTATTTATGATTCATTAAATAAGAAAGAATTGCACAGTGATCATGAAAAGTTCTTAAGACAATTATTTCCAACTTATCCTTTTAATGAGCGGCCTGTCAAATTTCCTACTGTACAAAAACAACCAAATGGTAATGATTGCGGTGTTTTTGCTATAGCTTTTGCTATTTCATTATTATTTAATATTAAACCTGAAAAAGTGAGATATGATCATAGTTTAATGCGTTCTCATTTAATAAACATTTTTGAATCTAATATGATTGAACACTTCCCTCAAGATTTAAATAATAATACTCTTCAAAAAGTGCTTCCATTAGCAATAATTAAAAAGAGAGAAGCTTTAGCAACTCGTGCACGTATGAAACATCAAAAAGAGGAGCAACAAAAAGCAAATCAATTGCAAAAAAATCGTGAATTTAAAGAATTACAAATGAAAAATAAAAACGAACATGAGAATCAAGAAGTTAGTAAGACAAAAAAATCTACGGAAATAGAACAGATTATGCTGTCATTAGATCAGAAAGAAATTATTGTTCACGGCGGTTGGTTAAACGATGAACATATGGATTATTTTAACCAATTTTTAAAAAATTGTTCAGATTATAAACCTGAAGAGACATGGAAATTGCAACGTCTTGAATATATAAAACCTATACCAGAAGACAAAAAACATATACAGATTTTACATAGCACACAACATTGGATATGCAGCTATTATGATAGAAAAAATTTATTTATTTATGATTCATTAAATAAGAAAGAATTGCACAGTGATCATGAAAAGTTCTTAAGACAATTATTTCCAACTTATCCTTTTAATGAGCGGCCTGTCAAATTTCCTACTGTACAAAAACAACCAAATGGTAATGATTGCGGTGTTTTTGCTATAGCTTTTGCTATTTCATTATTATTTAATATTAAACCTGAAAAAGTGAGATATGATCATAGTTTAATGCGTTCTCATTTAATAAAAATTTTTGAATCTAATATGATTGAACACTTTCCTCAAGATTTAAATAATGATACTCTTTAAAAAGTGCTTCCATTAGCAATAATTAAAAAGAGAGAAGCTTCAGCAACTCGTGCACGTATGAAACGTCAAAAAGAGACGGAGCAACAAAAAGCAAATCGATTGCAAAAAAATCGTGAATTTAAAGAATTACGAAAGAAAAATGAAAATGAATATAAGAATCAAGATCGGTATAAACAAAATGTAGAAAATGTCTTAAAACGGCGTCAATTTGAAAATAATTTGGAAGAAAATTGCGCTAAAAAACGACGTCTATATAAAAAGAAAAATAATTTAGAAAGATGTTGCTCTGAAAAACGGTCTCAAGATGAAAGTGATTTAAAAAATGATTGCGCTAAAAAAAGATTGCGATATGAAGAAGATTTTGTTGAAAAAAGCACACAATGCATATTTTATGCTATAGGCTCGCAAAACAAACAAAGTAGACAAAAAGTATTAGAATGTAAGTATCGTAATAACAGACAATATTATAAAAAGAAAAAAGAAGAAAAAAATCAAGAGAATAAAAACAAATTTGTAATAAATAAAAATAAATGTAATGTTGCAGATAAAATTATTAAAAAATATAAAAAATTTCAGTATCAGCATTCTATAAAATTTCATACTTCTTTAGCAATAATTATTAAAAACATTTCAGAAAAATTAAATATTAGAGGTAACATTCAAAAACAATTAGAAGCCGAGAAAATAATACGTTGGTGTATGTATATTAGAAACGGTTATATTCGCAAGATGAATTATATGTTAGCAGTGCTTAAAAAAAAATCAGAAGTATACTTGACTCGTGTTGATAAGTGCTGTGGAATTGATGAAAAATTAGATGCATTATGTGGGATATCTAGACATATAGCGTCATCTGAAAATTATTTTAGAGAATCTATGTATTATAATACAAGTTTTAAAGAATCTTTAGTAATGAATATGGAAGGACAAGTTGTAAATGTGTTACCTTTGATACCAGCACAAGCAAAAAAATCGTGGTTATGCAATACTTCATTAAAATGTAAAATTGACAATCCAATTTTGATTGAACGATACAAAAAATTTCTTGAAATTGTTAGTACATGTACTGTAAAGAATGTTCCTACATTGATAGAAAGTATTCGTACATGTACAGTAAGAACATCAAACACAAAACGAGGTCATGCACAGAGTTGTCATGATAATTTCACTATTTGTAAAGGGATATTTTTACCAGTTCTATTGTTATCATCTCATTTTCCGGAAGTGAGAAATGTGAGGCGCCTGATTTATCAACTTACACATTTTTATGACAAAATTTTGAATTTAGATGAAGCATTAAATTGTGCTGATTTGGAAACGTTAAATAAACTTGTAATTGCTGCACAAGAGAAAGCAGATATATGCAAGCGTCAACAAAGCGATGCAATTATGAGCGATGATGATATCTTTTCTAAGTATAAGAATGCGTTTAAGGCTTTGAAAAAACGTTTAATGGCCACACCGCGTTATGTTTGTGTATCATGCGAAAAACTTTGTTATAAAAAAAATGTTTCTGAAATCATTTGGGCAAAAGTAAATACTCCAATTTGGAAAGATTTAATGGCATATGTGGAGAAACAACAAATTAATTCACAATATATATGTAATTATTGCAAACAAAAATTTTCTCAGGGTTTAATGCCTGCGTATTGCATCTTAAATAATCTTTTTACAAATAATGTACCTGAAGTAATATCATCTCTTAACACATTTGAAAAGATTCTTATACAGAGAGCTAAAGCATTTCAAACTGTTGTTAAAATGGGAAATGTTATGAAAAACAAAAAATTACCTGAGAGACAAATGATACAAAAAGTTAAAGGTAGAACATTTCATTTACCACTTCCTATACAAGAGACATTAAACAAATTATGTTCTAATACTGATGCCATAAATATTAATCATGAATTATTTATTTTAGTCAGAGGTATTCCCACAAAATCAAAAATTATCTGGGAAGAAATAGTAAATGTTAGAAAAGTATTTGATGCATTAATATGGTTAAAGAATAATAACTCTTTCTATTCTGAAATAATATTACCAAATACTCATGATGAATTATGTTTGGAAAAATTAAATAATAATCTGGAATTTCAAATGCAAGAGGACGAAATTGTGAAAGAAATCGAAATTGTGGAAGAAAACGAAATTATGCAAGAAAACGAAATTGTGGAAGAAAACGAAATTGTGCAAGAAAACAAAATTGTGCAAGAAAACGAAAATATTCCGAAAGATATAACAGATGAGAAATATGTGTCATTAAATAATTCAAAAACTAAAATACAGGAAACGAAAAATCTTGGAGATGCTGTATTCAATCAGCATGCGGCAATGTTAACTCAAGTTAATGATGAAAAAAATGATGGTTATTATGAGCAATATACTATATATCCATTGTATGAAAAAAGAACAAATAAAACTGCAACGGCTTTATATCAAATGTTAAAAGTCCAAGACTTACCTTTGGATAATCGTGAGAAATCTTTGGATTTATTATGTTTTCCAGATTTATATCCTTTTGGTATTAATGGACAGCACGAAACTAGACAGGTTAAGCTTCATGATCATGAATTTATTAAGTGTCGTTTGATGTCTAAACATCCACAGTATAGATTAAATCAACAATACCTATTTTTTTTGTTAAACAATACAAATATACGTCAATTAAATCGTGGAATTTATCATAAAATGAATGTAGCTAATCCACAAGTTCGTTATACGGCTGCGGAATATTTAGAAGCAATGTCCAAAGAATTGTTAGAATCCGATTTAAGTACAATATTTTCGACACTAAGAAATACGGAACAATTCTGGAGTAAACCTAGAAACAATTTAAATTGTATGACACAACATTATGGACCTGCAACATGGTTTCTTACATTAAGTCCCGCTGAATGGTTATGGGAAGAGTTAGGTGAATATATTCGCGAGGTAAATGGATGGTGCGATTCTTCGGTATGCACCAGTGTACTTGTTGCTAGAGATCCTGTGTCAACATCGAGATTTATCGATAATACTTTTCATGCGATGCTTGACTTTATTTGTTCAAAAGATCATCCAATCGGAGAAGTCACCCATTATTTTTGGCGACGAGAATACCAAGGTAGAGGCATACAACATTTTCATTTATTAATCTGGATAAAAAATGCTCCAATTCTTGGTGATGCTTCTATTGAAGAAGTTTCCAAATTTATTTTACAATATATAAGCTGTAAAATGCCAGATCAAAATATTTCACCACTGTTGCACAGACGTGTTAATACGCATCAACGACATAAACATAATGATTACTGTCTCCGTTCTAAAAAAGTTGGACGCAAAGTTGTTCGGAGATGTCGTTTTGGATTTCCTCGTCCTGTCACTGAGACGTTAAATATAAGAGATGTAACAAGTGCCATAGCAGGTAGAAAACAATTAAAACATAGAAGCAGGCTTTATGATCTTCCACGAACTAAAGAAGAAAGTAATATCAATGATTACAATCCTATTCTTCTTACTGCATGGGAAGGAAATATGGATATACAATTTATTGGCGAAAAGTCATCATTACTTACCTGGTACATTACTAAATATATGAATAAAGCGGGAAAGTGTGAGTTGTCTGATACTATTATTAATACTAAAAATAATACGAATAAATCATTGGCGAGTTATCTTTGGAGCATTGCCTTGCGATTCACGAGTAATAGAGAATGTGGAGCTCTTGAAGCTGCTGATACATTACTGGGGATTGCTTTATGTGGAACTGATCGAAATACAACTATTAGATGGTTAGATGTTAATCGAATAAGATGTAGAAAATTGAAAACTCGTAAAGAGATTGAAGTGCTTGATCATCAATCGACAGATATATTTTGTGAATCTTTGATAGATAACCACTATCCACAGAGACCAAAAGAATTAGAATGTATGTCTCTTTATGAGTTTGCAAAATGGTATGATATTACAAAAATCAAACCACAAAATGAGTTTGTTGAATTCTATAAATTTAAAAATGGATATCTTAGACGACGACAGCGTGGATATCTTATTAATCATTATAGATATAATGTTAATACACAACCGAAAAAGTATTTCTTTGCGTTATTACTTCTGTTCGAACCGTGGAGAGAATTAGAAGAGCTTAGAAATGGATGTGATACTTATGCAGAATCATTTCACAAGGTAAAACTACATTTAACAGAAGCATTACAATATCACGAAAAACTAAAAGAATTGCAAAAAGCATTTGAAAATGCTAAAGAGTTAGTGCAGCAACATTTAGATGAAGTACAAAAACATGAGTCGCAAGATGATCCTGACAATCCAATAGGTGTTCAAAATATAGAAGCTGGTGAAGCGATGCAAGATTTTAAGGATCTCGGTGATAAAAATATTAAAGATATTGATGTATCAGAAATGATTGCGAAATTAAATATAGATCAAAAAAGAGTATTCGATAGAGTTATTACTATTATAGGGTCAGATAAATCAATATTGCGATTATATGTTAGTGGAGAAGGTGGTACTGGAAAAAGTTATTTAATTAAAACTGTTAAGTGCTGGATAAAACAAAATCTCAAAAAAGATACTGCTGTAGCAGCACCTACTGGCATAGCAGCGTTTAATATAGACGGTTTGACAGTTCATAGATTGCTTCAATTACCTGTTGAACATGGTAATACTCCTAAATATAAACGATTGTCTGATCATGTGTTAAAACTTTTACGAGCGGAACTTAAAGATGTTATTCTTTTTATAATCGATGAAGTATCAATGATATCTAATTTGACTTTAATGTACATACATCTTCGATTGTCTGAAATATTTGATTCAAGTGATTGTGATGATGGCTGGTTTGGTAAAAGGCATATTCTTTTGTTTGGAGATTTGCTTCAATTGCCTCCTGTACATGAAGATTCTGTCTTTAAAGATTTGTCAAATGAAAAAGTTGACAAATATATCGGTTGCCTACAGACTGTAAATTTGTGGACTACATTATTTGATTACGATGAGTTGACAATTAATATGCGCCAGCAAGGAGATGAGTCTTATCGTGAATTATTGTCAAGAATTCGTATTGGTTTATTAACAAAGTCTGATTATGAAATTTTGGAAAATAGGAAAATATCTTTTACAGAAGATTCCTTCGAATCTAGATTAAATGAATTATGTAATTTTATTAACAATTTGCCATCAGATACCGTTTGTTTATTGCCCACTTGTCACATGTGTGACGTTTTGAATGCTGCAATGTTAAGTCGTATTGCTTCGAAAGAAATATTATTAATTGCTGAAGATACAATCGAATGTATTCCATATATAAAAAAGAAAATATTAAAAGTGTTGGAAAATAATGATGATGATAATTCTAAAACAGCTGGGCTTTCGAAACAAATTGTTATAAAAATTGGGGCAAAAGTTATGATAAGGCGTAATATTGATGCTAGTTTGGGTCTTGTTAATGGTACAATTGCTAAAGTCATTTCAGTTGTACAAGATATTTCTAACGGTTATATAGAAAAAATTAAGCTTTTTTTGCCATCAGGTTTAGAATATTTAATTGAAAGAGTAAATGTCAAATTTGCGGTGATGGAGAAAGCATATGTTATTCGAAAACAATTTCCATTGTGTCTAAGTTACGGAATTACTGTTCATAAAAGCCAAGGCCTGAGTTTGCAGAATGCTATTATGGACACAGGTAATTCTGTATTTAGTCACGGCCAAGTTTATGTTGCATTGTCACGAGTAACATCTTCAGATGGATTGCATTTGATCAATTTTGACCCTTCATCTATAGAAGCTAGTGAAGAAGCTATTGTTGAATATAATCGATTAAAACGAATACACAAACCCAAAACAGATATAATTTCTGTTTCAAAAGAAAAATATTGTAAAATAAAAGATATTTTATGGGTACAACCCAAAATAATTAGTTCTGTTCAAGAATCACATGAAAAAGTTCGAAAAAATATTACTTGGGTCACGCATGGTTTTCAAAATATAGATAAGGGTTCGTGTTATGCAAATGCAGTATTGCAATGCTTTTTACATTTAAATGTTATTAGAAAACTAATATTTGAGTATGATAAATTAAGTATTTTAGGTATTTTAATAAATCAATATGAAAACAAACTGCCTAACTTGAATACATATGTAATACGACAAAGTTTAGGAGAATTTTTCTCCAAAAATGTTAAACGAGATGCATGTGAATTTCTTATAGCTCTTTGCACGAAATACGATTATATAAAAAATTTAGTTGAGCATCAAGTCACTTCCATTAAACGATGTAAAAATTGTGATAATACGACGACTGTTGTTAATAATAAAAATATCCTTCTTTCAATTCCTGTTAATAAACGGAAGAAAAAAAGTTTCGATCTTAATGAATTATTTAATGTAACATTTTCTCATTGGTGTCAATTACACAACGAATCATGTGAAAATTGTACAGGAAATGACATATTATGTAAAAGTGAATTAATATTAACCGGAGATATAATTGTCATTTAATAGAAATTTAATAGAAATTCAAGACGGTATATCAACAAAAACAGATAAGTTTACTTTACGTGCTATCCCAACAACTAAAATAAATATTGCTGGACAATTCTACAAAGTTATGAGTGCTATATTCCATCATGGATCATGTATCGAAAATGGTCATTACACAAGTATATGTAGAGAAGAAATGTCTAATACTTGGATTGAAGCTGACGATGCGCAAATTAGAAAAAGACAATGGCCTAGAGGCGCTAAAGATATCTCTATCATTTTCTTACAGAAAATTGATAAGTAATTGCTGGTTATTTGACCATATCTTTTGATAATAAATGGTAAAAAGAATTGTTATATAATCAAATATTTTATTAAAATATGTTCACTGATGACGAAAATCTTTTTGGATAATCAAATATATGTCAAAAAAAAGAAAATAAAGAAAATTAAGCCAATGACGCTTAAATTAGACAAATACAATGGCCTAGAAACGATTTGTTTGATATTTACATAATTATATATAACTTTGTATTATTACATTATTACAACATTAATCAAAGAGGACCGTTTTATATGACGGGGGTGGTGGTGGGACTCTTTAGCAAAATCTAATTAATTATTTCACAATTGTTATTTCACTCTGAAATATCAATATAAAGTTTATATATTTAGTAATATATTTTATTTATATATTACTGAAAAAAAGAAATGATATCTATCAATCAACAAATTACCTTTTTAAAAAAAGGTAAAAAAAAGGCGCCAAGTACACGCAAACCTTCCAAAAAAAAGTTGTATATATATATATATATATATATATAATATAAACATAATATAAACACGCAAACCTTACAAAAAAGTTGTTGTATTTTTTATTACATTAATCTAAGAGGACCGTCTTATATAACGGGGGTGGTGGTGGGATTTATATATTACTAAAAAAAAAGAAATGATATCAATCAACAAATTACCTTTTTAAAAAAAGGTAAAGAAAAGGCGCCAAGTACACGAAAACCTTCCAAAAAAAAGTTGTTGTATACACGCAAACCTTACAAAAAAGTTGTTGTATTTTTTATTACAACATTAATCTAAGAGGACCGTCTTATGTAACGGGGGTGGTGGTGAGATTTTTATACATTACTGAAAAAAAAGAAATGATATCAATCAACAAATTACCTTTTTAAAAAAAGGTAAAGAAAAGGCGCCAAGTACACGCAAACCTTCCAAAAAAAAGTTGTTGTATACACGCAAACCTTCCAAAAAAAGTTGTTGTATATATAAACACGCAAACCTTACAAAAAAGTTGTTGTATATTTTACCAAAAAAAAGTTGTTTATATAAACACGCAAATCTTCCAAAAAAAGTTGTTGTATATATATAAAACATTACTGAAAAAAAAGAAATGATATCAATCAACAAATTACCTTTTTAAAAAAAGGTAAAGAAAAGGCGCCAAGTACACGCAAACCTTCCAAAAAAAAGTTGTTGTATACACGCAAACTTTCCAAAAAAAGTTGTTGTATATATAAACACGCAAACCTTACAAAAAAGTTGTTGTATATTTTACCAAAAAAAAGTTGTTTATATAAATACGCAAATCTTTCAAAAAAAGTTGTTGTATATATAAACCTTTCAAAAAAAGCTGTCGTATATATTAACCTTCCAAAAAAATTATCTTCAGGTAAATTTATCTTCCACAAAAAAATGTATATATTAACAAACCTTCCAAAAAAAGTTGTTGTATATATAAAATAATCTCTCAAAAAACCTTTCCAAAAAAAGTTGTATATATTATAAAAATCTTTCCAAAAAAATTGTATTTTTAAAAATATATTATAAAAAAATCTTTTAAAAAATTGTATATATTTATTATAAAAAACCTTTCCAAAAAATTGTACTTTTAAAAAAAGTTGTATATACCAAATAAAAATTTGCTATATATTCTGCCTATAAAAGAGGTGATATCAGAAAATGACGCCAAGTTTAAATAAAAAACCTTTCAAAAAAAGTTGTATATATATTTTAAAAAAGTTGTATATACCAAATAAAAATTCGCTATATATTCTGCCTATAAAAGAGGTGATATCAGAAAATGACGCCAAGTTTAAATAAAAAACCTTTCAAAAAAACTTGTATGTATATATATATTACGAAAAAGGATTATTTATTGCGCTTACAGCTTTTTAACCAATAAGCATCGATAAGATTGTATTTAATTATTTTTGCATCTTTATCTAGTTATTTATTTCAAAATTATATTCATATCTACAATTAATTAATTTTTTTTCAAGTATACATTTTAAAATAATTGCATCTGTATCTAGTTACTTTTGCTTCTATATCTAGTTATTTAAATTTAAAAATGATATTTGTGTTTATATCTATCTAGTTAATTTTTCTTAAGTATACTTTTTAAAATAATTGCATCTGTATCTACTTATTTTTTTTATATCTGTATCTACTTAAATAAAAGAATTTTTTAAATAAAAGTATTTAATTCAAAAATAAAAAAATTTTTCAAATTTAATCAAAATAAAAAAATATTACAAAATTTCGCAAAAAACTTGGCGCTGCTGTACTGAACTACATGTTAACTTACATAAGATTCGCATCGCAATACTTCAACATGCTCCTAATCATTCCAACATACTTTAGTATCTATAGTATATGTGACGTAATACTATAGTTTAGTTTGAAGTATTAGAGCGAGTAGGAACATGTTAGAGCAAGCGATGCAATAGCCAATCAACTTACAATTTTACCGTAAGAACAAGAGTTTAATTGGCTATCGCGTCGCCGTTTGCCGCTCTGGTCAGTTTGAGTCATTATAACACTTAATCATGTAAATTGTAAAATTATTGCTCATTTTTATTCTCTATAATAAAATTATTGCTCATTTTTATTCTCTATAATATTTTAAGATGTATTTAAGGCTATTTTATAGCAGCGCCAAGTTTTTTGCGAAATTTTGTAATATTTTTTTATTTTGATTAAATTTGAAAAATTTTTTTATTTTTGAATTAAATACTTTTATTTAAAAAATTCTTTTATTTAAGTAGATACAGATATAAAAAAATAAGTAGATACAGATGCAATTATTTTAAAAAGTATACTTAAGAAAAATTAACTAGATAGATATAAACACAAATATCATTTTTAAATTTAAATAACTAGATATAGAAGCAAAAGTAACTAGATACAGATGCAATTATTTTAAAATGTATACTTGAAAAAAAATTAATTAATTGTAGATATGAATATAATTTTGAAATAAATAACTAGATAAAGATGCAAAAATAATTAAATACAATCTTATCGATGCTTATTGGTTAAAAAGCTGTAAGCGCAATAAATAATCCTTTTTCGTAATATATATATACGTACAAGTTTTTTTGAAAGGTTTTTTATTTAAACTTGGCGTCATTTTCTGATATCACCTCTTTTATAGGCAGAATATATAGCGAATTTTTATTTGGTATATACAACTTTTTTTAAAATATATATACAACTTTTTTTGAAAGGTTTTTTATTTAAACTTGGCGTCATTTTCTGATATCACCTCTTTTATAGGCAGAATATATAGCAAATTTTTATTTGGTATATACAACTTTTTTTAAAAGTACAATTTTTTGGAAAGGTTTTTTATAATAAATATATACAATTTTTTAAAAGATTTTTTTATAATATATTTTTAAAAATACAATTTTTTTGGAAAGATTTTTATAATATATACAACTTTTTTTGGAAAGATTTTTTGAGAGATTATTTTATATATACAACAACTTTTTTTGGAATTAAATTAACCAAATCTGACTTTTCTTCGATACAATTTTATAATATTTTTCACCAAAAAATAATTACTTTTTTTGAGTGTACGTTTTTTTGATAATGAGTTTATCAAAAATTTGTGATGAGTATATTTTTAAGACTATTATCAAGAAAATATTCTTTATTAAAGATAATTGTTACTTAAAAAAGAAAAGTAAGCCGAGTAATTACTTTTCTTAGCAATAAAATGATATTTTTAGGATGAGAGGAAAAATAAGGAGGAAAAATAATAATAATATATATAATTTAAGATATAAAATTTATTTGTTTTTTTTTTAATACAAAGTGTGTGTGTGTATAATAAAAATCTACAAGAAATAATAATAATATAGAGAAAAGATATAATATTATACAATAAAAAAAAATCCACTTGATATCATCTGTAACGAAAAAAAAAGATTCTATTAATAATTTGTAAATATTAAATATGATACTTATTAAATGTGATACTTACTGGAAAAAGTCACCCATTGAAAGCGCTTCCGTCACCGCTCGTAATACTTCGGCGGAGTGCGCCGCATCATGTTCCATTTGTTGGAACATAGTTGTTAAAATTTCCACTTGTCGTACGGCCATTGCCAAATCCTTCCGTATATGCTGCCTGCAAGCAAAATAATATAATATAAGATTTGAAAGAAAGTAATTATTTCATACATAATATCAGCTAGCAATACTTACATCGACACCAGCATCACTCCATTCCCGTTTCCGTGAATGTCATAATCAATCCGGAATGATCCGGGGGCCTGCTGTTGCACCTGTCGAGCCATGTCTTCAAATTGATATATTGCGGTACGCAGCACAATCACCCGGTCTATTAAAGTTAACAACAATTCACTAATCCCGTGAATTTCTAACGTGTATAGTGCAGCCATTGCTAACGTAACACTTCCGTTAAATATCTTGCGTGAACTTGTGACCGTCCCAGCCTCCGACACATTTTTATAGTACATTCCTTAGATGTGTTGCAAATCTATGTGGCTACCTTACGGGGGTTATCTATTCAAAACTCATAATTTCTAATCTTGAAATATGATTCTTCTCTAGAGGAAATACTTCACCATATCTAATGTGATAAAAGAGTTGTTTAAAGTCGTTCGATAGAGGTGCCAAAGAGTTGTTTAAAGTCGTTCGATAGAGGTGCCAAAGATGTGTCAAAGAGTTATTTAAAGTCGTTTGATAGAGGTGCCAAAGATGTGCGTTTGTATCGTAAATGTTCAAGTAATAAAAAATTCTGTCCGTGTGACACGAGGAGGATGCACCGCAAGTCTATGTTTATCGGAGGGGCTTGTTTAAAGTCGTTCGATAGAGATGCCAAAGATGTGCGTTCAATGGGCCTGTTTCGTAACCGTTCGAGTAATAAAAATTTCTGTCCGTGTGACACGAGGAGGATGTACACAAGTCTGTGTTTATTGGAAGGACTTGTTTAAAGTCGTTCGATAGAGATGCCAAAGATGTACGTTCAGTGGGCCTGTTTCATAAACGTTCGAGTAATAAAAATTTTTGTCCGTGTGACACGAGGAGGATCGGAGGGGGTTATCTTTTCAAAACTCTTAATTTTTAATCTTGAAATATAATTCTTCTTCATCGTATGTAATTTCATAAAAGAGTCGTTGAATGTGGTAAATGGTTCGATAGGCGTACGATGGATGTTCGAAAGATGTTTAAAGTCGTTCGATAACGGTTCGATAGATGTTCAATAATTGTTTAAAGCCGTTCGATAATGGTTCGATACATGTAACAGATGTTCTTACGAATAATCTCTTCGCGTGATAAGCGATAGATCATATGTCACGAGGAGGAGGATCATATAACTGAGGTGAAATAAAAGACATACGAGTGTGATATACATAATTTTTAATAATTATTATTATTATAATTATTATAATTATTATATTATAATTATTTTTATAAATCATAGTTGTTTTACACGTTTGTTACGCTCAAACCACCACTTGTACAATTTGCAAACATTCTGCATAGCGCAATGTCTCGTGTGATATCCGCAGCGCAAGGTTCCGATTACATCTAAATCTTTCAGACGTGTAATATCTTCGTAATCCTCATCGATGGTTTCAATTTCGAAATCATCATCCAATAGTTCACGCAGCCATTTCTTCTTTTCATGTCCTTTCACGTATATCAGAGGCGGTTCCGTACCAATAGCCTTGTTGATAAGACTTTTCACCTGACTGTACGAGACGTGCCCGTCTTCCCATCGGAGACCGTGATGATGTACTTGTAACCAGCACACCAGCGATTTTTCCGATTTTGTCAACAAATACCACGGTACGGGTTCACGAAAGACGTAATGAGATAGCGTTTTGCTATCTCTGAGGACAGCTACCTCTTTCACCGTAAAGTTGATGGAGAATGCGAAACCTTGCAGATCGACGAAAATTGGTACATTTGACATCGTTGTCGATCATCAGAAAACTAACATTTCTATTCGCACATGTCTAATTTATAACTTTTCATACGAGTCTGCGCACAATGTTGTTCAGTGGATTATATTCGATCATATATAGGGTGTCAATTAAGTCCCGGGACGGCTGAATATTTTTTCATGTAAGGTATTTTTGAAAAAGGTCAAGGTTATTTCTGAAGTAATTTTCAACGTGGAATTCAACGGTGACCTTCAATTTAACCTTGAGCTTGACCTTCAAGGTCATTTCAAGGTTAGGTTAGGTTTTTTTAAATAGAAACCCCTATTTTTGATTCCAAAATCTAATAGCTGGTGTCAAGAGCTTTTCAAAACGCTATAATAAAGTTATTTTTTATTAAGTACTTTTCGAGTTATGAGGCTTGTAAATTACAGTATTTTGACATAAAATACAAAATATCTTGTAAAACATTCAATTGTTGGGAATCTTACCTTAAGAGGATGCTGAAGTCATATTGTTACCGACCGAACTTCTAATTTTCTGGAAAGTATGGCATTTTTTATTGCTTTGATAGAATTACAAATCCTTTGGTGTAAGTAAAGTGCACATGCTAATCTTTCGGTGGATAGTGAAATTTAAACCAAAAAATAAAAAAAATTTTTGAAAATTTATTGACAATGTCACCTCAAAGAATTATATTTTTTATATCAAAATTATACTGCTTCAATCTGCAAAACAAGAGTGTGTGCCGAAGAAGAGCGTATGAAACAATAATGGAAAACCAAAAAAATAGAGCTTAGAAACTTATTTTCAAAATGCCATACTTTTCCAGATTTATGCAAAGCATGCGTGCAATATAGAAGAAAATGGTAAAAAAGAGCTATAGATTAGTTCCGCGATTTTGGGATAGAGGCGCTATACAGTTCTCAGTGCTATCTGTCATATACAGAATCTTTTAGGTTAGTTATGTGTGTTAGTTGTGCGTGTGTGTGTGTGTTTGTGTTATGTGTTACAAAACCCGGCTGAAAAAAATGGGTTGAAGGCACTCTGAAGGATAAAAAAGTGTATGTATTACACATAAATTTTGCAACATTTTTGCAAATATTTATATTATTTAGTTACATACATTCATATTCTAATTTCTGTAAAATACTTTTATTCATGTGCTTCATGTGTTTATATTATATATATTATGTGCTCCATATTATGTATATTCACATCAAAGTATCTATGTAAAAAGTTAATATTATTTTGTATATTGTATATATTTTTATAATAAATGTATATGTCATATAACTTATTTATAAAACATGAAATATAAAGGTATTTTTAGTTTCTTGTATGTATCACTTGTAAAAAAATTTGGATAAAAAAAACATTAATTTTGTGACTTGCAATAATCTGTTTCAATATATACTTCTTTTAAATACTTACAATTAGCCTTATTTTATGCGTTTACCTTGGTATCTAAAATACACATCAAAATGTAAAATTAATTTCTAGTTCAGTAGAAAAAAAACATTGTAGTCTTACACCAGAGAGGAATGATAAAATATCATGTATATGTAATAACAAATAAATCACTTTTCCACTGACATTATACACAACTTTGCAGAAATAATTTTATTCTGTGAATTTTGAATGTGTGGTGCAGTTTAAAACACACAGTCGAAATATGTTTATATTTTTTAAATAATAGTTCTGATTTTTCATGAATCACAGTGGTTTTATAAAATGTTCAATTTTAACAGTTTTTATTAGACTGTACTTTAGACAATATTATATTTTGCCATTTCTCTCTGTTGTAAGACAAGAATGTTTCGTTTCTACTGTAATACAAATACATTTTCGATTTTGATACGTATTTTAAATACCAAGTTAATCACATAAAATAAGGCTAATTGTAAGTATTTAAAAGAAGCATATAATAAAACAGATTATTGCAAGTCGCAAAATTAATGTTGTTTCTTTTATCAAGATTATTTTACAAATAATAGACACAAAAAAATAAAAATATCTTTATATTTCATGCTTTAGAAATAAAAAATATGGCATATATCATACATTTATTGTAAAAAAAGTATACAAAATGATGTCAATTTCTTAGAAAGATATTTTGATATGAATATAGATAATATGGAGCATATAATATACATTATATATATACATAGAGCATATGACGTAATAAAAGTATCTTACAATAAAGAATAAGACAAGCCAGAAGCGGTTTTCTCGTAGACTGGCATTAGAAAATTCTTATTCTTGTCTTCAAGCCAGAGGCGGTTTTCTCGTGGACTGGCATTAGAAAATTCTTATTCTTGTCTTCAAGCCAGAGGCGATTTCCTCGTGGACTGGCAATATAAAATAAGACAAGCCAGAAGCGGTTTTCTCGTGGACTGGCAATATAGAATAAGACAAGTCAGAGGCGGTTTTCTCGTGGACTGGCATTAGAAAATTCTTATTCTTGTCTTCAAGCCAGAGGCGGTTTTCTCGTGGACTGGCATTAGAAAATTCTTATTCTTGTCTTCAAGCCAGAGGCGATTTCCTCGTGGACTGGCAAATTGTAAGAAATATTGTCAGAAATGATCTAACGTCAGCTAACAATTTTTAATAAATATTGTCAGAGGCGATCTAACGTCAGCTGACCGTTTAGAAAAAAGAGAGCCAAAGACGATTTATTCGTGAACTGGCAGATTTTAAGAAATATTGTCATAGGCGATCTATCGTGAGCTGACAATTTTTAATAAATATAGCCAGAGGCGATCTAACGTCAGCTGACAGTTTAGAAAAAAGAGAGCTAAAGGCGATTTATTCGTGGACTGGCAAATTGTAAGAAATATTGTCAGAAATGATCTAACGTCAGCTAACAATTTTTAATAAATATTGTCAGAGGCGATCTAACGTCAGCTGACCGTTTAGAAAAAAGAGAGCCAAAGACGATTTATTTGTGAACTGGCAGATTTTAAGAAATATTGTCATAGGCGATCTAACGTCAGCTGACAGATTTGAAGAAATACGTATTTATTTTAGTTAGCAATTTACTGCACGTGTGGTCTGTTTATATTTTATCAGATAATTTATAAGGTCATTTAACCTTTTTTCTCGCAATTAAAATTCTAGCGTATGGCTGAATGATGTACATACGAGACAAAATAGACTTATACAAGGTGTCTAATACACTCACCCGAAAAAAAAGCGGTACACTGAAAATGTGGGAAAAATTCATCAAATTTCAACTGACGATAACTTCGTAAATAATAAAGATAGAAAGTTCTATAAAATATGGAAATGAAGCTAAAAATCTCTACTTTAAGAATCAATTTATTTCAATGTTGCAAAATAAATTTATTGAAAATGGCGGATGACAAAGCGCGAGCATGCAAAATTGAAAAATAATGGTTCGAGTTTGCGACGGTGCACGGTATAAACAAAAAATTGTAGCTTATTGGGATCAAAAGCGTACGAAAGTACAGAGTATCCTCTTTAAAATGCTTTTTTATGCATCTCGATACGATGATTTTTCGCCGAGAGATTCGCATTTGAAGAAAAAGGCAGATTCTTACTTCAAATGCGAATCTCTCAGCGAAAAATCATCGTATCGAGATGCATAAAAAAGCATTTTAAAGAGGAGACTCTGTACTTTCGTACGCTTTTGATCCCAATAAGCTACAATTTTTTGTTTATACCGTGCACCGTCGCAAACTCGAACCATTATTTTTCAATCAATTGTTTTGCATCCGAAGGAGATGTCTGCAGATCTTTTGTGATTTCTCCGCCCTGACTTTTTGTTTATGCTCGACCGCACATTGCGAGAAGAGTGCTTGATTTCTCTTGATCTTTTTCTTTCGAGACGCGTTACTTATTCGTACGACTTCGTCAAAGTAAACAATAATTAATCTTTTCGCATTGAAATTATTGGTCAATTATGGCGACGATAAGTCCTGAAAAAGCTGCTCAAGTTGTAGCGTTAATTGAAGATGGGAGAAGTCGAAGGTACGTTGCTGAGGCACTTGATTTATCAGTGTCAACCGTGCAACGTGCTTATGCTAGGTACTTGGAGACTAATTCTGTCCAAAGAAGACCTGGTTCGGGACGTCCTCGTTGTACGAATGAAAACGATGACCGATTTATTGTTTTAAATTCATTAAGAGACAGACATCGAACGGCTGTTCAAATTCGAAACAATTTAAGAGATGTCCGCGAATGTAATGTATCCGTTGACACTATTCGAAACAGATTAGCGGAACACGGTCTTTTTCCGCGCAGGCCAGCAAATGTACCTTCGCTTATGCGTCGCCATCGCGTAACTCGACTCAATTTTGCTGTCGAGCATGCAGGCTGGACATATGCAGAATGGAGTACCGTTCTTTTTAGCGACGAATCTCGTTTTTGTCTGTATTCTTCAGACGGACGAGAACGAGTATACCGTCGCGTTGGAGAACGATTTGCAGACTGTACTGTAAGTGAGAGGCCTAGCTACAATGGTGGCTCTGTAATGGTTTGGGCAGGAATTTCTGCGAATGCTCACACAGATCTCCACTTTTTTGACGCAAACATGAACGCAGATGTATACGTGGAAGACGTACTCATACCGTACGTTGTTCCGTATGCGCACTTCATCGGAGAGGACTTTTTGTTTATGCAAGACAATGCTCGACCGCACGTTGCGAGAAAAGTGCTTGATTTCTGCGATGAAGTTGGCATAAATCGACTCGAATGGCCAGCAATGAGTCCAGATTTAAATCCCATTGAACACCTATGGGACAATATTAACAGAAAAGTACGAAATCATATACCTGCTCCTCAGTCATTGCCAGAACTTCGAAGAGTTCTTGAAATAGAGTGGAATGACATTACGCAGACTGAAATTAGAACACTAATAAGAAGTATGCCTCGTCGCATGAATGAGGTAATACGCGCACGAGGAGGTCATACCCATTATTAATATACGCGCGCGCACACACAATTGTACACGCACCACCGGGAGGGTTTGGAGTCGTAAAATATCGTGGATCTAACGAGCCATGAGGTCCTTATCCCAGTGGTGCACGCGCACACACACGCATGCACGCGCACGCACGCACGCACGCACGCGCACGCACACACACATACACACACACGGACGCACGGACACACGCACGCACACACACACACACACACACATACACACGTGCCAACATGTGCACACGGGATCAGATTTCTGCCACGTTCACGCCGTTGATCCTGGGTAACGCCAAGAGCAGAATTGACCCTTATAACCGTAAGGAGAGTTTGGAGTTTTAAAATACCGCGGAGCTGATAACCACAGAATTCTTATTCTTGCAATTCGGTCTGGTTCAAAATTGAATATCTCGGCACGTAATACAGCTAGCAGGATTTTTTAAAAACCATTTTAAAAGTTTGGATGTCTAGTGTTCGAAAATTCATAACGCAATAATGTGTGATAACTTTCTCCAAAATGGCGGATGACAAAGCAAAAGCATGCGAAATTGAAAAATAATGGTTCGAGTTTGCGACGGTGCACGGTATAAACAAAAAATTGTAGCTTATTGGGATCAAAAGCGTACGAAAGTACAGAGTCTCCTCTTTAAAATGCTTTTTTATGCATCTTGATACGATGATTTTTCGCCGAGAGATTCGCATTTGAAGTAAGAATCTGCCTTTTTCTACAAATGCGAATCTCTCGGCGAAAAATCATCGTATCAAGATGCATAAAAAAGCATTTTAAAGAGGAGACTCTGTACTTTCGTACGCTTTTGATCCCAATAAGCTACAATTTTTTGTTTATACCGTGCACCGTCGCAAACTCGAACCATTATTTTTCAATTTTGCATGCTCGCGCTTTGTCATCCGCCATTTTCAATAAATTTATTTTGCAACATTGAAATAAATTGATTCTTAAAGTAGAGATTTTTAGCTTCATTTCCATATTTTATAGAACTTTCTATCTTTATTATTTACGAAGTTATCGTCAGTTGAAATTTGATGAATTTTTCCCACATTTTCAGTGTACCGCTTTTTTTTCGGGTGAGTGTAGATATAAGTTAGATATGATAAAATATTTTATTTGAAAAATGTATGTATAATACTATATATCTAATTGGAAAAATATGTTATATGCTTTTCCTAAATTTATTCTTATGTAATTAATACAAAATAAATAAATAAGTTAATTAATTATTGAATACATACATATACATATTGAATATAATTATCTTTATTTTGTATTTTATATAACTGAAATGATATATACTTCCATTATTTCAGTCATTATCATATAAAATACAAAATAAAGATAACTATTTATTGATTATATGTGTATATGTATATATTAATTAATTGATTAATTAGTTATTTAGTATTTACTACATAAGGATAAAAATAAGAAAAGTATATGACATTTTTCTTCAGTGATATATATAGTATTATATGTATATTTTTCATTTATTATTTTGTCATATTTAGTTTGTATTTATTTGACACCTTGTATACGCTTATGTTTTCTCGGACATTATATTGCAGCCTTGCAACGAAATTTCAGTCGAGGAAACAAGCGCAAGCATCGTTTGTTTACAAACTTCCGATGACACACGTACACAGACCACACGTCAGTGTAGTGAGTCACCACTACAAACAAATGCGTACACACGGACCTACGCGGCATAGGTCCGTAGGCTGCGCCGATAATGTCATTTCATTTTTAGTACCATCGAAATGATGGCGCTTTCGCGTCGGAGTTCGCCCGTCACTTCAGCATCCTCTTAATATTTTTATGCATAAAATAATAAGACGAATCAATTGGTATAAAGAAAACACATAGTTGCTTTCAAGAAAAAATATGTAGTTTGCAACATACAACTGCATACTTTTTCTTGAAAGCAACTATGTGTTTTCTTTATACCAATTGATTCGTCTTATTATTTTATGCATAAAAATATTAAGGTAAGATTCCCAAAAATTGAATGTTTTACAAGATATTTTGTATTTTATGTCAAAATACTGTAATTTACAAACCTCATAACTCGAAAAGTACTTAAGAGGGGATTCTAGTCTAGAGGCCCGATTTTTAGGTTATCTTTGCGATTTTTTTTGTGGGAAAGCTACGGAATTTTTTGAGATTGGGATTTTTCCTACATATTAGTGCACCTTTCAAGTATCTTTCAAAATTTTTTTATTTCAAAATATAAATAAAGAAGCGCGGCACATGTGATTTTTCTAACCCATTAAAAAAAAAAGTGATAAACGGTACCCATGATTCCGGCCGTTGTAGTGATCTGAAACAAAAAATTCAAAGAGATTCTCAAAATATAAGAGTTTGGCTCTCGCCCCTACCAAAATTTTTATAAAATGTTAAAATTTACGGAAGTTGTGCACTTTTGAAAGTAAGGTATCGAATTTCGCGACTTTTTTTCAACTTTAAAGTGTTGTAAAATTTGCAAAAAACCATATTTCAAAAAGATTTTGGTACCAGTCATAGCCACATATGTGCTGAAGATGTGTGTAAAATTTGAGAATGATCGGAACAATGGATTTTGAGATATCGTGGGTACCAGTTGAAAAAAAGTGGTTTCGAGAAAAACGCGTTTAAAGTTTTTTTTAACTTCTTTACTTTACTTTAACTTTACTTCAAGATAACATGCACATTTTGCAACTTACATTTAATCAGCGATTCCTGGGCCATAGAAAGAACCTTCCTCTTGCTTATACATCTCCTGCAATGCCGATCTTTCCTCCTGGAGCAGCGCTTTTTGGTTTTTTGCAAAATTAGATGATCGCCGCTCCGATCGTAAAATGCGCGCGTCGTTGCGAAAATGAGCGTACATCTCCGCTTGTCGACCAATCGTTACTCCCATAACATTTATGGCTTTCAGGACAGGTAACAATACTTCATTGAATATAATGACAGCCAAAAACGTTGCAATCTCAATCGTTTTTAAGCCACAGTGCAAGTGTTTCGGAGCGAAGGTCCAAATCATCGCATTTAAAGATTCGTTGCTGTTCTGCGTTTCCGCGCCCAAACAACGTTCCAATAGTTTATCACTTGACACACAAATCTTCGTAAATAGGTTTTATTGCTTCTAATACCTTATCACTGAGCGACGGATTTTGATGTCGGAAATTAGGAAGTGTGCCATCGGCTTCGGCTTTGCGCCACTTACACCAGCTCTTCTCGCCCTTCGAACAGTTTTGGTGTTGCGGTTTTTCGTCGGTAGAACTTTTATGATAATACGCTGCTCATATTTCTTTCCGCATGTCAGCAACAGAATTTGGATGTCTTCGAATAGCCAAGCCGTAGTATTTCGTAAGTTCTCCGATCATTTTGTCTGTCAGCTTACCAGCACCTTTGCCACTGATACCTTTGTTACCTTTTTTTGTGTTTCGAAGTCTCGTTCCCATCCTTTTTTCGACATGTCCGACACATTCTTTTTTAACCACAGTAATATTATCTTCTTTATATGGATTGATAGTCGAAATGTTTTTGAAAGTTTTGCTGTCGCCATCTCCAATGTATTTCACATAAAGGATATCGTGCTTCTCTTTTGATCTTGAAAACATTTCTGTGATTGCATCGGTTTCCATCTTTCCTGCACTTCCTTGATGATTAATAGAGCAGTTTTCTTTGTGTGTCTCATACCATTCGTTATATTCATCAATATTTTCATTCTTTTTTATATTCCAAAAGTTACACGCTTGACAAAAACTACTTTTCACTGTAGCGTCAATCACTTTTTTAGAATATTTACCGATATGTGTTGATACGCCAAAGAGAGATGAGTACCCTCTTTTCTTTTAAGTACCGTCATCAGAAACCGTGAGATGATTTTCGATATTTCCAGCGTCTTTATTTTTTAATTTTTCCTCTTCAATAGCTTTCTTTAAAATTTCATTGTACACTGAAGAAACTGCGAGGTACATATTGTCAAGGCAAGCATAATAAGTATTCACAGCGAGGTCACTAGACATGTCCATTAAATTACAAAATAAATTTATGCCTTCTCTCGCAACACCCAAAAGACGAAATACGAAAACCATTCGTCGATTTATTTCATAAGCCTTGTTAATAAAAGGCGAAGAATTGATGAACTTTTCACCACACTCGCATTTGACGCAAATCTTGAATCCCAAACCTCGAAATGATGTCTGTGAAATTTGCACATCTTTGTTGCACACTTTACAAATCACAAGAGATGCCAATGTTGTAAAAACTGTATAAAAATCAAGAATGCAATACGTAAATTCTCTTGAAACGAACGCAATATTTTCGGAAGTCGATAATTTTTTTGCCGAAGTACTGGTGAATTTAGTATTCTTCTCAAGTTGAAACTGATTTCTACGAAAGCGTCGTTTCTTTTGGCGTTCCGTATGAATCCTTTTTTCTCTAGAGCCTTTTTTATCCATTTTTTAACAAAATATAATTAAATATAAAAAAATAACGGGAAACGCAATCCTGCAAGTTGCTTGTGACTGCTCGCGTTCAACGTTAAAAACAATACTGGTTCTCGAGCAGCTGCTTGTTTACAAACAAATGAAGTACTAAATACGGTAGTACATTTGTTTGTAAACAAGCAACTATGCACTATTTAGGGCAATTACTGTAGTATTCTCTAAAAAGATTTTTTTCGATCCGAAAAACTAACATGAGTTTCGAGCCTAGAAAGCAGGACTCTCCATCGCGCGCTCCGAGCGCTCGGAGCGCGCGATGGAGAGTCCTGCT
The DNA here is from genome assembly GCF_040581485.1 of Linepithema humile. Classification (NCBI taxonomy): domain Eukaryota; kingdom Metazoa; phylum Arthropoda; class Insecta; order Hymenoptera; family Formicidae; genus Linepithema; species Linepithema humile. The sequence goes on from NC_090133.1 coordinate 14,458,202, forward strand.
TTCTAGGCTCGAAACTCATGTTAGTTTTTCGGATCGAAAAAAATCTTTTTAGCCACTTATTCTATAGGGCAAATACTTGCAAAAAAAAAAAAAAAAATTTTTCGATTTTTCCAAACCTCTAGACTAGAATCCCCCCTTAATGAAAAATAACTTTATTATAGTGTTTTGAAAAGCTCTTGACACCAGCTATTAGATTTTGGAATCAAAAATAGGGGTTTCTATTTAAAAAACCTAACCTAACCTTGAAATGACCTTGAAGGTCAAGCTCAAGGTCAAATTGAAGGTCACCGTTGAATTCCTCGTTGAAAATTTCTTCAGAAATGACCTTGACCTTTTTCAAAAATACCTTACATGAGAAAATATTCAGCCGTCCCGGGACTTAATTGACACCCTGTATAATGAGACAATAGGCGGTGGTGTTGGCCGGTATGCTTTCTTTACAATCAAATTCTATTCGCACGTCGACGGTGGCGTTCTTGACAGAGTCATTTTGTCGCGAACAATCTATGACTACGAATGGACCGGCTTTCTAGAAATCATCGATATCCAAATACGTATTATCGTATCCGTAATAAGCTTTGCGGAAACGCGCATACATGTTGTACAGTATAGCGTATCGATTTCTGTCGAAATTCAAATTCATGTCGTCGTATGGATAAAAATCTGAATTCAGATGCAACCTCACATTGGTGAGTTCACAAGCGTCAAATTACGCAGCGTTTTCAGACAGTACATTTTTTCGACCGGTTTGGAGAGCAAAGATTATGTATCTCGGTTTTTCCAATTGCGTCGCGGTTTTGACCGCCCAAGAATGCTTGGTCGTGTTTTGCAGCAAAGGAAATTCGTACAGATCCCACGAACGGAAGCACATGCTTAAATATCTTCCGCTTTCCAAAGTTCGAAGAAGAGACAGCTTGTTGACTTCGCTCAAAGATACGTGCGGCATTTGCCACTGTATCTTGAGTAGGTCAATCGTTGGATTCGTACCGGCTCGTCCAATGAGACAATTGTTATCGTTGCACGATCGTATCAATACAAGTTCGTGACGAGCGTTGATTACAATCCGTTTGTAGTCCTTGCAGAATCCAAACAGAGCATTGAGCAGAACGCAAAAATTAAAGTTTCCATTGATCAATGGATATTCATTCGGATTCCACGATGCGTATTTCAGCATCTTGCTCTTCTCTGTCGTCAGCGATATATAATTTTTGATCGTGCTCGTTATTCCAACGTTTCTGTTACGATCGATTTCAACTCCGTTGAGCTGGTATCGCATTTCATCAAACATGAACGCGACACAATTATTTCCCATTATACACACGTTATCTCTATTCTCATCGGCAGGAGTAATGAGTTTTCCTTCAATGTAAAGAAAACTCTCACACGACAACGTGTATAAATCCTGTTGTTGTATAGGTATTCATATCTCGTCGCTGTGTCCCAACGTTGTGTTAGCGTACGGATTGTACGTGTGCATCTCATATTTCACGATACGTTCGTCGTACTTAGCCTCTTGATTGGTAAATTTTTTTTTCAATCACACGCTTTTCTCTCGTTCAACACGAGCATTTCTTTGCACCACGTCGCCGCAAGTGCAGTCTGATGGTAATCTCCTCTCCACGAAAATCAATTGCCCGTCTTGACCCACCACACGCAGCGTAATATTAATAATGCTCCTTGCGATGACCGGAAGGTAAATGATTTGCGCTGACGTTTCCGAGATTTTATATCCCGGAGGCACGTTCGGTGAAAATTCATGTATCATGTGCACCGACTTGTCGTTGGCGTACGTACCCGCGGTAATGCTGCATTCCACTCGAATAATGTTTACGTTGATGATGTTTACCGAGGAGTCTGATTCGTACCACCTTCTCGGTTCCAGTATACGAACCGTTGAAAATCCAAACAACGGTCCTATGGTATTTGGTCTAGCGAAATTTATCCGAAAAGCGCATTTGATTTCACTCTTCATGGTATTAACGTTGGGACAAATTGACAATGGATAATCGTCATCTTCACTTTTTCCTCGTTTTTGCAAAATTGCATGTTTTAGATACGCATCGATGTCTTCCATTTTATACGATCCTTCGGGAATTGTAATTTTCTCGTCATTATCGTCAAAGTAAAATTTGTTGTTCGCCAGCGTCACGTTTGGTATCATGTTGTAGGTCTCCATTGTGATTAGACCAAGTTCGTATTTTCCATCGCCCAAATCTATCGGTGGAAAATAATTCACCGTGAGAACGCTGCTCCTACCGCTTAGCGTGAGCGTCAGCGACATGATTCTAGACTGATATCGATCAATGACGGATCGATTCTTATATCTATTTTCTGGAGGAACAAGAGGCACAGTTGTCCGCAGATCGTTTGATTGTACGTCTGATGAGCCGTGCGATTGTACATTATCGTTGTGTCGGTTCCGAGATAACGCACAATTTCCTTCGGCGGTTGCAAATTACCAAAACTGTCAAAGTACACGGCGCGATCGCTTCTCTTGGCGTACGCCACCCAATGCGTGCCCAGTCCATCGGCATTATCCAAATTTACGATACCACTTTCGTTTCGGTATATCTTGTGCGGTAAAGCGTTACGCATGTAAACGCCTCGGAAATACGGTATTCGCATACGCTTCGCTATTTGTAACAACTGTAAATTGGTGGTGATGCCCGCGGGCATCTTTATCGTTTTTTCGACGTTTTTTTTCCTCCGCGATACTCCTGCGCCTTGTTTGTACGGACCGAGATAAAGTCCGCGTCCTTCCATAGCACGATTGTGACGTTTTATTTCTTCGAGTTGTCGCTGCGCAGCCTTGGCGTCGTTCACCGCCTTGGCGACACCCGCCGCTCCACCGGCCAACAAACCGATAACGCCGAGAAGCGGTAATAACGTCGGTAGGATACCGCCGCGTTTCGCTACCGGGAGCAGTTTCTTTTTCACCTTTTTCTTCATTTTTCTCTTCGCCATTCCCATACCCAATTTCGTCTTTGTTTTCATCGCCGCCCAAACAGCGGTAGCAGCGGCCCTCTCTCCGAGAGTCGAGTCCTCAGCGATGATACGTTTTCACGCTTTATCGGCGACGTGTCGGTCTTCTAGTTTGCTGCTATGCGAGTACGCAATGTCGTGATCGCGACAGGCCGTGACAATCCAACGGATTGATTCTTCGATCTCCGCGCGCGAGTTGTTTCCGCAGACGAGTTCTCGGACCGCAAAATTGATAGCCGGGTATGTGCACTTCGAACGGTAGCGCGCTTATCGCGCGATTGAAGAGTCCTCCACCCGCAAATTGCATAAAGTGCAATCTTTAACATATGGCGCGGGCCCGTCGATGTGGTCGCGCTGCCACGGTTGATTGTAATGCTTGAGACACGAACGATAATCTTGCACCTCCAGATCCGCTTTTAAATGTTCCGGAAGTTTCTCCCACAGACGCTCAACGTACCGACAAAAGTTTTGTAGAAGAATCACTTTCGGTATAAATCGCAACTCCTCGGCTGACAAATGTAAAATATCGTCCGTCAGTACAAAAAACATTTTTCCAACTGAAGAATGTTCGAGCTGCGCACACCTATAAATAGCATGCAAGCATCGAACGTTAATCAGTAAAAATGAAGTTTGTCCGACAACCGTACACGATTCGTGTGAAAAATATGGACGATAAGACGCGGGTGGGAAGAGCTTGCGCATCCGGACACGGTCGAACGCTGCCAAGCATGATATGCGGTATCATTTGTGGTCCTTCGAATTACGATAAAACAAACGTAATGTTGAGTCTGTTGCAAAGTCCGCACGGTGTGTGTTTCGAAAACGTGTACATGCACTCGAAATTGTTACATCAGCCGAAATATCGATATCTCGAAAGATTGCTTGGACCGATCGAAGACATCGGTAACTTTACATTTTCGGATAATTGCTCCATGATACCTCCGAGCGAGGCGCTACCAAATTCTATATTTATCTTTGATGATATAGCCTGCGACAAACAGGATGCGATTCGAGAATACTTTGCGATGGGTCGACATTCCAAAGTCGATTGTTTCTATCTGTGCCAGACGTACGCGAAAATACCTAAACATCTTATACGCGACAACGCAAACCTGTTGATTTTATTCAAGCAGGATGGTACCAACCTTAAACATGTCTACAACGATCATGTATATACAGACATGACGTACGAAGATTTCTGTACATTGTGTCGCGCATGTTGGCAGCACAAGTACGGTTTCATTGTAATAAACAAGGATAGTGCGATTGGCGATGGACGTTACAGACGTGGTTTTAACGAGTTTGTGGTACCACGAAATGGTTAGTTGTTCTCGAACCGTCGACGATGACGCTCGACACGAAAGATATCGAGGAGCGTGAGAAGTTGGCGAAGGAGATTGCTCGTACGAGCGAATCGATTCGCAAGAAACATCGGACGTTGAAGGCTGGAAGGATAGAGAAGGAGATAGATTTGGAGAAGCATTTCAAGCCAGTCGTCAAACTGTTGAAACGAATTGTCGAGAACTTCAAGAGTGATGATGATTCAGTTGACGATCTCGAGATTAAAAACGAACCGGACATCAAACGAAAGCGATCGAGCTCTGAGAAAAAGAAAATCAAGCGTACCTTGTTGACGACACCGATATAGACCCCGTTGACGTCACCGATACAAACCTCGACTCCGTTCCAGCCGCAAAAATTGGTGTTTGAAGCGCCGACAAATTTACCGACCGAAAACGTGTTCGAAACCACGGACCCGTCTTTCGTAACATTCGTGAGACAGACGATGCAAACGTCCGATGGTCGGAAAGCGCTGTACAGCCATTTGGGCCAGGCGAGAGTACATCGGAGCTCTCTTGAGCGGTGATAACAATATTGATAATGTTTACGGAGTGTATTACAACAACGGGGGAACGCAGCTAGGAGACAAGCGCTTTGACATTGATAAAAATAACATAATTGTGAACGACGTTAGTAGTTATACTATGGGGGTTCTAACCCATGGGGCAATGAGGGGGTGCGCGGGTGAAGAGGGGAAGAGGGGTATCGGATAACAGTGGAGGGGGTAATGACGTCTTCGTTTGTGGAGAAGAAGGGGTAAATGTGGAGTGGTAGGGGTATCAGATTACAATAATTCCCGGAAGATAAGGATTGTTAATACAAATCGCGAGATAAGGATTCCCGGAAAAGATAAGGATTGTTTATTGGAAAGAGAACTGTTTATTGGTGCAGGTTTTTTTTTCTACGCATCAAAGTAGAGCGCCATGTTGTCGGAATCATTATGTTTATAGTATGCAGGTTCGTGCAGATTTACGGATTGCGTCAACGCTGTATTTTAGAACCAAGAGGCAGCATTTGAGCGCCGTTTCTTAGAGGGTGTGATAATGATTGTTAATACAAATTGTAGGCATCGCCATGTTGCTAGATGCGTCATCGTGTTTGGAGGAGAGGAGGTAATTTTGGAATGGTGGGGGGTATCAGATCACAATAATTCCCGGAAGAGATAAGATAAGGATTGTTAATGCAAATATGAACCATCGATAGTTTTAATCAATGTCGTGTGCAACAAGCGGGTATATAAGGCCCGCGAAGAACGAGTGATATAACAGTCGAAATGTTCATCGCACTCTCGGATGAACGCGATATTCTCAATTTAACAGCAGTGGAGTTAGAATTTGTGCCGAAGGTGATTTTATTAAGCAAGTTTGCTCGGTTTGTGGATCACGTGTGGGATAGGCTACCGGATCATTTAAGAGCGGATCCGGAAGTGCAAGGTTATCGTCGGTGCTCGTTGCACTACAACCAGTCGTGGCAGCGTGACCACATCGACGGGCCCCCACCGTACAGGAAAGATTGCACTCTGTGCAAACTGAAATAGGTAAAGTACACATTTTTAAAATATCTTTAATACACATTTTTCGAATGCGTAATAACTAATTGGATATTTTTTTATTTTAATAATTTTTATTTATTACAGAGATGGAAGACAGTCTTATCTTACGAGAGGAAAATCTGAGTACTCTCACAGATTGGTTAACAACATGTCGGGAATGTAGAAGGAAATATAAAAACAGTGAGGAAATAATTGAAAAGTATACAACATTTCCTGCATTCATTAAACCATATATTCCGGATACTATATTTCGACAACAATTTATCGAATGGACGAGTGAAATTGACGACAGTGTACTAGAATATTCCGAGGAGGAATTTTCGACGTTTTTAATAGAATCTATCCTGCCGATATTGATGGAAAAGTTGTGCTCGTTATGCGCTCAGGATAGTCTAATATCAAGAATCTCTTCACACTATTATGACTACATATATTATATGATACCGAAGCAGTATAGATCAGCGATACTGGAAAAAATTAGAAAAATGCATCCAAAGAAGGTGCCGACATCGATACATTTGCACAAAGTACACACAACTCCTCAACATCAAACATCGATCGTACACATTTTGCAGAACCGGGAGAACGGAGTATGCAACACCTCAGTGCAAGAAAAGAATGAACAATGTTTTTGCAGAACCGGGATAACGGAGTATACAACACTGAACCATGTATGCGGAACTAATTATTTTTAATAAATATTATTTATCAATAAAATAATTTGAATTATTATTCCTGTGCCTCATCTTATTCACTGACCTATCCTACTGCGAGATAAGCGCGCGCGTCATGTTACACTACACGATAGAAGGAAACGAACGAACCAGTGACTATCATTTTTTTTCTTTTAATTGTGACGAATAATATAAAGTGAATTATTTAAGTTATGCATTTATTCTAAACACCAATAATATACTTATGTTTTCTTCTTAATACAAATTATCCGCGGTAAAATATAAATTTAATAGGAACTCTAATCTAAACTTAATATGTAATTTAAGGATGGTAGGTGAAAGGAGAAAAAAAATCGCAATAAGATTAGTATTAACAAATTTTATTCATATTTTTTTTTCATCTATACAACATTTTTTACAAAAAAAAAATTGTTTCAACCGAGCCTTTAACGCCTTTCACGATTACGAGGGGGAACGGGGGGAGGCGCTTGAGTCGTCCTCGGACGAGGCTCAACCACAGCTATCGGCTTGTGGTACACTCCGCAATCTTTACACTTCTCGTATTCGGAATTTTTTCTATTCTGATCACGCTCCATTTTCTATACTTTTTTCTCCACCGCGTGCACACTTTAAACTGATAAATTTCTCTCTTCCGCACACCTTATATACAGCTCGACGCAAAAACGTCAATTTTGCTGTAGTAATAAACGTTAAAAGACGTTTGATAGATGTTAAAAGTGGTTTAAGTAATGTTGAAAAGATGTACAAAAGATGTTAAAAGTTGTACGTAAGACGTTCAACAATACGTTAAAAGATGTATGATAGACGTTCGATAGAGGTTCAAAGACGTACGATAGACGTTGAATAAATGGAAATATGATACGCTGGCCTATCGCCTATCGTCCTAGCGAAACCTTAGATCCACGATTACTGTTCCTCGAAAAGGAAATGCTACTGTCGAGCGAGTTATCTCGTCTTCGACATATTATTGTAAACTATAGTGGATATCGATACGAATGTTAGTTAGCGACGAATAGCTTAGCACCTATCGTCCTAGCGAAACCTTAGATCCACGATTACTGTTCCTCGAAAAGGAAATGCTACTGTCGAGCGAGTTATCTCGTCGTCGACATATTATTGTAAACTATAGTGGATATCGATACGAATGTTAGCTATCTGTGAACATAATTAGATTATAATAAGATTTAGCGGCATCTTTGATGTAAGGGTATATAAGCCGGGATTAACTATTGCATCGACGTATTAACTTCTCAAGGCTCGAGTGGAACGTAGGAAATCATCCGGGAGCTGGTTATTTGTTTTAAAAATGTCTAGTTTGCGGAAAATTATTGATTCGTGTTTGCGATTGGCGTGTAACTTAAACGGGCTATGCATCGATAATTATTTATCATCGTTATCCGACAACGACGATAATAATTATGCGGTATTCGCAAAGTTTGCGGGTGCGTGCCCTAGTGCGGTGCTCGCGGTTTTATTCCGTTTGGGACATTTTTCGATTTATCTGCAGCTCTTGATTATTGCTGGCGAAATAATCGAGACAAGGCGAGCGTTCAACGACAACGAGGAAGAGGATGCGGGAGGCTATATCATCAGGCTGTCGAATTGCTATCATGGTGCGGTAAAAAATGGTAAGTTTCTATTTTTTGTATTATGAATATTAAAACAAAGTTTTAAAAAATTAAAATCATTTTTTTTTTTTTAGGAACGCTACAACATTCAACATCTAAAAAAACCATGGTGGTGGAGGGTGTGGTGCGTGGTACGCGTCAAAACCGTGACGAGCGAGCTACTCGACGTCTCGGGGTAAGACGTCGAGCAGATACCTCGCCTGAGGCCGGACCCTCGTGTAAGTCGCTGTATACATTATTTATATGAAATAACAGCATCGATTTTATATTAGGAAATTTTACAAAAAAAAAATTTAATGTTTCAGCTCGCGCTCGAATTGTTCTAACGCCTGAGCTCGTCGATCTCATGAGCGACGAAGCCGGACCCTCGTGTAAGTCGCTGCATACATTATTTATATGAAATAAAATAACAGCATCGATTTTATATTAGGAAATTTTACAAAAAAAATTTAATGTTTCAGCTCGCGCTCGAATTGTTCTAACGCTTGAGCTCGTCGATCTCGCGAGCGACGAATCGACGAGCTCACTTCGCGAGGAGGAGGAAGAGCAGGAAGAAGAATTACAGACTGAGGAAGAGGAGAGGTATTATGAAGGAGGGGATGAGGAAGGCTACGCGCAAGACGGATGGGGAATGGGTGACAGAGGTAAGAAAGATTGAAAATTTTTACAGTTACTTTTATGCTCGAATTTTATTTTTTTAAACAATAAAATTTTCACAGGATACAGCCCCCCTGTGATTTCTTACTCTCCTGATTACAATTATCAAACGGGGGAGTAAAGTAAAAAGAAGAAAATCGAGAGGTGAGTGGATTTAACACTACAAATTTTTCGATTTTATATTTTCATACTCAAATTTTTTTTTTTTTTTTTTAATTAATTCATTAATTTTTAATTTTGACTTTTTGCAGTTTAAACAGGTGGTGGTGGAGAAGAAGAGTCGGAGGAAAACTTGGTCGGGCGAGGTTCCTGCGGCGCGCTTTCGAAGTCGTCGGTTTCGCCAGTCGATTCCTCGCGAGGAAAGAACGGAGGAAATGAGGCAAGCGGAGGGATATCGATGCGGCGGTGGTGGAAAGGCGTCGGAAGAACATTTTTATGCAATTGAAAAAATTCTGTTCGCTCAAATGTACATATATTTTTTTTAGTTTTTTAATAAATATTATTTATATTAAATAAATTAATTTTTCATTTTTTTTTACCAGACTCTTTCCACATCCTATTCAACGTCCTATTTTACTGCGAGATAAGCGAAAGACCATATTATATGGTGGATTATGTGATGGGTAAAAGGTGGAATAAAAGTCATACGAGTGTGATACACATCATTTTATTAGCATAAATCATAGTTGTTTTACACGTTTGTTACGCTCAAACCACCACTTGTACAATTTGCAAACATTCCGCATAGCGCAATGTCTCGTGTGATACGCGCAGCGCAAGGTTCCGATTACATCCAAGTTCGTCAGGCGTGCGATATCTTCGTAATCCGCATCTATTGTTTCAATCTCTACATCATCTTCCAAAATCTCGCACAACCACTTTTTCTTCTCGAGTCCTTCACGTATATCAGAGACGGTTCCGTACCAATGGCATTGTTGATAAGACTTTTCATCTGACTGTACGAGACGTGTCCATCTTCCCATCGGAAGCCGTGGTGGTGTATCCGTAACCAACACGCCAGCGATTTTTCCGATTTCGTCAACAGATACCACGGTACGTGTTCACGAAATACGTAATGAGATAGCGTTTCGCCATCTCGAAGTACCGCTACCTCTTTCACGATAAAAATGTTGTTGAACGCGTAACCTTGCAAGTAGACGAAAATTGGTACGTTCGACATCGTCGTCGACCGTCGGAAAACTGACGTTCCCATTCGCACACGTCTAATTTATAACTTTTCACACGAGTCTGCGCACAATGTTGTTCAGTGGATTATATTCGACCATTCGATCGTGTATAATGAGACAATAGGCGGTGGTGTTGACCGGTATATTTTCCTTACAATCAAATTCTATTCGCACGTCAACGGTGGCGCTCTTGACAGAGTCGTTTTGTCGCGAACAATCTATGACTACGAACGGACCGGCTTTCGAGAATTCATCGATGTCCAAATACGTATCGTCCTGTCCATAATAGGCTTTGCGGAAACGCGCATACATATTGTACAGTATAGCGTATCGACTCTTGTCGAAATCCAAATTCATGTCGTCGTACGGATAAAAATCTGAATTCAGATGCAGTCTCACATTGGTGAGTTTACAAGCGTCAAATTGCGTAGCGTTTTCAGACAGTACGTTTTTTCGACCGGTTTGGAGAGCAAAGATTACGTATCGCGGTTTTTCCAATTGCGTCGCAGCTTTGACCGCCCAGGAATGCTTCGTTGTATTCTGCAGCAGAGGAAACTCGTACAGATCCCACGAACGGAAGCACACGCTCAGATATCTTCCGCTTTCCAAAGTTCGAAGAAGAGACAGCTTGTTGACTTCGCTCAGAGATACATGCGGCATTCGCCACTGTATCTTGAGTAGTTCGATCGTTGGATTCGTACCGACTCGTCCAACGAGAGAATTATCGTTGCGCGATCGTATCAATACAAGTTTGTGACGAGCGTTGATTACAATCCGTTTGTAGTCCTCGCAGAATCCTAAAAGAGTATTGAGCGGAACGCAAAAATTAAAGTTTCCATCGAGCAACGGATTTCCATCCGGATTCCACGATGCGTATTTCAGCGTCTTGCTCTTCTCCGTCGTCAGCGATACATAGTTTTTGATCGTGCTCGTTATTCCAACGTTTCTGTTACGATCGATTTCAACTCCGTCGAGCTCGTATCGCATTTCATCAAACATGAACGCGACACAATTATTTCCCATTATACACACGTTATCTCTATTCTCATCGGCAGAAGTAACGAGTTTTCCTTCAACGTAGAGAAAACTCTCACACGGTAACGTGTACAAATCCTGTTGCTGTATCGGTATTCGTATCTCGTCGCTGTGTCCCAACGTCGTGTTAGCGTACGGATTGTACGTGTGCATCTCATATTTCACGATACGCTCGTCGAAGACGGGCTCGTCAGCGATGTCGAGTATATCCATCTCTTTAAACGTTTCTCACAACGAATCCCAACGATTTTAAAAAGTTTACGTTCGTCGTACTGAGCCTCTTGAATGGCGATGTTTTCCCAATTTTCGTTGTTCTCTCAATCACTCGCTGTTCGTTCAACACGAGCATTTCCTCGCACCACGTCGCCGCAAGTGCAGTCTGATGGTAATCTCCTCTCCGCGAAAATCGATCAATCGTCCGTCTTGATCCACCACACGCAAGGTGATATCGGTAACGCTCCTCGCGATGACCGGAAGGTAAATGATTTGCGCCGGTGTTTCCGAGACTTTATATCCCGGAGGCACGTTCGGTGAAAATTCGTGTATCGTGTGCACCGACCTGTCGTTGGCGTACGCACCCGTGGTTATGCTGCATTCCACTCGAATAATGTTTACGTTGACAATGTTTACCGAGGAATCTGATTCGTGCAACTTTCTCGGTTCCAGTATACGACCCGTCGAAAATCCAAACAGCGGTCCGATGGTATTCGGTTTGGCGAAATTTATTCGAAAAGCGCACATGATTTCACTCTTCATGGTATTAACGTTGGGACGAAGTGACAATGGATAATCTTGCTCTTCACTTTTTCCTCGTTTTTGCAGTATCGCGCGTTTCAGATAAGAAGCAATGGCGTCCAATTCGTACGATCCTTCGGGAATTGTAATTTCTTCGTCATTGTCGTCGAAATAAAATTTATTGTTCGCTACCGTCACGTTCGGAATCGTGTTGTAGGTCTCCATCGTGGTTAGGCCGAGCTCGTAGTCCCCATCGCTCAAGTCTATCGGTGGAAAATAATCCACCGTGAGAACGCTGCTTTTACCGCTTAGAGTGAGCGTCAGCGACATTGCCGAGATTCCATCGACGACTGATGTCGATCGATGGCGGATCGATTTTTATATCTATTTTCTGGAGGAACAGGAGGCACAATTGTCCGCAGATCGTTTGATCGTACGTCTGGTAGACCGTACGATTGTACGTTATCGTTGTATTGGTGTCTCCGAGGTAGCGTGTAAGCTCCTTCGGCGGTTGCAAATTGCCAAAGCTGTCAAAATATACGGCGCGATCGCCTCTCTTGGCGTACGCCACCCAATGCGTGCCCGGCCCGTCGACATCGTCCAAATTCACCATACCGCTCTCATTTTTATGTATCTTGTCGGGTAAAGCGTTACGCATGTAGACACCTCGGAAATACGGTATTCGCATACGCTTCGCTATTTGTAACAACTGTAGATTGGTGGTGGCACCCGCGGGCATCTCTATCGTTTTTTCGACGTTTTTTTTTTCTCTTCAATCCTTTGCCCCGCTTGTACGGAGCGAGATAAATCCCCCGTCCTTCCATTGCTTTATTGTGACGTTTCGTCTCTTCGAGTTGTCGTCGCGCGGCCTTAGAGTCGTTCACCGCCTTTGCAACACCCGCCGCTCCACCGGCAAGCGAACCGATGACTCCCAAGAGCGGTAACAACGGTAACATACCACCGCGTTTCGCCGTCGGAAGCGTTCTCCTCTTGGTCTTCTTCTTCTTTCTCTTTGTCATACCCATCCCCAATTTCGTCTTTGCTTTCATAGCAGCCCATACGGCGGTAGCAGCAGCCCTCTCACCGAGAGTCGCGTCCGCAGCGGTGATCCGCACCCGCGCTTTATCGGCGAGAACGTGATCGGCTGCGTGGCGGTCCGCTGATTCGCGGTTTTGCGAGTACGCGATGTCGTGATCGTGACACGCCGCGTCCAACGGATTGATACCTCGATCCCCTCGCGCGAGTCGTTTCCGCAGACGAGTCCCCGGCCCGCAAAATTGGTAGCCGGGTATATGCAGCTCCAACGGTAGTCGATTTATCACACTGTTCAGTAAACCGGCACCCTTGTATCGTTTCATAGAGCGCGAATTATAACGTATCGCGTGTAAATCATATTTCCAACTGAGGTGTGTTTCGACAACGCTCACCTATAAATAGGAGGCGCGTATCGATCATTAACCAGTAGAATATCAAAGTTTGTCGGACGACAAAGTACAATGAATAACCGGGATAATAAGAAGGAACGGAAGGAGGTGAATGTCGCAAACGTGTATCGCTAATCGTGTGTTTGAAACAATATTTTTTTTTTCAGGATAATGTCCGAATCATGTATGGAAATAGAGATATTTTAGATCTAGCGACAAATATCCGAGCACCGCTCTTTCCAACAACCGATGCTGCGCACTCGTCGCGTAATAACAAGGATGAGAAAGAGTCTGGTAAAAAAAAAATGAAATTTGTACAACAACCGTACACGATCCGTGTGAAAAACATGGATGATAAGACGCAAGGGGTTTGTGAGAAGGCGTGCAGACACGGTAAAATGCTGCCAAACACGATACGCGGTATCATTTGCGGTCCCTTGAATTGCGGTAAAACCAATGTAATGATTAGTCTGCTGGAAAGTCCGAACGGTGTACGTTTCGAAAACGTGTACGTGTACTCGAAATCGTTGAATCAACCAAAGTATCGATATCTCGAAAGATTGCTCGGATCGATCGATGAAATCGGCTACTTTACATTCTCGGACAACACAATTGTACCGCACAGCGAGGCGTTACCGAATTCCGTATTCGTCTTCGACGATATAGCGTGCGACAAGCAGAATGCGATACGCGAGTACTTTGCTATGGGTCGACATTCGAAGGTCGATTGTTTTTATCTGTGCCAAACGTATGCAAAAATACCGAAACATCTCGTGCGCGACAACGCGAATTTACTCGTAATATTCAAGCAGGATGGAACAAACCTTAAGCACGTCTACAACGATCATGTGAATACGGACATGACGTACGAAGATTTCGGTACATTGTGTCACGCATGTTGGCAGCACAAGTACGGATTTTTAGTGATAGACAAGGATAGTGCGATTAACGATGGATGTTACAGACGTGGTTTTAACGAGTTTGCGGTACCGCGGAATGGTTAGTTGTTCTCGAGACGTTGACGATGACGCTCGACACGAAAGATATCGACGAGAGGGAGAAGATCGCGAAGGAAATCGCTCGTACGAGCGAGTCGATTCGCAAGAAGCATCGGACGTTGAAGACGGGTAGAGTGGAGCAAGAGGTGCAATTGGAGAAACGGTTGAAACCGATCGTAGAGCCGTTGAAACGAATCGTCGAGAACATCAAGGGTGACAATGATTCGGTTGACGATCTCGAGATTAAAAACGAACCGGACATCAAACGAAAGCGGACAAGCTCTGAGAAGAAGAAAATCAAACGTACCTCGTTGACGACACCGATACAGACCCCATTGACGCCACCGATACAAGCCTCGACTCCGTTCCAGCCGCAAAAATTGGTGTTTGAAGCGCCGACATATTTACCGACCGAAAACGTGTTCGAAACCACGGACCCGTCTTTCGTAACATCCGTGAGACAGACGATGCAAACGTCCGATGGTCGGGAAGCTCTGTACGGCCAAATGGGTCCGCTGGGTCAAGAGTACATTGGGGAGCTCTTGAGCGGTGACAAGAAGAGAGGGATCGACAACGTGTACGGTGTATACTTCAACGATGCGGGAACGTTTCTCGGAGACAAGGTCTTCGACATTGATAGAGACGACAATGTGATCGTGGACGGTGTGAAGTACACTGGCACACCCGGCCTGTTTGAATTAATATTCAAAAGACTTCCCGACGATACGCTGTGTACGGAGGATGACAAACAAAAGTACAAGAGCATACTACTCGCTACTAACGCTCACAGACGCGGTCATAACGCGCATTTACCTGTTTTGGGAAACAAAGGATATAAATACAAACATATCATCACACCTCTGATATCTAAGAAAGGTGGAGGTGTTGCACATCTCGACAGGAGAGGTGTGGGTCGCACGTTACCCAAGTGTAACGTACCACAGACCATGACTGTGACCGACAACGCGGTCGATTACGTGCACTGGGATGATCCGAACGAATTGGTGGATCGCCTTCGATTGCTGGACGCCTCCCGTCAGGCGGGAAACAACGCGCACGACAACGAGTTTCTCTCGATTATCGAGGAACTGCGCGAAGCTGGTCTGATTATAAATTGATCACAGCTTTTCAACTATCGCCAGTATTGCTCGTGTGATGCTACAGGAATGTCTATCAACAAATTCGGACTACAGCTAGGAGGAGGAAGTGCCAGGGTGACGAGACAGAGCGGCGGAGTCTCGAAGAATTACGTGCGCGAGAATTGTCTCTGCAAGGATGGTGAGGTTTTCAACGCCAAGTCGCGCGTGATCAGACATCTCGCCGACCCTGAAGCGGACACCGACGCCGTCAATAAGCTGCATCTGGATCATCACCTCAAGCTTATGAGCGATCGTGAGAATCGAAATCGTATGCTCTGTGAAAATTTTAAGCGAGAAGTACTTTCGAGACTCGAAGATTCGGAGAATACCGAGCGGACCTGGAAGAGAGACCACGACGATTACATCGAGACCAGATACGTGGCGTTGGAACGACAGATTCACGATCTGAGAGGCCTCCTCGACGAGAGTGTAGCGCGACTCGATGGAAAACTCGTCGATCGCGAGCGAGAGACGAAGAGTCTTGTCGAGCGAGAGATTCACAATCTTCGTAGAGCTGTGAGAAAAAATTTCATCGAATACTACGATGAGGCGATGAAGAAGAAGCGAAACGAATCGCAATGAGCGACAAGGAAGCGGTGAGCCTGGAGAGGAGATCGCTCGTGGACGAGCTCCACGCACCGGCGAGAAGAAACTTTACGCGTAGGCCAGTCGTCGTGAAAGGATACGACGATTTGTGGCAGGCTGACATTGTCGAGATGAGACCGTACTCGCGATCCAACGGCGGCTGCAACTACATTTTAACCGTTATTGATGTGTTGAGCAAGTACGCGTGGGCTATGCCCTTTAAGACCAAAGGTGGAATCGAAACGTCCAAAGCATTTTCCGCGATATTTAGGGAGAGAATTCCGAAAAATTTGCAGACTGACCATGGAAAAGAATTTTACAACAGAGATTTCCAAAATCTTGTCAAGAAACACGGCATCAATCATTATTCGACATACTCGGTTATGAAGGCTTCGGTGGTGGAACGATTCAATCGCACGTTGAAGAACGAAATGTGGAAGTTTTTCACGCTCACGGGATCGTACAGGTGGATCGACGATTTACCGCGATTGGTCTCGGAATACAACGGTCGTAAACATCGTACGATCGGTATGCGCCCGATCGATGTCACTCCCGAGATCGCAAAGGGACTCTTGAGCACCGTGTACGGTAATATAAAAATTGCCGCGCCGGCGAAATTCAGGGTGGGTAATTCGGTGCGCGTGAGCAAATTCAAAACTGTATTCGAGAAAGGATACACGCCGAATTGGTCGACGGAGGTGTTTAAGATCGCCACGGTGCAACGTACCAATCCTGTGACGTATCTGATTAAAGATTATCGCGGAGATCCGGTCGCGGGAGGCTTTTACGAGCACGAATTGCTCAAGACCGCACAACCCGACGTTTATCTCGTGGAGAAGGTGTTGCGCCGAAAGGACGACAAGGTGTTTGTAAAGTGGTTGGGATTCGACAATTCGCACAACTCTTGGATAAATAAAGACGATGTATTGTAATAAACTATATTTATTGTACAATAAACAATTATACATATATACAATGGTGTTCTTTATTACTACAATATATACATTTAAAACTAACAACGATAATAATACATAAAATATTAAACTATACATAAATATTAACACTAGTGTATAAACAATATAAATAATATAATGTATAAACTATATACAACATAAAAATACTACAATTGTATCTTGTAATGTCCCCACGGTAGAGTGTCGGTGGAACCGGATACGACATGCCGCTTATCGTCGTACGGACTGAGCGCGAGCTTCGACTCCGACACGGTGTACACCTCGTGCAACTTTGAGCGGATGCACGATTGACGCCGCGTCAGCTCGATTTCGTCGTTGAGACACCGAGTGTAATCGTCGAACGTTATCGTTCTCACGACTACGTTTTTCTTAACGCCTTTAACTTTTTTGACATCTTTTTGTCCGGTGACTCTCAACGCGTACATCTTCGCTCTCAGTCCGACAATTCCGTCATGATCGCGCCGTTGTTCTCGTCTTTTATCAGACCGGGTACTTTCTTGTTGGCGCGCGGCATACCGTAAGCGTTGTTCTCGGAGTAGTCGCTCGTGTCGAATTTGGATATATCGCGTTTCATATCCCGATACGCGTCCTCGCAGTGCAGAAAGTATATCAGACTGTCGGTATCGGTATACATAATTTTGCAATTGTCGCGGTAGAGAGGCGCCATGTACTCGTAGTGAAACTCGTACAAGCAGGTCTTGGATATGTCGAAGATGCACATACCCACGTAGATCGGCTTGTCGAATTTCACTTCGAGTTTTCGCAACTCTACGGCGACTAGATCCTCCGAGAACACGCTTCGGCTGTGGAAATTCGGTTTCGCGATCATAGCCTCCGCTCCGTACCGACCATCTTACTGTGTAACGAGCCGGACATCCGTGTGATTTCGCACATTCTCCATGGTTTTGCCGAAAACCGCGTTGTTCATCAATTTGTACAAATTTTTTTCGAAATCATTTTTCGCCCGTGTCCGAAACTGTGTATTCAGTTCTATGTATCCGCGGAGTCACGGAGATTGCGCGAATTGCAGTACGCGGTGAATCTTTGCAATTCGCAGGCCGTGTCGAACGCATTGCTGCAGATTACGGTAGTGGATGACATAACGCTGCTTATCGCACAGCGTGGCGAGTAACTTGGTCTCCCGCTTGCCGGGCGGCTTATCGCGCGTCGGGCAGAACGGTAGGTCAGTGTGCGCGTCGTGAAGATTCACCGGATACTCGAGATCGACTTCCAGCACATAACCGGTAGCCGAATCGGATGCAACGGACATTACGTTAAAGTTTTTGACATCATCGACCCATCGAAATTTGGCGTAAGGCAACGGTTGACACATTGCCCACCCGTACAAGTTGTTTACATCATAGTACATTAGGTACGACGACGGTTCCGATGGGTTGTAGGATGGCATGTATTTGTTGTTGGCGGCGGCGTATCGGTTGGAGCATTGGCTGAGACCGCCGCGTATACCGCGCTCGACAAACAGTACCATATCGATGTCCGTGAGCAACTCGAATTTTACACGCGTGTACTTCATCATAGCGTCCCACGTGTATCCCGGTAGAGTGTAGTAATGAGCGGGATCTAAACCGTAACTCTTTATAGACATGTTTTGAAAATTTTGAAAAATATCCGCCAACAAAAGAACATCAGTTTTTAGATACAAATCGCTGTATTGACCTAGATCTTCGATTGAAAATGTTTGCCAGACGTTTGTCGCGTGCGCGTAATCGCTCTCGGATACCGTTTCTCCGGTGAGCGAGCTGTAAAACGATTCGCGCGATGGCAGGCTTGTGTCCCGGAGCTTGTCGACGCTGTCGACGTACTCGTAGGGAAACACACCTTTCCGAGTAAGCAAATTGAAATGTTCCGCGGATAAATGATTGAATTCCGATCGTGAAATTTTTAATTCATCTACAGTTAAATATGATGCCAATTTGTCGAGACTTGTACTGAGAAATTTAAACGAATCAATAAACCGTAATTTTATACACAATTTTGATTTTTGATCCATGGTATCTTTAACATTTTTTGTAAAAGAAATGTATCGCTCTTTCGTCAGCGGTAACAATTCGACGTTGCCTTCAAAGGCATTGGCAACGTCTTTAATAATGAAATGCGCGTCGTAACCGGATAAATTGTGAAATATCACCGGGATAACGTGGGAGTCTTTTGTAATTTAGATTGCACGACGAGTGCGCGGCACCGCGGTAACGCCCGGTGAGATGACAATGATCGCGCACCCGCGTATCGTCCGGTGTAAACGGTTTCTCGCACACGTGGCACGTCGCGGTGCTACGGAATTTTTCCGATTCCTCCCGCGTAAGATCCGCCATGGGGACGACGGTGGTGAGGATCGCTTTCACACGGCGCGCCAAATCGTGAAGTTCGTTGACGAACCACGTCACGCAATCCTCACCGCGATACGACTTAAAACTAGATAAAGAATTATCGTACGTGCAACTTACATAAAATCCTACGCTAAAGGCTCTGTGATGTTGGTAGGCGTAAGTAGTACCGTCCTGATCCTCCTTTTTCTCGAGCGTACATTCGAGATCGGCGTACACTACGAACGGGAGCCGCTCCTTCCAACTATAGTGGTGAAACGTCAACCACTTTTTGTCCTCGCTGGGGAGAACGACGGCGCAATCGTTTATCTTGCCGCAGTCGATGCTGTGCGCCGATAATTTCTCCTGTGTATAAAAGTAGTGTAGACACCTGTAATAATTTGTATGATTAATACTGTGAATAAAGTTTCGAATTATTCTATAAATGTGTTTTTACTTACCGATCGCAAATGTACTTTTTACATTTGTGCATGCTCAGTTGTGAGCTCACCAACCGCGGCAGGTTCTTTATGCACGCAAAGTGTGCATCGTTGTTTTTACGCACGTAGAGCAGGTTGACGTGCTTCTCCTTTTTGTCGTCGGCGAGCCGCAGAGGGACGATTTTTGAGTCTTCGGTGGTGAAGACGTTGACGGAGATGGCGTTTAGTTTCTCGAACTTTAATATTTGTGACAGCGTCACGGGGAACTCGATGCCGCACAGATTCAACACCGTTGAATAGTGCGGGTACTGCGATACTCTTTCCGGGTACTTTTCCGCCGGATGTAAAGCTGCTACCACCGCCCACGCGAAACATGCATTGTCCGTCGATTGCACGTTGACCACAGCCCTTTTTAGCATAATTTGCCACGGTAACTCGATGTGGCATCCCGCGTGCAGAGGATTGAACTTGTTCACATTGACGGTGAGATTCAGGATACGCGACAACGCCCATCCGCTATCGCGTTCCTGAAACTCCTCCAAAGCCGCCAGAATATCATCCTCCACGTGCCGCGTGTACCACTCGTTGAGATCGGATGTGGGAAACAACTCGCAATTTTTGGTGGCGATGGTCTTCACGGCAGTCTTGTCGCCCGCGACGAATTCCCCGTTGAACGCGGTGTTAATCTTGACGCTGTTGTGTTCCGCCATGACGCCCTGGATCCGCTCGATAACCGTATTTTTTACATTTTCAAAAAATTCACGAGGATCGATGTATTCGCGATTGACAACCACACCCGTCAGCACACGGTTCCTAAACGCCGTCTCGATCTCCTTCCACGTGTAGCCCTTCTTCTCGTATCCACCGTATCTGGTACCGACGGGCACAAAACGCTCGTGCAGGGTGTCCCTCACACCCTCCAGACGCGCAATTTGCGCCACCAGAGAGTTGACTACTCCGGTGCGTTGTCTCTTGCGACATTGTTCCTTGAGAGAATCGAGGTACTCGTTGCACTCGTAGTCCCATGAAAGGAACTCTCCCGTCGTTTTGATATTCGCTGCTCGTACGGTAAGATCGCGCTCCTTCTCCATTGCGAATGATTTTGAAGATTCATATTTTTCTCACTCGCTTTATATACCCGTTTGTTGCACACGACACTAACTATAAGCATAACAATGGCTCATGTTTGTATTAACAATTCTTATCTTATCTCTTCCGGGAATTATTGTGATCTGATACTCCCCACCATTCCAAAATTACCTCCTCTCCTCCAAACACGATGACGTATCTAGCAACATGCGCTCTACTTTGATGCGCGCGTTGTAGGATAAGTCGGTATAGCGGATAAGATGGCACGGAAAAATAATAAAAAATTTTAATTACAGTTGAAATAATATTTATTAATATGTATTGTTACAACTCCGCAAAGACCTGAGTCACCAGTTCACAATCAATTATATTATTCTTATCGAATAAATCGCTTTTGCGAATCGCCACGTGATCGGGGTCCTTCGCATTCCTCGCGATTTCTGAAAAGTGTGCGAACTTGACATCAACCGTACCAGTGATGTTGTTCAACGAATGATTGATACAGTCTACGCAATATTCAAGTGCAAACATGTTACACACGGTTCGGTTTGACATGATTAAACATAATGCTGATGTTGCCAGGCGCATTACTTTTAGGTTGTTCATTTTTCCAAAACTTAACATGCAGTGTCCAACGGTCTGAGACGGTGCTTCGTCCGCATCATTCTTAAAGAAGCTGGCGATGATGCTCCGTTGATTCATGAGTTCTTTCCATACGTCGTATGATAGACGTAGCTCCTTGCCATGGTTGTCACCGAGAGCGATTTCCACACGGCTCGGCGTTGAGACGTTGATTCCGATGTCGAGATATTTGTAACTGGTTTTTGTCAACGGGTATCTTCTAACCAAGATCCTAGATGATTCTTTTTCCATCTTTGACATATTACTTTTTTGTTTTCTGTGAAAAAATAAATTGTTAGTTTAAAAGTATAACAATTAAGTTTAAAGATGTGGCTAAAGAAACAACATACTCGTTGGGTAATTGCAGCTTCTTCGCACTCTGCTGTTCGTTGATCTAATTATTCACGGTTGACATGGTGCAAAACATCGTTGCTAGTAAACGTCACAGCGAACTAGTGATTTTCTCAATGATTTCGAACGACTGATGGTTCCTATTCTTTTTCACTTGCTTTATATACCCGCTTGTTGCACACGACATTGATTAAAACTATCGATGGTTCATATTTGCATTAACAATCCTTATCTTATCTCTTCCGGGAATTATTGTGATCTGATACCCCCCACCATTCCAAAATTACCTCCTCTCCTCCAAACACGATGACGCATCTAGCAACATGGCGATGCCTACAATTTGTATTAACAATCATTATCACACCCTCTAAGAAACGGCGCTCAAATGCTGCCTCTTTGTTCTAAAATACAGCGATGACGCAATCCGTAACTCTGCACGAACCTGCATATTATAAACATAATGATTCCGACAACATGGCGTTCTACTTTGATGCGTAGAAAAAAAAAACCTGCACCAATAAACAGTTCTCTTTCCAATAAACAATTCTTATCTTTTCCGGGAATCCTTATCTCGCGATTTGTATTAACAATCCTTATTTTCCGGGAATTATTGTAATCTGATACCCCTACCACTACACATTTACCCTCTCTCCTCCAAAAACGAAGACGTCATTACCCCCTCCACTGTTATCCGATACCCCTCTTCCCCTCTTCACTCGCGCACCCCCTCATTGCTCCATGGGTTAGAACCCCCATAGTATAACTACTGACGTTAAATACACTGGTACGCCCGGTCTGTATGAATTAATATTCAAAAGACATCCCGACGACGATGTGGTGTACACGGAGGATGATAAACAGAAATACAAGAGCATACTCTTGGCGACAAACGCTCACAGACGCGGCCATAACGCGCATTTACCTGTTTTGGGAAATAAAGGGCACAAATATAAAAATATCATTGCGCCTCTGATGCATCTCAACAAGAGAGGTGGAGGTGTGATGACTCGTCACGCATTACCCGAGTGTAGCACGAGACGAAACATGACACCGCAGACCATGACCGTGACCAACAACGCGGTCGACTACGTGCACTGGGATGATCCGAACGAATTAGTCGATCGTCTTCGATTATTGGATGCCTCCCATCAGGCGGGAAACAACGCTCATGACAACGAGTTTCTGTCGATAATCGAGGAACTGCGGGAAGCGGGTCTGATTATAAATTGATTACAGCTTTTCGACTATCGCCAGTAGCGCTTGTACAATGCTGCAGGAATGTCTATCAATAAGTTTGGAATACAGTTTGTAAAAGGTGATGCGAAGAGAGAAAAAGCGCGGTGGAGCGGTGGAGTTTCTAGAAATTACGACGAGAAAATAGTCTCTGCGTGAATGGCCAAATTTTCGACGCCAAGTCGCGTATAATCAAACATCTCGCCAGCCCCGAAGTCGACACCGATGCCGTCAACAAGTTACACTTGGATCGTCGCTTTAAGACTATTATCGAAGATATGGAAAATCACATAAATTCGGCAATTAATGATGTGAGGGCTCTCCCCAATGAGGATATATCGCAAATAAACAGAAAAATTGTTAAAATAAGCAATTGATGAGTCAGATAATTAATCAAGAGATTGAAGATTTTCATAGTGTTTAAAAAAATAATATTATGCAGCTTCATGGAAAAATAAAGAACGAACTGAAAGAATCAAAATGAAAAACAATGCGAGTTTGGAGAAAAGATTGCTCGTGAATGAACTTAACACAACGGTTACAACTACATTCTAACCGTTATCGATGTGCTGAGCAAGTACGCGTGGGCCATTCCGTTAAAAACCAAAGGAGGAATTGAAGCGAGCAAAGCGTTTTTCACGATATTTTGAGATAACGGAAGAACTTCGAAAAATTGGCAAAGGAAAAGAATTTTACAACGGAGATTTTCGGAAACTTGTCGAGAAACATGACATCAATCATTACTCGACGTATTCGATTATGAAGGCCTCGGTGGTGGAGCGATTCAACCGCACGCTAAAGAACGAGATGTGGAAATTTTTTACGCTCAATGGATCGTACAGATGGATCGACGATTTACAGCGATTAGTCTCGGAACACAACAATTGTAAACACCGAACAATCGGTATGCGACCGATCGATGTCACTCCCGAGATCGCGAAGAGACTCTTGGCCACGGTGTACAACAGAGTAAAAACCCAGTAAACATTCGATATCCTATGTATATACATGAAATATCCATAATGTGAAAAAAATGTACTGTATATACTATGTACATACATATGATATACGCTGATGTAGATACATTTAAGGATATAAGATATCTATAAGATATCTTATAGATATACATAGAATGTATATTCGAACAAGATCGCTGCCTGTATATACATATAATATACCTCGTGTACATTCCATGTATATACATCAAACGTACATACATACGATATACGTTGAGGTAGATACATTTCTGGATATACATAGGATATCATATGGATATACATACAATGTATATTCGAACGAGATCGCTGCCTGTATATACATAGAATATACCTCGTGTACATTCCATGTATATACATGTAACCAAGGTTGGAAAAGTTACTTTATAAAAGTAACTCGTTACCGTTACCGTTTTTTTTTTTCTAAAAAGTAACTCGTTATCGTTACTCGTTACCAATTTTAAAAAAGAACTCGTTACCGTTGCCGTTACTCAAAAAGTAACGAATCGTTACAATTTCCGTTACTTTTTTTATATATAATACAAATTTTATGCACAATTTTTCTAATACAAGATTAAATTAAACACTACAAATTTACAGTAAACATTAAAAATTTTTAAACATTATTTTTCATTAAAGTAACAAAAATAATATAATTTTAATAATGATATTGCTATTAATATAAAATGTAATAATTTTAATAATATATAATAAAAGTAATAATTTTGATAATAAGATATTTTAAATAAGAAAAATTTTTTATAAGTTGTAAACCAGCTTTCTTAAAAATTTTTAGATGCTGTAAATATAAATTAAAAAGTTTTCTTATTGTTAGTTTTTCTATAAATTCATAGATATATAGAGTAAATTTGAAAAATGTAACGATAAAAATAACTGTTAAATTCGTTACTCGTTACCGAAAAATATAACAAAGTTACTTTTTTCGTTACAAAAAAAATTTGTAACGCCGTTACCGTTACAGTTACCGAAAAAAAGTAATTGTAACGGTAACGGCGTTACAAGTAACGCGTTGCTTCCCAATCCTGCATGTAACATACATATACAGGGTGTCCCAGACTTACCGAATAACCGGTTCAGGATAAACTCCTGAGGTTGTTCTGAGACGAAAGTTCCTTTGGCAAAATGTCGAGGGTGTCGTAATTTCGGCGTTATGAAGGGTAAAAGTTTCCCAATCGATGCGCTGAATTTTCCCGCGCTCAGGGACATCGCACATCAAAAGAGCCCCGTGCATCGCGCAACGATTGACTCGATCGAGTGCGTTCCTCGCGATTGTTCACGCATTCACTGTTCACTGTTTCACAGTACTCCACAGGAAAAGTGGAGTCAGATCCGCCGGAGACCTCGCCGGCCAGTGCACGGGCGCACTCCGCGTAAGATTTATCTATCCGCGTATCTCGCGTTTAACACGCGACGCGTTTTCGCGCACGTGTGTGGCGAGGCTATCGTCGCGTCACTTTTCGACACTTTCTTCGCGACATTGACATTCGTATGACCGACAAAAAAGGACAGACTGATCGCTCATCGAATTGTACAAAATCACGACACGCGCGCGGAACTGTCAAGCACTAGCGTGAAGCATCGTGCGCTCCCGCGATAGAAAATCGATATGAGCACTGCGAGGTATGACCTACCGCGCCTTACGTCAATACGGAGCAATCAATGTGCACTGGCCGGCGAGGTCTCCGGCGGATCTGACTCCATTTTTCTTGTGGAGTACTGTGAAACAGTGAACAGTGAATGCGTGAACAATCGCGAGAAACGCGCTCGATCGAAACAATCGTTGCGCGATGCACGGGGCTCCTTTGATGTGCGATGTCCCTGAGCGCGGGAAAATTCAGCGCATCGATTGGAGAACTTTTGCTCTTTATAACGCCGAAATTACGACACCCTCGACATTTTGCCAAAGGAACTTTCGTCTCAGAACAACGTCAGGAGTCTACCCTGAATCGGTTATTCGGTAAGTCTGGGACACCCTGTATACGATATACGCTGATGTAGGTACATTTATGAATATATATAGAATGTATATTTGAACGAGATCGCTGCCTGTACATACATACATAGAATATACCTCTGTATATTTTATGTGTATATAATACATGTAACGTACATACATACGATATACGCTGATGTAGGTACATTTATGGATATACATAGGATATTGTATGGATATACATAGAATTAGTTATTAGTTCGTTCGCTTGCCGCTATGTGACGCATTATGCGCTATCTATCTCGTATTTAAGTTTTAATCATGAAAAATATATAAAACTTGCAAAAGACGAGTAATAATATTGAAGTCTTCAATTTGAAGATGTAATAACTTTTTCTATCAGTTAATATCTGAATCCCAACACAGGGAATTTAGATAAACTAATTGTTCAAAAATTGGGTAGATAAATATCCGAATAAATGAAAATTGTTTATTATCAAAAAACGTATTGTATATACTATGTACATACATAAAATGTACCTCATGCACATGCCACGAATGTGTATTGCACATCCTCGGAATATATCCTATGTACATACTGCGAACGTGCACTGCATATCCTCGGAATACACCCCATGTATATACCACGAATGTACACTGCATATTTTTGAAATATACCTATGTATGTACTATGGACATCCTATGTACATACATGTGGTAATTATTTCACATACATAGGATATGCGCTTTATATACTTTTTACATTTTCTGTATATATATAGAATATACAATATACATATATGTATATACATAGGACGTACATAGAATGGCCTAATGTTTATTGGGAATTGCCGCGCTAGCGAAATTCAAGGTGGGCGATCCGGTGCGCGTGAGCAAATTCAAGACTATTCGAGAAAGGCTACACGCCAAATTGGTCTACGGAAGTATTTAAGATTGTCGCGGTGCAACGAACTAATCCTGTGACATATCTGATTAAGGATTATCGCGGAAATTTAGTCTCCGGAGGCTTTTACGAATACGAATTGCTCAAGACCGCTCAACCCGACGTTTATCTCGTGGAGAATGTGTTGCGTCAAAAGGTTAATAATGTGTTTGTAAAATGGTTGGGATTCGATAATTCGCATAATTCGTGGAAATAAAGACAATGTATTGTAAAAAATTTTATTGAACAATAAACAATTATATATATACAATGGTATTCTTTATTAAATATATAACATAAATACTAACACTAGTGTATAAACAATATATGTACAATATATAAACTATAGATATAATACTAACACTACATTTGTATCTTGTAATGCCCCCACGGCAGAGTATCAGTGGAATCGGATACAACGTACCGCTTATCATCGTACAGATTGAGCGCGAGCTTCGACTCCGATATGGTGTACACTGCGTGCATCTTTGAGCGGATACACGATTGACGCCGCGTTAGCTCGATTTCGTTGTTGAGACACCAAGTGTAATCGTCGAACGTTATCGTTCTAGCGACTTGTGACGTGACATTTTCGAGGTCCGTCACAAGGGCGAGAAAGCCCGATCGAGGAGAGAAATTTGAGGTCGGAAACCCCACCGCGAGGGGCGATGACCTCTCCCTCTTAATTCTTTTTTTTGAGCGTTGTAGAGGATTGCGCGAAGTCGTAGTGAATAGCCAAACTCTCATTTTGTAATTGAGGTGGAGCAGCCTTCGTGGGACCTGCGAGGGACTCTGCAGGCGGGACGACGGAGGCCCGGACAGCGCGTAGACAGATCTGGAACAAGGTCACGTAAGAATACCCTTTCTTATACCATTAGACTCCAGACACAGTCACTACCGAAGATCAAGTTTCAGATTCGGAGCATATCGAGGCCGGTGGACGCACCGAGAGAAATGACGCCCGAGAGGGAAGCGCGCTCTCACACACCGGAGACCCGGGGTGGAGTACCGAAAAAGGAGCTGCCGTAACGAGCCAGGAAAGGAGAATCCGGTCGGAACCTGGCCAGTTCCCGGCCGATTCAGAGAAGGTTCGGACTCGGAAATGGAAAAAGCCGCGAAGGGCGTTAACGGCAGCTGCTAGAAGAGAGACCGGGGTCACCTCGAAAAAGCGTCACCGAGGGCCGATGTATCGAGGAGCGACACTCGAGATAACGCGAGGACGCGAGAGACGCGAGGATCGAGATAACTAGTAAACATTGAAGGATCAAGAATCGCTAATCGATAGCGAGGATCTACATGCGCAGGACGATGCGCGGAATGTCGCCGCTGTCCGGCGAGCCTCGCTGTCGTCACTGTTCGGCGAGTCGGCAACTTGAGCGGAACCTCGAGGACCACAACGGGCGTACCGACGATTCTGTAAGGCCACCACTTCGACTTCGCGGTAAAAGCGGTATCAGTAGGCGGCCCGAGCCTCGCGGAATTAATATCCCGCATGATGCACTTTGAGAGTACCGGCGTACTGAGATTTTTCGCGGTATCGCGTGAGGTTAGATTCAGGCCGGGCCCCGTTGACTACCGCTAATTAGAGTAAGATTCCGCCACGCTTTCCCCCTCGGGGCTGCCGAGTCGTCCTTTTGCGTTCTATAGAGTAATTATGAGTAAGAATTTCGCGTCTATTCATGTATCTACGTACCGAGCGTAAGAATATTTCTGAAGTTAGCCTGTCGCGTATCTCTCGCCTCGGCCTTCTGTCGAGCGTTTCAAGTAAGAACTGTTAAGAATCGTATAGAGAAAGAGTTCGCGTTGTATGCTAACCAGATATTGAGAGAGATTAAAGTAGAGTAAATCGTAACGACCGTACCTAATGAGAATTGTAAGACTTGTACGCCAAACATCTTATACCGAGTGAGACTGAATTACGCGGGTTTCCGCGAGCCGAACATCCAAAATTATAACGCCTCTCACAGATATAATTTATGTCTCCGCACCGCGGGATTGTTTAGACGCCTATCACCCGGTGTCTACATCGCTCATCTACTTGTTATAAATACATGTGATTGTTACCAAAATTTAAGGTGTTCTCTATAATAGCCTTATTTCAGACTCCTCTCTCCAAGTTTTTCGTTTGCATCTCTCAAGAACCTCGCCCCTCTGCCATTCGAAGAGCGGGCTAGCCGCGCTTATCGCCGTTGCTCGTCAGTAAAGAGATATTGGTTCTAACGTCTTCGTTTGTGCGGCGTGTCAATCCGCGCCTGGCGCCCAATTATAAGTATTGCCGTGTGATTAAAATAAAAGACAAGAGAGCAACGAGGTTTTGCACATCTACCGGCGGGTGAGCTTCTGCCCGACGGAAAAGTCGTCGCAGACTACACTTTTCTTTATGCCTTTTATCTTTTTGGTGTCTGTTTGACCGGTAACTCTTAACGCGTACATTTTCGCCCTCAGTCCGACAAATTCCGTCATGATTGCGCCGTTGTTCTCATCCTTCATCAGACTCGGTACCTTCTTGTTCGCACGCAGTATACCGTAAACGTTGTTCACGGGATAATCGCTCGTGTCAAATTTTGAAATGTTGCGTTTCACGTCGTGATATACGTTTCCGCATTGTATAGAATATATTAGACTGTCCGTGTCTGTGTACATAATTTTGCAATTGTTGCGATACAGAGGTGTCATGTACTCGTAGTGAAATTCATACAAGCAGGTCTTGGATATGTCGAGGATACACATACCCACGTAGATCGGCTTGTCGAATTTCACTTCGAGTTTCCGCAATTCTACGGCGATTAGATTCTCCGAGAACACGCTTCGATTGTGAAAGTTTGGTCTGGCGATCATAGCCTCCGCTCCGTACCGACCCTCCCATCGCGTAATCAGCCGTACATCCGTATAATTTTGCACATTCTCCATAGTTTTGCCGAAAACCGCGTTGTTCATTAATTTGTACAAATTCTTCTCGAAATCATTGATCGCGCATGTCCGAAATTTTGTATTTAATTTGATGTATCCTCGAAGCCATGGAGATTGCGCGAATTGCAGTACGCGATGAATCTTTGTAACCTGCAAGCCGTGTCGAATACATTGCTGTAGGTTACGGTAGTGGATGACGTATCGCTGTTTATCATACAGCGTGGCGAGTAACTTAATCTCCCGCTTGCCGGGCGACTTATCGCGCGTCGGGCAGAACGGTAAATCGGTGTGCGCGTCGTGAAGATTCACCGGATACGCAAGGTCGACTTCCAGCATATAACCGGTAGCCGAATCAGATGCTATGGACATTACATCAAAATTCGCGACATCATCGATCCATCGAAATTTAGCGTAGGGCAACGGTTGACACATTGCCCAACTGTACAAGTTATTAACATCAAAGTACATAAGGTACGATGATGGTTTTGATGGATCGTAAGAGGGCATATATTTATTGTTGGCGCGAGCGTATCTGTTGGAGCATTGGCTAAGACCACCGCGTATACCGCGCTCAACGAACAGGACCATGTCGATGTCTGTGAGCAACTTGAACTTTACGCGCGTGTGCTTCAACATAGCGTCCCACGTATATCCCGGTAAAGTGTAATACTGTGCGGGATCTAAACCGTAACTCTTTATACACGTGTTCGGAAATTTTGAAAAATATCCGCCAACAAAAGAACATCCGTTTTTAGATACAAATCGCTGTACTGTCCAAGAGTTTCAATCAAAAAGATTTGCCAAACGTTTGTCGCGTGCGCGTTAATCGCTCTTGAATACTGCGTCACCGATCAGCGAGCTGTAAAACGATTCGCGCGGTAGCAAGTGTGTCTCCCGGAGCTTGTCGACGCTGTCGATGTACTCGTAGGGAAACACGTCTTTCCGCCTAAGCAGATTGAAATTTTCCGCGGATAAATGACTAAATTCGGAACGTGAAATTTTTAATTCGTTCGTTGTCAGATACGATGCTAATTTTTGCAGACTGGTGCCGAGAAATTTAAACGAATCAATAAACCGTAATTTGATGCAAATTTTGGAATTTTGATCCTCCGTATCTTTAACGTTTTTAGTGAATAAAATGTATCGCTCTTTTGTCAACGGTAACAATTTGATGCTGTCTTCAAAGGCATTGGCAACGTCTTTAATAATAAAATGCGCGTCGTAACCAGATAAATTGTGAAAAATTACCGAGATAACGTGGAAATTTTTGTAATTTAAATTACACGAGTGCGCGGGACCTCGGTAGCGCCCGGTGAGATGACAATGATCGGGCACTCGCGTATCCTCTGGTGCGAATGGTTTCTCGCACACATGGTAATTTACGGCGCTACGGAATTTCTCCGATTTCTCCCGCGTAAGATCCGCCGTGGGGACGACAGTGGTAAGGATCGCTTTCACGTGGTGTGCCAAATCGTGGAGTTCATTGACGAATCACGCTACGCAATCCTCACCGCAATAAGACTTAAAACTAGACAATGAGTTATCGTAAACGCAACTTACATAATATCCTACGCTAAACGCCTTGTAATGTTGGTAGGCGTATGTGGTACGGTTTTGTCTCTCCTTCTCCTTCTCCAGCGTGCATTCCAAATCGGCGTACACCACAAACGGGAGCCGCTTCTTCCGGTTATAGTTGCGGAACGTCAGCCACTTGTTGTCTTCGTTGGGAAGAATGACTGCGCAGTCGTTCATCTTCCCGCAGTCGACGCTGTGGACTGACAATTTCTCACTCGTCTGGAAATAGTGTAGACACCTGTAATAAATTGTATGATTAACATTATGAATAAAAATTGTATACGTGTATTTTTTTTTTTTTACTTACCGATCGCAAATGTACTTTTTACATCTTTTCTTGTTTAATTGTGAGCTCACTAGCCGAGACAGATCCTTGATGCACACAAAGTGTGCCTCGTTGTTTCCAGGCACATAGAGGAGGTTGACATGCTTCTCCATCTTGTCGTCGGCGAGACGCAAAGGGATGATTTTGGAGTCTTCGGTGGTAAAGACGTTGACGGAGATGGTGTTCAGTTTTTCGAATTTTGATATTTGCGGAAGCGTCATGGGGAACTATGTACCACACAGATTCAGTATCGTTGAATAATGTGGATATTCGATTGTTCTTTCCGGGTGTTTTTCCGCTGGATGTAAAGCGGCGACGACTGCCCACGCAAAACACGCATTGTCCGCTATTTGCACGTTGATCACCGCTCTTTTTAGCATAATTTTCCGCGGTAACTGAATGTGGCATCCCGCGCGTAGAGGATTGAATTTGTTGACGTTGATGGTGAGGTCCAAAATACGTGACAATGCCCATCTGCTGTCGCGTTCTTGAAATTCTCCAAAGACGCCAGGATGACGTCAACCACATGGTTCGTGTACCACTCTTGTATATAGGTTGTTGGAAATAGCTCGCGGTTCTTGGTTGCGATGGTTTTTACGGCAGTCTTGTCGCCTGCGATGAATTCCCCGTTGAACGTGGTGTTGATCTTGACGCTGTTGTGTTCCACTATGACGCTTTGGATCCGCTCAATGATCGTATTTCTTATCTTTTCCAAAAATTCACGTGGATCGATGTAGTCGGAATTGATAACCGCACCGGTTAGTATTCGATTCCTGAAGGCCGTCTCGATTTTTTTCCAGGTGAATCTTCTCTAGGTTCCGTATCCGCCGTCGATGGGTAGAAAACGCTCTTGAATGGTCTTCCTCACACCCTCCAAATGCACTATTTGCGCCACCAGAGAGTGAATTACTCCGGTTCGTTGCTTCTTGCGACATTTTTCCTTCAGAGAATCGAGGTACTCGTCGCACTCGTAGTCCCATGGGAGAAATTCTTCCAACGTTTTGATATTTGCTGCTCGTACGGTAAGATCGCGCTCCTTCTCCATTGCAAATGACTTTAAAGATTCATATTTTTGTCACTTGCTTTATATACCCCGCTTGTTATTCTAAAATAACGATGATTGTATTCTAAAAATAGCGATCCGTAAATCTGCACGAACCTGCAAACTCTAAAAATAGCGATGACGGCTGCCTGTTGCTAAGAGCTTTTGTTCTAAAAATAACAATGACGGCTGCCTGTTGCTAAGGACTTTTGTTCTAAAAATAGCGATAAGTAATCTGATACCAAACATTACCCCCTCCAATTCTAAGAAAAATAATTACCGCTTTTGTGTAACTTGATACTCCCCCTGTAATCTGATACCAAACATTACCTCCTCCAATTCTAGGAAAACATTACCTCCTCTTTTCCAAAACGACCCCCACCACTCAAAAATTACCCCCTCTCCTCCAAAACGATGACGTCATTACCTTCTCTCCTCCAAAATTACCCCCTCCCCCTCAAACTCTTCCCCTCTTCACCCGCATTGCTCCTGGGTTAGAACCCCTCTAGTATATCTACTAAGGTTCACGTTAAAAAACTTAACGCGCTATTAGTGGCACCTCATAGGTAATGTGGAAGACTGACCACTTCTGGTCAGCTGATTGTAGCAGGCGCCCACGTAAACACTCGCGTGTAACGGTGAGTTGCGACGCCCCTGCTTGTTTCTTGTACTCGACTCACGATACGCTAACTATTTTTTTTTATAACTTAAAAATTAAGCTCTGCACAAACTTTTGTCAAAGGAAAAGTTGTTTCAGAATGCGCTCAGGAATATGCACCTTTAAGGACATACGGTTATTTTGAATCACCCTGTATATAAAATGTTCTTTAATATTATAAAAGCTTATTTTTATCGCCATAAACTCTTATTAATAATTTATACTCCTATTAATAATTCAAATAATTCAAATGTTGATTGTGACGAGATTTTATTTATATCAATATAATATTATTTTTACAAAGCTGCAAATGCAAGCTGGAAAAAACATTTCACGCTGCCATACGCAACAAGCGCGCAACGTCGCTTTGTAGCCGGCTTGATCGAGCGCACACGGACGCGTGACGTCAGCGGTCTCGCTTGTGTGGGTATCCCCTCCACTACGGTACCCATAGTACCAGCGAGCTCGAATTGGCATCACTGGTTCTCATCAGAGACACCTCATCTAAACCAGGTGAAAGCAAAAAATTGAAACCTTCATATAAAAGTCCATATCAGATTACTAAGGTCCTGAGTAAAAATAGATACGTTATACAAGACATTCCTGGGTTTAATCTTTCACAAAAACCTTAATACGATTCTCTCGCCTGATCGAATAAAGCCATGGGTTAAACCTATTACTAATTAGATTAAGAATACAGCATTTATATTTTTACGTTTATGTTATTTCAGCGTTTCTAAATTACCTTAGCATTTAAGTTATTTCTGCGTTTATATTATTACTGAGTTATTCAGCCTTTTCTTATTTTAAGACATTTAACGTCTAGTTTATGTTGATCTAGTTATAGAACCAAAGATTAGCTGGTTTCTCTCAGCGTCATAAATATTATAATTTAAACGTTAGTTCCTACATACATTATATCTGTTAAAGAATCTGCATTAATGTGATACTATATTAATCATTAGGTCTAGTTCACCGTAGCTCCAAAAAATTATTTAGTTTTAAATCTCAGCTCAAAGGTTATTTAGTTTGTAAATGCGGCGTTCGGGTCGAACGACATTGCAGGCTGGCCGAGCTGTAAGCCATGACGAAGTCATAGCTCTGAAACTCTTGGTCCCTAGTTATTTTAGATGGCGTTACTCGCTAACCTTGATTTCACGCGGTAAAATAAGAGAACGGGATTGGTTACCGTTTGGTAAGGAGAGCGCCGTGTGTGTCGCGAGCATAGATATATATAACTAGACCCAGCATGCATGTCTTTGGCAGAACGGACAAAGAGGCAAAACATAGGGGAAGATTTCTTTCTTTGTCTGCGCAGATAGGATACGCAGTCGCTATTGACAGCGAGCGTGACAGCCATGTGACGGCCGTGATAGAATACAGGGCATAGGTTCTAATCTAAGAAAAAATATGTATAAGCGTAGTTGTTTTTGGGCAATTAAGAGCATGTTACATTTATTATATAAACATGATATTAATTTTTTAGTTAATAACATAAATTGACATTTATGAAAAAATATTTATACTTTTAAAATTGTATTTTTATACTTTATTAAAGAATATATTTTATTTTAAAATATTTGAAACAATATAATTGGAGCATAATTGAATGAGATAATAAAAACTCTAAATAAAGCATAAATAAATAGCATATATAAATAGCACAATTATTTTCTATCAAGAACATTAATATATATAAAACATTTAATATAGTACATATAGAAATACGTATTATACTTTATGTATATTATATATACAAATTATATATACATTATATACAAATATATTAAGAATATTGCTTACATAGATTGTGAAATAGATCAGAATGTTTTACTTACATGTGGAAAGATATATTTTCTTTCTCGTTAGGCTTCTTCCAATATCCACACGCACTGCACGTCTTCATTTTTTAACATATTTATATATATGGTATAATAATAGGGTATAATGTTCGTACACATAACACGTAACTTATGATATCCGACTTTCACGTTATGACCAGTTGACAATTGTTGGCCATTACTGTCATGATGCGCGCGCAAAAAAAGGACAGAAATATCCCCTATGTTTTGCCTCTCTCTTCGTTCTGCCAAATTCAACGAATATCATAAGGAAATATACGGCATGCTGGATCTAGTTATATATGTCTAGTTATATATGTCTATGGTCGCGAGAGGCAGGCGAGTGGAGGCAGTGCTGCCAGAAACGAGCGGCAGCATCACACAAATACAACCGAGAACCGATGACGTCACCCTATCCGTGTGAGCTCGATCCGGTTGACCAATGGAAGAGAACGCACGTCTCCCTTCCACCGAGTCGACGCAACAGACGATAAATGCTAAGAAGTAAGTGTTTCTAAGGCAAGTGGCTGGAATATGAAAAATCCCGTGTTCGAGATTTGCTTCTCGCAACTTTCTTTTCTTTTTTTTGCATTTGTTTCTAACAGTGTAAATTATCAAATAATCTTTTTTTTGCTCAAAAAATAATAGTTTATATTTATTAATAATATTCGCATATGTTAAAACTAACAATTTTTGAAATAATTCAGATTTGCTATTATCAATAGAAAAATGAAGTTATTTTACAATATTGCAACAAAGTGTAAATTTAACATATGCTATGTTCTTGCCACTCGCCTTATTCGTTTAGCCATGCTTGCTTTGACATTTATGTCTATCGACTCGAAAGATTTTACATACCTGTAAAACTTTTAATTATTTCCCAACTTACAATTAATCACTCGCGTCCTGATATGTTTCTCCCGTTCAATAATTTTCTATTCGTACATTCGGAGAACCCGGGGGTTGAGCTACCCACCGGGCGCGTCTCTAGGTGGCGGATAGGAGGATGCCCAGTAGGTGTGAGTTTTCTGAGGGGACTTAGTGCTGCTGGGTAGTGGCGGTTATAACCTGGCCCCACGGAAGTAAAACCCTGTGGAGGGTAAGGGAAGACCGTTGCCGCGGACCAGCTCCCCAAGCCAAGTTGTAAGCCATCGTGGCGATGGCTGCATGTCACTGGGGGAGCAGTGTCGCGAACGATGCCTCTGGGGAACCGGGCGAAACCCCAGAGTATCCAGCCTTACCCACGCATGCGGGGCTTTGCGTGGGCGGACCGTGTAGTTCCCTAGCTACTCGTGGGACCACTATGGATTCGAATTCAAAATTAAACGTAGAGAACGAAGTGGGAAGTTGGAAGGGCTCGCGTGACGGGTCTCCGAAGGAAGGAGCTAGAACGGTGACGGACGGGACCCTTAAGGGCTCCGGAAGTGAGGCCGGCCCGGCTGCGCGGCAGGAGGTTTCACCTCCAGCGAAGAAGAATCGGTGCGGGGCCGAAAGAAGGAGGGCGAAGCGGATAAGAGCAGCGGCTCTGGAAGGGGCTCGCTCTCTTCCCGTGGCTTCCCTCTGTACGCCGGTGGAAGTGGTGAAGGGGCACGCCGACGGTAAACGTCGGAAGGGTTCCAAGGATACCCCTCCATCGGGCGACCGTCCGCTGAAAAAGCAAAGGACTCGCGACGGGCAACATGCTTACTCGGACGCTGCTGACCCTCTGGCGAGAGTGATTGTGGCGGAGGGCTACCCCGAGACAGGGATCACTGCTGAGCAGTTGACTCTGTTGAGGGATGCGGTCTTGGAGGAGATCGACGGGATCCAGGAGGGTCCGGTGCCCAGATTCCACGGCACTTCTCTAAGGAGTGGTGCGGCGGTGGTAAGATGCGCGGATGGAACGTCGCTGGATTGGCTCGTGGGGCGGATCGGCGGCATCACTCCGTGGGAGGGCGCCAGGCTCAAGGTGATGGGCTTGGACGCGCTTCAAAACCAGCACAGGGCGGTGGTTTGGGTCCCGGGACTTCCCAGGGGCGCGGCCACGGTCCTGAAGCGGCTGGAGAAGCAGAACCCGGGTCTCATCACCGGGAGCTGGAAAGTGTTTGCGGAGGGGGTAGGGGCCACCTGGGAATGTGGGAACCTGGTCCTCGGGGTCCCGGGGTTCAGTGTCCTCAAATTGAAGACACTGGACTTCAGACCATTCTTTGGGCTCGACAGGGTTGTCTTTCGGGTAAGTGGAGCCCAGGGGGGGGGTAAAGGGGGATAAGGAGGACCTCCCTAAAACGGTCTCGCAGCCAAATGGCGGGATCGAGAGGGATAGCCTTCACCCAGGTTAATCTGCATCACAGCAAAGGGGCCTCGGCTGTTTTGGCCAGGCAACAAACTGGGAGACAAACATGCATATCACTGATGCAAGAACCCTGGGTAATCCGAGGTTGCATCAGAGGTTTGGCGGCCTGCGGTAAGCTCTTTAGGGCTCCATCAGTGGACCGGCCCAGGGCCTGCGTGGCCGTCAAAGGCATGGAAGCCCAGCTGATACCTCACCTGTGTTCCAGGGACGTTGCGGCTGTAGAAGTGAATTTCACTGATGACTCCGGTGACAGGAAGAAAATGGTTATTTGCTCGGCCTACTTCTCTCATGACGAGGGGGAGGCGGTGCCGCCTGTACCGGTGATAAAACTGGCAGAATACTGCCAGGAGAAACGGCTTCCCCTGATCATGGGATGTGACGCTAACGCGCATCACACCGTGTGGGGAAGCTCGGACACCAATGAAAGAGGGAGGAAAGTGTTGGAGTTTCTAGCATCTACAACTCTGGAGATCTTCAACACAGGAGACGAGCCCACCTTCTGCACTATAGCAAGAAGAGAAGTGCTCGACATCACTGTCTGTTCCAGGCAGTTGATACAGGAGGTAGTGGAGTGGAGGGTCTCGACGGAGCCCTCGTTCTCTGACCATAGGCAGATCTCCTTCAGGATAGCTAAGGCTAGGGGGAAGGAGGTCAAATTCAGGAATCCGAGGAAAACCAAGTGGGACTCCTATAGGGAAGACCTGGCCAACAGTCTCAAAGGCTTCCCTAAGAAGCACGGGACAGAGGACGAACTGGAGACCTGTGTGGACTACTTGCAGAGGTCTCTGGTAAACTGCTACGAAAGTAACTGCCCCGAAAGGGCGGTTACAAATAGTAGAGGAACTTCCTGGTGGACCCCTGGACTGCAGGGTCTCAGAGTGGCGGCTCGTAGGGCCTGGAACAGAGCCAGGAACACGGGCCGCCAATCCGACTAGGAGCTCTCTAGGAGGGCACAGAAGGAATATAGAGACTCTGTGGTTAGGGCGAAACTGGAAAGCTGGAGAAAGTTTTGCGAGGAAGTAGAGGGAATGCCTGAAACGGCAAGAATCTGCAGGATCCTCGCTAGGAACCCGGATGCGACTCTGGAAGCCATCGCACTCCCTGATGGGACGGTGGTGACTGGAGAGCAATGTCTGGAGCATCTACTGGAAGTGAACTTTCCGGGCTTCCATAGGGAGCAGGGAGAGCTATTTGCATATAAGGAGCCGGGCTCACTCAGAAGAGCCCGACAAGCGGACTAACGAATGGCGGCCAAGATTGTCATGCCCGAGAAGGTCAAGTGGGCAATTAACACCTTTAAGCCCTACAAGTCAGCGGGACCGGATGGTATCTTTCCGGCTCTTCTACAAGAGGGACTGGAACAGATCGTGGGCCCACTGACCCGAACCTTAAGGGCTTGTATCGCGATGGGCTACACACCCAGCGCATGGAAACTGGCCAGGGTAGTTTTCATTCCGAAGGCGGGAAGAACGAGCTACACCAAGGATTTCAGGCCAATTAGCCTAACATCGTTTCTCCTTAAGACATTGGAGAAGCTGGTGGACGCGTATCTGAGGGAGACAACTCTGTGGAGTCACCCTCTCCACAAGAATCAGCACGCGTATCGTTCGGGCTATTCCACCGAGACTGCTCTACATCAGACGGTAGCGTTTATTGAGGAGCAGCTGGAAAGGAGGGGATACGCGGTGGGTGCTTTCTTGGACATAGAGGGCGCCTTTAACAACACACCGCACGAGGTAGTGTGTGAGGAAGCCGCCAGAAGGGGTGTCCCAATAAAGCTCGTTGAGTGGATCCGGGGCATGCTAGGGAGGCGTGTGATGACTTCGCTGGGAACTGCGAAAGTCTGTGGGTGGGTGGGAAGAGGCTGCCCGCAGGGCGGAGTACTTTCCCCACTTTTATGGTGCCTGGTAGCAGACGGTTTATTAAGGGCACTGGACGATAGAGGCTTTACTGCACAAGGCTACGCGGATGACGTGGCAATACTTGTGCGAGGCCCGTTCCTAGAGACGCTTCTAGAGCTCATGCAGGGGGCACTGGAAGTTGTAGAAGAGTGGTGTCAGAGGACAGGTTTAGCGGTGAATCCACTGAAAACCGGTCTTACTGTCTTCATTCGCAAATACAAGGTGGGCACCATTGTGGGACTCACTCTTGGAGGAGTAAGGTTAGTTCCGACCGAATCGGTGAAATATTTGGGAGTTATCCTGGATAAGAAACTGCTTTGGGAGGAGCACCTTCGTAATCGGTGCAAAAGCTTGTGCCAGTATTTTTGGACGTGTAGAAGGACCTTTGGCCAGACTTGGGGCTTGAAACCGAGTATGATACACTGGATCTACACAGCCATACTTCGCCCCAGACTCACATACGCAGCCGTAGTATGGTGGACTAGGGTGTAAAAGAAAACAGCCAAAGTTGCGCTGGAGCATGTCAGAGCTCTGATTTTGAGAGGGGCCCTGGGTGCTATGGTTACGACACCAGTGGCGGCGATGGGCGTAATGTTCGGCATCGAACCATTTCATCAGGTGGTGGTGGCTGCTGCAGCAATGGCGGCATACCGTCTAAGATGCGAACTAAAATGGAAGAAAGGAGCCCGGCATACGAGGCTGCCGGAAGACGTTCTGCTGGATCCGATATTCGAGATGCGACAGGACAGAATACCTATTATTCGGGCTTCTGATAGGCGCTTCAAGGTGCATATACCGAGGCCGGAGGAGTGGGAAAAGGAAGGTGGAAACTTAGGGGCTCGAGTGCGTGGAGGAAATGTCTGGTATACGGACGGCTCCAAGACGGACACGGGCTCCATGGCCGGCTTCTTTGGCAATCGAGAGGGATGGAAGGAGAGCATTTCTCTCGACAGTTATGCCACGGTATTCCAAGCGGAGATTGTGGCTATCCTAAGCTGTGCTCAGACCGTACGGAGTAGGGTAGAAGCGGGAGAGCACATCAGAATTTGTACGGACAGCCAGGCAGCCATCAAGGCGCTGGGGGCTCCGACAATAACGTCGCGGTTGGTTCGGGAGTGCAGGTGCGTTCTGAACGAACTGGCGAGAGAGAGAGAGAAGTTGCCGTTACCTGGGTGCCGGGTCACTCGGGCATCCAGGGTAATGAATGTGCGGACCAGCTGGCAAAAGCGGGTTCAGAATTAACGATGGTAGGACCGGGGCCGGCCCTGGGAATCCCCTTTTGTTTAGGAAAGGGGAGGATCAAAGAATGGCTCCGCACAGAACATCTAAGACACTGGAGAGTAGAATCTGAGTCCAAATGCAGACAGGCTGGAGCTTTGATGGGAGATACTCCTAATAGGGAACTGACTTGGAGCATAAGGGCTCTGAGTAGGAAAGATGCCAGGACAGCGGTACACATACTGACGGGTCATGGCACCTTAAACTACCACATGTACAAGCTTGGGCGTAGCGATACATCCAAGTGCAGGGCATGTGGAGACGACGAGGAAACAAGCCTTCATGTGCTCAGCGACTGTCCTGCACAGGCAGGGTTGAGACACAAGATGCTGGGCTCAGCACTACTTGGGCCCGAGCAGATCAGGAAACTGCCGGTGAGGGATCTGATTCTCTTTTGGAGAAAAACAGGTCTCTCATAAGTAAGTTTATGAGGAGAGGCACAATGGACAATGTCTGGGTGCCGCGGGCGGTGCTTTGAAAGAGGAACGCCCCCCCGTTACAATATTATTATTATTATTATTACATTCGGAGAATCCGAATAGTGAGATCAATAATGTACTTAATTTTCGTACACTCTAGTATCTCAATCTGAGATCGATGTACATTTTAACGTCTCAAATGTAGACGAATTATTTCTATATGAAAAATAATTAAAATTTTCACACCAACAATCTATGATATATGCTCCATATGCCATATTATATTTTATTCCATTTTTAATCATTTATTTTAAACTACTGCATATTAGCAAGAGTTACTGTACTATGGAGATTAGTGGAGGAGACGGTAACATATATTATAAATGCAGTCAGATTTATTGTACTCTTGTTAGTATTGTTAAAATATTGTAAAAATAATGTATTATTAGTTTATTAGTAATTATAATAGTATTATTAATAGTGGTCTTCCGCACCACCTTCGAGGTTCCACTAACGGCGCGTTAGGTTTTTTTAGTGGACCTTTGCCAAGAGCCCTATTATACCACATTTCATTATTTTTTCTATATTTCTTTTATACATATGTGATGTCATTTGCAGACAAGATACTCTTTTTACTCTTGTCATTTACAAGTGTGGTGTCATTTGCAGACAAGATACTTTTTTCACTCTTGTCATTTACAAGTGTGGTGTCATTTACAGACAAGATACTCTTTTTACTCTTGTCATTTACAAGTGTGGTGTCATTTGCAGACAAGATACTCTTTTTACTCTTGTCATTTACAAGTGTGGTGTCATTTGCAGACAAGATACTCTTTTTACGCTTGTCATTTACGAGTGATGTCATTTGCAGACAAATAACTTATTACACCTCTGTAATAAAATTAGCAGTTACTTTTTTGTGTTATATAAAAAATACTATTTATTTGTAACATTATTATTGCGTATCATTAGATGTTGAGGGACCAGCTATATCATCAACGTCTGCAGCATGTAGATTAAGACAACTTTTATGTTTTTTAAGACATGTAGAATATAATTTGTTCGATGACATGAGAGACAAATGTTTTTCATTAATCTCCATCTCTAAAATAGATTCTTTTCTTGCGTTCAAAGCTGATTTTAAAATGCAAATGGCATTTACAGAGACGGATGAAAGGTTATTTTGTTTTTTCGTTTTAATGTCTGATAAAATTGAAAATATTCTTTCTGGATCGGCATTGAAATTTTCAGATCGATTCATTGCAAATTTGCGAAAATATGCATTTTATAAGAAAACATGCGACGCCGCTGAAAGCCGAACGGCGAGTATGCTGCCTGATGGTGCTCAGCGCTCACGGAGCTATCATCGAAGGCATCGCATGTTTTCTTATAAAATGCATATTTCCGCAAATTTGCAATGAATCGATCTGAAAATTTCCAGAAATCTTCTTTCAATAGTGAGGAGCAAATGTCTCACTGGAAGTTGTTTCAAATTTCAAGTTCCCTCGATACTTTTTGTCGGCGAAACTAAAGAAACGTGGTTACCAATAGGCCTCAATTTGCAATTAATTATTATTAAACAATAGGCGATTTTCAGCTTTTTTATTGTTTTGTAGGCATCACTAGACTATACTGCATGCGTATATCAAATTTTAAACAATTTCAACAAAATTTGACCAAATTACGACGATTTATATCTTGAAATCTTATTGAATTTGAGAATAAAAATTTTTTAGTTTTTTACTTTTATTATTAAAAATAAGCGTCGAACAAAAAAACTGCAAATAGAAAAAAGTTCCGTCTCGTCATTCTCTACAAGCTTATGTTTAAAAAAATTAATTTTGCGACTTTCAAAATTTTCATGCTTCGAGACGTTTAGACGATACTTTTACACGATTTCGAGCGCAGAGCAAGTTCTTTGATCCGCGCCTTCAATTGTGTTTATAAGTCGCGTACGAACAGAGATCAGACTAGTTCCTTTGGTTCCTTATCAGTAATACACTTGACGGAAAAGTCGATTTGGAAAATATTGCGAAATATGAATCGTAAGTAGAAAATTAAATTATTATTAAAATTATTATAAGAAATATAAATTATTATTATTTATTAATTAAAAATAAAATTTTTAATTAAATAATATAAAAAACGGCATAAGAGTGA
The DNA here is from genome assembly GCF_040581485.1 of Linepithema humile. Taxonomy (NCBI): domain Eukaryota; kingdom Metazoa; phylum Arthropoda; class Insecta; order Hymenoptera; family Formicidae; genus Linepithema; species Linepithema humile. The sequence continues at coordinate 14,501,525 of NC_090133.1, forward strand.
TGACTAGATTGATTATGACTAGAATTATGTGTTAAGAATTAGGAATAATTAATACATTTCGTTATCTTATTTCAAGTAAAATAATTCCAATTTAATTTTTCTAATATTTAATATTTATTCCTATTCCTAATATTTTCTCTATTCTACGTAGAGAATCTTTATTATAATATGACGTTACTCCAATAATCGCTAATCTCAATCTATTGTTTCTATGGTGCAAGTTTCTCAAGTAGCATAGCTTTTTAAAAAAATTTACATTAAATCTTGCTTAAAGATAAAAACTTTTAATTTTATGTATTTTGAATATTAAAATTGCTGATTCTTTTAATTTTATGTATATTGAGAATGGTCGAATAGTCAACTGTTTATATTCTTAAAGACAATTTTGTAAATATAAGAAAGGTTAACACATATTATTTAGTTGTAGCTCATAATTCTTCTTCTTTTTCATGTTATTTATTTTGTTAGCAAAATGTTTATTCTTTAGTTTCTTTCTCCTTTCTTATACATATATAACAGTTTTTATTTTTTTTAAACTCATAAATGTATTACTAATTTAATAAATATATATTTTTGCAGAGGACATGACACAAAGAGTGGAAAGTATGACGCTGGAAGAGAAAGATACTGCTCTACAGCAGTTGATGCAACATTTGTTGCATTAACAACAAAAATTAGTACAAATGCAGCAACAGTTGCATTTTTTAATAAGTTGTGGTGCAACAACGCAGCAGCAGCAGCAGCAAAATACAAACATAGAAACAAATAAAAACATAGAAAATATCCAACAAGAGCAGCAGCAGCCGAAGGAACAAACAAGTGGTACATTATTTTTTTCTTTTATTTTTTGTAACTAAATGATTAATTTATATGCATGATTGTTTTATTCAATATAGTACTTATCTGTAAATGTGCTTATTTTTTAGAAAAAAGAAGAGGAGGCGGAAAGTCTCGCGCTCGCTGGTATCACCAGCGAGATGGAAGAAATGAATGGGGAGGCAGAGGTGGATGGGGAGGCAGAGGTGGATGGAGCGGCAGAGGTGGATGGGATGGCAGAGGTGGATGGGGTGGCAGAGGTGGGTGGGGACAGAGAGGTGGCCAGGGCGGAAGAGGCCATATTATAATAAAAAAATATTATATAAATTAAGAAGATATTAAATAAATATAAAAATAATTTTATATATTAATTTAATATTAATATTAATTTTATTTTTTTTAACAATCAAACTTTTATTTTTTAATATCTTTTTTCTATTTTTTATTTATATTTTTATTATTTTTTAACTTATATTACTTATACTACATACTTATATTTTTATGTTTTATTTGAATTTTTATTATTTTTTAATTTTTTATTTATATTTTTATTATATATTTTTTATTATTGATTTATTATTATTATTAATGTAAGGTGTTTTCACTAAGGAACAGAGTTTTTTAAAAATTTGAGATATATATTAAATAATGCAGATACACTTGTAACGGTGCGTATTTTTACGCCTCACGGGCGGTGCGTAATGATGCGAAATTTCGACGGTATGCGGATTTTTCGATGCGGAATTACGACGGTGCGTAGTTAGCAAAGCGGATTCTTACGACGCGGAATAACTCGTCGGTTTGCCAGAATTCGTTCGTGTGGTTTATCGGGAGACTCCAAATTAAATATATTTTAAATAAAAAATATATATTTATTCAATAGAGCGTGTAAAAAGAAAACATTTATAAATGAGTACATAAGTAATCGGTTAATACTATCTAATATCTTAATGGTATAGACGGATACAACTATCGGAAATAAATAAGTAATTTCTTATCGGTTGGACGAGTAAATGTTGCGACGGTACATGTGTATAATTCTAATTGCGAACGAATGAATAATGAACGGAAAATAAACGGCGTAAATCGTTGGTGCGCTTTTGGCTGAATTATAAACAAATTAAATTATTTAATCGGTCGGTTCGTACGGTACGGAGCAAAGTAATAAAAAATAAGCGATACCGCGTATATCCGAGCCTTGCTGAGTCATCGACGGTTGCCGGTACGCTGTGTCCTAAGACAGTGAGAGACTTCTCTCGTGCAAGGGGTATCGGAAGTCGAACGCCGAGACACCCGGCCGAGACAGAGAACGCCCTGCCCCTAGAACGACGGAGAGTCGGAAGTCGAACGCCGAGACACCCGGCCGAGACAGAGAACGCCCTGCCCCTAGAACGACGGAGAGTCGGAAGTCGAACGCCGAGACACCCGGCCGAGACAGAGAACGCCCTGCCCCTAGAACGACGGAGAGTCGGAAGTCGAACGCCGAGACACCCGGCCGAGGCAGAGAACGCCCTGCCCCTAGAACGACGGAGAGTCGGAAGTCGAACGCCGAGACACCCGGCCGAGACAGAGAACGCCCTGCCCCTAGAACGACGGAGAGTCGGAAGTCGAACGCCGAGACACCCGGCCGAGACAGAGAACGCCCTGCCCCTAGAACGACGGAGAGTCGGAAGTCGAACGCCGAGACACCCGGCCGAGGCAGAGAACGCCCTGCCCCTAGAACGACGGAGTACAGGAAGTCGAACGCCGAGACACCCGGCCGAGACAGAGAACGCCCTGCCCCTAGAACGACGGAGAGTCGGAAGTCGAACGCCGAGACACCCGGCCGAGACAGAGAACGCCCTGCCCCTAGAACGACGGAGAGTCGGAAGTCGAACGCCGAGACACCCGGCCGAGGCAGAGAACGCCCTGCCCCTAGAACGACGGAGTACAGGAAGTCGAACGCCGAGACACCCGGCCGAGACAGAGAACGCCCTGCCCCTAGAACGACGGAGAGTCGGAAGTCGAACGCCGAGACACCCGGCCGAGGCAGAGAACGTCGTGCCCCTAGAACGACGGAGTACAGGAAGTCGAACGCCGAGACACCCGGCCGAGACAGAGAACGCCCTGCCCCTAGAACGACTATCGGGATGGGAGCGAGTACGACCGGAGCTTCAGAGTGCGCCCTGAGGCTTGTCCGAGTCGTACTCGGGGAATGGGTCTCGAACGGTTCCGCGAGCCGGCTTTTATACCGGCCGCGCTACCCCCACTTGGGGTGCTACCCTACCCGGCAGCTACCCCTTCTTGAGCTTTTACCCTCAAGTTGGAGGATCGGAATGCGGCCCTAAATGGGGGTGCTCACGTGGAGCCCGCGTGACGCTTAGTAACAGCGCGTGCTGTTACACACTTAATACACGCGTCTTTTCGGCTCGGTGATCTCCTTCACTCTGCCCGCTCGCTTGCCTACTCGCTCAGGCCTCAAAACAAAACATCTCCCCACGCATCCTCGCACGCCCGTTACATTATTTTTCAAATCACTTAGAAGATGAATTATGTTTTCCTATTTATTTATTCCTACATTAATAATAATTTTTTTAATCTAATTTATGTGATAACATTGTAATAATATATTGACTAGTCATATTGTGATAATTTTATATTAAGATTTATTCTACATATATATTAAATAAAATTTCAAATAAAATCAATTATCTTGTGCTAACTCTCTATCCCGTCACATATTTATAAATAAATAAAATATTACTAACATGTCTGCAAATGACATCACATATGTATAAAAGAAATATAGAAAGAATAATGAAATGTGGTATAATAGGGCTCCTGGCGAAGGTCCACTAAAAAAACTTAACGCGCCGTTAGTTGAACCTCGAAGGTGGTGCAGAAGACCACTATTAATAATACTATTATAATTACTAATAAACTAATAATACATTATTTTTACAATATTTTAACAATACTAACAAGAGTACAATAAATCTGACTGCATTTATAATATATGTTACCGTCTCCTCCACTAATCTCCATAGTACAGTAACTTTTGCTAATATGCAGTAGTTTAAAATAAATGATTAAAAATGGAATAAAATATAATATGGCATATGGAGCATATATCATAGATTGTTGGTGTGAAAATTTTAATTATTTTTTATATAGAAATAATTCGTCTACATTTGAGACGTTAAAATGTACATCGATCTCAGATTGAGATACTAGAGTGTACGAAAATTAAGTACATTATTGATCTCACTATTCGGATTCTCCGAATGTACGAATAGAAAATTATTGAACGGGAGAAAAAAATATCAGGACGCGAGTGACTAATTGTAAGTTGGGAAATAATTAAAAGTTTTACAGGTATGTAAAATCTTTCGAGTTGATAGACATAAATGTCAAAGCAAGCATGGCTAAACGAATAAGGCGAGTGGCAAGAACATAGCATATATTAAATTTACACTTTGTTGCAATATTGTAAAATAACTTCATTTTTCTATTGACAATAGCAAATCTAAATTATTTCAAAAATTGTTAGTTTTAACATATGCGAATATTATTAATAAATATAAACTATTATTTTTTGAGCAAAAAAAAGATTATTTGATAATTTACACCGTTAGAAACAAATGCGGAAAAAAGAAAAGAAAGTTGCGAGAAGCAAATCTCGAACACGGGATTTTTCATATTCCAGCCACTTGCCTTAGAAACACTTACTTCTTAGCATTTATCGTCTGTTGCGTCGCACAGTGGTCGATTTCTAAAAAAAGGTGAACTTTATTCATAACTAATTCGTCACAGTATTTAAGGTAAATGAAAGATGATGTTTCTCTAATTTTTCAGCACGCTATATTCATTTTTGAGATTGTTTTAATCGTACCTCATATCTTAAAGGTGCCATAGCCCTAAAGACGCTGTTGCATAACTCTACAAGCATGCACTGGGGGTTGTGACTTACAAATAAACCTATCTTTGTACGACTCACCAATTTCATTGAAACTTTGCACACTTGTAGAGTAGGCAAAAATAATGGATACGTATTTTTTTTATCGGTCAACATTAAGTTTCAATAAAATTGGCGAGTCACATAAAGGTAGATTTACTTGTTAGTAAAATCGTAAATTAACAGATGCTAATTCCAATTATATTAAAAAAAGTTTTTAGAGATACTGAATTTATTTTTAAGATTATAAGACAAATTAAAAAAATGTATATATATAAATATTTCACCGGTCCGGAACTTTTTCACCCTGAATAAAACTAGTTGGCATAATCTATCCATAAACTTCATCATCTGCTTCGCTCAAGTCTTCTTCTCTTTCGTCTTTTTCTTCTTGTTTTTCTATTTTGATGATATCTGTATCCTCCTCTCGATCTCGGTCTTCTGCATCGTCTTCCTCTATGAGTAGATTCCACATCTCCTGATCCTCTGATTTTTTGCTTTCTCGTGATTTCGGCAAGCTTGAACAGGCCATTGTACTCAGTAATGGATCTGAGCTGAGGAGAAGTCTTCGAAAAAGGTCATCGTTCGTATTTTCTCTCGAATTTTTCCGTGTGAAATACTCCCGAAAGAGCCGGAATTCTTTATTTTTTGACTCAGCAGCCTCTTCACTAAGTTGCCCAATTGGTACTATAAAGTTCTCGATAACAGAAGCTCCGTGAATAAGTATTTTGTGCACTGTGGTAGGCATATAGTACCACTCGTATAGCTTAACGTATATTTTAGCCGTCTCGAGGCAGTACATATGGAACTTCTGTATATTAATTGGCTTTCCACTGCGCATTGCTTTCAAAATAACGTTAAAGCGCCTGATTAAGTTCTCGTCAATACCCGAAATCGTAGCTGACAATGTAGAATTCTTAAAAAAACGTCTGGCTGTATTGCCATCATTACTTGTACCGAAGCCAGGCTTCGGCATATCAATAATGATACCCATTTTTTCACGAAATTCCTGTTGTAATTTCTTTTTTCTCTCATTAACGATGGGCTTCATTTCTTTCGGGACCTTCCATTTTTTCACATCAAAACGATATGCAATATGTAGCAAGCACTCAAAAAAACGAATGTTTGCATGCAACACTGACAGCCCAAATCTAAATTGTGAGGTCTGCTCAGGTCGATTACGTATAGACTGAATTTTGTTCATTTCCGTCGAAACAGCATTGCAGATATAACAACGCATTCCGGATGCTTCGCTTAAAGCGTTGCATATTTTTCCATCTACCATAGTTAATAGCATCGAATAATTGATTGGGCCAATTTTTGATGGGTACGGCTCTAACTTGTTAATTTGCTCTAGGATGTAAGCTTCTTCCTCTTTGGAAATTTCATTTGTCTCGTGCAACCACTGCACCCGTATCGGCCTACAAAAGCGGGTCGACGAAGGTCTCGGGTTTTTCCATATCACTGTATTCTAGGCATCCACGAGCTGCAGGGGTACCATCGATGTAATGAAAACGCTCTCATAAGAAATATTTTCAGATGTTTGTTGCTTGTACTGAGAATATCCACTACTCCCGTCAAAGCCCCACTTGCAGGTCAGTATGAGACCTTCTTTCACCTGTAATGGTGATCGCAGGTTGCTGATGATGCTGTCACAGGTTTTCGCCAATAAATCCTTCAATGGTACCTCGCATTTTTTCTCCGTAACAGTGATATTTGCCGGATACAAAGATTTTTTTGCATCCACAATGGGATCATATGCCGGATACAAATCATGGCCATGCTCTCGTGCATTACGTCGAAGTACCAGGTACTGTTTCTTTGTAAGATTCTCACTTATAATTAGTGAAAGTGCTTTCTGCGGCGACATGCGGATATTTGTTTTTGGCGATGTTTTCCGTTGTTTAACAATTTCTTTCGTTCTGGCCGGTGTTATTGTTGTTGCCTCCGTTATCAACTTTGCAGCCGCCTCGTTACCCTCTGATCTGAAATTCATAGCTGCTGAAAATGCCAAAACGCTTGCTGAAGTTGACTCATGGATTTTTTTAGTTTTTCTCCGCTTCACTGTATCTGTGCATTTGTCGAATGATTTTTCTGGGTGACCGCGTGTTCCTAAGAGACGAAAATTTAAGGGGGATTTAAGGGGGTCATTTTAACCTAAACACATTAGTACAGATAAATACACATCGCACAAAATTTTAATGTAATTTTTAACAAATAGAAAACAATATAGATCTAATTAAAATTAAATAGACTACTTACTTTTATTGGCTATTGCCGAAATGGAGGTATTGGTTAAGCAACGAAAAACAATATCGGGGAACGTTAATTCCGTGCTCAACCAAGCCGCGTATTTTTCTTCGAACTTGTTTGCAGTTTTATTAACGTCTTTCTTTCTCCATTTTTGGAAGTAAGGCGAAAAAAAATTGTTTCTTACGTATGTTTTAAGCGCATCAACTGCTTTTTTATCATCATTGATATTAAATAAGGTTTGCAAATGATCAAGAACGCGGTTCTTTTTAAGATCAGTAGTGTGACGTGACGCTTTTCGAGCGCCGTCACAAGGGCGATAGCCCGGCCGAGGGAGCAAGGAGCCCTGGTGTTGCTCCTCGCGTGGAGAGAGAGCAACCCGCGAGACTCCACAATTTTTGCGCGTCGTTTGTATTGTAATTCCTGTTTTTGTACCGTAATACCGTTTTTGAGTTGTAAGGCGAGACCCCGTGCGGGCGGCGTTGCGTGTTTTATGCCTCAGGGCGAAGACAGCATCGCCAGGGAAGCCGGACACCGGGGGATCATCCGCAGGGGCCACGCGTTAGTGACCCCACGAAAAAGGTCAGGTACCGCGATTCCGTCGCCTCCGCCATCCAAGCCCTATCTAACTCCGCTTTGGTTTCAGCCACAAAGTCAAAAGCAACACAAAGACACGCAGCAGCGGACCTCGCCCGGCTGCAGACGGCTCCGAGGACCCCGAAGATGCTGCACCCGGAAGGACCGGAGTATGGCCCGGCCAGCCTAACCAGTCTCTTCCGGGAACATCGACTTACCGACACGTTATCAGCCGAAAGACTTGAGGAAACCACAGTGAGCGGAAGGGGGCGCCCTGGATGAACTGTGGGCGGTTCTCAGGAGCCCCCCTTTTCGGAAAATCGGCAGGATGCGCAGGAAGGCGACGCGAATCTGGAAGGACCTAGAGGCAGAGCCGAGAAGAGTCACTGTTCGGTGTGACACAAGTGCGCGAGGACGACATCAGGGACTCAGCCCGACGACACCGAAGACGCCGAGGACGTCCAATCGTTGTAAGCCGCCTCTCGGGTAGCCGTAGAGTTCCGTCCGGTGATGGCTGGTAGCGTGAGTTCGTTTAATATGTAGTGTCTCTCACATTAACCGTAGTGTTTGATATCGTGAGCGCTCAATTACGCTCAATTACCGCATGTCCAGCCGGCCCCGGATATCGCGTAACAGTCTCTCTGTCTTGTGGGAATTCAGCGCCGACAGTCTTTTCTCGTTGCCGTTTCGTTACCGTTCGTTTAGTTATCGTACCGTCCTGCCGTTACCGTCTTTTAAAAGGAAAAAAGAGAAAACCGATTGCTACCGTTTTCTTGCGATACCGCTCCGTTACCGTTTGCCGCGTTATCACCGTACCGGAAGTACCGTGAATGTCTGCGGGCGGATTTTGATCCGGGAACGTTCTCCGCGAGATTGCGGTTACCGCCAAGTTCGCGTCTCGGCGAGAAACGGGAAAGCCCGCGAAAAATAGCCGTTCCGCGACATCTCAGTCCTGGCCGTTAGGCCCCCGTCGCTTAAAGTCTGTTTATTTGGCCTTCACCGGCCGTATCGAATGATCAGAGTATAAGTCCCGTGTTTACCGGATAGAGTCGGATCAGCGGCGAACTATCGTGATCGCATCTCCGTGATTTCGCGTATTTGTCTAACTTTATTCTTGTTATCGAGTAATTGGGCGAACGGCCCTGCTACCGCATTGAACCGTCTCCGCCGCATCGGCTCAGGCCGAACGCTGCACATCTTTACCCTTGTAAGCCAAATTATGGAAATACATTATTGTTAACTATTAAGTATTGAGTTGTCCTTGTGTTCGCCTCTCACTCCAGATATCTACGTTAAGTAAAAGAACTGCGCCCCTCTGCCATACTGAGCGGGGAGCGGCCGAGCAAATTTTGAGAACTATTAAAGTTACCGATACCGCGGTGCGATTATTCGCACCTGGCGCCCATTTCCGGTTACCGTTATCGCGTGAGTTACCTTGCTCCCGAATTGTGTGGAGTACCGCGAGTTACCGAATCGTGCAGTTATTGCCGATTTCGCGAGTTACCTTGCTCTCGACGAGCGTGGAGTACCGCGAGTTACCGAATTAAGCATCTGTTTCTGATACCGTAAGTTACCGAGTCGAGCAGTTATTGCCGATGCCTCGAGTACCGATTTCCATTGGGCGTGCTCCCTCGGATCTGGCGTGATTCCGAGGCTAGTTCACGTCGCAGTAGCTTCGGCATTGTTTTTGCACTCAACTGTCATCATCAAATTGTGCAACATTTGTCGCGTCACTTTATAGTTTTCCATATTTCTATTTTAGTTGACGTAAATAGCGGTAACGACAAAAATCAACAAAAATGTCCGCTGTACGCGCTTCCGGAGTGTCTCAACAACGGAGTGGCGGATAGTGGCGGATGAATAAACAATCGACGATAACTTTTGACCTTACTGAATACCACCACATCGGTTTCATAAAATCTTCTGCTATCTTTCAAATCGCAGTACAGATTATAGAAGTTAAGATACCATATAAAACGACTTTTTTCATCCGTCACGTATGAAATAAGACTAAGTGAGAGAAAAATGAATAATGCAGTTTTTGATTTACAAAATACCATTTTACAACTTTATTATAATACATTGTATCAGTTTTCACCCAAAGTGATTTCCAAACTTAATATTCATTACTGTAAAATTACGTTCAAAAAAATAGTACATTTTTTTTCTTCATCTGCAACTTTGACTACTCACTATAGTCTTACGCTTAATATTATGATATTCATTAATATGTTTAAAGATGGTGGATATATAGGACATTATTATTATCAAGTTTCAGCTTATTATGTAAAAGTCAAAATTTTGAATAAAGTTCACCTTTTTTTAGAAATAGGCCACTGTGCGTCGGCTCGGTGGAAGGGAGACGTGCGTACTCTTCCATTGGTCGACCGGGTCGAGCTCACACGGATAGGGTGACGTCATCGGTTCTCGGTTGTATTTGTGTGATGCTGCCGCTTGTTTCTGGCAGCACTGCACTGGTGTAGTGTGCATAGCTAGCCAAGAGAGCATCCCTCCCACCGCTCTGCCGCGCTTTGTATTATGCTATGCTGGGTGGGTCCTTTGACTATAGAAACATGAGGTTTGTTTTTTATTCCTGAACTGGCTGCACTAGTTCAAAAAGTGTACATTGAAGCGTTCTTTATTGCAGAACTGGTATTACTGACGCTGTTCGTTATGACAGTGTAGCGGAACTTAGTGTAATAGTTCACTGAACTGATTGCACTAGGTCTAGAGCCAGTGCAAGCAGTGCAAGAACAGCAGCCTAAGAAATAGGCGCCATAAATAGATAATTAAATTGTAAGTATGAAATTGTAAGTAAGAATTTTTGTAAATAAAAAACTTAACAACAAGACTTAACTTTTATTTTAATGTATAATGTTTAAAATATAATGTTTAAAATTTAAATATATAAATCTGTATCGTTAAATAATAATCTGTATCGTTAATGATCATCTTCGTCAGAAGATTCTATTAATTCCAATACTACTATTTTATTTATTATATTGTCACACATTATTTTTGCACTGCAGTGTTTTTTATTCTTGCACTTTTTCAGTCTGCACTCTCAATCCTTGCTTAAACTCCCTAGTTTTAGTTTAGTTCTAGTTCAGTTCAGTGTAGGAATAAAAAACAAACCTATGGACTGCTAGTAGTGAAATAAGAGTGTAATGAACAACGCCACCATGGCCCTTACCCAAGAACTAAAATATCATGACGTCACATGCGTCACACAATACAAAGCATGATCGAAAACGATCAATAGCCGGAGTCCTCATCAGTTTATTTATTTTATACAATTAAAAAATGGGTCGTTATTGTTTTGTGGAAAGGTGCAATAGTTCAAAATATAAACGTCAACATGACGATAATGATACCAGTTTGCGATTTTTTGGGTATATTATAGTTTGTGTGATTCTAATCTGTATAATACTAGAATACTTTCTAAAATGTGTAGTTTACGAAGTAAAAATATTTATCTGCTTAAATCAATGAAGAAATCAGTATCTATCTCACTGAAATTTTAACTTTTAATGTCAAAGTATTAATAATTTAAGTTATTATTATTCATTTACATACTATTTTAGTGTTTTTATTTTGTCTTGTCGCATATTATAAACATATTAAATATCTTAATAAAATAACGTGATGTTTATATAATTCGAGAAAATAATTACATACATATAAATAATAGATTTCCGAGCAATCCAAGTTTTAAGGAGAAGTGGATCGAAGCAGTAGTAACTTTAAATAAACAAGAAAGTGCACGAAATGTACCGAAAAGTAGTCGTATCTACATTTTACATTTTACATCAGAGTGTATAGAACGTTTCGGTTATGAACAATTTCGATTAAAATCAAATTCTATTCCATCTATTTTTCCACGTGCTCAAGAACAAACGTAATACAATTAATATAATTACAATTACAGTGAACATTTATAACATCTATTATTTAGTAAATCTATTAGTATAATTATTGTAAATTACAGAATAGAAATATTACCAGCAACGCCAGAAATTCCATTGCTAAGTACAGATGTGATCAATGATGATCAATGCCTAATTGAATCGGAATATATCGAAGCTAGAGAAATAACGACAGAAATGTCTCCAAGTAGTCAAGATCTTGATCCAAAAAGAATGAACAAATCTAAAAATAACTTAACACCAACAAAGTAAACACATCTTTATTATTTTATTATTTTATTATTTTATATTATAACGTTACGATGCATTTACGTTTATTTTATTTTTATAATAACGTTATAACATTATTTCTTTCTTTATAATAAAATTATTAAGTCTGTAATAATAATGATATTGTTTTTATATTTAACCTTTACTTATTCTCAGATATTTTACATTTGAATTTCCCGCTTTTTGGGCAAAAGGCGGAGCTAATATCGTTAGAGATGTCCATTACATCTGTTTAACATTGCTTCAATGGGAAAAGGGGGGGAACACTAGCATTCACTGTGAGGGTGTTGAGCCGCGAGAGGAACAAAACCCATGCTGCCTGAGCGTAGAAACGCTATACGCCACAATACTCTCTACTGTCCAACGAAACCCCAAAAGCCGGGCGATAGAAAAATCCAGCAGCGCCTGCGGGTTCGCACGCAGGATGAGCAGTTCAGCCGTGACCGGTGCAACCACCCCTTTGCACACCCGGAGAAGCGAACAGGACACGCTACCCACCTGGTTTTGATGGACGCGCCCAGCCGCCGCCCCCTGCACCCTAGCCACGCCCACGGGGACCACGGGGAGGCCTGCTCATTCGTGTCCCGTACCTGGACACGCGCTCTGACCCTGTTGGAAAGGAATATAAGGTTTGGATAAATCTGTTGGAAAGGATATGACAAACACGTCATTGGATATTAAGGTTGGAAATCCTACCTAACAGAAGGCTAATTCCTATACCTAACCATCCGGTAACGCAGTTGACCCGAGAAGTTTACGAGGCTGCGCTCCCACGCCCGAAGGCTCCGACGCACCTCGAGTGAATGGCCCAGAATCTATTTTTATTTTTATTTTTATATCACGCGCTACACTTATTACTTTTCCCCCGCCTACTTATTGCTCGGATTGCTTAATCCATAACGACTCTCTACAGAAATCGCTGAACAGCGAAAAGGCCTCTGGAGTCTGCACCAAGAAAGGTGCTACTTCCGGCCATCTCCAACTGTCAGCCCCTACTATATCGCGCAGAGCGACTCTCTGCGCTTCGAATCTTTCGCACTCCAGAAGAAAGTGCGGTACAGTGTCTTCACCGCCGCCACAGTCACAGGCGCCGCTGTCGACGAGTCCGAGCGACGCTAGGCGTGCTCGGAAATCGCCATGACCCATAAGCACCTGCGCGCTCCAACGGTCAGGTTAAATCCACCGCGCGCCCATCCTCCCAGAGATGTTTCTGAAAAACGAAAAAGTGGTACGGCCTTTCGTCGAAGAGCTCCACTTGGCCTGCCACATCCTCCTACCCTCTGCCTTGATGCGTTTCACCGCATCCTCATCTGTCGCTGCGACTCTAGCTTCTCCTATCTCGGTGTCCCTAGCTCTTCTAATTTCATACCTAGCCCTGCCTTCCTGGAGGAGGATTTCGACAAGGGTCGCACCGGCGACAACGCACAATGATTCCCGCGACGATGTTTTATACGCGCCTACCACCGGAATAAGCACTTTGCGCTGTATACTTTGTAGTTTCCTAATATCGCGCTCCGTACAGAGGTCTGCCCATCCCGCTGCGGCATACGCCACAGTTGGGGTGAACACTCCCCTGTAAATAGTCGAGAGCGCCCTATATTTCAGACCCCATGTAGATCTAGCTAACTTACTCAATCTCGCGAATAGTGACGCTACTTTGTTTTTCAGATATTCACAATGAGACCCTACTTTCACACCTTTATCAAAATGGACACCGAGATATCTAACGGAATTCTTGAATTTAATACTTTTATCTCCTATTTTTATCGTTGGGGGTCTTCTTGCTAAGTCTATCTTTTTTGTATTCGTTTTTCGCTTCCTATCCGGGCGGTCTCCTCCTCTTCTACCAATCGGTGCTCTACATATATCTTCATTTTTCAATATTATCGCTTCTGTCTTTTTTTTCCGAAATTTCCAATTTCGCGGACTTGTACCAATTTACGATCCTATCAACGATTCTTTGACCCTTCAGTTCTAATTCCCTTCGCGAATTTCCTCTAATTACTGTTATTAAATCGTCCGCGTAAGCTGCATATTGTCCCGGAGCTATTTCCTCTAATTCTTTAAGAAGGCCGTCGAACATAACATTCCAGCAGGTGGGACCGAGAACGGAGCCCTGCGGGCACCCCCTCGTTGCCTGCTTGGAAACTTTCCCGTGCCCTAACTCAATCTGCACCCTTCGATCGCTGAAGTAGCTCCGGAGCACTCCGAAAACGTTCTTGGGGCAGTTCCTATTTTTGAAGCTATCTAAGACCAGGGGCCACCAGACATTGTCGAAAGCACCCGAAATATCAAAGAGCAGGGCGACGGCATACCTCTCTTCAGAGGCAGAGACCATCCTCCGCAGCTCCACGATAGCATCTTCCGTCGACTTTCCGGGCGTGAACCCAAACTGCCGGTCGGAGACCTTATCAGGCGCCATCGACGTGTCCTCCAGGCAAAGCTTAATAAGCTTTTCGAGAAGTTTCCCTACTACAGAGAGGAGACATATGGGCCTATAGGATTTCGGGTCCTTCTCGTCTCTGTCCTCGCTCTTCAGAAGAACTCGTAATGAGCCCTCCTTCCAAATCGAGAGAAAGACGCCCCACTGAAGGCACCCATTGAATAACCTAACTATCTGACCGGGGATTGTTCTACATGCTACCTTCAAGACACTGACCTCGATTAGATCAGGTCCGGGTGCTTTATTATTTTTAAAACTTTTAACTACCTCGGCCACTTCTCGCTCCGTGAAGATGGGAGCGTCAGCCGTATTTGGCACAACTTGCGCGTTTTCCCTAACTATACTTTGACTATCTGTATCCTCATTCTCCCGGTCATCTGGGACGTGGACATCCAGAAGGTAGCTGGCTGTCTCTTCTACGGTGTTGGTAGAGTATTCGCCCCGCCGGAGGGTGTTGACCACCCTCTCAACTTGGAGCTTTTCAGCTTGTTGCTTATAAACGTAGCCCCAAGCCTCCGAGTTGCCGTGCGACGTGACAAATTTTCGCCAGCTTGCGAGTTTTACCTTCCTCACCTCCCTTCTGTAGTACCGCAAAGATACGCTGTACTCTTGGCGAAGGGTGAGGTAATTGGGCTCCCCTCGCCCTACCTGGCACGTCTTAACCTATATACTGACTTTTTGATGACAGTCAGTTCTCTAGTCCACCACGGGTTGGATTTTCTAAACTTTCTCTTTCTTGGCATAGAAGACATACAGGCCTCTTGGAGCACCACCGTAAGTTCTTGCGCCATCAATTCTACTTCCTCCGCAGACTGCAGACCGAGGACCTCGAGCCGCGACCTGGATAGATCGCGCAGGCTCTCGGCGAATCGATCCCAATCGGCCCGACGTGTGTCGAAACGATTGGTCTCGGCCCCCCGATCATTGCCCGTTACTTTTGGCACCCTCACCCTGATGTCCACGGAGTTGTGGTCGCTGCTCGTCCAGTCCTGCCTCACTTTCCACTCGCCGATGAATTGGCTCATGATAGGGGACGAGAGAGTAACATCTATGTAAGACGACCCTCCCGCCGTCCAGTAGGTAGGTGGTTGAGCAGCGTCGTTCAAAACCTGGAGGCCAAATGCTTGGATGAGGTCCTCGAGTTTGGCACCTCTTTCGTCTGTCCTCTGAGGGCCCCAGAGAGACGACCGCGCATTGGCATCTAACGCAACTATCATTCTCTTCCCCCTCAGTGAATGACACACCATTTCGAAGTGGCTGAGGTGTTTCTCGATCTCGTCGCTGTACTGGAAGTAGCACGACACGACGTAGAACGAAAAATTGGGGGCTTGCACTTCCGCACAAACACAATGCGTAGTACTAAGCTGCGAGACAAATAACATTTCTAAATTTGGATTATTTATGGCTACTGCCGCCCACGGACGTTGCGAGCGAACAGCCGCCACCCTAATTTGCCTACCTAGCCCATAGAATACATGGCTTGAATTTTGCTTCTTGACGTATGGTTCCTGCAATAACAGGACGTCAAGTCGCTTTTCAGAGGCCAGTTGACGAACCTCACCTGATACTACTTGTGAACGACGCATGTTCAATTGTAGTATCCTAATTCCCGTGGACCGCGCACAAACTACCACTGGCTCCGTAGCCGTTACTAAATTTTCCGCCGAGTTTGACGAGCTAACATCGTTTAATGTATCTTCCAGGTGGGTCTGGATGGGGTCCGCGAATCTAACGCGTTTCTTTTTAATTCTTGCCTTGCGTGGCTTAACGTTACCTGACCTATTCTTTGTTCCTACAAGACTATCGCACCTTTCCAATAATACGCGGGCTGTACGGAAATTCTTTAACACGCACGCTATCCTATCACATTTTTCAACTTCAATGCGGACAGTACGAAGACTGCAAACCTGGGATTGTACCCCGCCGCGTCCAACGCGGACTCGCTCGGGCACAGCACGGTGAGGCGCTCTCGAAGAAGCGGAGGCCACCACCGAGCCCACGAGCGATCGCGCACGGAACTCAGCGGCGGGAACTCCCACCACTTCCCTAACAGCAGCCCTGTCTGGCCGGAAGCGGCTGGCCAAACGGGCACTCTTCCTCACCAGATTTAAAATTTTAAAACTCATTTTTGTTCCCACGAGTGTGGTGGAAGGGATGTCCAGCGCCGTAGAGCCACCTATACGACACTAAGCCTAACTACACCGAGGGGTCGGCAGGTACCCCGGAGCGGACCGTTAGCGACTGCGTTAACGCCTAACCAAAACACTCCCGCAGCCATTCAGACCCTGAGCACGGCGCCAACACCTTGGTCTTAGAGTAATAACCCCTACTAATACAAAACAAGGGAGTCCACCGATCGAACTCCTTACAACCCCCCGACCTGAAAAAAAAAAAAAAAAAAAAAAAAAAACCACCGGTTCCGTCGCCGTCGCACCAGGCCAAGGCCTAGCCCGACAACGCAGGGCCCGGTAGGCTCTACTCTGCGGCCCCTGCCCCTTCCCTCGCGCATCCGCACGAGCAGGTCCACGCCCCGGCCCCTGCCTAGGCGCAGACCCACCCCCACTTCAGAACAAGAGAAGGCGCAGCGGAGGGGGAGATAGGCCACAGGGGAAGTGGGTTATTATGTGGGTAGGGAGGAAAAGGGAAAAGTGGAGAGGAGGTAGAGACATGCACCTGTTTCCGACAGCCACTGGAGATCATGGTTTTGGGGGCCTTTTACCCTTGTCGGACATAGTGCACATCTCGCGGGTGCGTTCGTTTCCCCGCCGGAACGAAAAAAGCATGCCCGACGGGTACTGAGCCCCCCCACCACGACAAGGTGCACCCTTGGGGGGGGGGGGGGGGAACACTAGCAGTCCATGTTTCTATAGTCAAAGGGTTCAACACCCTCACAATGAATGTTTGTCGATGAGATCATCATGCTCTCCCCTTCCTTCATCGCCCCTCGCCATCAAGCTGTTTCTAGCTCCCCCCTTCCTTCATCGCTCCTCGCCATCAAGCTGTTTCTAGCTCCCCCCTTACTTCATCGTCCCTCGCCCTCAACCGGTTTTACTGAGGTAACCTTCTCTCTATAGATCTTGTAAGTTACCCCTCTATTGACTTCTGCACACAGGATAATGCTTGCCGCGTCCTGGGTGCAGAAGCCATATTCGTGCGTTCCAGCATCTAAAATCTTGCCATACGCAGATCGCGCTGATAGCGCGCTTGTTATTACTCATTGCAGCCATTATAGCTTCTGCACACAGAACGCGGTAATGCTTGCCGCGCGGCAAGATGCGACGCGGTAACCAATCAATTTTCTGCTCTTATAGAAAAGTTATAAGTTGATTGGCTACCGCGTTGCGTCTTGCCGCGCGGCAAGCATTATCCTGTGTGCAGAAACCATTATTTATGTTATTGGGTGCATCCAGAAGCACGATGTACTCTTGTATCTGATATACATTTAAATCAATGCCAAGATGAAACTCACAATTCATGTTTAAATTGTTACGAACATGTACAAACGCCATCACACAGAGAATTCCGTAGCGACGTAACCGTAAGGAAATCGATTAATTATAATTGAGTATGAATGCATCTTACGTCGCTACGGAATTTTGTGTGTGATGGCGTTTACTATTCGGACTCAACGACTCAATTGCTTTCTTTGAAAGTAAGCAATTTAACCACAGAGTAAATGTAGTTATTTTTTAACTATATATTTTATGTTAAAATAATAATTTTGACACACATTTAACTAAACATTTAGTTAAAAAAATGTTACTCAAGAAATTGGTTTAAATTTAATTCTTTTACATTTAACAGTGATGATGCGGTAAGTAGTTTATCACTCCTGTTTCTTCTATGTCTTCGGTGACTAACTCCATATGATTCATACTTTCATACTCCTTGAGGAAGTCCAAATATCTTTGATAGAATACCGAATTGTTGGCGAATCGACGCTCTATGGATTTTAGCCTCTTTATTGCATTGTCCTCGGATTTATCTAGATTTAGTATTTGGCCTTTAAGCGGCAAGGATACTACAAATCTCCCGTCCTCATCTCGATAAGTATTCGTCTCGAAATGCCTTTCACAATCCTCTTCTTCGGGGGTCAGCTTCCTCTCCAATTCACAATTTTCTATTTCCCAAAATCTCTCTAATTTTTCATTAAGATTTTCATTCGATATAACACAGCAAATTCTCGTAGGTATTCCCACGGGCGTAAATCTTTCTCCTAAAATCCATCCGAATTTTGTTCTTTGAAATACTGGCTGATTGTCGCTGAGTTGAATTCTTCCGTTTAGTAGAATGCTCCAGAATACTGATGCTCCTAGCAATAACTCTATATCTTGCGGTACGTTGAACGTTGGATCGGCTAATTGTGAGAAGGAAACATGTTCGGGCAGCTGCAGTTGTGATGTCTCGATTCGATTCTCTGGAAGTTTACTCGTTATTTGGTCAATTACCGTAAATCTCAAAGATTCCGCATATTTGTTTCGCTTTGATTCGATAGTTGCGGTCACAATCTCGCTTGTGGATGTAGTATTTCCTCGAAATCCTATTACCCTACCTCCTACCCTTTCTGTTTCCAACCCTAGTCTATTAAGCAAGTTCGCCGTTATAAAATTAAGCGTCGCAGCATTATCTAATAACGCTCGGGCCGTATGCGTTTTTCCATTTCTATCTACAATGTTTACTTGCGCAGTTAACAAAAGAATTTCTCGACTAGCACATTTTGAAGCACACGTCACTACTGAATTTGCATTTACCTTGGGCTTATCTATCTTAGCGTCTTGCTCAATCTTTCCTTCGAGTTCCTTCTTACTTTCATGGCTGCTATCATTATAATGTAACAATGAATGGTGCTTTTTGCTACAATGCTTACATGTGCTGGATCTGCAATCTCGTGCGAAGTGATTCGTATTGAGGCAATTTAAGCAAAGTTTTAATTTACGAGCTTCTCCTATTCGTGCTTGAACGGAAAGATTCCTAAATGTATCGCACATGTAAACCTTGTGTTCCCTTTTGCAGACAGGACAATTTAATTTAGATTCGTTTGTAATGTGAGCTACGCCTTTAGCCTTTCTGTTACATTTCTCGCTTTCTCTCTGGGCATGGTCGAACGCGCTAACGCTTTTCAACATGTTACATTTTGCTTCTAAAAACTCAATAAATTCCCTAGTTTTGTACTCTTGTCTTTGAACAGTTTTTTTCTCATTCACGCGCTGTCGCGGGATCTACTCTAGTTAGAATCCATTCAATGATTAGCGGACACCAGGATTCAGTTTCGTACTTCATTGCTTTTAATGCTTCTAGATGTTGCTTTAGGCAGTCAGTCAGGTTACGCAATTTACTACTAGATTCCTTTTCGATAGTTTTTAAATTGAATATTGCTCGAGCATGATGTCGAGTCGCTAACCTTGAATTATCAAAACGTTCTCTCAATAGATTTAAAGCTCTAGGATAGTTTACCTCATTTATTTCAAGAGATTCAATAATTCTTTTCGCATTTATGTCTAAGGCAGATTGTAGATAATAAAATTTATGCACATTCGTTATAAATTCTGATTTTTATCTACTAACGCGGAAAAGGTACCGTAAAATACGGGCCATTGCTCGTATGTTCCATTAAACGTTGGAAGACTCATCACTGGCAACCTAACTGCCGTGCCCGCTGCTGCTATGTTTTCGTTTGCTATGCCTACATTCGCATTTTCTACTTCTACATTGATCCTCTGATTCGCATTTTCTTCTAAAATAAGACGCGCATGGCCTACTATTGCAAAATAACTTTCTTCGAAATCTGTTCGTTCTTGTTGTTGTCTAAGCGCATAACCTTCCGAGTTATCTAAACCTTCGATTTGTTCTTGAATATTATTATAGTTGTCCCACAATTGCTCAATTTTTTCTAACCTAATACGAAGTTGCGCTAGATTCTCTTTGCTAACTACAAACCCTTGAATATATGTATCAAACTTAGTTATCTGACTCTTAATTATTGCACGCTTTCTCTTGAGCTCTGCATACTCCTTCTCCTTGTCCGTCATTTTTGCTTGTAGGCTCGCTGTCGATGGGATTCAATGTCTCGATACACGCTCTCTAGCGAGGTTAGATTGTCGTTTTCTTGACCTTCCTCACGCTTTCCTGTATGAATTCCTCTAGTTAGACTGCTACAGCTGTTTTCACCGCTCGCTGTTATACTCTGTTCGATTTCGATGCCCTTTTTGAATGTCTCTCAGAATTTCTTGTTTGCTACTCGCGCTATAACCTCCACGTGTTTGTTATACGCGGTAGTCGTCTCACACACACTAGTTTTTTTTTTTTTGCGTATTTCAGCCTTTTACCAGCTGAATCCGACTCGAAGGACCAATTTTTTGTTTGTGATTTCGTTTGATTACTCTAATTGATGATGTAGAAAGAACTCATGGTTTTCAATTGCACACTTATTTTTTTTTACATACACACTAACAAGAAGTAAAAAAGTCTTCGCACGTTTTTTCGCGCCATCTATCTCTGACTCTCAGCGCCTTCCAAACTAAAATATTACACGTAGCGACAGAAGGTGAAAAGTCAATTAAAATATATTTAACCCTAAATTAATTTTTGTTTTAGCTAAGAGTACATTTATTTTCTTTTGTTTGGTTTATATATCTTTCATTTATAACTTTATACGATATTCACTGTTTTATAACTACATTAATAAATATTTAGAGATAATTTTCGTCTATTTCTTGTCCTTCCTCACTGCTATTCGCCTATAATTTTTAATAAATAAACTATTTTGCTTTGATTCTCTCTTTCCATCTAACACGTTCTTATCAAACGATTCGCTTTCACGTATCACCGCGATGGAATTCTTCACACCGTTCGCGATTTTTCGAAAGCGTGCGAACTTGGCGTCGACCATACCGGTGACGTTCAACGACTGAGTGATACGATCCACGCAATACTCGAGAGCAATCATATTACATACACTGTTGCTCGACATGGCTAAACACACCGTTAATGTTTCCAGACGACGTACTTTTAGATTGTTTATTTTTCCAAACAATAGTGTGACATGTCCGATGGTTTGAGACGATGTGTGTGCTTTGTCTTCACCATTGTTAAAGAAATGATGGATGGCGTCTCGTTGATCCAGGAGAATCTTCCACATGTTGTGTGTAAAATACATCTCTTTGCCATGGTTGTCACCGAGAGCGATTTCCACGTGACTCGGCGTTGAAACGTTGATTCCAATATCTAGATATTTGTAGCCGGTTTTTGTCAACGGATATCTTCTAGCCAAAATTTTGGGAGGCGTGATCATGCTTCTATCGATGCTTGACGAATTACTTTTATTTCTGTGAAAAAAAGGTTGTGTGAGTTCAAAATGTAACTTAGCGGTAAGTTTAAAAGTGTAAATAATAGTAAGAGAGCCAACTTACTCCTTGGGCGAATATTTCCGCTTTTTCGTGAAGGTCTCCACACCTTGTTGTTTGTTGGTCAGATTACTCACGGTTGTTTGCTGTACGGTAGAAAACATCGTTGCTATAATTCAGGTGAAGAGTTGCAGCGAAGTAGTGATTGTCGAAATAATTTTGGATAACTGTGAGGATTCGCACTTTTTACGAGCTTTTTATATCCGCTTGTTGCAACGACACTAATTTAAAAAATGCTGACAATGCTGATTAAAACATTGAAATCTAGTAACAATGGCGCCCAAAATGTTGACGTGGCTGCCTGTTGCTATGTGCTTTTGCACACGGCACTATTAAAAGTGCTGATTAAATATATAGAAATCTGGCAACAATGGCGTCCAAATTGCTGACGCGGCTGTTGCTAAGGGCTAAAAATAATGATGATATCATTCTTGTAACAACGCAAAATGATGCTCAAAATGCTGACGGTGCAAAATTGGGCCTGCAGATTCTAAGAAAAACGATGACGTTATCCGTAAAATATGTGGTCCCCTCCAATCTCTTGTAATCTGACATCCCTCCCAATAACTTTATGTAACCTGATACCCACATTGCAAAAGTGCTGATGCTGCGCTTTTACAATTGAGAACGTGTATAACCTGATACCTCTCTCTTCCTTTCAAAAGTGCTGTAATCTGATATACCCCCTCCCTTCAAAGTGCTAACGCAGCGAAATTCGATATTCCCCTCCCCTCCAAAAGTGTTTACGCAGTGTAATCCAATACCCCCCTTCCCTCCATAAGTGCTGACGCAGCGTAATTTGATACCCCCTATTCCCCTCTTCCCACGCACCCCCTTTATTGCTCCTGGGTTAGAACCCACTTATACTACTCACGAGCATTTCTAGACATGCAAATTCTACGTATCACAAAAATAATATTAAAGAAAACGCATCTGTGTTATTAAATAATAATAATGTTATTTTAGAAAAAAATATTTCTAAGACATTAAGATCGTAACGAAGCGGATTTTTGCTAAGCGAAGAATAGCTCGACGGTTCGTCAGGATTTGTTCGGCTGGTTGTCAGGAGACTCCAAATTAATAGATGATAATTAAATACAATAAATTTATTCAAAAGAATATTTAAAGATGATAAAATATAATTATAAAAGAAAATAACTATGAGTACATAAATAATTGTTACCGTGACTTATTATTGCAACGGTGTTGTCGTAAACGAAAATAATTCAATAATCGGAAATGAACAAACAACGGAAGCGCGTAAATATCGTATTCAGCCAGAGTGCGCCTTTTCTGGAAATAAACAAATAAATCTAATTAAATCTAGTCTAATAACCTAAATCGGTCGGTGAGAAATATATATAGTAAAGAATGATACCGCGTGTATTTGAACTGAATGCGTCGTAGACGGTTGCCGGTATGCTGCGTCCGGAGAGAGAATCGTCTCTCTTACAGAGATTCTGGGAGTCGATCGCCGGGAACACCGGAGTGAGGTTGTAACCGGACGTGCCTCGTGGAAGTGAATTATCTGGGACTCACCAGTCGCAGGCAACTTTCGCCATTTCAGCGGTCGCCACTCGCTTTAACCTCCAAGTGAGAAGGTTGGAATCCTCGTCTTGTCCTTCCTTGACCCTTACGACTGTCTGCCGCTTCCCTCGGGTTGGACGAAGACGCCTGATGAGATGCTGCGATGTATCTCGTTCTAATCCTTTTGGTTTTATATTCACAGGTTCACCACGCTCTCGGATGAGGAACAACCCGGACAACGAACGGACACGGTGAGTATCGACAACGTTTTATTCTGTACAGGTAAGGATTTGAATAATTGTAAGTTCACGTTTTGGTTAAAAATAAAAATATAATTGTTCATTTAAATTAACACAAAACAGTAAATAATAAATTAGCCATTATGGTTATCACAAAGCTCGCGTACTTATACTACGAGTCGCGATTACAAAGGTTTCGCTCGGCCGGACTGCCGGCACTTCACTAAGTGCAGCCCTTCGCTCGGCTGGCTATGGCACTGGCACTCACGATTTCTTTTTGCACGGGTTTATATACCCATCGGTCGGCTTGGTCTCCCTTCCGGCTGTCCAGTGGCCAATTACCGTCTTGAGAGCTCTCCGCCAATCGTGGAACTCGTACTGGCGGTCGTCAGTTGCCGCCATGTTGGTTTGGTCCGTGTCTCAACTGCTGCGTAGCAGTTGAGTGGATGAGCACTTAATTTAAAATCTTATGGCTAATCTTAAATTAAGTGACTAAATAGTTATTGGTCAGTATATATACATCGTTCTGACCATTTCTCATGTTAACCTAGGCTAAAAGATTAATGATGATTAACATAAATTTCTAATGCTACTTTATCAACATGTAATATTTATTTTGCAGGCTTTAGCTGCTGCGGTTCTTACAACTACACTATGTATCTACTAAAAAAGGTAATTGTAAGGTTAAAATGTAAATAAAGTATTTATTAAATTTTAGGTTATTCTAAGGCTAAGCGCTGTATGCTATTCCTAAGACCTTTTTTTTTCTTTTTTTTTTTAGGTGGAGAAATCCTTTATAGATACCCGTGATTCTTGGGGGAGGACCACGGGTTATGTGGGACTCACCCGAAAAAGGAAATTTTTAGGCATACCCACTAAAACTCCACCAGTGACCCACGCTGACCTTATTTGAAAGGGTCCAGGGAACCGCCTGTGGCATTACTTCCTGAAGCCTCCCGGTCCGTCGCCTTGTCGACGACCCCACTCGTCCGGGTTTTGATACCCGGACTGCCCATAACTGGGCCTTAATCATTGATGTGGAAGCAGGGTCACCTCTGCTCCCCCACGCCCTCTCGATGGTATTGGGGGGCGGGATTGATGCATAGACCCCCGTCCATGCATCAACCCCCCATCTAGACCGAGGGTGGGGCCGACAAAACTCCGTCTGACACCCCGGCCCAGACCCTCCCTGTATCCCCTCCCCAGTGGCTGTATTGGAAGTGGACATATTCTGATCACTCCCACCACTGGGGGGGGGAGAGCTTCTTAGCCTCCCATTTTGGTGGGCTTGGGGGGCGTAAGGAGAGGAGGAAACTCCTCCTGTTTCCCCTCAGCCCTCCTCCTCTTACTTTCCTCTTGTTTGGCCCTTGATGAGGGAGGGCAGGACAAGTGAATCTCGTCCATATCCTCCCCCAGACCATCCAGGATGATTCTGCATGCCTCCTCCAGTGGTGGGGGAGGTTTTGCCGGTTTTGGAGGCGGTCTCGGGATCGGAGGCTGCCTGGCCAGCCGTATTTCCGAAGTGAGTTTTCAATGTGGGAACACCCGAGCCTCCTCCCCAGCTATCTGCTTTAATACCTCGGTTGCAAACAAAGATTCGTGACCAGAGTATTCAACGTCCATTTTCGTTCTCGTTTCCTTCGGACCCGAGTAACGTACCCTCTTGAAATTTATGAGCCGGGTGTCAAATCCGGAGTTTTTCCATCCCCGTTTTATCCTCCTGGTCAACTCCTGCCAGTCCGGTGGGAGCCAGGTCTCTTCGCTTTTCCAGGCCGGACCTATGTTCCTCCACTGAAGGATAACTTTAGAGGGGGGATTATTCCCCTCCTGTATATCCCCTGGCGAAGAGACTTCCTCGACAGGAGAGGAGATAACAGTGTTGTTTGGTACCCCCTTTCCGGTTGTTCCTCCCTTGATGACGAGAAGGGAACACTTGTCTTCCCTCTCGTCTTTCCCTCTTTCCCTCTTCCATTCTTCTGCACCATGCCTTTTCGCCCCTCCTCCTCCCTCTGGGGGGCCCGGAGAGGGCTGGTGCCCCTATCCTCCTTTCCCTTTTTGGGGGAGGGGGGAGGAGATATCCCCGTCTTTTTGATGGAGATCATTTCCACCCCCCCTTTCCTCAATTCCGTTGCTCGGGTTTGCGAGGGCTTAGAGCTCCCCTCCCCGGGTTTCTTGAGGGAAGATAAAGGAGGATCTTTCGATCCCTCCCTCTTCTCCCTCTTTCTCTCCTGAGTGGGGATGAGAGAAAGGCTTTTGGTGGCCCTCTCCTTTCCAACCTTTCCCTCCATTACAAAGGGAGATAGTAAACCCCTTCTCTCCTTGGCCGATGTTGGACTTGGAGATATTCCCTCTTCGTCCTCCACCTCCATAGCACAGGGGTCGAGAGAGAGGGTTATTAGAGGGATGGAGTGAGAACTTCCCCCTTATTTCTTCCCCCTTTCCCCGGTGCGCCCACCTTATCCATCTCCATTGCTGGAGTGGACAGGATAGAGGGAATACTCTTTCCCTTCTCCCTTCCCGCTGGGAGGAGTTCTGAGGGGGGAGCTGGCCCTCTCCCTTTCCCCTTCCTCTTTCTCCTCCTCTGTCTCCCTTTTGGAGGGATGACTGGGCAGACGCGGCCACCAATTCGGTGTGCCGCGTTTTTGCCCACCTCTTTACAAGCCGGGCAGCTCGCCCTCCTCTGCGAGCATGCCCGAGCTTGGTGGTCAGTACCCCCACAGTGGAAGCAGCAATTGCTGCGGTCCACCGTTGTGGGGTACCGCTAGTGATGGGCGATACAGTATCGATACTAGCAGTATCGATATTTTTTATAATAAATATCGATATTTTGTATCGATACTTCATGCAACGATATTTCTTTATATCGATACTTAACCTGCCTATATCGATTTTCGATACTGTTTTCTTGGGGACTATAATAGCAATTGCATTCCATATTCAGTCAGCGGTCCTAGACAGCGTTCCGTTTCATGCGCATTGCGCATAAGGGCTTCTGCAAACAGGACGCGTCAACGCGTTACGCGTAGCGGAAGACGATGCGTTAACCAATCAAATTTCTACTTTTTCGAAAATGATACAAAAAAGTAGAAATCTGATAGGCTAACGCATCGTCTTCCGCTACGCGTAACGCGTTGACGCGTCCTGTCTGCAGGAGCCTAAGGCTGCGTTCAGAAATCCATCTCGGGTGTACTAGAGTGATAGAGTGTTATTCTATCTTTGTTATTTGTTACTCACGGAAAGTTAAACAAAGATAGAATGACACTTTAGTACACCCGAGGTAAATTTCTGAATGCAGCTTAATATGACATATGCCGATCATGCTAGATCATGCGCATCGTTGTATCTCGTATCGTGCGTGTTTTGCGAGAATGACGAGACGTACGCATCCAGTTCCAGTTTTGAAGTCGTATTTATTTTATTATTTCCCGTTCTTTGTCGCGCTAAGTTATCGTCACGTGTGCGACGTACGTCGATTACCGCACGCACCGCGAAAGGTGAGTTGTGATCTGCGATTGTGCAGGTAAAAATATTTGCTAATTTACACGAATATATAAGTATTTACTTATATTCTTTAGATTACATTAGCTTGTTTGCGAATATTGTCATACATTTTATTACTGATTTTTAATATGTAAATTAATTATAAATTTTTCAGTGGTCATCGATACAGTTTCATAATTATAAAATATCTAAAACTAAGAAGCATTTATCCTATCAACCTAAGAAGCTAGCTGTCTTACCTGATTATCTGTCGCATCTGTTCTTTCGTCATTTGATCCTTATCCTAAACAGTATGCATAAATATTTCCCTTAATTTTTTGTTTTGAAATTTGTTTAACTTGTATTTAATTTATATTTGTTTTTCCTGGAGAATATGTATATTTAAGAAACAGTTGCAATTATTTTAAATGTAATATATATTTTAGTGGGGCCAAAAAGTGATATTTGGAAATCTTTTATAAAATTACCGAACGGAGGAAGATGTAAATTGTGCCTTCAAGATATTAAAACATCTGGAAATACGACAAATCTACGTTTTCATCTTACTCGCAACCATTCAAACAAAGCAAATATAATTCCAGGCGTAGATTCAGCGAGCCAACAAAGAAAAATGGTAATGTAATTTCCGTAAATGTAAAAATAATAATATATATGTTATATTTATATTAATAATATATATATTAATAAAAAACTTTTGGCATTTAAAGAATCGGTCCAAACGTCCGTAGTGAGACATACGTTTTTAGTCAATTGCAATTTTTTTTTAACTATGCTTGACAAGCATTTGTATTGTAAGTTGTTAATTTTTTCTGATATTAACAACTTCAAATATTAATCCTATATAAATAAAACAATCATTAACAACGATTGTCAAGATACATTGATCATAATTGAAAAACCAACACACAATGAGAGCATATCCAACAGAGATATACAATAGAACTAACGTGTTATTACTGTAGACATTTCAATGTTGAAAACTATAATGTACACATACATAAAACACATTGTAAAGTAATATCTATCACAAAGTCAACTGAAGGAAGATTGCCAAATAAATGGCCGAAACGTTTTGTAAATTAAATTTATAACTTTATAAGTAATAAAATCGGCACTAACACCTAGCTTCGGTTCTTATGCTTCTGATTTATATTATTCTTATATTTAGTAGAGAGCCTTTATATTATAATTTATAATTTTGAATAATATAATTATTACATTATTATTTTTTTAATTATTAAACATAATTGCTTTATTTATAACCACAGCATAATGAGAATGATGAAGAGGATGTGGATATTCCTTGAAGAAATCTCTTCCACACTATCTCCATCACCATCAATTGCGTCCACAAGTTCAATTACTTCAGCTTTAGCATCGCATTTTGAATGCATTACTTTGAAGCAGAAGCAACCGCGGCTTGATGATGCTTTTGCTAAGCAGAAATCCTTTCAAGGTAAATCGATTTCTTTCTATTTTATCTTAGTAATTACAAATATAACAAATTTACAGTTTAAACATTAATTCTTATTTGCTTTTAAAGATATAAATAAGTAATAAATAAATAATAAGTGTAAATAAAAAGAATGTGTGTATATAATTTCAGATGGCGGATCAAAATCAACTGAAGTGACTAACAAGCTGCTGTATATGATTGCGAAAGACAACTTACCGATGTGCACAGTGGAAAAAGAAGGATTCCGAACGTTTGTAAGCACTTTTATGCCATTGTACAAAATTCCGTCGCGCAAAACTGTTACTTACTTATTAATAGAAAAATACAAATGCTTGTCAAGCATAGTTAAAAAAAAATTGCAATTGACTAAAAACGTATGTCTCACTACGGACGTTTGGACCGATTCTTTAAATGCCAAAAGTTTTTTGGGCGTAACAAGTCACTTTTTGTTAAATAATAAATATGAGTCTGTAACAATTGGCGTGACAGAATTGGCAGAACGACATACTGCCGAAAATTTACAACAATGGCTTCTCGATATTATTTCTGAATGGAATATTCGATTGGAAAGTGTTGTGGCAATAACTTCCGACAATGGGGCTAATATCAAAAAGGCCATTACTGATGGGTTTGGTACAGACAAGCATTTTCCCTGCTTTGCCCATACCCTAAATTTAGTACCTTCGCGAGTAATAGAAAAGGACGAAATTGTTAGCGATCTTTGCAAAAAAGTTAAAGCTATAGTAGCATATTTTAAAAAGTCTGTCACTGCTATGGATCAATTGCGTGTTCAATCTGATTTGAAACTTATTCAAAGTGTTGATACGCGTTGGAATTCCACATACGACATGCTTGTACGATTTGTTGAATTGTCGAATGTAATTAGCCTAATACTATTAAAAAATCCAAAAGCGCCTACGATGTTAAACGCGTTTGAATTGCAAACAATAAAGAATTCATTCAAATATTAGAGCCATTCAAAAGCGCTACAACAATGATTTGTGGCGAAAACTATGTTACGGCCAGTAAGGTTATCCCATTAGTTAAAATGATTAAATCTAAATTACAATTATCTTTACCTTCCACCGATGTAGGTTATCATATGAAAAAGAAATTGTTGGAAGAGTTTCTAAAACGATTTAAAGATGTCGAAGAGGTAACACTTGCAGCAATTTCTACTATTTTAGATCCGCGATTTAAAAAGATACATTTTGAAAATAAAATTGCTTGCTCTCATGCAATAAATAAAATATCATTTGCGATAAATAAAGCAACATTTAAAAACCGGGAACTTGAACGTGTCGAACTCGAAACTCCCTCGTGTTCAGTCAATGAAAAAACTGATTTTTGGGCTTATCACGAGCAAATAGTAAGCGATTTAAATAATGCAAAAAGCGTAGATCTAGACAGCAACCAAATGGCTGAAGATTTGAAATATTATCTGCATCAGAATGTAATTAAGAAAACTGAATGTCCAATAAATTATTGGAACAATTATGCAGATTCTCTATTGTCACAGCTAGCAAGGCGTTACTTGACAGTAATAGCAACTTCAGTACCTTCTGAGCGTTTATTTTCTAAAGCAGGTCGAATTATGAGCGAGTCAAGAAATCGAATTAAAGGTGAACATTTACAAGTTTTATTATTTTTAAGTTCGTTAGATTTCAATGATTGGTTTATGTAATAATTTAATATATTTTGTAAGCAAGTCGATAAAATAAAACTGTAAAATGTTCACCTTTAATTCGATTCCTTGACCATATATAATTTTTTGACAATAAACGTAAAGTGTTATTATTTTGCAATGTACAATTTTGTAATAAACTATAAACTATAAAAAGTTATGTGTCAGTAATTTACTAATTATTGTAAAATTCAAAATAAAAATACAATATTTATGTATCGATATTGATAGTATCGATATTTCTGCCGACGATATTTACGAGTATCAAAATTAGACTCCCCGATACGTATCGATACGAAATATCGATACTGCTGACCTGTATCGCCCATCACTAGGTACCGCCATCTCTCGTGCCCCCTTTGAAGGCACTTAAAACATCGAGGGGGGAGGGTGGAATCACCCTTCCCCTCCTTTTCCCTTTTTTGAGTGGGCAGCTGCCCCTCATTTTTCCGGGTCTGCGTGCAGGCATCACGTGTACCCGGCGCAGGCCCCTTCTCCGTTTTAGAGGGTAAGGGGCCTTTGCCCCTTCTGCTGTGCGGTTGCGCACATCCTCCCGTTGGCGCTTGCGCGCGTCCTCCGCGAACTTCCTCCAGGAGGACGAGGAGAATCCACAAAATTCTGTGGGCCTCAGCCCACAGATCACCATCCGCGGTAGCACTTTCGTCCAGGGCGCCCGCGTGGCACGTCCTGGATGGCCCGTCGCACGATGACGACAGGGGGGGTACCGGGACCGGATACCCCCCTCGCCGGCCTCTCGGGTTCCGAGGCCCCTGAGGCGGTAACGTTGTCCTTTCTGTCGTCATTATTTTTCATCACTGTAATTTGTTAACAGAGTTGTCTTCTCCGGGTTTTTTATTGTGGTTTTCCTTCCACTAGGACGGTTGTCGACCAGAACTGACGAGTTCGTCCTGCCCCGGTTTTATCTTCGGAGTTATTCCTTCTCCTAAGGTGTGCTCTTGGACCCCTGTTGCCTTACCCCAATCCATCCTGAGACCGAAGTCCCGATCCGGAAAAGGAGATCATCGACGTGGTCTCATCCCAATCCATCCCGGGACATAGTCCCGATCCGGAAAGGGAGATCATTGACTCAGGGGAGCCTTGGCACCGTCGCCAAGGTGGCACACCGTCGCCAAGGCTATTCCTAAGACCTAACTTATTCTAATGGGAGGTTATATCTACAATGTATTTGTTTATTTACATGTAAATCTAAAGTATAGTACTTCTAATTTATGACTATATATTGTGACGCAGCTGGTCTGGGCCTTGGTCTCTGCTCAGCTGCCCCTGTTTATGTACGGCAGGATGTCGAACTTCTTTCTACGACTTAATTCTGTTTTCCGGATGGCTCATTCTGGCTGCATCCGCCTACCGGTTGCAAGGTACGCTTCACTTCAAAACCGACGGAAGTCTGAAAGTCGATCGCCGAGAACACCCGACCGGAATGAGGTACGCCTCACTTCAAAACCGACGAAAGTCTGGAAGTCAATCGCTGGAAACACCCGACCGGAGTGAGGAACGCCTGACTTACAGATCGACGGGATACAGGAAGCCGGTTACCGGGAACACCCAACCGAAATGAGGAACGCCTCACTTCAAAACCAATAGGAAGTGACAGAAAGTCGGTTACTGGAAACACCCGGCCGGAGCAGAGAACGTCCTGCTACTTTCCCGACTGTCAGAACGGAAGCAAGTACGACTGGAGCTTCAGAGTACGCCCTGAGGCTTGTCCGAGTCGTACTCGGGGAAATGGTGCTGGTCTGCTCCGTGAGCCGGTTTTTATACCGGTCGCGCTACCCCCACTTGAGATGCTACTCTGCCCGGCAGCTCCCCTTCTCGAGCTACTACCCTCGAGTTGCGGAATCGGAATGTGGCCCGCAATGGGGGGTATTTACGCGGAGCCTGATTGGCGCTTAGTAACAGCGCGTACTGTTACAAGATTTCAACAATAATGGTTAGAAATAGAGTACATTTACCATGGTTACGCCAAATATCACACGATAAAAAATTATGTTTTTGTTCCTTTTGTGAAATATATCTAACTGCTAAAGTGCCATGTATTTCTCGTCATGCACAATCCATAACACATATAACAATTGCTAAGAATGTTAATATTGAAACCAAGAAAACAGACAAAGATGTCAATATGACGGACGAATCAATTTTGTCGTTCGATAAGCGAAAGAAAGCTGCAGAAATTCGATACGCTACTTTCATCGCTGAGAAAAACATTTTGCATCAAACTGCGACAGATATTCTCACTTTTTTCCAACAAATAGGAAAAGATTCTGACGTATTGCAAAATATGAAGATGAGTCGGACTAAATGTCAAAAGTTTATTTTGAACGTGTTGTGTCGGTTGAAACGAATCGTGTAATCAATATTATTCAAAATATTAAAGTTACTATTTTTACTGATGAAACGTCCGACATTTCTAATAAAAAATGGATGACGTTTCAGGTTCGGTATGTTGATCCTGCAACATTAGATATTCGCTCGCAATTAGTCAAATTAATAGATATTGATGCAAGAAATAGCAGTGCGGATAAATTATTTGATGCTCTTAAACGAGAAATATATAGACTGCAAATTCCATTTTTAAATATCGTTGCCTTGTCATGCGACAATGCGCCTGTCATAACGAACAAATATTCATCATTTAAAACAAAACTTGAAGAAAAATGTAAAAATTTGTTAACATTTTCATACCCATGCCATTTTGTTGCACTTGTTGCACATACTGCATATGGTAAGATCCCAGACTATTGCGAGGAATTCGTAAAAAAGATAGCAAATTATAT
The DNA here is from genome assembly GCF_040581485.1 of Linepithema humile. Taxonomy (NCBI): domain Eukaryota; kingdom Metazoa; phylum Arthropoda; class Insecta; order Hymenoptera; family Formicidae; genus Linepithema; species Linepithema humile. The sequence goes on from NC_090133.1 coordinate 14,534,348, forward strand.
TAATAGTAGTCCAAAACAATCTGCTATTTTTGAAGAATTTTGTGAATGTTTTCTGGAAGCAAACCGAAAAATTCTAAAGTTGTCCGACACACGATGGCTTTCTCGGCAAACGACTTTCTCATGTATTGAAAGACTTCTAGAGTATTAGGAAACTGTCGAGCATTTTTTAAGAGATAATGAGTGAAAGGACAAAGTCTGGAGAAAATTTATTATCTATGATGCAAAAACCTAATGTAAAAGCATATTTATTATAATTAAATAATATATAAGGCTCAGCAGATTATTAAAATCAATTAAAATCAATAGGAGCGTAAAGAGCCATAATACTGGTTAGTCGTGCGAAGGTTAAGATATATTTATTAAATTGTTTACATCAAACGTTTCGACCTGCCATCAGGCCTTCTTCAGTGTACAATAGTAAAAATACAAATAAAACAGAAAATTTGCTCGCAAAATTCAAGACAGTGTGAAAGATGTGGAAGGCATAAAAAAACATCCTTTCCACCTGATTGTGGTTTAGTAGAAAAAATCAGAATTGAATTGAATTCATGTTAAAACGCTGGTCCAAGTAGAGAGGACGAGGTGGAAAACAGAGAACAGATAGTCTTATCATTTTGAAAGTCAAGCTCTTAGTTTGACTAAGATAAGACTAATGATAAGACTATCTGTTCTCTGTTTTCTACCTCGTCCTCTCTACTTGGACCAGCGTTTTAACATAAATTCAATTCAATTCTGATTTTTTCTACTAAACCACAATCGGGTGGAAAGGATGTTTTTTTATGTCTTCCACATCTTTCACACTGTCTTGAATTTTGCGAGCGAATTTTCTGTTTTATTTGTATTTTTACTATTGTACACTGAAGAAGGCCTGATGGCAGGTCGAAACGTTTGATGTAAACAATTTAATGAATATATCTTAACATTCGCACGACTAACCAGCATTATGGCTCTTTACGCTCCTATTGATTTTAATTCATATTTATTATTTTTAAAACATATTTTACATTTTTTAAATTCCTTTAATGTATTTTTTCAAGCTCTAGAAACAAGAATTCAGTTATTGCAGCCGAAATCATTTTAGTTCCTAATCATTATTTGTAAATATTTCTTAAAATCAGAGCTTTTACAAAATATAAGTAATAATTTTGAATTTTCCAAAAAAAAAATCAAAAATCTTTCAACGAAGTATACTTAGGAGATGAATGTGAAAAATATCTTAAGTTGATAACAGAGGGACACGCAAACGTAGTTGCAATAGTTCAAGAGAACTGTTTGCAATTTCATATAACTGCTATCCAAAAAATTTGTAAAAGATTATTAATGAATTACAAATTTTTATCAAAATTAAAAATTTTCGAACCGGACACAGCTTTACGTGATATTAATAGAGAAACTTCATTTAATGATGTTTCTTTTGTCGCTCAGACTATTGGCGGGTTTAACGAAACCGGTTTAAAGAATGGTTTGATTTACATTAAAACTTTACAGAAGCAGAAAAAGATAATCTATCAATGTCAAATTTTAATGATATGTGGAAACAAATTTTCCAACGCACTTATCAATATCCCAATTTGATGTCTCTTTTGAATGCTATAAGATTGTTACCAAATTCTAATGCCGATTCAGAAAGAATCTTTTTCTTGTTGCCAGATATAAAAACGAAAAAATGAAATCCACTTTTATCTGTCAGTGTCAATGCTACTTGCGTGCTTAAGTCAGCATTGAAAGCGAGAGGAGAAACAGCCGTAGACATAGAAATTAAAGAAAAGCATTTGTCTGTAATGTCTACGGACAAATTGTATTCTGCATGACCTAAAAAAGAAAAAACTCGTCTAACACTATATGCTGCAGATATAAATAAAATTGCTCGTCCCTCCTCGTCTAATGATATGCAATAATAATGTTTAAAATAACATTTATTATTGCATTGCTCATTGCTAATACTTGCTTTGTCCACTTTGAGATGTATAGAATATCATGCTTGTTACAGGCATGATATCTTATACATTTGAATATCATGTCTGGTATCATGTATATCAGACCACATTTTTAAATGTTTATACTGGGAGCTTTCCATCTAGGAGACACAGATCGATACTGTGTGACACGGTCAAACACCGTGCTTGGATACTTGATGGAATGCGTTTAGTTCTGAACTAGACTGCTAGAGTCTGCTTATGTCTTCCCATGATATCTAGTAAGTTCATTTAATTGAAAAATTGGCGTACCAAGAGCATATTGGCATATTTAAAGTACGTACAAATTAAACATAATCATCATTTATTATTGTTTACGATCGCGATGAGTATAAATATATTTTGCAGATGGATAAAATAAAAATTCTCTAAAATACCATCTCAAAAATGGCAGCCATGAACTAGATTCTGTGTTCGACTATGCTCTTCTGCTGTGTCGAACCGTGCCGTGGCGTGTCATTGATGGAAAGCACCCTATCTGACACCGTGTCAATGTGTGTCGCCTAAATGCCTTGATGGAAAGCTTCCACTATCATGTCTGTAACAGACATGATATTTTAAACATTTGAACATCATGTCAGGCATTTCTATATGTTAGACCACACTTTTAAATGTTTATGATAACGCCTGTAACAGACATAATATCTTATACATTTGAACATCATGTCTGGCATTATGTATGTCAGACCACAAGTATTAGTAATAGATGTGTGCGTGCGCGCGCGCGTACCATACACGTCTATCCCAGCAAACACAGATATATAACAACTATATTTGAAACGGTCCGTTTGTTTGCGCGGAATAGTTCGCCGGAATCAGGAGCTCGGTCGGTTGGGGGCATGTTAAGAAAATGCGCTGTTTGTGTGTAATAAAATATAACGTGATTTATTATGTGAGTTGATGTTAGATATGTACAGCCGTGTGGATACGATTAGTATAAATGTGTGTCGAATGCGGTGTCTGAACGCGTGTTATAATTTTGTAACAATTACGACGGTGTAAGGCGGCGTGTAACGGTTGTCGTACAGCAACGTGGAAGCGTCGGCGCAAGCACGGACGCCGCGATTGTTCCTAAATCGCTGAGTAGCGAGCGCGTGGGTCGATACGTGCGAGTTGTATCGACTATCGATCGAACCGGTCGACGGTTCGGGCGCGTGCGCGGTGATTCGACGCTTGAATCAATTAGTCGCGATTGCCTGCTGGATGAAAAGAACCGATTTGAATGAATGAAGACGGGAGCGAGGACACGCATATTGCCCGTGTCCTGCGATGATCTGAAGTCGGACGTGGAGCCGAATGTTCACGGGAGTATACGAGTACGCTCGTATGTAAGAAGCGGAGCCGAGTATTCTCGGCGGTATACGAGTATGCTCGTATGTGTGGAACGGAGGACGACTCCTGGGTGGAGGGGGGGGGGGCGAGTACACTTGGTCGGAGTATGAGTATTCTCGTATCGTGCGGGAACGGTTTCGAGAGCCGAGTATGCTCGGCGGGATACGAGTATTCTCGTATCGGGGAAACGGTTTCTAGAGCCGAGTATGCTCGGTCGGTGCACGAGTATGCTTGTGCTCGTGGGGCTGCTGGGCATAGGCTCCGAGTGCTCTCGGTGGATTGCGAGTTCGCTCGCAAAAGGATCGGATGTTTGCTGGCGAGCAGCAAACAGGATCTGGTGAAATGGTGTACTCTTTAGCCGGGCCTCTTTATACCCGGCTGTTGCCCGACTGGCTTAGGATCGGCAAGCATCGGCGGCCTAGCCGGCGGACCCCCACCTGGTAATTTTTCGGAACGGTTGGTTGTGGGGGAACCGTCCGGTGATTGACCGCCGGTGTTTATTGAAAGCATTTATCGGCGCTCGATGCGCCCTTTGTTGGCTACGGACGATATTCGGTCCGTAGCCGTCACGATGCAGCATGCATCGTTACATCACCCCCCGGTTTTCGGGGGTGGGTGCCTGCGGTGGCTGTAGACGGCTCTTTATCAGCCGCCCGTCCCGCAAGAAGCGGAGCTTATACCGCCATCCATCGGCTGTCCGCAGCTTGTAGCCGCGCGAGTCTACGACGGACCAATACGGAATGGCCGCAAATTCCCCCTGCGCGAACTCCACCATAAACGGCGGCGAATCGGTCGGTCTCCGGGTCGGTGGTGCTGGCGGTGCGGCGGCTGGTGGCGGCCGGGCAGCGGCTGGTGGCGGCCGTGCGACGGCTGGTGGCGGCCGTGCGACGGCTGGTGGCGGCCGTGCGACGGCTGGTAGCGGCCGTGGTGCGGCGGTAACCGGGATCGACGGTGCGGCAACGGTCGTTGCTGGCCGAGTTTCAACGGCCCAAGATGGCCGTCTGGCGGTAGCGGCTGGTCCCGGCGGTGCGGTGGTCGGCACGGCGGCGGGCCTGGTCGGTTTCCTTTCGTGGGGCGCCGTGTGCGTGATGGTGCACGCGGCGTTTCCGCCTCTTGGTTAGCGGCGGCGGCGGCGGCGGCGAGGCCAGGAAGGCAGCTTTGCGCTGCTGCTGCCGGTCTGAGCACTGGATTGCGGTCCCCACCCTGGGGACCGTGCGCACCGGTGGTGACGGCGTCATCAGTGTCGGCGGCGTCGGCCTTGGCGTAGGTTTCGGTCTTGGTGCTGGCTCGTCGGCCAGGAAAATCTCTATCTCATTTATCAGATTCCACGAGCTGGACATCTTAAACAAATTCTGGACTGAGGCTCTCGGAATCAGCCCTTATATCCTCAAAATCCCCGGCAAGGCGGCCTCGTTAGCCTAATTGATAGGGGCATTCTACCCATTTCTTGGCTTTAGATCCTGCACATGTATGTGCCTAAGCCATCATCTCCTCTCATCTTTTAAATCGAAGATAACGAGGGTGACGATCCGGCCTACCGTGTACGGGCCGGCATATTTTGGCGCGAGCTTCGCGTTTACGCCTGCGGCTTTGTTGGAGAGAGGGTGTTCTCTGCGCCATACCGTTGCGCCGATCTTCGGCCGCCAATCCCGATGCCGCATATTATAATATGGCTCCTGTCGTTGGAAATGTTGGAAAGCTCTGACGAGGTTGACGATGGGTGTTTACGATAATTCAAGTTCGAGTTAGTTTCACTAGGACCGAAAAATGAGATAGACATAACCATCTAGAACCTTTATGATTCATGACAACTCGACGCTGTCTTGTATTGCTTGAGTTAAATTCATTGAATTTATTGAGTTTATTGAGCAAATTTTATTGTAATAGAAAAATGTCAACTGCAAATCAGTTTATGAAAGAAACAAATAATGTTGGTATGTATGTTGGTATACCTCTTTAATAAATTAATAATATAATTAATATAATATAATATAATATAATAATATAATATAATAATAATATCAATATAATATAATTTTATAATAATAATATAATTAATAATAATAATAAATGACATTTTTCTATTACAATAAAATTTGCTCAATAAACTCAACAAATTCAATGTATTTAACTCAAGCAATACAAGACAGCGTCGAGCTGTCATAAATCATAAAGGTTCTAGATGGTTATGTCTATCTCATTTTTCGGTCCTAGTGAAACTAACTCGAACTTGAATTATCGTAAACACCCGGTGACGAGCTTCCGGGCCTCATCCGGGTGGCGCCGCCAGGCTGTCGTCGGGATCGGTACGGGCGGGTGCGTTCGGTCTTCGAGATGCGGTGGCGCTAATTTGCGCCCGTAATTGGCGAATGCGGGCGTGAATCCGGTCGCGTCGTGACATGCGCTGTTATTGGGATCTGATATGGGGGCGGAGCAAATATATATAGTTACAAATATGGCGACGAAGTGCTTGTACATTTACATTGTACTTATAGAAAGAGCTCGATTTTAATTATAAAATGTTAACTATTTATCAAATTTGTGAGTGAGCAGGTACAAATCCTGCAGAAAGAAAGTTTATAGGAGAGAGAGTTTTTAAGGCTGTACACATTATTAAATGTGGTAAAAATATGAAATCAGACGGGAAGGTCTCATTTACAGCACTGTGTTTGCAAACTTCGAATATTAGATTTACTCCACATGAAATTAAAGGAGATGTAAGTCCTAAAGGTATATTATCATGTACCTGTTCCTGCAAAGCAGGATTAAGAGAAAAATGTAAGCACATTATTGCCGTTTTGCTGTACTGCTATCAGTAAGTACACCTAACCTAATTTAAAAAGAAATAATTATTATTATTCTTGCTTGCTCAAGAAAAGATTTTTCTGTATTTTTTTTCAGGAATAGTGATAAAATAGAAGTCTTATCATGTACCGATAAGGAATGTGAATGGAAGAAAAAGCACAAGAAGGTTTTGCAAAATTATAATCCTGTTCCTCTTTCCCAACATGAATGTTTTTCTCCTTCACAACCTCCAAAAAAAATTCAAATTGTTAAGGGGGCTTTAAAATTAATAGGAAAAAAAGGTAAAGAGAGAGAAAAGACTGAAGAAGAAATAAAAGAATCATTAAAAAAACCTGATGCTGCCTGTCATACAAAAGCTGAGAAGAAAAAAGAAGTCCTTGCACTTTCTCTGGTACAAGAAACTGAAATTAGAAATATTATACATACTAAAAGATCTACTTGATTCTGCTTTAACTAAACACATGTGAGTAGAAAATAAATTTTAAAAATTAAACTTCAAATGTCTTTTTAACATAACATAATTTTAATTTATAAACGTCATAATTTGTATGTTTAAAGGTCAGGACGACACACACTAGTGAGCACAAAGAACCCTCTCGTTGTGCGCCACCTTGTCGTGGTGAGAGGGCTCACCGTGGAATGGCCCGTTGGGGTCTTTTCACGGTGCTAAGAGCGCACGGTTCCTTCTTAGGAGGGAACGGTGGTCCGGCGACCCTTCTGGGACTTGTCCCGATTCGCCGGTAGGGGTTGGCGGCCCTGACTTCAATCGCCCGGTGGCACGGCACCGTTAAGGGAAGATTTTTATCTCTCCTCCGTGCACGGGCGGCCAGGCTCGTTAGCCCTGTGGGGCGACTGATCAGGGGGGTGCTCCCCCCAGGGTTGAGATTCGTCCTAGCCGGGGCTGCTGCTCCGGAGGGACGGATCTCTGGTGGGTCACCTCGGTGACCTGTCTAGAGGGGTGAATGTGGGTGCCGGTCCTCCTTGTGTCTGGGGCCGACTCTTCCTTTTCCGGTTTTGGAGGAGGAAAGAGTGCGGTCTGGCATGGGGGGGAAGCGGTGTCCCACAATGGTGGCTCTCCCTCTCCGACCAAACGGCTCGTGGACGTGATCCTTGAGTACGCGGTCGTGAAGGAGAGCGACGGGCTGTCGATGTCCCGGAATTCCCGGGCTCGTCGGGCTGGGCCATTCCGAGCCGCTTGGACGTATTCCGAGGCGGGGTCGGAAGGCGGAGCGGTAGCTGCTCGGGCCGTTCAGACGTATTCCGAGGCAGGGTCGAGCAGTGAGGACCAATCACTTCCGGAGTGCGTCCCGGTTTTACCGGTTCCGGAGTGTTCGGTCGAGGAGTGTGTTCGCTGGTCGCCACGGCGGGTAAGGCGCGGAGTGGGTCGCGACACTCCCCGCCCCAACCGTCCGTGGGGCCCACCGCGTAGCTGCGCCCACTGCGGTGCCCACATTGTCGGAGGTGTGGGACCCCCGAAAACCCCTGGGTAAAACCAGGGGTGAGTAAGGGGCCGGAGGCCAGTGCACCGGATGGTTATTCCCGGTGCCCGCGCCATATGCTGACCTCCCGGGGGAACTCGGGACCTAGAGGGCACGCCCGGTCAGCGGAGCCGCAGTGGGTAGTGGGATCGAAACAAAAATGTTGCTCAATGAATATATAGATGGTGGTTGTCATCAGGAGGTATCTCTCGCACCCGAGAAACTAAGTTTCTCTGTTGAGAGACTAACTCTTGTAGTTGGAACGGGAGGGGAGGCATCTGAGGGAGGCATCTCTAGAGTTGGGCGTCTCACCTTGAGTCTCAGTACTGAGATTGAGGGGTGGCGCCGACTCTGATGACGAGATGATGGGAAAAGGGATGGGTGGGAGTTTACCTCCCTCCTCCCTTCCCCATCCTCACCGACCTTGTCCAAGGTCGAGAAAGGGCACCCCTGCTGGTACCCCGGCTTCTTCACGGAATCCGTCTAAAGCCGGGTCCCCAAAGCGACCGCAGGGTTTATCGAGAGCGGGGTCGGAGGAGAGCTTCTGCGAGGCTCAATCCGTAGACCTCTGCTCAGACGAGGAAGGGGACGGTTACGAGACGAGGTTCTCGTCCGTAACCAGAACCAGCGCCTCGTCGACTGGGACCAAGAAGCCACGAAAAATCAGGGAGGAGACCACCACCCTACCTGATTCTCCCTCCTCTGACGAGAGGAGGAAAAGGAGGGAGAAGAGAAGGAGAAGGGGCGGCCTCTTGTCCTCCGATAATGAGGATTTGGAGATCCTCAGGCTCAGAAAGAGGATCTTAGGGGACGCCCCGCAAAGGATCCCTCGCAAATTGGGCAGCACACCGTCCGAAAAAAGAGGGAGGCAGCCGTGGAACGGATCGAGGAGCTCCACCGCACAGTTGCCGAGAGGATCATGAATCCTCTCTTTGAGACGGACCGTACGACTGAGCAATACCACAAGCATGTGGAAAGGATTAGAAGCAAGGTCGTAGAGTACAAATCGGCACCGGTCCAAGAGATCCTGAACGACCTCAGGGTCGGCGAGTTCGGACTCCATCCTTGAGGTCGCCAGGGTCTCGAAAGGCCTCAACGGGAGCTTAAAGAAGCTCCTCAATGTCGCGGCTACCTCCCTCGAGGCAGGTGCAGCGACCCTGGCGGAAAGAGCGGAGAGGGGGTACTATGACCCCGTAGCGGGAAGGGCCCCCTCTCCCGCAAACGCACACACGGAGGAAATCCTAGCGGCAAACCGTCGCTTGGAAAAGGAAATAGCAGACCTCCGTAGGGAGAAGGAGGAGAGAGAGAGAACTTCCCCTCCTTCTTCACCCCTCACTACCCGGTCCAGAACCAGGATCGTTGAGGAGAACGAGGCGGTGGAGGAAGTCATCATGGGGGATTGGTGGAGGTTCCACTCCCCGAGCCCTCCCCTATGATGATGATCACTAGGGAGGACCTAGACAACTTCCCGGCAAAGAGACCCCCGATTAAGGGGGTCGTAAAGGTCTTAGAGGACCACTCTTTGCCGGTGATTACGAGCAACGTCCTCCTACCCGGCGGCCTGGTCGAAGCCGTGACACACGCGGTAATGAAGCAGGTTGGAGAAATGCTCCCCCATTTGATAAGGGAGCTCACGGGAAATAGTCCCCCCTCCTCCTTGCTTGACCCCCCTCCCTCCAAACCTTGTGGCGGTAAGGGTCCACCCTCCGTTAAGAGGATGGTTCCCCCTGTCTGGGATTCAAAGAGAGAGGGTGGAAAAAAGGGGAAGAGGAAGGTTTCGAAGCAGTCCGTCGCTGTGCGACAGCCCACTGCCGACCCTTCCTCTCCCCCTAAAGGGGGAAAGAAAGTTCCGACCGCAAAGTCGGGTCAATCGATCCCCACTGGAGGAACAACTGCTGCAGTCGCCATTGCCTCCGTGCAGCAACAGCAAAAGCAGCAGCAAGATTTACCACCTCTGTTGTTTACAGAGGTGGTGAAGAGGAGAAAGAAGAAGGAGACTCCTCCCACCATGGCGGCAAAGGGCGCCCAAGGGACCGCAAAGGCGGCTCCCAAAGCCGCCCCCAAATCCTCTTCCTCTCCGCCCAAACCGGGCACTGGGGGAGAGAAAAAAGGGAAGAAAAAGAAGAGAAAGGCGCCCAATACCGCGGCGATTGCCCTCACATGCCCGGACGGCGAATATGCCGCGGTGGTGGCAAAGATCACGAAAGTGATCCCCATTAAGGAAATGGGGATCCCCTTGATCAGGTCGAAAACGGGCCAAACTGGGGCCTTTATCTATGAGATATCGGGCCCCAACGGCCATGAGCGCGCGGATAGGTTGGCGCAAAAGATGCGCAACCTATTCGCGGACAGACCCGAGGTGCGGATCAACCGACCCCAGAAAACGGGGGAGATCCGCATCCGGGATCTGGCACTGTCGGCCACGGCCGAAAACGTTGCCCGGGCTGTGGCGGAGATGGGAGGCTGCTCCCCCGCCGAGGTCAAGGTGGGGGACATCAAACCCTCCCCCACGCCCAGAGGCCTTCCTACGGTCTGGGCGAAGTGCCCCCTTAAAGCGGCCAATAAGGTCGCCCAGGAGGGGCACATCGCGATCGACGGGCTCTTTAGAGCCCGAGTCGAGCTCTTAGAGGTGCGCCCTCTCCAATGCTTCAAATGCTTGGAGAAGGGCCACGTCAGGGCGAAATGCCCCAACACAAATGTGGACCGCAGCGGTCTATGTTACCGCTGCGGAGAAACGGGGCACGAGGCCCGCGTGTGCACGGCGCAAGCAAAATGCGCCATGTGTCTAAACGCGGGTCATCCGGCCTCCCACCGTATAGGGGGGTCGGCGAGCAAACCCCCTAAAGGGGGCAAAAAAAAGAAGGGGGGAGTAGCCACACCGGCACCCATCCCCCCTCTCAAGAAGGCGGAAATATCGGCGGCAGCGGCGAAGTCGCCCATCATGAGGGAACTTAGTTCCCCTATCGAGAGGATGGATGTAGATCCACCGCCGGCTGTCGCCGATAAAGTAGGGAAGAGTGGCCTGGAGGAGGGACAGGTTCCAAGGAACCAATAATGTCCACGAAACTCCTCCAGGCCAACCTGAATCACGCTCGCCGGGCCCAGGATTTGTTCCTAGGGGACCTGTGCGAGCGTGATGCAGAATTGGGAGTGGCGGCGGAGCCGTATCGGGTGCTGGACTCCAATCCTAATTAGGTCTCGGCCTCGTACGGTTCCGTCGTCATTGTGAGGAGGCACTCCCCGCGTTCCCCCCCTTACCCTAGTGGAAAGGGGAGTGGGGTTCGTCATAGCGCGGTGGGGTGCCTTCTACGTGGTGGGGGTTTACGCCAACCAAAGCGGCCTCACCCGGAATTCCGGGAACAACTGCGGGCATTCGCCGATGCCTCCCCCACCCCGTACTGGTGGCCGGGGATTTCAACGCCTGGGCTCAGGCGTGGGGTTCCCGGTACACCAATATCAGGGGTGAGGCCGTGCTGGACTGGGCGGCGGGGCTGGGCCTCCTGTTATTAAACAGGGGGTCGGTAAGCACCTGTGTTCACCCCCGGGGGGAGTCCATCGTTGACTTGATGTGGGCATTCCCCCGGGCGGGGGACTTGGTAAGAGCCTGGAGGATGGCGGACCGAGAGTCTTTTTCGGACCATCTCTACATAGAGTTGGTCCTGACTGCCACCCCCCAGAAAGTGCTGATCCGCCACCACCGACAAAGGGGCGATAAACCCCCCAGAAGATAGGCCCTGGCCCAATTGGACCAGGACAGATTGGTGGCGGCGGCCTTGGTGGAGACGTGGGCGGATCCTCCCGTCCTCGTCGACACCGAGGTCGAGGTCGAGGGGATCGGGGACATGGCCGAGCGTATGTGCGATGCGGCCATGCCCCGGTCAAAACCCGCCCCTCGTCGGGCCATATACTGGTGGACGGAGGAGATCGCGGATCTGCGGTCTCCTCAAAGCCCGACGACGGGCGGGAGGCGAGGATGACAGCACTGTCGAGGCGCGCGGGGAGTACCGGGCTGCAAGGTGCTCTCTGCGGACAGCCATCGACAGGGCCAAGGCTAAAGTCTGGGAGGAAATGCTGGCGGAGCTAGACCGGGACCCTTGGGGGCGTCCGTATCGTCTGGTGCTCAATAGATTAAGACCAGCGGCGCCCCCAATCTCGGAGACGCTAGACCCTGGGTTTCTCGATCGGGTGGTGGGAAGTCTCTTCCCAATCAGGGATATTCACATCCCCCCTAGGGGGGATCCCCCCGCCTGGTCCGGGGACCTAAAGATATCCGAGAGGGAGCTCTCCGAGGCGGCCAAAAGGCTGGGGGCTGCTGGCAAAGCCCCCGGCCCGGACGGGGTTCCCGGTCGAGTGTGGGCCTTGGCCTTTGGCGTGGTGGGTGCCCACCTGAGAAGATTGTACAATGCATGTCTCAGGACGGGCGCCTTCCCCTCCTTGTGGAAGAGAGCGAACTTGGTGCTCCTTTGCAAGGAGAGGAAACCGGCGGAGCAACCTTCGGCTTACAGGCCGATATGCCTGCTGGACGAGGTCGGTAAGTTATTCGAGAGAATTATTGCCGGCCGAATCGTCCAGCACCTGTCGCGGGATAGTCCCAACCTTTCGGAGGACCAATTTGGATTCCGGGAGGGCCGATCGACGACAGATGCAATCACGCATCTGCGGGCCCTCTCGGACCAGATTATAGGGGAGGGAGACGTGGCGTTGGCGGTGTCGCTGGACATCGTCAACGCCTTTAACTCCCTCCCCTGGGAATACGTGGGGGAGGCCATGGAGTTCTATGGCTTCCCCCCATACATAAGAGAGGTCCTTTAGGACTATTTCCGCGACAGGACGCTCCAGCTGAAGGATCAGCTGGAGCGAGTAAGCCGAAGGAAAGTCTACTGCGGGGTTCCCCAGGAGTCGGTACTAGGACCCCTATTGTGGAACCTCGCGTACGACAGAGTGCTCCGCACGGCGCTTCCCCCGGGCTGTCGTCTGCTGTGTTACGCAGACGACACGCTGGTGGAGGCCCGGGGGAGGAACTGGAGAGAGGCTCGGGATGCGGCAAACGCCGCTACCCGGGCGGTCGTATACTCGATAAGAGCCATGGGACTCGAGGTCGCCCCACAGAAGACAGAGGCCCTGTTCTTCTATGACAGGGCCTTGGGGCGGCCTCCCCCTACCCAAATCTGGGTAAGGGAGGTCCGTGTCCGGGTAGGGACCCAGATGAAATATCTGGGCCTCATCCTGGATGGCCTTTGGGGGTTTGAGCAGCATTTTGCTGGAATAACCCCCAAAGCGGATAGGATGGCGAATGCGTTGGGTCGCCTCCTTCCGAACTTGGGTGGTCCGAGGAATAGAGTCAGAAGACTCTACGCGAACGTCGTGCAGTCGGTGTTCCTTTATGGGGCACCGGCGTGGGCCGACAGGGTCGTGGCCAGCCGACGAATAAAGGCGATGCTACATCGCCCGCAATGCCGGCTGGCCATTAGGCTAATAAGGGCCTACTGCACGACGTCGTTCGCGGCGGCCACGGCTCTGGCGGGCCTCCTCCCGGTCGAGTTCCTGGCAAACTCGTACGCCGAAGTATACCGGCGTACGAGGGATCCGGACCGACACGGGAGCGCCCGCCTCCTACCACAAGCCGTGGCCAGGATAAGGAAGGATGCCCGCCAAAGAGCCATGGAGGCGTGGCAGGCCTCTTTAATTGGCTCCACGGCGGGCAGATGGACCACCCAGGCCATCCAACCCTGTCTCCCGGAATGGGCGGACAGGAGGGGACACGGTATCGGGTTCCACCTCACGCAGGTACTCACCGGGCACGGATGCTTCGGTGACTACCTGTGTAGGATCGGCAAAGAGTATACGACCGAGTGTCACCACTGTGCGGTCGGTCGGGACTCGGCGCGGCACACTCTCGAGGAGTGTGAAGCGTGGGAGGAAGAGCGTCGAGTTCTGACCGCAGTGGTCGGCGGAGACCTCTCCCTGCCGGCATTGGTGAGAGCAATGCTGGAGGGAGAGGACAAATGGAGGACCGTCTCCTCCTTCTGTGACAGAGTCATGTTGCAGAAGGAGGAGGCGGAGAGAGAGAGAGAAGAGGGGTGGCGGTGGGGGGGGGGAGGGGATAACGCTCCTCCTCAGCCGCCGCCGACACAACCCCCCCCCGCCCTTAAGGGGGCAGGTAACAACAGGGTCTTTCCGGGTGGTGACGTTCACCAAAACCCCGGGGGGGATCTCCCTGGGAAGGGTCCCTTCTTCTTCTGGGACCCTCCCAACTTGGAAGGCCGGAGGGAGAAGGAAAAACTCCTAGGGAATTCTAGAAGTTATATCTCTCCCCCCCTCCGACGGGGGGTCAGTTGGGAGCGGAGGCTCCCGACTAGCCTCAGCCCCCCACCAAACACGGGAGGGCGGGGAAAGGTTGCGGTAGCCCGGCCTTTTCCGGAAAAGAGGGCAATAACGAGAAGGAGGGGGGAAATAAAAATTTTCCTCCTCCTCCGCGAAGAGACCGGAAAACGGTCAGACCTGAGGGGGGGTGAGATGAATACCGCTGGTGATGGCCTCACCCTCCCTCTACATGGTCTAGGAAGGCTACCGGCAAGGGTTTTAGTGGGTATGCCTGGAACTTATTCCCAGGAGACTCCCACATAACCCACGGGATTCCCCCCGAAACCCGTGGGTATCCATAAAGAATTTTTCCTGCCTCACCAAAAGAAAAAAAAGAGCACAAAGAATGAAAGTACAACTAATAGTATTGAAAAACAAATTATTCAAATTATTTTTGAATTTCAAGATAATGTATTGATGACTGCAGTAAAAAATTTACCAGTGTGTGCAGTACAAGATTGTTGTTTTAATACGATTAATAAACTCAGCAAAAATGTTGAAGAAATTTGTGTGAAAACTAAAGACTGGTATGCTAACTGGATACAAGAAAGAAGATATAGGATAACAGGTTCTACTTGTTATGAATTCTTTACATATACGAACAATAAAAATGCAGACTGGAATAAGAAGTGTGATAATATTTTAAAGCCAAAAAATTTTAAAACAGAGTTTACTGAATACGGAAAAAAGTTTGAGGCAGAAGCACGCAGAGCCTTTGCAAAAGGTACAAATTCTGAAGTAGTCGAAATTGGATTGGTTATCTCAAGACTCAATCCATGGTTGGCCTATTCACCGGATGGAATTATTGTTAAAAGTGACAAACCAGTTGCTTTATTAGAAATAAAGTGCCCATTTATTGGCAAAACTGCAAATATTGAAAACACCGTGAATAGTCTAATAAATAAGTGCTTACAGAAAAAAAAAGAAAATATTGTCTTAAAAGAAAAGCATTGGTATTACGGACAAGTACAATTAGGCATGGCAGTGTTAAATTTAAATTTAACATATTTTGTCATTTATTCTAGTTTTGACAAGCAATATTTTACTTTAAGTGTTGAAAGAAACGATAATTTTATTTTTTTAATGTTACATAAATTAAAAGAAGTTTATTATAGTGTAATGTTACATAAGGTTTGTTTATTAAAAAAAGAATATGATAAGGATAGTCAATAAGTATAAAAAAACAATTAAAAGTTCTAAAATATTTATTCTAGTTAGTTTTATCTAGTTTTGATAAAAAATGTTTCATTTAAGAAGTTTAAAGAAAAAATAATTTTATTTTTTTAATGTTAAGTGAGATTGTTTCTTACATGAAAAAAGAATGCAATAAAAAAAGTAGTCAATCGCTTAGGAGCATTGGAAAATAAGTATAAATAAGTATATTACTTTTAAGAAATATTTTTATTTTTATAATATGTAAAGAAAGTTTATATCAAAATAAAGTTTAATTTTGTAAATTAAACACAACGTTTATTTTTTGACAAATGCTAAATGAATACAATTTTACATTTTCATAAATTTTGAATCACTTAGAATTGGTGAAGACATATTAATTGTTGCACAAATAATTATGAAAATATCTTCTATAATAGGCACCAATGCTACAGGCATTACTGATCCAAGAATTTTAAAAGTCTTGATACGCTAGTTGGATCTTTCAATGTGAACTCGAGCTTTAGCTATTTTAGCTGTTAAATTAGACTCTTCTTTACTAAACTGTTTTTTATCTTTTAAAAACGGAGGTCTTACACATTTCCAGCCATTTACTTCACACACTTCATCAATTAAGAATCCTCGATCAACCATTATTGCATCACCACGTTCTAGCAAGTGAATCAGATCACTTTGCTGAAATATTGGTGAATCCGTTGCTCGTCCTCCATAAGGTTTGCTGACAAATGTTATATTGCCTGCTGGTGAAACACCGGTCATTATTTTACACGTTTGTGCACTTTTATAGTAAGAGTAGGTTAAAATCTGGCAACAAAGTTGTGCAGGTCTTTGAATAAACACTTCAGTACAGTCCAAAACAACTCGAACATTCTCAAAAGATTCAAAACACTCAGGAATGTTTCTGCGTATCTCCTCTCTTGATGGCCATGGTATTGCTGCTTTTAAACAAGTGCTTAACATCTTCACAGTGTTATAAAATATACATTGGCAATGTTTTGCTGAGTAACATTTAAATATTAATGCTAGGAAACTGTATGATAAATTTTGTTTTAATTTAATAAATGTCATGATTACTCTTTCTTTTAAAGTCAATTTCATGTTTCTTTCTTTATCATCTTTGACATGAGCTACTATTTTTACAATTGTATTAAGCACTTGAAAAGATTCTATACCTGTTGCAGTGCTTAATTCACTGTCAGTTGTTATACTATCACAAAACTTTGGTTTTTGAATATCTATCACATTCACTTGCACTTCAACATCTTTAAATGAAGGAGCAGGAAAATTTTTTGTTATACATGATTGTATTTTCACTTCTTCGTTATTTTCTCTGTTTTGATATTCATTATTAATTTCATTTTCATTATCTTCATGTATGTCTATATTTACTTTCACTGAATTTATTTCAGAAGATGGTTGATCTATCACTGATTCATTTGTTGTTGATGTTAATAATGATGATGACGATGATGCTGTTGCTGTGCTTCTCTTTAACCTTCTTTCCAATCTTGCTTGGTTTGTTTCTATCTTTTTTTTATTTGTTCCTGGCAAATTGCAGGAAGGAACTGCTGTGTTTTTTAAACGTCACGAAACATTATTTATTTTTAAAGCAATTTTTCACGCTTTTAATTTATTCATTTGTTCCAATTTGTCAAACGAATTTGTTATGTTAACGACGCGTTCATTCGGCTTTGGAAATATGTGGAAACAAAGCTCTAAATTTTTACTTGCTTTACTGTTACAATCTCTCACTGCACAATAATCAAAATTTTTCTTTTTTTCACGTATGGGAAAAATTGCACCCTCCATAATGTTTCTTACAGTTGCTTACAGTAATCCAAATGTACTTTACAGTAATTACATGCAAGCATTGAGTATTTCTACTTTTCGGCAGTAGACGGCGCCACCAAGAATGTCAGATCCCAATATGCGTACTGAAGTGTGAGAATATGGCGGTCCCATTGGCGGTGGTCGCGCCCGACGAATTGACCAATCATCGTCTTAACCGTCTTATTCGTCCTCTCAACCGGATTACATTGTGGCGTATATATCGGCGTCGTGCGGTGCTTTATCCCGAAAGATTTTAACAGGCCGTTAAACTGGCGGGACACGAACTGCTTCCCGTTGTCCGATATGACAAGCTCGGGGCAGCCGTGCCGGTATATGATTCGCTCGGTTATCGCTTTGCATATGGCCTTGTTTGTGGCCTTGCACAGGGGTTGTAACTCAACCCATTTAGTAAACCGATCTTGTAACACAAAAAGCCATGAGTGGCCGCTCGTGGAGTGGGGTAGCGGCAGTGTTGCTAGACGGGACGCTTTTTCTCGCGCATGCGCAGCGCTGCAGCTATGAATCCAGCGGTGTATACGGCTTATAGTGTTGGGTGCTGGCGCGAAAAGTTAGACGTTTGACAGACTACAGGAGAAGGTTAGGTGAGTACATGTAAAAAATAATAATATTTATATCATATATATATTTATATGTATTTTTTGTTACGCGAAATATGGATAATTCAAAAGGAGCCATTAAAAAGACGCATATTAAAAATTTTAAAAATTCTTGGTTAGCTGACGATTTATTTAAAGGATGGCTGGCTCCTCATTCTATGGAAAATAAGGCAATTTGTAACTTGTGCAATATTACCATTAGATGCTGTAAATCAGATTTAATACGGCATTCACAAAGGCCTAAACATATTAAAAATTGTGACAGTAATTCTCAAATAAGTTAAAGCCAAAGCCAACATTCCAAAAATTCTCATATTGAAAACGTTAAGCGAGCCGAAATTAAATTAGCAGCTTTTTATTCTGAACATAATGTTGCTCTTTATACCACAGATCACTTAGTTCCTTTGTTAAAAGACATTTGTATAGATTCTTCAATCGTGCAAGATCTTTCACTGGCTCGATCAAAGTGCACCAATATTATTAAAGAAGTTCTTGCAAAGCGGGAAATTGAGAAAATTGTTAACATTTTACAGGATCAAAAATTTTCAATTTTAATAGATGAAAGCACGGATATTGGAGATACTAAAATTTTATGCGTTCTTGTTCAATTTTTTTCTCCGTTAAAAAAAAAGTTAAAACACAACTATTAGAATTATTAGAATTAAATGCTGCAGATTGCTCTGCAAATAGTATTTTTGAATTATTTAAAAAACTTTTACAAAAATATGAAATACCTATTACAAATATAGTTGGAATGGCAAGTGATAATGCATCCGTTATGATTGGATGTAATAATTCATTTTTTTCTCGTTTGCATTCCAAAATTCCGGGAATAGTTATGTTAAATTGTATTTGCCATTCTTCCGCGATTGTAGCTAGTAAAGCCTGCGAAAAATTGCCACAATCTTGTGAAAATTTAATTAGAGCGGTTGCAACTTATATATCAGGCAGTGCAAAGAGATGTACGATTTTAAAAGAATTTCAAGATTTTTTTGATATTGAGAAAAATAAGATATTAAAATTAGCTAATACAAAATGGCTCGTTTTGCATAAATGTGTGGTTAGGCTTCTCAAAAATTGGGAAGCTTTAAAACATTATTTCACATTAGCTATGAATGAATAATTTATTGTTCCCCTTAGGGTTACAAGCTTTTCTTCTCGCCATACATTTCCTTACATCTATACTTAGTCTATACTTAGTCTATCCTTAATCCTATCTTAACCTAACCGCCTTTTGGAGCAGGAGCGTGAGCCATATGTGCCCACCCTCCTCCTCCCCTACCTATACACACACACATCTCGCCTCTGGGACTTCCGTTTCCATTGCTTTGTACATCTTTTATGTCCAACTACTTCGCCCCTTTTCCCTCCCTCTCTCTCTCTCTCTTTCTCTCTCTCACTCTCTCACTCTCTCTCTCTCTCTCTTTCTCTCTCTCTCTCTCTCTCTCTCTCCCTTTTTCTCTCTCTCTTTCCTTTTTCCTCTCTCTCTCTTTCCTTTTTTCTTTCATGCATCTTTCTCTCCTTCACACATTCTCTCTTTCTTCTCCATATTTCCTTCCCTTTCCTCCTTCCCCTTTCTTTCTCTCTCTATCTCTTTCATCCACCGTTCCCCTTCTCCCTCCTCTCCTAATACCCAGCCTACCGCCTCCTGCCAGCTTCCTCCTCCTTCCTTCCACTCTCTACACTCCTCCCATACGTGTTCCCATGTTTCCCTCTCTCCTCCACATAATCTGCATCTCCTTTTTTCCTCCTCCTCCCAGTACCTTCCCTCCCTTACTTCATTCCCCAACCTGAATCTTGCCACTCTCTTCCATCTGCTTTCACCCCATCCTTTTTTTAGATAATCCGGTATCCCTTCCCCTTTTACTTCCTTGTACCATCTACTAAACCTCGATTCACTTATCTTTTCCCTTCTTTCCTTTCTCTGTTTCTCCTTGTCCCTCCTCTCTAATTCCTCATACCTCGCCTCTCCCTTCTCTTTCTTCTTCTCCACCTCCTCAATTGATATCTCCCTTTCCTCTAAGAACTTCCTCCTTTCTTCCTCCCATTCCGATCTCACTCTTCCCTCTTTGAATCTCTCTTTCATCTCCTCCCTACATTCCCTCGCTATCTCACTTCCCCTCCCCTCATCTAATCTTTTTTCAAACCCCCACGCCCTCCTTCCCGCTCTTCCCCTTAGTTTCTCCCTTTGTAGTTCCTCTCTCACCAAGTATCCTGGCGTCCTTGCCTCTACTCCCAGTACCCATCTTAAATATCTCTCCTCTGCCCTTTCCATTTCCTCTCTCTCCTTCCACCCCCATATCTCTACCCCATACCCCATCACCGTCCATACCAATTTATCAAATAACCATAACCTTCTCCCCCAATCCTTCCCGAATCTTCTTTTCCCTATCCCCCCTACCTGCCCCCTCACCGTTGTCGCTTTTCTCACCCTCTCCCTGATCTGTGCCCCCTGCCCTCCGTTTCTCTGTATTATGTATCCCAGATATCTAAACTCCTTCACCTCCTCAATTATCTTCCCTTTCCATCTCCATACCTTTTTCCTCCATCTCCCTCCCCCCTTTCTAAACCTCATGATCTTCGTCTTTTCGGTGTTCAGCTCTAAATTCTTCCTGTCCAAATATCTTTCTAACCTTTCCATCATGCCCTTCATCTCCTCCTCCTCCTCTGCTATCAAAACCATGTCGTCTGCATATGCTAAGGAGTATATCTTGCGCCCTCTTAACTTTACTCCTCCCCATTTCACTTTCCCCATTTCCTCCTCTATATCTGCTAACATTACATTAAAGATTAGTGAGCTCAATGGGCACCCCTGCCTCACTCCTCTCGCCGTCCAAAAGTTCCCCCCCTCCTCCCCTCCTACCCTTACTTTACTTTTCGTCTCCTTCAACACCTCCTCCACTCTTTCCACCAACCCTTCCCTTACCCCTCTCTCTCTCATTGCCCCCACTAATATTCCCCTATCCACCGAGTCGAATGCTGCCTTTAAATCTATAAACAGCGCCGTCATTTTTCCTTTCTTTTTTCCCAGCTGTCTGTTCACTAAATAATTTAAAACATATATATTGTCTAATGTCCCCATCCCTTCTCTGAAACCTGTCTGACTCTGTGGTACTATTCCCTTTTCTTCCACTTCCCTCCTTAGCCTCTCTGCCAACGTTATTGTATATATCTTGTAACATGAACTCATTAATGTCACCCCTCTGTAATCTTCCACTTTCTCTCCCTCTCCTTTCTTTCTGATCGGCACCACTACTCCCTCCTTCCATTTCTCCGGCCATCCCTCCCCCCTCCATACCCTGTTACACCAGCTCCAGACCCACTCTTCCACTTCTTCCCCTCCATATTTCCATGCTTCTCCTGGTATCCCGTCCACTCCCATTGCCTTCCCATTTCTTAGTTTTTTTATCGCCTCCTTTATTTCCTTTCTGCTGATCTCTTCTTCCTCCTCTCCCTCCCCTCCTTTCTTCCTTTCTCCCCTCTTTACTACTTTTCCTTCTGTCCCCCCCAGTAGCCTCATGAAGTACTCTTTCCACTCCTCCATTCCTATCCCATCATTTATCCTAGTTCTTCTTTTCCTTTCTCTATTTACTATTTCCCATATCTCATTCTCCCTTTTTACTTCCCTTGCTCTTTTTTCCCATCTTTCATTTTCCTCTTTCTTTTTCCTTTCACACGTTTCCTTATATTCCTTCTTCTTCTCTTTATACTCTTTCCCTTCTCCTCCTTTTCTTCTCCATCCTCTTAACTCCCTTCTTGCCTCCTTCTTCTTTTCCTCACATTCTCTGTCCCACCATCCCCTCCTCTTCCCCTCCTCTTTCCCCACGTCCCGCTCCACTTCCTTTATCGCCTCTTTCATCTTCCTCTCCATCCCTTCCCATTCTACCCTCATTTCTTCTTCCCCCGATTTTAACCCTTCCATCCTTTGTTTGAACTTTTTACACCCCTCCTCATTCCATACTCTTCTCCATATTTTTCCTTTTTCCCTACTCTCGTTCCTCTTCCTTTTTTGTCTTTGTCCCTCTCCCTTAACCCATACCTCCACTGGCTGGTGGTCTGACTCTATGTTGTCTCCTATCCTTAGCCTTTTTATCTTCCCCCTCGTATCCTCATCTGCTATTACGTAGTCTATTACCGTATTCCCTTTTCCTCCTGTGAACGTGTACTCCCCCTCCTCCTCACCCTCTATGCATCCATTCAGTATTCCCCATCCTCTTTCCTCCAAGAACTCCACCATCACCTTCCCCTCCCTATTCATCTTCCTATCCTTCGATTTCCTTCTCCTTCCCTCCCCCTCCCCTCCTCCTTCCTCTCCCTCTTTCCCTATCTCTATACCTCCTCCCTCCTCCCCTGTTCTCGCATTAAAGTCCCCCCCAATTATTGTACTCACTTCTACCTCCTTCTCCCCTACCCACTGTTCCATGCTCTGTAACATCTCCTCCATATTCCCATTAACGTATACCCCCACCACCCTCCATTTATGTTTTCCTTTTTTTATCCTTCCCACTATTATCCCTTCTCTCTCCGTCACTATTTTCCTCCCTTTGTCCAACATCTCTTTTCTTATCCCCATTACCATCCCTCCCATCGCCCTTCCTTTTTTATTTTTTCTTTCCGCCATTTGTACTCCCCACTCGTATCCTCTTGGTAACTTTTCTTTCACCCTTTCCCACCCTTTTTTATCCATCCATGTTTCTATCAGTACTATTACATCCCATTTCTTTAGTCCCTCCCAGAATTCTTTATCCTTATTTCCCACCCCTGCCACATTCCAGAAGGCTATTCTCCACTCCCTTTCCCTCCCGTCCTCTCGCCTCACCTTTCCGTCCCTTTCCCTTCTCTCTTCTATCCCATGCTTCCCTCCCTCCCCAATCTCCCTTCCCCCTGCCCCCCTACTTTTGTGCACCCTTTCCCGTCTCTTAGCACCTCCTCCTCCTCATCCCACTTCCACCATTGCCCATTTATTCTTACTCTCCCATATCCTATCCATACACTTTTCCCTTTCCTTTCCTCTTCCCTGGCTATCTCCTCCAATTTCTATCTCATCCTCCTTTCTTTCCATGTCCAGTCCTCTACTATTTTTTCCTTTCTACCCTTAAGCATTTTCTTTCTCTCCCATATCTCCTTCCTTTTCTCATCATTCTCCAGCCTTATCCCCACTATCTCTCTTCCTTTTTCTCTATCCTCCGCTATCCTCCATATCTCTTCTATCTTTACCTTCGCTTCTATAACCTTCATTAATTCTTCTACCGCTTCTTTCCTTTTCCCTTCCCTTACCTCTATTCCTTTTATTACCAAATTCCTTCTCCTCTCTTCCCTCTCTTTCCTTTCCATCCTCCTTTCTATCTCTTTTATTCTTATTTCTATTTTTCCTCCTTCTCCCTTCCCTTCTTTCCTTCCTCCTTCCCTCTCATTCTCTCCGTCTCTCTCTATCTCTTCTATTCTCCTTTCCAATCCCTTTATATGCCTTTTCATTTTCTCTCTCTCCTCCCTCCACCCCTCCTCCTTATCTCTAATCTCTTTCATTTCCTTCCTTATGTCTATTATTCCCTCCTTCACTTCTTCCTTCATCTGTCTCATTTCTTCCTTCCACTCCTCCAACCCCATCCTCATCACCTCCTTCATTACCCCCTCCATCTCCCTTTTCCATTTCCTCATCTCCTCCTCTCCCTTCTCTATCCCCTTCTGCTCTCCTTCTTTCTTTCCCTCTTCTTTCCCCGGTGACCTCGTTATCTTCTTACTTTTACTAAATATGCCTTTCTCCTCCCCTTCCCCTTTTCCCATGCCTCTTCCCTCTTCCTCTTCCACATCTCCTCTATACACCCATAACTTCCGCGTCTAACTCTCCCCCCTCTCGCTTCTCTTAATCTCTCTTCCATTTCCAATTCCAATTTCCTTTCCATCCCGCTATGTCGCCACCTATCACCCTCACCTATTACCTTCTATCTTCTATGTGCTCCTCGCTCTTTCTCTTAATCCCGATCGTGTCCGTCTCTATATCCTATGTTCTATGCCTATCTATATAACTTCTTTTCCCTTGCCCTTTCCCTTTCTCTCTTTCACACCCTGCGCTCCCCCCACTCACACCCACTCTCTCTCACCTCCACTCTCTCCTCCACTCGTTCTCACTCCTCCTTTCGCTCTCCTCTCGCTTCCCACGTCACTCCAAAAATTTCTCTCCACGCCACGTGTCGCACTCTATCGCACCAGAAACAGAAGTCCCACATTAGCTATTCATGAAGACAAATTAAGATCTGCGGAACTAATTTTAACAGATTTAAATAATAATAATATTAAATCATATTTATTATTTTTGAAATACTCATTAAATTTTTTTAATACTTTCAATGCTCTTTTTCAAGGACGACAAATTTTAATTCATATTTTATTTGAAGAGTCTCAAAAAATTATTCGGCAAATTGCTCAAAATTTCATTAAGCCTGAGGCTTTGGAAAATATCATCTTTTTAGATATTGACAATGAGAATTACATACAAGATCTAAATGACATATATGTAGGGCCCGAATGTAAAAGCTTTTTAGCAACACAATCTTTAGAATGCGCGGAAGAAATTAGATTAAAATGTTTAGATTTTTATAAAACAGCAGTCCGCGAAATGTTGAAACGTTTACCGTATAAAGATACCTTTTTTTAACAATTAACTTTTTTACATCCGTCTATTGCGCTATTTGATCAAGGCAGAATGAAAATTAGAGATTTAACTTGTATTGCTAATCGTGTTGTAAATATTGATATTACTAACTTAGCTTTCGAGTGGAAAATTCTGCCATCAGTTTTTAACGATACAGAAAAACAGAAGTTAGTTTCTTTAGAAATTGATCAAATGTGGTCAACAATTTTTGAACATACAGATTTAAATGGGGAAAAAGTTTTTCCAAATTTAGAATTATTAGTTCAAACGGTCCTTTCTTTTCCCCATTCAAATGCCGAAGCCGAACGGATTTTTTTTATTGTTACTGATGTAAAAAATAAAAAGCGAAATCGCTTATCAGTTGATACTCTTTCCGCGATTAGCATTGTTCGATCAAGTTTTCAGGCTGAAGGCATTAATTGCATTAATTTTGAAATTGATTCGCGACATTTGGAGTTACATAACTCTCAAAATTTATATACAAAATCTGATTGCAGTTTATCTGATGGTAAATAGCTTAGTTTTTTATTCTAGTCGTTATAATAGCTTTGTCATTTTTCTTTATTTTTTCAAATTTTATTTAATTTTTAATGCATAAAAACGCGATTTTTTTCTTTATATTTGTCATAGAATTTTTTTTATATTTACAATATTGTTAGTATAGTTTCATTTTAACACATTTCTTTCAGCATATTAATACACATTTTTTTCAGCATTATTAGTACCCGCATAATGTGCAATTTTTATTTTAATTAATATTTTTATTAATATTATTTTTATTTTTATCATTCATTATTTATTATTTATTTTATAATAATTGATAAAAAAATTATTTTTGTTTTATTGTAGAATTAGATCTTAAAATTAGTTGTACAAAATATGTTATTTTTAATTTAAAAAAATATGTGATTTTATTTGTGATAATTATTGTGATATTATCAATGTAAATACTTTTATTTTCTAATGTTACATATGTTAATACTTTTATTTTCTGATGTTATATATGTTAATACTTTTATTTTATGAATACTGGTAAGGTTTTTAGCAGTTTTTCCTTATCCTTGCAACAAATGTTGGTATTCTTTGTAATTCTGCCAAATAAAATATTTTATTGTTATTAAAATGTTATTAACAATTATTTAAACATCCTTTCCTTTTTTAGCTTATTTTTTATTAATATTATTAATTATTTTATTATTATAAAAATAAACATAATATTTACATGCGTTTAATTTATTATTATTTTATTACTTTTTATCACTTTTTAACGATAAACAAAATTTTCTAATAATTTTTTAATAGAAGGGTCTACAAGTGCCCTTTTTTTTCTTCAATTAGTACACCGTTGAGGCCGATTCTCAAGTGCGTTCGTGAAAAAAAGCGTCCCGTCTAGCAACACTGGGTAGCGGCCCCCTAGGGGTGTGATCCACTAGATGTTGCATATGCTTCGAAACACAGATGTCTATACTAGTACTAGATCGCTAACTTTAGGCTTTGACGTATGGAAAAACTGAGGCTGGCAGGATTTCCGGTTTCGGCCATGACACTCAACAACAAAATGGCCGCTCAACAACTGCTCAACAACTGCTCAACAACTGCTCGGCATCTTTCAAGAATTTTTACAATATTATCAATTTGCATCACCACGCCGGGTATGACATGTGCATACGCACGTACAGATATACACATAACACACGCATTGTCGCCATTTTGTTGTAGGGTGTCATGGTAGAAACTG
Organism: Linepithema humile; assembly: GCF_040581485.1. Classification (NCBI taxonomy): domain Eukaryota; kingdom Metazoa; phylum Arthropoda; class Insecta; order Hymenoptera; family Formicidae; genus Linepithema; species Linepithema humile. Next base: position 14,560,312 of record NC_090133.1, read on the forward strand.
GAAATCCTGCTGGCCTCAGCTTTTTTGACGAAGTTAGCGATCTAGTACTAGTATAGACATCTGTGCTGCGAAACGTTTACGGTACGATCCACTAGACGCTTCGAAGCGTTTTCATAGCAGTTATGACGTCATAAATACGTCACGGATGTTCGCTTCGAGGCCGCGGTCCGAATCGTGTTTTCAGCACTACTAACGCTCACGGCATTAATGGTCGGTCCGAATGAGAAAGCACGCTATTGATAGTTCGTTTCGGACCAGTCATAAGCTCGTAAATTTGTTACAGTAAAAAACATAACCTGAAAGACAAATGGATAGTGTTCTGTGTGCATGTATCAAATAGAAAAATAAAAAAAAAAGAAAAATGGAACTAAATGAAAAAATAACATTGCTGCAGTTTATTGAATTTTCTTTTGAAAGCGAGGATGAAGATGATGACGACTTGGAATTTGTAATGAATATGTCTTCAAGTAGTGACGAGAACGAAGAAGAAGTAAGAAACCGTATCACTATTGTAGACTTGATTCTAAATACAAAAAAAAGTGAAATGCAAATTAGACCTCGCATCAAAGACTATGTGGAAAAAATTATTCTCAATTACACCGCTGAGGAATTTAAATCGCATTTTAGGTATGGCTGACCATTGTTTAAAGAAACATTGTAGTATCATAAAATTTTCAGTTTAAAGTAATTGTTAATATTTACATTCTGAAATTTCAAATTTCCTTTATTTACAGATTGTGGCCTACAACTTTTGAATTTCTATTGGAATTAATAGGACCTACGTTAAGCGCCACTAAATCAATTAGTGGCAGAAAACCTTTGGCAGCGCAAAAACAACTTCTAATAGCTTTGTGGATGATGGCAACACCAGACTCCTACAGGTATAGTAACATCTTAATTATTTGTCAAAACTATAAGCTTTTTTATTTGCTTGTCTCTGGCTTATAGGTCTGTGTGTGTAAAATTTAATATAGGAAAGGCTACAGCAATTCGTACTATGAGAAAAGTTACTTATGCTTTGCACATTCTCGCTCCGCGATTTATTCAGTGGCCTCAAGGTGAAAGAGCAAATAAAGTGATGGAAGAATTTGAAAAAGTTAGTGCATTTCCTAAGATTATAGGAGCCATCGATGGCACTCACATTCGCATAAAAGCTCCACTGGAAGATAAACAATCATATGTGAACCGCAAAGGATATCATTCAATCCATGTGCAAGTAAGAATTTAAAAAATGTCTTTAAGTGATTGGAAGTTCTTATCGTTTAATAATTTGTATTTCACTTTTTTAGGCAGTTTGCACCTCAAAATTGCTTTTTACAAGTGTTTTAGCTGGGAATGTTGGATCAGTGCATGATGCACGTGTTTTTCGGCTCTCTCCTGTCAGACAATATATTACAAATCCACAAATTTATTTTCCTAATGATTCACACATTATTGGAGATGTTGCCTATGGTGTTCATCCTCATATCATGGTGCCTTTTAAAGATAATGGGCATTTAACAGTTAGACAGAAAAATTTTAATTTTTGTTTGTCTTCAGCGAGAATGGCAATTGAGAGAACATTTGGGTTGTGGAAAGGACGATGGAGAAGCATTCTTGATTGTTTGCCTATGATCACCTTAGAAAAAATTCCTGAATACTTATTAGCTACTTGTGTACTACATAATATTTGTATATTAAAAGGAGATTTGATAGATTTTGAGCAAACACATGAAGAAGATGTATCCAGTGAAGCATTAATATCTGATAGAATGGAGGACGGCAATACTAAACGACAAAGAATTATGAATAGTTTGATAATGAGATACCATTGATATTTTCAATCTTATTTAATGTTTCATTGATTGATTAATTAATGTTTTAGTGATAGTTATTTCATTATTTTTGCAGCAAATTATATGATGATTATATGATATGATTAATATTTTTATTGCAAATTATTTTTATCAAATTTATTTTTGTGAGCGCGTATGTTTAAGATTGAATAGAAATAACCTTATTATTTTTGCTATAGATTGTATTAAATATTATATAAATAAATGTCTTATACCAATTTTTGTGTATTTTAGTAATACAAATCTAAATTTTTATTAATTATCGCTTATTAGAATGATAAAAATAAATCAAATTTTAATATTGTAAACAATATTTATTTTCTACACTAATTTATAAAATATAATATCACATTGGTAGAAGAATAAATATCATAGCTTATTATTATTTAACTAGAAGCTGAAAATAATAGTGATGTATCTATATAAACTTAAATAGTTATACATTAAATAAAAAAATATTTATCTTATTTTCACAAAAAAAAATTGATTTCACATATTACGCCCATATTGACATTTTCTAAGTTTAAAATGAGCTTTAATATAAAAATTAAAAAACATAAAATTATATTATTAATACAGTATCACTAAAATAAAACAAGTGATGAGATTAATAAGAATAACTGTAATATATTATTCCAAAGAATGCTCATCAGGATAGGCAAATCTTTAAGCTATTAATTCCAAAGCTAACTTTAACTTTTATATTTAAAAAAATAATATTTAATTTATTAATTAATAGTCAATTCATAGACTAGAAAATCTTCAGTTATAATTAGACAAACTATTATGTATGCAAATAATAAAATGAAAAAGATAATAGATATTCAAGTAAACAATTTTTCTTAAGCTCTATAAGACTACCAAAATTACTACATTGCAGGTACAGAGAGTATCCATGAAAAATAAAAATAATAGAACTCTTGGAAATAAAAACTACACAAATTGCATTAAAATACTAAAGAAAACAGTTGTCCAATTATTTCTTGGTGATAGCTTCAAACAACTTCTGCATTATTTTAATTTTTTCCTGATGCTGTCTTTCTCGTTGATCTTTTAAGTCCTGAAACAATGCTTCTTTGGCTTGCCTTTTTTTCTCCCTTTCTGCTCTTTCTTCTTTCATATCTAAGATAAAGTTGTTTATAATAGTCTCAATCTTCCGTTTATTGGATTTCCCTTCATTATTTTTACAATTTTTTGAAGAAGATTCCAGTAGGATTGCTTCTTCATTCGATGTAGATGGTCCAGCTTCAGTGGCAATAGCTTTGGGATTTGCCCATCCTGATTTCCCAAAAATTTCGTGCATTCTCTGGAAGAAAACAGAAATATTTTTCAATAAGTTTTAGTCTAATATGATTGAGAAGTATGAAATTTATAATATATTTATTTACTTTTCATATAAATACTTACTTGAAAATATGGCCATGTTTTTCTGTCATTTCCTGATACTGAATTATAATCCAATATTTTTTTGTATGTCTTTTTCAAACCATTTAATTTTGATTGGCATTGTGGTCCAGTCATTGTATATTCAATATTTGTTTTCCTCATATTATCAGCAATGGCTTCCCAAATTTTATTATGACGTTTTGTGCCTGCTGAAAATTCTTCTTTCCATTCCTCATATTTATCGAGCAGTAGATATACGCACTTGGATGACCATATAAACAATGATTTATCATTTTCTGGAATTATATAAAAATTTTTATGTATAAAGAAGACTTGGAATGAATATAAGAATCATATTGTAGGGGAGCCATTATATTCTTTAGTCATACTCACTTTGATCTTTAGGATTATTATCAAATTCTTGTGGCTCTGGAGATGAAACGTAAGATGCACTGCTTGCAGTTCTTACAGAATCAGTCTCATCGTTTTCATCAATCGAAATTTGACTTTCTTGACTGATAACATTTTCGTTTCTTTTTCTATAAATATTCTTAATAAGACTTGTCATATAATTCAGATCTGGTAATACAAAAAAAAGTTCCTTCTCATCAGCATTAATCAACATAAATCATAGTCATTGACATCAAGCATCAATTATTTGATGTCAATGATCAGAGCTAATTAGTATTAGTAATAGCTATTAGTAGAGCTAATTATCCATACAGCACGAATATCGAAAAGTAGACATCCCGAAGATATCTTTGAGATATGATATCTTCTAAAGGGTTAAGTATAATTTTATTATTAAAATACAAAAATTTATTTGTTTCCTTACCTTTAGTAGCCTTTGCAGCATCTTGTGGCGAAAGTTTTAAGGTCACAGTTTCACCTGTATCTTCTATAAAGACAGGGACGGAGATTAACTGATTTGACATTGTTTCTAACGCGACGACTAATAAATAAATTAATGTGTAGCACGTGTAGCATGTCTGACGTCACACAACCATAATCAGCCATGATGCTCACAGTGCCTCACCTTTCAACTAGGGGCACCGTGAGCACTGTGCGCGTCATAAAACTATGACGTGCTATGATGTCATTATGTCCACGAAGGCACTGCGAGCGTGAATTGGACCGATCGTTAGTGTACTGATAGCGCTGTGAACGTGAATCGGACCGCGGCCCTAGCGTGCTTGAAATGCTTCAGCCGGAGAAGTAGTATGCCTGAAGTGAAATTTTGAATACTTAACAACGCGGGAAGACCAATCGAGAAAAGTGCCAATGGTGACAGTGTTCTTAGATTTGCTATTATTTTGTTATTAATAAATCAATTGAAATTAATATTAAAGCAAAATGACGAGCATACAATTATTAGATATTAATATTGGAATTGTTCACACATTACAAGTTTCCGAAGAAGATGCACAAAAGGCTAATGAAGGTAAAATATATAACATAACCTATATGAGTATAATTGAAAGAGTAAAGAGAAGATTTATAACTTGATATATATCTTTTTAAATCGATTTGTTGTTTGCAACTCAACTTTTAAATAGCCATAAAACATTATTGACTCAGCCAGTTGCCAAACTAGGTAATATTTTATGTATTGTAAATTTTGAAATAGATATTTATGTTACAAATTAACATTAATAATATAAGCTTAGCACTTTTTTTATAATTTTAAATAGAAAAATGTTTAATAAATAATTTATTTTATTGATAGGATCTTCAAATCATGACTCAAGTTATATTACACAGATGGATATACTGGAGTCATCAGTGGAAGAATCTTCAACCTCTTCTGAAGAAAAAGGTATAACATATTATTACTGTGTTTTTACAAAAAGAGAAAAGTTTACTTTAAAACTACAAGAAGATAAAAATATAGTTAACATAATGTGTTGTTTTGTAGGTGTTTTTCATTGGCCACATGAGGCAATTCTTTTACTTCTTACATTATATGCAAAGCATGAGCACCAAATTAAAAGTGGAAAAATATCAATGAAAAAGATTTGGAATATTATTGCTTCTGAATTAAATAAAAAAGGTTATGATGTCACAGATCTGCAATGTAAAAGTAAAATGGCAGGCATGAAAAATACTTACAAGAGTATAAAAGATCACAATGCAAAAAGTGGCAATAATAATAGAAAATGGCAATATTTTAGTGTAAGTATATAATAAATTTATTTAATATGATGTATACTTGTGTTTTTAGTAAATGTATTATATTTTAGTGAAACATATTGTATAACTATTTATGTAATATATATAGTTATGTAATATATGTCTTTTTATGTGATATATATAATTTTTCTGGCATATTGTAGATTATGGATGAACAATTTAATGATAAACCTTGGGTAGCTCCAGTACTTACACTGGACAGCAATAATCCATCTCCACTGAAATCAGAAATTATTAACATTCATTTATTAACATTAACATTAACATCTGAAAAAAGAAGTTCCTCAGATAAGTTTCAGATACCTTCTAAACGTAAGTATCACAATTACTATATTCAATAAAATGTAGTATAATAAATTTAAATAAACATGATTCTGAAACCGTGTGAGCTTCGGCGGACGCGGAGTAGCTCGCCGGAATCCAGGTTCGGTCGGTTGGGGATATGTCAATAAAATAAATGCTCGTTTATAACAAAGTAAAGAAACAACGTTTATTAATTAAGATGGTGAAATGACTTGCTTCAAATGATCTGCTTCAATGCTCGTGTGTACATGCGAAGCGTGTGCGAAGCGAATTCGAAAGAATATACAAGTAGCGTGAGATAAATGGCAAAGTATCGGTGTGATCGGTAAAATAACAACGGTGAAATAATTATTCAACAACGGTGAAATAATTCTTTAAAGCGGCGTGAAATAATCGTAAAAGTATCGGTGAGATTGGTATAAGCAACGGTGAAATAATTAATAAGCAACAGCGAAATAGTTATTAAAGCGGCGTGAAATAAATACAAAGCAGCGTGAAATAAATCTGAAGTATCGGCAATAGTGAAATAATTATTTAGGCGAACGGTAAAATAATTATTTAAAGAGGCGTGGAATAAATACAAAAAAAACGACGGTGAAATAAATATGAAGGCGACGGTGAAATAATTATTTAAAGCAACGGTGACTGAATTATTAAAGTTCGACGTGAGGCGTCTTGGTGCGAGCAGCGAGAGCGCAAGCGCGGATGATCGTGTCGTAGCGGTTGGTACAACGCAACGCTCGTCGGTGAGTGCGTTCGTGACGGTACCGCGAGTCCGTTCGATCGTAGATCGTGACGGGTCGCTCGACGGCGCGGATTGGTCGACGTAGTTTGCCCGCCGGATGGATCCCGGTGCGCGGTAACGCGAGATTAGGAACAGGACGTCGAGTACGCTCGACGGGAGTACGAGAACGCTCGCACTAGAGGCTTTGAGGCCGAAACTGGTCGGCGGACGTACGAGAACGCTCGTACGAAGGCGCATTTAGAGCGGCGATTCGACTAAGTATAAGGAAATGCCCTGTATACGAAGATCGATGCCCGGAGGAACCGAGTACGCTCGACGGGTATACGAGAACGCTCGTATCGGAGATAGAAACGGTACCGAGGACGCTCGTGTACCTGGAATAAGGCATAGAATCCGAGTACGCTCGGTCAGACTACGAGAACGCTCGCAGCAGGATTGTTCGCTGGCTAGCAGCAAACAGGATCTGGGGAGAAGACGTACAGCCGGGCCTTTTTTATACCCGGCTGGCAGCCGACTGGCTTCGAATCGGCAAACATCGGCGGTTTCGGCGGCGAGCCCCCCACAAAACGGAAATTCGGAACGGTCGGGAGTGGGGGGTTTTCGGCGATTGACCGCCGTTGTTATCGAACAAAAGCTTTATCGGCGCTCAATGCACCACAATGCACCCTTGGTGGGCTACGGACGATGGACGGTCCGTAGCCGTAACGATGCAGCTTGCGGGCTGCACCGTTACAATTCTAATAATTATAGTATATAATTTATATATTTTTGTCTTACGAGTATATAATGTTATTTCCGTAAGGGAATTAGTATTCTGTTACAATAAATATTGCACGTACATAATTACAGGTATTAAGCAGTTTGCCTTGTTGAAAAAAGTAATCACTGTGATAGAAGAAAATATTACTCAGCGTCAAAAAATGCACGAAGAAGCAATGGCTCGGCAAGATAAATTGCTTAACATTCTTGAAAAGATGATTACTAAATAATATGAGAAGAGAAATCGTATTAAATACCAAAGCACCTAATATTAAAAATATTTCTTGTTTTCTTCAGATTTAAGATTGTTACAAAGTAATTTTTGTTAAACCACACGTATATAGATTGGCATAACTTAATCATATAAAATTATTATTTTAAAGCCTATATTTTTATAAGAAGCTCTAAAATGATATTATTTCATGTGTTCAGAGTATTATGTTATTTTGTGTTTTTATTATCAGACTGAAATTTTATTTTATTATAATTTATATAGGTTTATACGTGTGCATAAATAAAAAGTTTTATATTTATAATTTCATATAATAATTTTTATTTCATAGGTCAGTCTTTTTAATAAATGTGATATAATGTGATATGAAATAAAATACTCATATTCATATTAAAATATATAAAAAATATTATAAAGTTATATTTAAATAAACATATTAATAATATATTTTTCAAGTGCGTCTTATTTGTAAATTAGCACATATGTTATTCCGTTTTATTTCTGCAATATTTCTATTATTACATTCGAATCTTTGTAATAATTCTGTTTCTTGAACTTCTTCAACAATGATGCCATCTTGAAATTCCAGTCCATCCTTTTTTAGTAGACAAATATTGTGCAGTACACAACATGCTAATATATGGTAAGGTATAATTTCGATGTCATTCATTGCCAATAATTGTAAAAGACTTCTCCAGCGGCATTTTAAAAGAGCAAATGCTCGTTCAATCACCATTCTACTTGAAGAATGACAATAATTATAATTTTTTGGACGTTGTGTCAAATGTCCATTATCAGTATATGGAGTTAAAAGATGCTGATGCAGTCTGTAAGCAGCATCTCCAATCAAATGTGTATTGTCAGGAAACTTTCCTGCATTATTGATATATTCTTCAATAGGTGATAAGCGGAATAGACGAGCATCATGGACCGAACCTACATTTCCAACATAAATATGTGTGAACAGCCTTCTGTGATTACAAACAGTCTGCAAAGATTAAACAGTTCAATCACATATTCATATTCATTATCAAATTTTATCAGTAGTAAATTATATCAAAATTGTATCAGTAGTAAAGTATAATACACATAATAATAGACAAACTAATCATACTAATACTTAAAAATATTATTTAAACATTACCTGAAGTTGAATTGAATGATGACCTTTTCTATTTACATAGGCCTCTGCATTTTCCTTCGGTGCAGGAATGTTAATGTGAGTGCCGTCTATGGCTCCAATTGTATTAGGAAAATTACTTATACTGGAGAAACCAAACACAATTTCTTCAATGTTATTCCCTGTGGGCCATACTATGTATTGTGACGAAAGCTTGCATAATGCTGCACTAACACGACGCACAGCTCTTATAGCGGTGGCATGACCAACATTAAATCGTTGGATTATAGATCTAAAACAAAATTTTTTTTATTATAGCTACAATACGAATTAATATTATTCATAGTTAATTGTATAATGAAATTAACTGTCATATTTATGAATTTATATCTATATCTATATGAATCTGGAGTCGCAAAACGCCATAAGCTCAATAGAAGCTGCTTTTCTGCAGGTATCATTTCATTCCTTTCAATACTGCGAATAAGTTTCTTTCCAATTTTTCTCAAAATAAATTCAAATGTTGACGGTAGCATTCTAAGTTATAAAAGTGTAATGCAAGTTAATTATACAAAATTATGCATTTTTAGGTATACATTTATAACAGTATATTGTAAGAAAATATATATAATGACAATATACATACCGAAAGTGAGATTGGAACTGCATGCTATTGAGTAAGGGAATTACAAATTCCACATATCCTTCTATTTTGCGAATTTGTTGAGGATTGCTTCTCAAAGCTTCTATTTGATCTATTATTATTTGTAGATCTATATTTTCATCATTATAAATATAATGTAGAGATTCTTGAAAAATTTTGGCTATACAAATTATGGCCACGTTCGTCTCCATATTAATAATCAATACTATTATTAATGTTCATCAATACTGTTATTAATATTAATATTAAGGTTATGTTTTTAATGTCTTCTTAAGACTATTATATTCTTACGCTTTGCATTGATCCACTTGTGTAGCGTTGGCAATGTCAGTAGCGCTAACGGATCACTCTATCGGAAGTATTTGTAGCAAGTTTATTTGAAACATTTGAAGCGTCTAACGGATTGCACCCTAGGTCAATCGTGACTTGCTGCCACGGCGCGGTGACGTTTGCGCGTGGGCGCGTCCGGCAAGCTTGCCTTGGTATGGTTTATGAGCGAGACAATTTTCGCAATTCCGTACGTAGCGGGCGATGTCGCGAAACATCCCGGGCCAGTAATATCGCCTTGTAATACGGTGAATCGTTTTCGCCATGCCTAGATGTCCGGCGGTCGGTTCGTTGTGGAATCGGCGCATGACCCCCTCTCGTTCTGAGCGAGGAAGACAGCGTTTCCACTGCTCGTGTTCGGTGTGATCGCGGAATTCTAGATCATGTCGGAGATGGCGGTAAAGCTTTCCCCCTCGTACGGCGTAGTCGGGATAGCTTTTCGGTTCCTTCTTAATCTTCTTCAAGAGGCCGCGATACCAGCCGCAACTCGCTGATTGGACGGCGCATGCTTCCGGTTCCCGGGAAAATGCGTCGGTAACTTTGTTTAACGCTCCGCGGCGGTATCGAATGTCGAAGCTGTATTGTTGTAGCTCGAAGAGCCAACGCCCGAGTCGGCCGGTGGGAGTCTCTAGGCTCTTCAGCCACCGAAGCGACTGGTGATCGATGATTACCGTGAATGAGTATCCCTCTAGGTAATCCCGCATCCGGCGGATCCCTCAGACGACTACGAGGCATTCTAGCTCGGTCGCGCTGTAATTCTTTTCGGCCGGATTTAACGTGCGGCTTGCGTATGCTATTACCCATTCGCCTTCGGCGAAATCTTGCGTCAGGACGGCCCCGAGACCGTACGCGCTTGCATCTGTTTGTAACACAAACGGCAGCCGGAAGTCGGAGCAGGCGAGCACGGGCGCGGTAACGAGCGCGTTCTTGAGCGCGCTGAAGACGCCCTCTTCCTCCGGTCCCCATTGCCAGCGCGCGTTCTTCCGTGTTAGCTTTGTGAGCGGTGCGGATATAGCAGAGAAATTTTCACGAAACGGCGGTACCACGAGGCCATGCCGAGAAACTGGCGTACTTTGCGAATGGTGGTCGGAGCCGGCCATTGAGATACGGCGCTTAATTTTGCGGGATCCGTGTGGATGCCTTCTCGCGTAATGACGTGGCCGAGGTACGTGAGCTCGGTCCGGCAGAAATGGCATTTTTCGGGGTTTAGGCGTAGTCTTGCTTCCCGAAGACGTCGGAAGACCTCGGCTAGATGCTGCAAGTGTTCACTAAACGTAGCACTTGCAACAATCGCGTCGTCGAGGTAGATAAATACGTTGGGCTCCAGCGAGGAGCCCAACACGGTATCGAGCAACCGCTGAAAGGTCGCTGGGGCGGAGTGCAACCCGAATGGCATCACTTGGAATTACATTAACCCCTTCCCGGGAACGGTGAACGCGGTGATTGACCAGCTTGCGGGTGTTAATGGCACTTGCCAGTACCCGCTCTTGAGGTCGAGTGTGGCCAATGTGGCCGTAATGTGCGGGAGAAGGTACGCGTCGCGCTCGGTTACGGCGTTGACTTTTCGAAAGTCTATACAGAAACAGGGCTTGCCGTCTTTCTTCTTCACAATTACGACCGGCGAGCTCCATGCGCTTTGTGACGGTTCGATCACCCCCTTCCGTTCCATTTCTTCGACGACCTCGTTTATTATGGCTGCGTTCCCATTTCGTCTCACTCAGTGCAGTATCCAGTGGCCGCCATTTTGCTGGATACTGCACTGGAGAAGCGTTCCCAAATTACTGGACTGGCTAGTGGCTAGTGACAGCCTCGCACACATATTAGCTCATAACCTAAATAAAATTGTTAGTTAATATGTAAATAGTGTTGAAGCAATTATTGTTAGTAAAGATTATTATATCGGTAAGTAAATATTTTAATTAGCAATGTATTAATAAGTGTTAGCGTTATTTTTAAATATTATAACGACGATTATACCGATTATTTGCTTGTATAACTTCACATTTAAAAACAATAAATTATTGTATATAATGTTTATTGTATATAATTATTGTACATAATTTTATTTTTTCAGTACACATTGATTTTTTTTATTATTATTATTATCATTATTATTATTATTTATTATTTACATTTCCCGGCCGACGACATTCTGAACGAGGTACGATTGTCACTAGTCAGTCCAGTAATTTGGGAACGCTTCTCCAGTGCAGTATCCAGCAAAATGGCGGCCACTGGATACTGCACTGAGTGAGACAAAATGGGAACGCAGTCAACGCCTTGCATTGGCCGGGTTGCGGGGGCGGTATCGCTGCTTGATTGGCCGCGGGTCAGTTAGTCGGAGGTGATGTTCCACGCGATTGGTGGGTCCGGTGACGTTTTGAAAGAGCGCGAGTTTCCGCTTCAGGAAAGTGTGTAATTGCCGCGTTTCGGCGTCGGTGCGCGGCGTTAGGCCGTCAGATATGGTGCCGGTGCGGCCGGACGTTGGCGCAAGTGTCGGTAATGGTGAGGGCGGAAGAACGACTAGGTAGACCCACAAGTCTACCTCTATCAACATTTCGCTCCCGAGCGCTGAAAAAAACCTGGAAATCGTGGAAGAATTTCCTCCCTCCCAGGCCGATCTCCAGCTTGTAGTTTTCCGTAATAGGGGCAGATCCGCCGTCAGCTACCGTGACCAGTGCTGCCAGAAACAAGCGGCAGCACCACACAAATACAACCGAGAACCGATGACGTCACCCTATCCGTATGAGCTCGACCCGGTCGACCAATGGAAGAGAACGCACGTCTCCCTTCCACCGAGCCGACGCAACAAACGATAAATGCTAAGAAGTAAGTGTTTCTAAGGCAAGTGGCTGGAATATAAAAAATCCCGTGTTCGAGATTTGCTTTTCGTAACTTTCTTTTCTTTTTTCCGCATTTGTTTCTAACAGTGTAAATTATCAAATAATCTTTTTTTTGCTCAAAAAATAATAGTTTATATTTATTAATAATATTCGCATATGTTAAAACTAACAATTTTTGAAATAATTCAGATTTGCTATTGTCAATAGAAAAATGAAGTTATTTTATAATATTGCAACAAAGTGTAAATTTAACATATGCTATGTTCTTGCCACTCGCCTTATTCGTTTAGCCATGCTTGCTTTGACATTTATGTCTATCGACTCGAAAGATTTTACATACCTGTAAAACTTTTAATTATTTCCCAACTTACAATTAGTCACTCGCGTCCTGATATTTTTTCTCTTATTCAATAATTTTCTATTCGTACATTCGGAGAATCCGAATAGTGAGATCAATAATGTACTTAATTTTCGTACACTCTAGTATTTCAATCTGAGATCGGTGTACATTTTAACGTCTCAAATGTAGACGAATTATTTCTATATAAAAAATAATTAAAATTTTTACACCAACAATCTATGATATATGCTCCATATGCCATATTATATTTTATTTCACTTTTAATCATTTATTTTCATTTATTTTCATTATTCAGTACAGCGCATATTACATGATAATCAATTTCACGCGTATCATTTTACGAAAGTGCAAAATTTGTTGCCTCAAGATTATATATCAAGAGTAAGATTTTGTACATGGTTGTTAAATAACGAAGAAAATCAACCTGGTTTTGTGAGTAACATCCTATTTACTGATGAATCATGTTTCACGCGCGATGGAATATTTAATACACACAATACACACATCTGGGCAAACGAAAATCCACATGGATATCATATTAAAAGTTACCAGCATCGATTCACCATTAATTTATGGACTGGTATATTAAACACTTCGATAGTGAGTTTTACAATTTTGTACAAAAATGTTTAAAGTTCCACGAACTTTATTTCTCACGTAACCATTTCAGATTGGTCCGTTTGAAATGCCTGCGAGACTCACAGGACAATTTTATAGCAATTTCTTGCAAACAGATTTATTAGAATTATTGGAGAATGTGCCGCTAAATCAAAGATTAGAAATGTTTTTCTAACATGACGGAGCGCCGCCTCACGCATCTATACGCGCGCGTCGTGTATTGGATGCGAGCTATCCGGATAGATGGATAGGCCGCGGAGGTGCTGTTAATTGGCCAGCGAGATCTCCAGATCTAACTCCGTTAGACTTTTTTCTTTGGAGCACAATAAAAGAATATGTTTATCGAGAACGGATTAACAATTATGAAGAATTAAAAGAAAAAGTAACTGAGGCATTCGCTATGTCACACCGGAAATGCTGCATAACGCGCAGCAAAGCTTAATTAGACGTGCACAATTGTGCATCCAATGCGATGGTGGACATTTTGAACATCTTTTGTAATAGGTACGTAACATTAATTTTTTCATTAAACTTTTAATACGAGTTAGCACATTTTTTGCAGTTGATGTGTGAACTCAATTCGCGGACACTTATAGCCGGGTGTATTGTTTACGGTTTGCAAGACCACTTCTTTATTCGATACTGTACGAGCGTGACGTTCAACGGCAACATTGATTCGTCTGTTGGGCACTACAATCCTGTTCCTCGCATCCGATGCAGCAGTCGCAAAATTATGTTGTAACTTGTAACATGGGTTTAACCCATGTTACTACTAGCGCGATTGGCCGCAACGATCGTCCGCGCATCGAGCCGCCGGCCGCAACACGTCATCGGAATGCGGCCGACGAGTGGGGCGAGCGGGTATATAAGGCCGTCGATCCGGCCAGTAGAGACCTTCCGAGCCATCAGGGCGCACTCTGACTTGGCTCTTCCTTTCCTAAAGGAGCAGGGAGCACTCTGTCTCCGCCGGGCGCACTCGGCATCCGTTCACCGTTCACCGTCCGTCTCAAGGCAGGGAGCACTCTGTCTTCGTCGGGAGCACTCGACGTCCCGTATATACCGTCCGTTCCTCCGTAGGATTAAGTAGTATTTAGTTTGCGCTTCCTAGCTTAGATTTTCTGGTTTGTATTCTTTAGTTTATACTTTTCTAGTTTATTTTTCCGCTAGCATGTATTCTTTCTAGCTTGTATTAAATAGTTTATATTCTTTCGCGGTAGATACCGGTCTCACTCTTGCGTTACCAACGTGCGTTACCGCTATAAACTTTCCTCGCGCTCTCGCTTGCACGCCGCTTTCGCTTGCATTAATAGACTACCGCTTGCTCTTAATAATTATTTTGTGAAATGTATCACTAACCATTTACATAAGAATATATTTATTTTTACCTCCTAATTTGGTCTAAGTTAATTGGAGTCTCCCCGTCTGACCGCTTGTCCCGAATCCTGGCACCGGCGAGCTATTCCGCGCTTAGCAATAAGACCGCGAGATAAAAACGCACCGTTACAAATTAATCATTTTACGTTCCGGATAACGATAATGTTATATCTTGTTCTTATTTCATTGTTATTATTTTTCATTGTTGTTATTTCAGTATTTTTATTGTTGATATGTGTTAATAAATGAACAAAAAACACTTTTATTTAAAAAAAAATTAGTTTCTTTTCTTACCGACATTTCTTACCGACATTTCATGTAGCAGATCATACTTCGTTCCGATAGTATTGTTTTTCTCTCATGACATGAGAAACGTCATTTGTCAATGGCACGACTGCTTTGACAGTTCGACGCGCATCGCGTTTTAATACAATTTAGAAATTATTATCGTTAGTAAATTCGTCAGTATTGCGAACAATGTGAATAAAGTGAATAAAGTGAATAAGAACTGAGTGAAGTGAATAAAACGTATTGAATAAAGTGTTGTGCAAGGGTCCTTTCGAGATACGATGTCCCTGAGCGCGCGAAATTCTGACAAGCTGATTGGTAAGCTTTAAACCTTTCCCATTCAAATACTATAGTAGCCTCGACATTGTGGCATTAAGATTTTCGTCTCCAAATGACCCCAGGAATCTGCTATTAACGGGTGATACGGTAAGTCTGGGACACCCTGTATAACATAAAATATTGTCACACACACAGTATATGAAAATTCAGTACTCATTGCATTAATATTTTGCAGATGCATTTTTCAGAAGACATGTGGGAAAAGCCTCGTGCAGATGGAAAGCGGAAATTGAAGCACAATGCAGTACCAACAATGTTTTTGCCACAAAAAAATAGCACCTCAGCAGAAGTAAATAATCAACATATCAATTTCTGTCTTTTTGATATGAATCTTTTTCGCTTTTTTGTTTTTTTTTTGCCAAAAGCATATTTTTTAATGCACATATAGATCAGAAAATAAACTTTTCATATATTTGCAGATTAAAGCAACTCAATCAATGTTAAATATTTCTCCGGATAGAACATATTGTCAACTAGAAAAGAATCAGTTTGACTCAAATAATTTAAATACATTCATCAAAACAGATTCTAAAATAGAGTCTACTATTAATAGTACTTTAGAACAACCAGCACTGCTAAAAAATACCTTCGAACAGTTTACAGAAGTGGAAGTAGAATCAACAACACAAAGCACATCAGAATTATCTGATGTGCTTTGTGTTGTGAGGTGATGTGAGGTGATTCCATGTGAGCAGGAGATGAAAAATAGTCTTATTAAAAAACTAAAAGAAGCTGAATCAAACGCTCGACAAGCTAAATTAGAGGCAGAAGAAACTAACCAAAAACTTCAACAAGCAAATGTAGTTCTCTGTAGAATGAACAAATCCAGACAAATGCTGAAAAAACACATAAGAAGATTGATTGATGAAAAGAAGAAGGTTGCAGAAGATAACTTAAAACTAAAATTATTAGTCAAATCAAAAAACATATTTAACGACGATCAAATCCAAGTTCTCGCTGGTCGAAAATCACGCAATAGCAAATGGTCAAATAGCACAATTATGAAAGCTCTTCGATTAAAGTTTTCATGTGGAAGTAGCGGTTATAACAAATTATTTAACAAATTATTTAACAACAAATTCCTTTGCCATCAGAACGTACTTTGCGAAGAAAAAAAGAGGGTGTCGATTTTCAGGAAGGAATATTAGATGAAGTATTCGATATTTTGCAAAAGCAGGTATCTCGATTCAAAGATGATCACGAGAAAGATGCCGCAATAGCTCTTGATGAAATGAGTTTGGTTTTTGATGAACAGTTTGATCCATCTACTCACTCACGTACTGGTTATGCTAGTATTCCTGACAGTTGTGGTAAATTACTTTTCTAAAAACCTTTAATACCAAACTCCGATTAACTTAATCTAAAATTTTACATGCGAACTGAATGCATTATGACTTATTTTTGCATTGCATAAATATAATAATGTGCATTTTATTTCTGTATATTTCAACAATACTTAAGACAATCTTAAATATAAGAAGCAACTATAAATACTGCTTTTAAAGTCATCTTTTAGAAATATGTGCTGTATGAGTTTGCATGTTAATTTTTTGTGTATTTTTAAAAATGTTTTGCGTTTTCTAGCAAAGAGTGATGGCAAAAAGACTTGTTTTTTAGCCAATTTTTTGGACCTCGAATTTCAAACTTTTTTTTATGCCAAATAGTACTGTATGATGGAACATTAATCCCAGAGAAATTTTAAGATGAGTATAAGCGCGGTTCCGGAGATATAAAGGGTTGAAAGTGATGATTTCTCATAATCCATGGAAGTACACGAAACTCTTTAAGTATCCATACCAAGGAATAAAATATATATAACGAAGTGAAACATACCATTTCTTATGGATTTTTATGCCGGATTGAAATATGACCTTAGTTTTCGTCTAGCATGAAAATTCCCCGAAATAGATGGAGTTGAAGTGACACGTGACACCGCCTTTCACGGATCGAGATGCTTTTCTGCTGAGAGTCCCCTTGCCTCTTACAGATTGGGGTGCTTTTTTAAGGTGAGTCCCCTTGCCTCTCACAGATTGGAGTGCTTTTTTAAAGTGAGTCCCCTTGCCTCTCACAGATTGGGGTGCTTTCTTAAGGTGAGTCCCCTTGCCTCTCATAGATTGGGGTGCTTTTTTAAGATGAGTCCCCTTGCCTATGCAGGGTTGTTTTGTGAATCGTGATAGATACATTGCATATTTCAGGATTGGGTATTTGTATCCCATGGTTTTGAGCAAATCCAAGGAACCATACAATTGTCATTACATGACTGGCACAACCTGCAGTCCGAGCACCACTTTGACAAGTACAATAGTACTCACGAATAGAATCCCGTCCAGTTTTTGCTTTATCTATCAAAACAAAAATGTAGTGATACTGACCACCACGGTAACGAGATTTCATATGTAGGTCGCCTTAATCAATGTAGGTTCTTCAACTAAGATACCATACTTCTCATAGTTCAAAGCTGCTGACGGGTGCTTCGGTCTTGGATTAAACTTCTGCACCAAGAATATTCCTTCTTTCTGATGCTCTGCATAGTATGAAATTGCATTGCGTATTTGATAAGGTCCGAGACTCAAGTAGTACAGATCATCCATCGAA
This sequence comes from Linepithema humile, assembly GCF_040581485.1. Lineage (NCBI taxonomy): Eukaryota > Metazoa > Arthropoda > Insecta > Hymenoptera > Formicidae > Linepithema > Linepithema humile. The sequence goes on from NC_090133.1 coordinate 14,578,291, forward strand.
AGTTCAGGAAATCCAATGAGTCGATTATTTTCTTCATTATCGAGTGATGTACCGGGTGTTTCAGACCACCCGTCCCACCCTTTTAAAACGTAGGGATGTGCTTGTACAAAAAAATGGCTCAGACGAAATTTGCATGATTTTGAGGGATCTATTTGATGGTAACCTTGACTTTGACCTCGCAGTTGATTTTCAAGGTCATTTGAAGGTCAGAGTTATTTTTTTAAATGGAAACCCCTATTTTTGATTCCAAAATCTAATAGCTGGTGTCAAGAGCTTTTCAAAACATTATAATGAAGTTATTTTTCATTAAGTACTTTTCGAGTTATGAGGCTTGTAAATTACAGTATTTTTACATAAAATACAAAATATCTTGTAAAATATTCAATTTTTGGGAATCTTACCTTAATACTTTTATGCATAAAATAATGACACGAATCAATTGGTATAAAGAAAACATAGTTGCTTTCAAGAAAAAATATGTAGTTTGCAACATGCAACTGCATACTTTTTCTTGAAAGCAACTATGTGTTTTCTTTATACCAATTGATTCGTCTCATTATTTTATGCATAAAAGTATTAAGGTAAGATTCCCAAAAATTGAATGTTTTACAAGATATTTTGTATTTTATGTCAAAATACTGTAATTTACAAGCCTCATAACTCGAAAAGTACTTAATAAAAAATAACTTCATTATAGTGTTTTGAAAAGCTCTTGACACCAGCTATTAGATTTTGGAATCAAAAAATAGGGGTTTCTATTTAAAAAAATAACTCTGACCTTCAAATAATCTTGAAAATCAACTGCGAGGTCAAAGTCAAGATCACCCTCAGTTGGCCCCCTTTTAATCCTACAACGTTTGTTAAGGTCATTTTTTTGTACAAGCACATCCCTACGTTTTAAAAGGGTGGGACGGGTGGTCTGAAACACCCGGTATACTCGACTCCAAAGAATAGTGCTCTCAGTTGAAGAAGATTGAATTCTTGGACGATGATTTGCAAACGATTAGGGACGTTAAGTCGAGATTTCAGAGTCTGTGCTATGACTTCATGCATAATATCACTTAGAATTGGTTTGTGGAATAAATTCAAGAGAACAAAAGCGATATAGAGAGAGTCGAGATCGTGTTTGAGAGTTCTATTATGTGCTGGCAAAGAGAAAATCTTGAATTTCTTCTTGAGGCGACTGAAGACTTGCTCTATCACTCAGCGACATTTGGTTACACATTTTGAAGCATTTGCTTCTGCGGTATTGAGTTGGCCAAGTCAACACCACCTATAGACAAGGCCTTTTTTTTTTTTTTTTTTTTTTTGGTAAGGCGGGGGAAATCCATTACGGATACCCACAGTCCCTCGGGGGAGGGACCGGGGGTTATGTGGGACTCTCCCAGGAAAGGTGTCCCTGGGCATACCCACTAAAACCCCCGCCGGTGACCTTCCTTGCCATATTGTGGGGAGGTAGGGTATCACTAGCAGTATTCGTCCTACCTCCCCTCCGGCTTGGCCATTCCTGGCCTCTTCTCAGGGGTGGGACTTGTGATGTCCCACCCCTCTGTGTCTGCACCTACTACTTGGGGGAGGTCGGGTCACCACGACCTCCCCCGGCCCTCCCGTGATGTTGTGGGGGGCTGGAGCTGGCTGAGATCCCCCGATCCCGACCAACTCCTATGAGGAGTGGAGCGTTTGGCGTGCTCCACTCCTACCTCCTCCTGGCTCTCAGGCCCTTAAGTGGGCCGGGCGACGACGGGGTGTTCTCCTTCGCCTAACTGGCTGAGGAGGGCCGCAGCCGCCCCTGATGTTGCCCCCTCTTTGGGAGGGGGGTGGAGAGGGGAGGTTAGGGTCCTCCGCCTCTCCTCTCCTAATCCTCTCCGCCTCCTCCTTCTTTCGCATAACTTGCGAACAGAAGGAGAAGGCGGCCTGCCATTTTTCCTCTCCTCCCAGCATTGCTTGAATCAATGCTGGGAGGGATAGATCTTCGCCGACCACCGCGGTCAGGGCTCGACGCTCGATCGTCCATGCCTCACACTCGGTGAGAGTGTGCAGCGCCGAGTCCCGACCGGCCGCACAGTGGTGGCACTTTGTCGTGTGCTCCCGGCCAATCCTACACAGGTAATCACCGAAACAACCGTGTCCGGTGAGAACCTGTGTAAGATGATACCCCAGTCCCCGTCCCCGCCTGTCCACCCATTCCGGTAGACAGAGTTGGATGGCGTGGGTGGTCCATCTCCCCGCCGCAGAGCTCTCGATGGCAGCTTGCCACGCGAGTATGCGACGGGCCTCCTTCTTTATTTTCTCCACAGCCCCTGGTCTTAGACGGGCGCTTCCCGGGCGGACCGGGTCCCTTGTACGCCGATAGACTTCGGCGTACAATTTCGCCAGATGCTCCACCGGGATAACGCCCGCCAGGGCTGTGGCCGCCACGAACGATGTCGTGCAGTAGGACCGTATTATTCTCACGGCCAGTCGGCGTTGAAGTTGTTGGATCGACGCTTTGATCCTCCGACTGGCCGCTACCTTATCGGCCCATACTGGTGCCCCGTACAGGGACACCGACTGCACGACATTGGCGTACAGTTTCCGGACTTTATGGTCCGGTCCACCCACGTTGGGCAGGAGGCGACCAAGTGCGGCCGCCATCCTGTCCGCTCTGGGGATTATGTTGGCAAAATGTTGCTCGAATCCCCAGAGCCCATCCAAGGTGAGACCCAGATACTTCATCTGGGATCCCACCGGGACGCGAACTTCCCCCACCCACATTTGGAGGGGGGGAGGCCGCCCCAGGGCCTTGCTGTAGAAAAACAAGGCCTCCGTCTTCTGCGGGGCGACCTCGAGCCCCATGGCTCTTATGGAGCACACGACCGCTCGGCACGCCTCGTTTGCGGCGTCCCGAGCCTCCATCCAGTTTCCCCCCGGGGCCATGATTAAGGTGTCGTCTGCGTAGCATAGCAGACGACAGCCCCGGGGGAGTGCCGTACGGAGCACCCTGTCGTACGCGAGGTTCCACAGTAGGGGGCCCAAAACTGACCCCTGTGGAACCCCGCAGTACATGTCCCTTCTGCTGGCCCGCCCCAGTCCGTCGGTGTACTGGAGCGTCCTGCCGCGGAAATAATCCCAGACTACGTCCCTGATGTATTGGGGGAAGCCATGATAATCCATGGCTGCCCCCACGTAGTCCCAGGGGAGGGAGTTAAAGGCGTTGACGATGTCTAATGACACCGCCAACACCACCCTTCCTTCCCCTATGGTTTGGTCCGAGAAGGCCTTCAGACGCATGATTGCGTCTGTGGTTGATCGGCTCTCCCGGAAGCCAAACTGGTCCTCGCACAAGTTGGGACCCTCCCGCGACAGGTGCTGGACGATTCGGCCGGCAATTAGTCTCTCAAAGAGTTTGCCGACCTCGTCCAGCAGACATATTGGCCGGTATGCAGAGGGCTGCTCCGCCGGCTTCCCCTCTTTGTGTAGGAGTGCCAGTTTGGCACTCTTCCACGCCGAGGGGAATGTGCCCGTCCGGAGGCATGTGTTGTATAGTCTCCTAAGACGGGCACCCACCTCGCCAAGGACCAAGGCCCAGGCTCGACATGGTATTCCATCCGGGCCGGGGGCTTTGGACTTTGCCTTCAGCCGTTTGGCTGCCTCGGAGAGCTCCCGTCCTGTGATCTCCAACTCCTCGCTCCAGGGGGGAGGGTCCCCCTTCGGGGGGATATTAATCTCCCTTACAGGGAACAGAGTCCCCACCACCTGGGCGAGGAAGTCGGGATCCAGCGTCTCCGAGATTGGAGGCGCCGCCGGTCTGAGTCTGTTAAGGACCAGCCGGTAAGGACGCCCCCATGGATCCCGGTCGAGTTCCGCTAGAAGTTCCTCCCAAGCCTTGGCCTTGGCCCTGCCGATGGCTGACTGAAGCGCGCACTTTGCGGCCAAGTACACGCCACCCAGCCCGGCAGTCCTCCTCCTGTCTCCGCCCGCCCCTCGTCGGGCCCTGAGGAAATCGCGGCGAGCCTGAGTGGCTCGGGTCCTCAACTCCGCGATCTCCTCGCTCCACCAATAGGCTGCCCGACGAGGGGCAGGTCTGGAGCGAGGCATGGCCGCGTCGCATATGCGCGTGACCATGCTCACTATCTCCTCCGCTTCCTCTTCGGGTTCCACGTGGTCGGTTGGTTTCGACCACGTTTCCACCGAGGTTGCCGCCGCCAGTCTGTCAAGGTCCATCCTTGACAGGACCCACCTTCTCGGGGGACCGTAGTCCCTTTGTTGGTGGCTGGACGGCCCGTCCTGGGGGGTGCAAGCGAGGACCACCTCTATGTATTGGTGGTCCGAAAGGGACTCACTGTCCATCACCCTCCAGGACTCCACCATTCGCGCGGCCCGGGGGGAGGCCCAAGTCAGATCGACGATGGACTCCCCCCGGGAGTTGACGCACGTGCTGGTGGACCCCCTGTTTTGTATCAGGAGGTCCAGACCCGCCGCCCAGTCCGCCAGTAGCCTACCCCTTGTGTTGGTGAACCGGGAACCCCACGCCTCGTTCCAGGCGTTAAAGTCCCCGGCCACCAACACGGGATGGGGGAGGCATCGGCGTATGCCTGCCCCCATGTCCCGTAATTGACTGTTGAAGTCGGGGTAGGGTACTTTGGGTGGGGCATAGACCCCCACTATCCTAAGAACACCCCACCGCGCTATGACGTACCCCTTTCCTCTCTCCACAAGGGAGATGGGGGGGGAGCGCGGGGAGTGTCTCCTGGTGATCGCTACGGAGCCACTCAGGTCCGAAACCCAGTTGGGGTTATTTTCTGGAACCTGAAGTGGCTCCGAGATCACCCCAAGTCCCGCGTCGCACCCGCATAGGTCCTGAAGGAACAGGGCCTGTGCTTTGCGGGTGTGGTTGAGGTTGGCCTGCAAGAGCCTTATAGACATTGTTGATGTCTACCGCCCATCACTCCTGTGGGCCAACCTCCATACTCTCCTCGCCAGCGGCTGCCGGCGAGGGTTCCACCTCCATACTAACTTGTGGGCTAGGCCCACTTGCGCCAGGCGGGGTCGCCGTTCCCGCCGGCAGCATCTCTGATTGGGGGGAGGGTGCCAAAGCAGCCTTTCCCCCCTTCTTCCTGCCCCCTGACTTGGGGGCCTTACACGCTGGGCCTCCGAGTCTGTGGGAGGCCTGGCGGCCAGCCGCCTTGCACACAGCGCAGTTAGCCTGCGCCGTGCAGTCCTTGGCCAAGTGGCCCGCGGTGCCGCAGCGGTAACAGGTGTCGCTGCGGTCCACGTTGTTGGGGCACTTGGCCCGGACGTGGCCCCTCTCCAGACACTTGAAGCACTGGAGGGGGCGTGCCTCTAGAAGTTCCACCTTAATGGGGAACCACGCCGTCTTGATGTGGCCCACTTGGGCCAGTTTCTTGGCCGCTCTAAGTGGGCATCGAACCCAGGCTGTGCCCGAGTTTCCCACTCGGCGGATTTCTCCCACCTTAACCTCTGTGGGGGAGCAGTCACCTTGTTCGATGACTGTTCTCCCTATTTCGTCCGTTGTCACGGATGGGTCCATGCCGCTGACCCTTAGTTTCCCCATTATTTGGGGTTGGGCGATCCTGACCCCAGGCTTGTCGGCAAAGAGTTGGGACAGTTTGTCCGCCAACCTCTTTGCCTTCTCCCTTCCCTCTGGTCCCGGGATCTTCACTATCAAGGCCCCTGTTTGGCCAGTGCGGTTCCTGGGGCTGGAGATCCCCAGCTCCTCCAATGAGATCTCCTTCTTCGCGCGGCTCATCACCTCGGCGTATTCACCCGGAGAACAGGTGATTGTTACCGCCGAGGTGTTGGGCACTTTTCTCTTCTTGCCCTTCTTCTTCCCTGCCCCTTGAGCGGGGGGAGGGGAAGGGACTTTGGGAGCTGGAGGGCTCCCTGTCTTCTTGGGGGGGGGGCTTTTTTGCCACCCCTTTTGACCACCTCACTGAAGGAAAGTCCCCCTTGTTGCGGTGTTGCAGCTGGGGGAGGTGGGGTGGTCTGACTTCCTCCGGGGGAAGTCTGAGGGCCCGGTTTGGATGCCGAGCCCTTTTTCTTCCCTTTCGAGGAGGAAGGGGGGCCCGCTATGGGTTTTTCTCCCATCACGGATTTCGTATTCTCCTTCTTCTTTCCCTTCTTCTTCCCCACCGTTCCCTCCTGTTTGCCAACGGGCAGGGGGGTCCCCTTAGTCGGGGGTGGTCCGCCTGCCGGCTTATGGGGGGGAGGTGGGACATAGAGAGAGGGAAGCCTCTCCTTTAAAAGCTCCTCAAGCATGTTGAGGAGGGGCGCCTGCATTCTTTTTTGGACTTCGTCGGCCACTTTCCCGACGAAGTCCCCATCTCCAGGGATGCGGTGGTCACTGGTGATCACCGGGAGCGGGCGGTCCACCAGGACTTTACTCTTCCTGAGTACTGGAGGCCTCTTAGCTGGGAAGCGCTCCAGATCTTCTTGGGAGATGACCATCTTGGCTGGGGGTTCCAGGGGGGGATCCCTAAGTTCCCCCATGATGGTATCTCTCTCTTCGTCTTTAGACTCCTCCTCTTCCTCTTCCCCCCTCATCTGTGAGCGGGTGACGATGGGGGAGAGAGGGGGAGAGTCTCTGTGCATCTCATTTAACTCTCTTCTGAGAGCGATGAGATCCGCTTCCATGCGGCGATTTGCCGCTTCAAGTTCCTCCACCCTTGGATCGACGGTGGAGGGGATTCTTCCCGATTGGGGATCATATGCCCCTTTTTGGGTTCGGGCGGCCAAGTCGCTCGCCCCAGCTTGTAGAACGGAGGCGGCTGTGTAGAGGGTCTTCTGGAGAGGACCCGAGAGGCCTCTGCTCTTGCCTGCCACCTCCATTATCTTCTCCACCTGTGTGTTGAGGGTGTTCATGACCTCCTCAATCGTGGTGTCCTGGAACTCATCCAGTTGTCGCTGTACCATGCCCTCGTGGGTGTGGTACCTTCTGGACATCTTGTCGATGCCTGCGCTCTTGCCCTTCGCTATGTCCGTCGCCAGCCTGTTGTTGACCAGTTCGTCCCTGCGTCTCTTCTTTGCGGCCATGTTCCTTTTGGTGAAGAGGCCCTCGTGGGCTGGATTTTTGGCCGGTCTACCGGGCAGCCTTTTATTCTCCTCGACGAAGGGGATCGGGGATATCCGATCCTCCTCCGAGGAGGAGAGGGCTTTTGTCACAGCCTTCCTCTTCCCTCTCTTGACGACGCCGGAGCAATCGCTGTCCACTCCGTAGCAGGAGGAGGAAACAGAGATGACCGATTGCCGGTCAAAGTCCATTTCTGCGTTCCCGTTGCGCTCGTCGGGGTCGACAACGGTGTTGCTGCCGTCCGACTCCGAGTCGCGGATCTTCTTGGCTCCTCTCAGAGGTTCCCTGGAGGGGAGCCCCTTTAGGTAGCTCTCTATTTGGCCCCTCTTTGAGGAGCAGCCGGGGAGAGATAGTTCATCTCCCAGCTCCTCTTGTGCGGGATCCGCGCCCCCCCTTATTCTAAGGGGAGGTGTGACCTCCATCCGTCGCTCGTGTTGAGCGGAAGCCTCCCTCGCCTCGTCACCGAAGTGTTCAGGCGGATCGTCGTTGATGTGGTTGGTGGGTTTGATATAAAAAGACATTTTGAAATTAATCCCACCACCCGTCACGGCTCCGCTGACCGGGCATGCCCCTCCGAAGAGCCCCGAGTTCCCCCAGGGAGTCAGCATATGGCGCGGGCACCGGGAATTAATCATCCGGTGCACTGGCCTCCGGCCCCTTACTCCCCCCTGGTGGGTTTGACTCCACCAGGGACTTTCAGGGGTCCCACGCTTCCGACAACGTGGGCACCGTGACGGGCGCCGCTACGCGGGGGGCCCCACGGACGGTTGGGGCGGAGGATCGTGGCGACCCGATCAACCGCCTTGCCCGCCGTGGCGACCAGCAAACCGCTCCTCGACTATGTACACCGGGACCAGCCCTTAAAAGGGCTGGGGCGCCCTCCGGGAGTTCAAAGTCCTCGCTGCCCGACCCAGACCTCAGAATATTTCCGAGCGGCTCGAGCAGCCACCAGGCCAAGCCGGAAACCGCGAGCTATGCTCCCAGAATCCGCCCCAGCCCCCCCCACCGTCCGACCCTGCCTCGGATTACCTCCGAGCGGCTCGGAACGGCCCGGCCCGACGAGCCCGGTGAATTCCGGGACATCGACGGCCCGTCGCTCCCCTTCACGCTCGCGTACACAGGGACCACGTCCCTGTGCCGTTTGAGCGGAGAGGGAGAGCCACCCCTGTTGTGGGACACCGCTTCCTCCCATGCCAGGCCGCATCCTGTCCACCCCCTTGATCGGAGGAGGAAGGATCGGCCCCAGACACAAGAGGACCGGCACCCACATCCCATCCCTTTAGACAGGGCCACCGAAGTGACCCCACCAGAGACCCGTCTCGCCGGAGCAGCAGCCCCGACCAAGATAGGCCTCAACCGTGGGGGGAGCACCCCCCTGACCAGCCGCCCCACTGGACTACGAGCCTGGCCGCCCGTGCACGGAGGGGAGATAAAAATTTCCCCCTAACGGTGCCGTGCCACCGGGGGTTTGAAGTCGGAGTCCCCATCTCTTACCGGCGAATGGGAAAAGTCCCTTGGGGAGCCGCCGGACTCCCTGTTCCCCCCAGCGGAGGAACTGTGCGCTCTTAGCACCGCGGGAACACCTTTTCAGGTATTCCCCCGGTGAGCCCTCTCACCACGACAAGGTGGCGCACAACGAGAGGGCCTATAGACAAGGCCTCTCCACTGAAGTCATGACGTCATCACTAGTAGGCCATTTATCTTTCAGTCTTCTAATGTAAAACGTGAATTTTTTAACAGTGTAGTGTGTTTTAATAATAATTTTTTGTTGTGGATAGTTGATGAATGCCTGTATTATTGAGGTAAGTTATAATTTTATTAATTTACCGAATTATGAACGTATTTAGAAAACTATATGTTAACGATCAATTTGTTAATCTATAAATAATCTCAAGACAAAAATTTATGCATTACACTTGTTTCTGCTCATCATCATGTTTTAGGTATGCGAATTACATTTTCACTCTCACGACATTGAACGAGAAACGAGCCATTATAATTTTACAAATATATTGAATTAACTTATCTAGAACTATTTGTAGGACAAAAATTCTGTCTACAAATAGCACGTAACCATTTTCTTTTTATTTCTTCATTTTTTGGAAAAGAAAACGTTGCAACCTTTGGCCCATTTTTGTAATTGCCATTACAATTTGGCACACAACATTTGAAAGGCATTGCTATAAAAGAAATACATAATTTCAATAATAACCCAGCAAACACCAAGTTACAGTTATATAATTGTTAGTTGTAATTTCCCACTCAACAATATAACTGTTATATATAACAGTTATTATATATAACAGTTTTATTGTTGAGTGGGAAATTACAACTAACAATTATATAACTGTAACTTGGTGTTTGCTGGGTTATTATTGAAATTATATATTTCTTTTATAGCAATGCCTTTCAAATGTTGTGTGCCAAATTGTAATGGCAATTACAAAAATGGGCCAAAGGTTGCAACGTTTTCTTTTCCAAAAAATGAAGAAATAAAAAGAAAATGGTTACGTGCTATTTGTAGACAGAATTTTTGTCCTACAAATAGTTCTAGATAAGTTAATTCAATATATTTGTAAAATTATAATGGCTCGTTTCTCGTTCAATGTCGTGAGAGTGAAAATGTAATTCGCATACCTAAAACATGATGATGAGCAGAAACAAGTGTAATGCATAAATTTTTGTCTTGAGATTATTTATAGATTAACAAATTGATCGTTAACATATAGTTTTCTAAATACGTTCATAATTCGGTAAATTAATAAAATTATAACTTACCTCAATAATACAGGCATTCATCAACTATCCACAACAAAAAATTATTATTAAAACACACTACACTGTTAAAAAATTCACGTTTTACATTAGAAGACTGAAAGATAAATGGCCTACTAGTGATGACGTCATGACTTCAGTGGAGAGGCCTTGTCTATAGGTGGTGTTGGCCAAGTCCTGGACAATAAGCTTTTAAATTCTTCTCTTCAGTTAGGAAATTCAGCACATTACGAAAACCTCTATCAACTAATATCGTATCACCCTGTTACGTCCTATTTAATTCCGCAATTGTATCACTGAGAGTGTAAGAAAATTAAGAGATAAAGATACTTTGAGAGGGGTCAGACTGCCCTGAAATTAACTATAGTATTATTATTAGAGTATATATATATAAATATATAGTCCCTAAGAGTCAACAAGCGGGGCCGAGCGGAAACCTGTACGCTTGGTTAACGCGAAGGGCGCTATGAGAGGTCCCTTTCTAAATAGGACGCTAATCGCGCAGGGCGCTTGTAGAGAATAAAGGGCCCTGGTTGATCCGGTGCGGACGTTGATCGCACAGGGCGGTAGTAGGTAAAGGAGGACCCTGTTTGATCTGCCGCTAATATATAGTAAGGTAAGTATATTTATTCTGAATTAATAATTATAAGGGAGGTAGCATGGCAATTTGTTAACGTTTATTAATAATCATTTATATATATATATATATTTATTATTTTATTTCAGCGCAAAGGCGACTGTCGATAAAGAGAGATTCTTATTTGCCTAAAGGAGGCATTGATTCTACAGACGATTGTCGGTAAGGTTTATTAGTTAATTGAATTCTGGCGTGTATAGTCAAAGATACAATAAAGTGGATAAATTAATGTTATATAGTAAAACTGGTTTTAATTAATAATAAATAGATAATGTGTATGTATAACTGGTAAGAGAGAGATGTCGAGCAAGATTAATATGAGAACGCCCTATGGGAGGCGCTAAGGATTGAGGTTTTTAGAACGCTCTATGAGAAGCGCTCAAGGAGATGAGTTTTAGAACGCTCTATGGGAAGCGCTCAAGGATGTGAGTTTTAGAACGCTCTGTGGGAAGCGCTCAAGGTGGGGAAGGAAAAGCTCTATCTACTACACTTTATCAACTTAATTATTAATTAATATTAATCTTTATTATTTATAAAATATAATGATTTAGTAATTAGGATAATTTGACTAGTTATGCCTTAAATAATTGTGTAACTATACCTTAGAATTGCGCGTAAATGGCAGCGCTTTTACGTAATTGTTTAATTATAATTTATAGAAGTACTCCATTAATATAAATGTATTCACATTTAGATGTGTTCATAATAGTTTATAGATTGATGTTAGTAACAATAAGCTCACTGTTTAATGTTCAAATCACTTTGCACTATTTGTTTATAATTATAAATGTTGAAAAGCAGTTAGTTAAGCACGTATAAAGTTTATTATTAAAAGCAATTAAGAAGCGTTAGTGAAATGGTAGTTTATTAGCATGTTAATAATTTATTCACTTACCTTTGGTGCAGTAAATGGGTTTACTGATACAAGGACCTTATTTTGTTATTAACAATCTCTTGTTGAATGTAGTAGGTTGATTATTGTCCTATTGGAATGGTGTTGGCTCGTGGTTGTTAATTAAAGTTATTTAACACTGAGACACTATTTTATCTATAATAACTAAGACTCACACTTTTATTTAACTACTTATACAATAATTTAACGCTAGATTAACAATTGAAAGGCGGAAGGCCGACTCGCACGTGGTGAATAATTTCTAGGTTAGGTCCCGGACTAGCGAAGTGACAACAGTTGAGCGTACTTTCTGAAGAGTTAAGTGGCTGCTCTTGACGAGGACGGCCGCTTATATAGGGACTATCCCTACTCTCTTGACCTGCGCATAAGACATCGTATGATCGATCGCGTGATCTGTACATTCCTTTCGGATGAGATCATTGAGTCGCACCTGTATTTACATTCGTACAGTCTGATGTGAAAATTTAGGTTAGGTTACAGGTGCGGCTAAAAGTATTCTGTCCTAGTTACTTTCCGTTGTCACTAGTGATCGACCATAGACTAGTGTTACAGTGATTACGTACTACATGTTATTTCGAGTTTCGCTTTCTATCGCTTTATTTTATAATTTAGGTATAACATTTCGTTGTTTTATAATTATGGCTTATTAGTTAATAACATTTGTTAATCTTTTTGTATAAATTATTAAACATTGTAACGTATTTAGTATAACTTTATGATTATTTCGAGTTTCGCTTTCTATCGCTTTATTTTATAATTTAGGTATAACATTTCGTTGTTTTATAATTATGGCTTATTAGTTAATAACATTTGTTAATCTTTTTGTATAAATTATTAAACATTGTAACGTATTTAGTATAACTTTATGATTATTTCGAGTTTCACTTTCTATCGCTTGATTTTATAATTTAGGTATAACAATTAGTTGTTTTATGATTATGGCTTATTAGTTAATAACATTTGTTAATCTTTTTGTATAAATTATTGAACATTGTAACGTATTTAGTATAATTTTATGATTACTTTGTAATAGAGATACTTATTTGTTAATTGTAACGTATTTAATATAACTTTATGATCATTTTATAATAGAGATACTTATTTATTAATTATATCGTTATATACTAGTTTTAAGTGGATTATTGTTTAAGATTGTTATAAATATTAAAGTTTTAAATTTTACCGTGTATACGGGATGGAAGAAATGTAGAGAGTAGAGTATGGTGACCTTAGGTGGAGTCGCCATACGTAACACCCCCCTCCTTAAGATGAGAGCATCTCTGATTGGATGCGACGGCGAGCTGGTTGAGCCCTGGACGTGCGGTAGGGATGTATTCATCCATCCTCCTTTCCAAATGTTTGTAAGCGGTCTGAAGCTCAAAAATCTTTTCTTTTATTTCCTTGCTCCTTTGCTTCCCGGTCTCTTGGTGATCAGCATTCGGCGCGGAGTTTTTCACCACGATCCTTTCGGTCTGACTGTCGACGATCTGTCCAACAGCAGAGCAGGTAAGTAACGTTGTTCCTCTATATACCAAGTACAGAATGGTTGCAGCGATGGTGAGTAATACGATGATCCAAATAGTCCTGAAGTAGGAAGATGCTTGGGTATTTCCGGTGTTCCTTCTAGGAGTCCCCCAGGAACTGCTTCCTGATGACGTTGATTCGGGTGATACATCTAGTTTTTTCATGCGTGGTGAAAAGGTGTACCATTGACTTTTAATTTTGTAGATAGCGGTAACAAGAGGGTCACAAGAGATTTCGGTGCCCTTGGTTGTTATGAGCCGAGTCCTTGGCTCCAAATACATGGGTCGGCCGTGTACCATAACTGGCAGTTCCATATAACAACTTCCGGTTTCTCGTAACAAGGTGGGTACCAGGGTGCATTTGATAAGTTGCGCTGCTTCTCCTCTAATTCTGGCGGAGTAGCCTGGAGTTCCCATGATCGAAAAGGCGAATAAAGACGGGTCCTTGTGTGCCAGTGTGATTGAATATTTCAGTTCCTTCCTTTTCTCATTGCATTTGTCGGTGCAATATTCCGTATACACAGTTTTTATATCTTTATTATCGTTAAATAAATGAATATCTCTAATTATTCTTAATTTATCTATTCCAGTGTGGTTTCGCAAATACATCTTATCGTGTTCTCTTATAACTAATAAAGGATGCTCTGTCTGATGTACAAACACATCGCAGGCATCGTGGAGGGCGCGGATGAAGAGGGTTATTTTGTTAATGGGTAATCCGTACGCGGAGGGATACCCTTTTTGAGAGATTCGTTGCGCGAGGCCCCTATAGATTATCGTTTGTTGCATTGGTGAGCAACCTGTTAGGAAATAAGGCGACCAAAAATTACTGTAACCTTCTTCGTCCGTACACTCAAGGTCGGTGTAAACGCATACAGTGCCAACGGGCAAAATTAATCGATTACCTAAGAGGTCTGTTTTAATGTTATAACGCTTATAAATTATATGAATGAAAGTATAGATTTCTTTAACGGGATTAGTAGTTTTATATAAAAGAATAGAACGGCTATTAACAAAATCTATTTCGAGGTCGGTTAAGGATAGGTTCCCCAATCGTAAGCATTTGGTGGCATGTAAGTGCGCACAGGCTTGCATGCTTATAGGTAGATAGTATCTTTCGTTTATTTTATTATTTTTTTGCATTTTCTTAGTATCTAGGGTTTTAAGACTAACGCTGTTATCTATTTCTACTCTACAACTTAAGATGTCTATGAGACTAAAACGAGGTTTTAACGATATCTCTATAATGGTCTCATGGGGACGAAGATCTCCTTCATCGAATAGACACTGAGCGGAATCATCTAGGGAGATGAGTGTTCCGTTATCGTGGGGGTTGTCGCAATCGTATCCCACTAGTGCAACGCTGAAGCGGATCAGGAGGATACCAAGGAATATTACTAATTTCATCTGTAACGTAAAAATAAAAAGAATAAAAGGAACGTCAAGGTTTCATCCTGGTTCGCTATAGTTTGCTTTTCTTAGCCTATTACTATGTACTACGCGTGTTTTGTTTCTTATCTTAATTCTAACGTTCCCCTTGTCGAGAACTTCGGTAATCCTATAGGGTCCTGAGTATTCCCTACTTAATTTGTCTAATTTTTGCGAGTTTAGTAAAAATACATTATCGTCTTTGAGAAATTCTACCGCGTGAGTTCTTTTATCGTAGTAAGTTTTAGACTTTTCCTTAGCATTAATGAGGTTATCTCTGGCGGTGGTTTGTAATTCGTGAACCTTATTGAATAAATTTAGTAAGTACGACTGGTAAGTTTCAGAGTCTTCATCGTATTGATGGCTGGACGGGGCACGAGCTGGGTGTCCGAAAATTAACTCGTGAGGCGAGAATCCTGTTCCTTCGTGGATTGAGGTATTGTAAGAAAAACTGGCTCTGTCGATTAAATCGTCCCAATGCTCTTCTCTATTAATAAAACATTTTATGTATTCGATTAGGACAAGGTGAGATTTTTCTAGTGATCCATTGGATTGTGGATGGTAGGCTGTGGTGCGGAAGTGTTGGATGTGAAATTTCTTTGTTACTGCTTTCATTACAGAGCTTAGGAAATTGGTGCCCTGATCGGTAAGTATGCTTTTTGGGCATCCAAATCGGCAGATAAAATATTTGATAAACGCTTCTGCAGTCGTATCAGCTCTGGTGTCTGGCAATGGAGCGTAGACGGAATATTTGGTTAACAAATCTTGCATGGTGAGAATGTAAGAGTTCCCTTGGGGTGTACTCTTGAGTGGTCCCACAATATCGAGAGCAACCTTGTCGAAAGCTCGACCAGGAGTATCGGTAAGTATCATGGGTTGCCGTGTTTTCCTTCTCACTAGTTTTAGAGTTTGACAGGTGTGACAGTTTTTTATGTAGTCTTGGATTTCTCCTTTTAAACCTTTCCAGTAATATTTCTGTTTTATTCGCAGGTAGGTTTTTGTAATACCTTTGTGTCCTCCAACGGCTGAACAGTGATATTCTTGAACGATTAACGGTCGCTGCTCTTTAGGTGGAGTAATAAGATATCCATTACAAATGGTAACGGTAATTGGTACCTCATTTAATCTTAACAATAATAATTCAACGATATGTTTCCAGGGAATTGAATCGAGTTCAGTATTCCTTCGGAAGCTTAGATTTAGTAAGTTCAATTCAGTGATTACATCTAAGATTGATGCAAAACATTCGGTGAGTATTTCTTTGTCTAATTTTACATTTCTTCTTTCTTTTACAGGTAGAACAATAATATGGCGTCCGTGGAATGAAGATGGGTACACACGAGCTCTACCGAGCGTAAGTTCGTTAAGAGGCGGTAATTTTCCGGCTTTCTTCAATTCATTGGCTCCTTCGTCGAAAGGTAAGTTATCGGTTGAAACAAATATAACAATATTATCATCTCTTTCTGATAAAGGTAGGTTAATTTCTTTAATACGATATTTTATGTTGTGTGTAGTAATTAATTTGTGTTTTATTTTCAGGTTTTCAGGCTCCTCTTCGTCGTCGGATAATTGGAAGGATTCATCATCGGTAGCAAGGCAATCAAGGTCGCTAAATAACTCAGGCAGGTCTTCATATAATCTTGACGTGCTGGGTGGTGGTTCTGGCGGAATAGGTTGCGGTAATACTGTATCTATTGCAGGTAAGTATTCTTCATTATCTTTAATATTTTTATCTTTATTTTTTAGGTTATCGAAGATGTCGGAGTTGCTTCTTTCGATGTCGTCTATTTCATCTGGTTCCGGATTCGTAGAGGAAGTGGAGGAATCCAGCAATGGTGGGAGTCTTTGAGGTAAGGTTTTAATGGAACTTTTTCTTTTCAGCTCAGCTTCTGGTTTGCTATCGCTATCTGTATTTTTATAGTATGTTGGAGTTTCGTAATGAATTCGAGGACGTTTGTGTACAGGTAAGACTGAGAGGTAAGTTATTTCTGTCACAGGATTTCTTGATAAAGCGTCTGCATTCTTATTGAGACTTCCGATTTTATACGTAATGTTGTAGTTGTATTCTTCTAATTTTTTTTTTTTCACGCCATCTCATGAGTCGAGACGTGGGGTCTTTCACTCTACACAACCAAGTAAGAGGTTGATGATCGGTTATTAAGGTAAATTCTTGTCCATATAGGTATGGTCGGAAATGGTTAACACAATATATTATAGCCAATAGTTCTTTTTCGATTGTAGAATAGTTTTGTTCAGCTGCGTTTAGTACTCTGGACGCATAGGCAATTGGTAGATCTTGGCCTATGGTCCCTTGACTGAGGACACCTCCGATTGCGCGGTCGGATGCATCTGTGGTGAGTAGGAATCTTTTTGTGAAGTCTGGAAATTGCAGTATTGGTTCCTTGCATAATAGTTCACGTAGAGTGTTAAAGGCTATTTGTGCTCCTTCGTTCCAAGCGAATTTTCGATCCTTTTTTAATAGATCCGATAAAGGTTTAGCGAGTTGTGAAAAGTTAGAAATAAATCGGCGGTAATATCCGGCTAGTCCAAGAAATTGGCGTACATTTTTCAAACTGCGTGGAGTAGGGAAGTTCTTGACTGCCGTGACCTTGAGGGGGTCCGGACGAACGCCGTTATCGGTGATAACGTGCCCTAAATATACGACTTCGTGTCGTAAGAATTCGCACTTATCTGGCTGCAGTGTGAGGTTTGCGTCTCTGAGTCTGTTCATTAATTTGTTTATTTTTATCTCGTGCTCCCTTATTGAGCTTGCATAAACAACTATATCGTCCATGTATACTAGAAGTTCCGTGCCTTGTAGACCGGTCAAGATTTGGTCCATTAGACGCTGGAAAGTAGCTGGTGCATTTCTAAGCCCGAATGGCATTCTAGAAAATTGGTAGTGACCATAAGGCGTAGAAAAAGCCGTTTTGTGTGCGTCTCCGGGATCCATAGGAATCTGATGGAATCCGCTGGCGAGATCTAATATTGAAAAATACTTTGCCCCACCGAGTTGGTCGAGTATGTCCGATATGTTCGGCAGAGGGTAGGCGTCGCCTAATGTTTTTTCATTTATTTTGCGGTAATCTATCACCATGCGCCATTTTTTGTTGCCCATAGAGTCGGGTTTCTTCGGTACGACCCAGACTGGTGAGTTGTATGGTGATGTCGAAGGTTCGACTATATTGCTCTCGCATAACTTATCTACTTGCGCGTTAATTTCCTTCCTGTGCATAGGAGGATATCTGTATTGTTTTGTATGTACTGGTGTCTCGTCGGTAGTGCTGATTTTATGTGTTATAACGTTTGTTTTATCTAGATAGTCTCCTGGTATGTAGAATCTGTCGCTATGTTTGTGAACTATGTCAATGATGCTTTCTTTTTCTAATTTATTAAGATGCTCTAGGCGTAGTAATTGCAATATGCTAGCAACTCTCTGTGAGTCGAAGTGTATTTTAGTTTTCGTATTGATTCGAATATGTGTATTTGTATCTGTCTCGTCGTACTTTTTCGCGTTTGTAGTATCTGTCACCTGTCCGTTTTTCGCTGCTACGCATGAGGAGTTCGCTTCTGCGATTGAGGAATGAGAATTAGAATTATTAGAAAAGAAGTAATCGCCTGGATTACTTTGAAAAGGGGGGCGAACCGGTGCGAGAGCGGTATCATCGTGCACGGGAAGCGTAGAAGATCCCCTTTCCAATAGAGTAAATTGAGAATTGTTTTGAGAATTAGTAGGGTTTTCATGCGTATAGGATAATTGGGATTCAGCGTGATCTTGTACCGTATATGGCGATTCGTGTATTAGAGAAGAATTAATGTGTTTTTTATTAATAGTAGCACCTTTGATTTTATTAAGAGATTTATTTGCTTTAGATTCTGTGTTTGTATCATAATTATTTTCATTTTCGTTGGAGACGTAATTGTTTTTAATTGAGACAGGGTTGTTTTTACCCCTGGGTTCACCAGTTTTAATCGTATTTTTAATTGCAAGTTTCTGTGAGGCTGATTTAGCGTTTGAACTGTTTTCGTTTTTAGTTTCTTTTTCAGATTTTGGTAATTTTGTACCTTTATTTGAAGTTTTATTGTTGAATAATTGCGGGATCGTGCTTCCGCTATTTTTATTTTTATTTGTATTTTTATTTTCAATTTTTTGTGAGTTACTTTCGTGATTAATTGCATGTTTGTTCTGACTTTCTTTTCCAGATTCTGTCGGAGTAGTTGCGCCCTTTACGATGTGGCGTGGAGGTTCGAGTGATACCTCATCGATTTCGGTAAGTGTAATAGTAGGAATAATTAATTCGATTGCATAATCCAGTGTGTTTATCATTCTAATATAAGCTTTATCATTTATGCAGGTAACAATGGCGTCTCCGCCGAATACTTCTTTACATGTGGATATGCGAGGTAAGTATCCTGTTTTAATTCCTGGGTTTGCTACGCGTACTACAAGTCCAGTGTTAGTACGTGCAGGTAAAATAATAGATTCGCGTTCTTTGAATGGGAAACTGTAATTTTGCCATGTTACTTCGCGGTTTCCGTAGTTAATACAAGCGTTGTGTTCTATAAAAAATGAAGATCCCAGAATTCCTTGGGTAGTAATAGGGAATTCGTCTGTAACCACGTGGAATGTGACTGGAATATTAATGATTTTAATGTTTATAGTCCCGAGAGTGTTGACTATAGTGTCTGTAATCCCGGTGAGTTGAATAATTTTATTATTATTAATAAGAACGTCTGGGTTAACGCACCCTTTCTTAATTATATTAGGTTGCGCTCCCGTGTCCAGCATGAAAGCTGTTGGTCCCACAAATGATGGAGATTCTAGTTCTACTGAGGGTACTGTTCCATCGTCTCCTCTGAGGACGTGGAGGGAACGGGGTTGTTCTCTATGCATTGAATAGGATGGGCTTTCCCGTGGTCTCGGGGCGCCCGGCTGGCCGAGACCTCCAACTGGTTTCCCGAAGGTCGGTTACCATTATTATTATTATCATTTGTTTTAACATAGTTATGATTATTATTATTATGGTAGTTCCCGCGATTATAGTTATTATTATAATTAGTATTAGTGTTGGGATTATTTCTCTCGTGATATTGTCTCCGGCGACATTCGTTATATAGGTGTCCTACACCTTTACAGTACCCGCACGTTTTTAATCCGATCGGCGCGGAAGCGTTAGCGACCGGGTCGTTTTGGGGAACGTGTGGTTGGTTATCGCGTGTGGTACGAGCGTTTCTATACCGAGATTCTTCGCGTTCTAACCTTCTATTAATGGTGAGTACCTTAGAGCAGGCATCACTAAGATTGTGATATCCTTCAGCGCGTAATTCTATGCGGTATTCACGCGGAAGTCCTTCGAAAAAAGCTTCAAGGGCAAACGATTCTATTGATGAGAGCTCTGGCTCTGACAAAGTGCGATTAATGTTTGTTTGATCTCCTTCTATTATAGCTGTTTTTAAATCTTTAACACGCCCTATATAATCTAGTATATGCTCGTTTGGTTTTTTATAAACTATACTTAATTGTCCGCGGTAGTAATTAGAGCTTCTACCTGGGCCAAAGGTTCGCTTTAAACAATCTATAAATTTCTCAACTGTAGGGTGAATCTCATCCTCTACAGCGAGGTAGGCGTGATGCGTTAGTTTATTACGTAACATCCGCACTAATAAGGCTTCATCTGCAAAAGGCACCGATTCTTTTGCTCTTTTACAGGCTCTAGCGAATTGCCAGACGGGAATGCTATGCCCGTCGTATTTAGGTACTAATTCAAGTGCATCGCGAAGATACGATTTTGAGTAACTAGAGGCGTAGGATGAATTATTTCCTATATTTCCTGGCGTCTGTGGGGAAGGGGGGAATGTAAATTGAGGTTGAATAAGGGTGCTGGGGTTAGGGGTAGACGTAGGGACGTCGGTGCTCTGCATAGCAGGTAGGTATTGCGCGAAAGTACGCATCATATTCTCGAACATTTCTGCTTTCTTATGTAATTCTTTTTCTTTTTCGTGTAATTCTCTAAAGGCTCTATCATAATTATACTCGTCTCCTTGTAGTGGGCTAGAGGCACGTTCATCAGGAGGCCCGTTCGGATTCATTATTACTTGTAATTACGAATTAATATAAAAATAAATAAATTGATTTTAATAGATTGTTAGTTGTATTTGATTTTTAATTTTTCTCTGTTCGTTAGCGTTTTATAGTGTGTTTTAAGAAGATTAATCTCAGCGAAATTTGTTATTTTTATGGTTGTGGTGAGGGAGAAAGTTTCCTTTTTTAATTTTGTCTAATGTCACTAGATTTTTGATCTGTGGATTTTGATTGCTAATTTACTTATTATGGCGGAACGAAAATTTATCCCACCTGGTGTCACCAGATTTTTAAACCCGTTGTTACGTCCTATTTAATTCCGCAATTGTATCACTGAGAGTGTAAGAAAATTAAGAGATAAAGATACTTTGAGAGGGGTCAGACTGCCCTGAAATTAACTATAGTATTATTATTAGAGTATATATATATAAATATATAGTCCCTAAGAGTCAACAAGCGGGGCCGAGCGGAAACCTGTACGCTTGGTTAACGCGAAGGGCGCTATGAGAGGTCCCTTTCTAAATAGGACGCTAATCGCGCAGGGCGCTTGTAGAGAATAAAGGGCCCTGGTTGATCCGGTGCGGACGTTGATCGCACAGGGCGGTAGTAGGTAAAGGAGGACCCTGTTTGATCTGCCGCTAATATATAGTAAGGTAAGTATATTTATTCTGAATTAATAATTATAAGGGAGGTAGCATGGCAATTTGTTAACGTTTATTAATAATCATTTATATATATATATATATTTATTATTTTATTTCAGCGCAAAGGCGACTGTCGATAAAGAGAGATTCTTATTTGCCTAAAGGAGGCATTGATTCTACAGACGATTGTCGGTAAGGTTTATTAGTTAATTGAATTCTGGCGTGTATAGTCAAAGATACAATAAAGTGGATAAATTAATGTTATATAGTAAAACTGGTTTTAATTAATAATAAATAGATAATGTGTATGTATAACTGGTAAGAGAGAGATGTCGAGCAAGATTAATATGAGAACGCCCTATGGGAGGCGCTAAGGATTGAGGTTTTTAGAACGCTCTATGAGAAGCGCTCAAGGAGATGAGTTTTAGAACGCTCTATGGGAAGCGCTCAAGGATGTGAGTTTTAGAACGCTCTGTGGGAAGCGCTCAAGGTGGGGAAGGAAAAGCTCTATCTACTACACTTTATCAACTTAATTATTAATTAATATTAATCTTTATTATTTATAAAATATAATGATTTAGTAATTAGGATAATTTGACTAGTTATGCCTTAAATAATTGTGTAACTATACCTTAGAATTGCGCGTAAATGGCAGCGCTTTTACGTAATTGTTTAATTATAATTTATAGAAGTACTCCATTAATATAAATGTATTCACATTTAGATGTGTTCATAATAGTTTATAGATTGATGTTAGTAACAATAAGCTCACTGTTTAATGTTCAAATCACTTTGCACTATTTGTTTATAATTATAAATGTTGAAAAGCAGTTAGTTAAGCACGTATAAAGTTTATTATTAAAAGCAATTAAGAAGCGTTAGTGAAATGGTAGTTTATTAGCATGTTAATAATTTATTCACTTACCTTTGGTGCAGTAAATGGGTTTACTGATACAAGGACCTTATTTTGTTATTAACAATCTCTTGTTGAATGTAGTAGGTTGATTATTGTCCTATTGGAATGGTGTTGGCTCGTGGTTGTTAATTAAAGTTATTTAACACTGAGACACTATTTTATCTATAATAACTAAGACTCACACTTTTATTTAACTACTTATACAATAATTTAACGCTAGATTAACAATTGAAAGGCGGAAGGCCGACTCGCACGTGGTGAATAATTTCTAGGTTAGGTCCCGGACTAGCGAAGTGACAACAGTTGAGCGTACTTTCTGAAGAGTTAAGTGGCTGCTCTTGACGAGGACGGCCGCTTATATAGGGACTATCCCTACTCTCTTGACCTGCGCATAAGACATCGTATGATCGATCGCGTGATCTGTACATTCCTTTCGGATGAGATCATTGAGTCGCACCTGTATTTACATTCGTACAGTCTGATGTGAAAATTTAGGTTAGGTTACAGGTGCGGCTAAAAGTATTCTGTCCTAGTTACTTTCCGTTGTCACTAGTGATCGACCATAGACTAGTGTTACAGTGATTACGTACTACATGTTATTTCGAGTTTCGCTTTCTATCGCTTTATTTTATAATTTAGGTATAACATTTCGTTGTTTTATAATTATGGCTTATTAGTTAATAATATTTGTTAATCTTTTTGTATAAATTATTAAACATTGTAACGTATTTAGTATAACTTTATGATTATTTCGAGTTTCGCTTTCTATCGCTTTATTTTATAATTTAGGTATAACATTTCGTTGTTTTATAATTATGGCTTATTAGTTAATAACATTTGTTAATCTTTTTGTATAAATTATTAAACATTGTAACGTATTTAGTATAACTTTATGATTATTTCGAGTTTCACTTTCTATCGCTTGATTTTATAATTTAGGTATAACAATTAGTTGTTTTATGATTATGGCTTATTAGTTAATAACATTTGTTAATCTTTTTGTATAAATTATTGAACATTGTAACGTATTTAGTATAATTTTATGATTACTTTGTAATAGAGATACTTATTTGTTAATTGTAACGTATTTAATATAACTTTATGATCATTTTATAATAGAGATACTTATTTATTAATTATATCGTTATATACTAGTTTTAAGTGGATTATTGTTTAAGATTGTTATAAATATTAAAGTTTTAAATTTTACCGTGTATACGGGATGGAAGAAATGTAGAGAGTAGAGTATGGTGACCTTAGGTGGAGTCGCCATACGTAACAACCCTCATGAATAGTATGCAAGTCGTTCGCGTATCTCTGGAAACAATCCCGTAATATTGTCGCATCATTATGCGTTGCGTCAAATGGTCCAAAAACGTATAGAATGAAACCATCTGAAGAGCAACCTACCATAGGTTTGACCAGCGGCATTTTTTTCTGCATAATTCGCAGGTTTTTGTGCTAGGCAATAGGTGGCATCGAATACTATGCAGGCTTTATCGTCGGGAATGTCGAATAGTATTTTTGACATTGGTGTCGTATGAGCAAGGAATATTGAGCGACCATTCCAATTGATGAATTGTGGAACAAAGTTTTTATGAAAATCTCTTGCTGAATTCATATGATTTTCAATAGTCCTCCGACAAACACCGAATAAGAATAAAAGTTGTTCATCAGAAAGAGGAGTTCGCATTTTACAAAGTAAAACAGCAACATGCTTAAGTTGACATGTTACAGAAAAACTGCATACAGTTTGAAATTGTTCTTTATCGAGAGCAAACCAATTTTTGAAGGTCGTATTATCAATGGAGTCGATATTATCCACATCGAATATCTTTTCATTTTTTCCTTTCAGCTCTTGATAGTAAATAAACATAAGATCACTGACTGTTTTTTGTTCTTCAGCACTCACTTCTTTTGTAATTTGCTTCACAAGTGACCAAAATGTAGAATTATCGACATGATTGCTACACATACGAGCATTATATTTGGTCAAGAATTTATAATCCATGAGTAGTTTACAACGGATAATTCGGGGAATTGCGATCAACTTCGAGGGGTTTTTGCAGCCAAAAGTGCATCGCGAATGAGAATTAATACCTTGACGATAAATCGAAAGATCAGGTATATCTGGATCATCATCCATCTGGGATCTTAAGATAATTTTTGACTGATTACTAAATTCGTAACAGTTTTTACATATTTTGCTCTGTAATGAAATGTGATTCAATTCTTCTAATTTCCGTTTCTTTGGAATATTTTTTCGCAAATTGTTAACCATCATCAACAAATTTGATGTGTCTTCGATAGGAAAAAACTTATCATTTTTCGATCTTTTTTGGTCATTACAGCCTAAACATTTAGTGAAAGGCATTGTCTTATTGAAGAATCAACGATCGTCAAGATATGAAAAAATATACCTGAAGAGACAAGAGAATGTAGAAAAAATTAAGATGAAACAAGAGAAAAGTAGCGAGAAACCATAGATATATATATAAAAATAGACCGAGCGCTTATATGACACAAGTTAAAATATCGTACAAACAAAAAAATGGAAAACAAACAAGCAAGAATAGAATAGAATACATTAGAATAGTATGTAGATAGATTCTTGGAATATACTTCATGTGATAGTACAGTATTTCAACTGCGAGAGAACTTGTCAATGCGTCATGTAGTGAGACTCTATATTTCAGGGTGCTTTATAAAGCACGCCTCCCCCCCCCCTCTCCTCCATAAATGAAATAGCGGTGAATAGTAGATCGTTCATTCTCTAAACAATGAATGCATTCGATAGAATATATCCTCAATATTACATGAACTTCAGCCACGTATTTTTCCTTATGCGATATACCCTGACTGGAAATCATCACTTTCACCCTCTTGTATCTCCGGAATCGTGCCTATGCTCATCTTGAAATTTTACTGAGATTAATGTTTTATCTAATAGTACTATTTGGCATGAAAAAAAATTCGAAATTCGAGGTCCAAAAAATGGGCTAAATTTGCCATCACTCTTTAAATTTAAATCTTATAATTTATTTTATTTCTAACGTTTTTATTTGATTTTGGTAGAGCCTGATAGTGTGTTGATATGCTTATTTCTGCTTCTACATCTAATTACAGGTAAAATACAAAAAGCTACGCATGCCTTAGTTATAATGGTTGCTGGTGTTTTTTCACGATGGAAACAAGTTATTGCATATTACTATACTTCTAATGGATTTGCTGGTGCTCGTTTAAAACCTATCTTAGAAAGAGTCATTTCAAAAGCAGAATCTATTGGTCTTAAGATACACAGTGTTACTTCTGACATGGGATCCGTTAATCAAGCAATGTGGAAAGCATTTGGAAATATTTCTGCAAGTAAATATTCGACAATAAGAAATTCTATGCCTCATCCAGTTGATAACAACCGAAAATTATTCTTTCTTGCTGATGGACCACATCTTTTAAAAAATATCAGAAATTGTCTTCAAAATAACAAAGTAATTGAATTGCCAAAAACATTTGCTCATACTCACAATCTATCATCTTTTACTGTCAAATGCCAACATTTAGTAGAATTAATTGAAATACAAGAAAATTTAGAGTTAAAATTAACACCACAACTTTGTAACGGTGCGAATTTATCTCGCGATTTTATTTCTAAGCGCGGAATAGCTCACCGGTGCCAGGATTCGGGATAAGCGGTCAGACGGAAAGACTCCAATTAACTTAGACCAATTTGGAGGTAAAAATAAATATATTCTTAACTAAAGAGTTGGTGATACATTTTACAAAGCAATAATTATAAAGAGCAAGCGGTAGCCATTCAAGCCAGCGAGTGCGGCGTGCAAGCGAGTGCGGCGTGCAAGCGAGAGCGCGAGGAAAGCGTGTAGAGGTAACGCTGGTAACGCAAGAGTGAGACCGGTATCTACCGCGAAAGAATATAAACTAGTGAATACAAGCTAGAAAAGGATAAGCTATTTACTATAACCAAAAGAATACATGCTAGCGGAAATAAGCTAGAAAAGGATAAACTAAAAGAATACAAACCAGAAAATCTAAACTAGGAAGCGCGAACTAAATACTACTTAATCCTACGGAGGAACGGACGGTGTATACGGGACGTCGAGTGCTCCCGACGGAGACAGAGTGTTCCCTGCTCCTGACGGAAAGGAACGGTATACGGATGTCGAGTGCGCCCGGCGGAGACAGAGTGCTCCCTGCTCCTAAAGGAACGGAAAAGTATACGGATGCTGAGTGCGCCCGGCGGAGACAGAGTGCTCCCTGCTCCTGGAGGAAAGGAAGAGCCGAGTCAAAGTGCGCCCTGATGGCTCGGAAGGTCTGCAGCGTGCTCACTGCAGACCGGGTAAGGTCTCTACTGGCCGGAGCGACGGCCTTATATACCCGCTCGCCCCACTCGGCGGCCGCATTCCGATGACGTGTTGCGGCCGGCGGCTCGATGCGCGGATGATCGTTGCGGCCGATCGCGCGAGTAGTAACATGGGTTAAACCCATGTTACAACTTGAAAGTAATGATATTGTTGCGCCCGCAGAACGGAATATCACACGCGTTAACGAAACTCGTGAAATTAAAGAACACAACACAACGCTTCAACAAAACAGAGAACACTTTAATAAGAACAGTAACTCAACAGTAACTCATACAATAAATAGCCGAAAATAAGATTGAAAGATCGGAACTGTCGTATACGTCCGCCCGAGCAGACAGCTCTCGAAAATCTGACATATGACAGCTTGTTTACAAACTGTCATAGAGACCCTTTAAACTGCTAATCGATATTATCGATCGGTCTGTCAGCTGTAACACACAGCATCAGCGGCGAAAAACACAAGCGTAACACTGCCCCCCTTCTTCAAGATTGTCGTCCCGACAATTTTTCTTGAAATCAATCCAGGAAAGTTAATTGTTGTCTTCGAACTTCTAGTGTCGACTCCAGGGCATTTCAACGACTTTCTGCTCTACCTTGTGCTGCTGCATCAAGTTACCGAGCGCCGTTATCTTGATCCCAATCGAACACCTTTAAATTCGAGAAAACCGTCGACTCCAGGGTACCCTCTTGGTTTCCTTGCTCTACCTTGTGCTGTTGCAACAAGTTACCGAGCATCAATCCAGGTCCCAATCGATTAACTTCCTCTCGCCATCTTCAATTCCTATGCCGCCGCTCTTCACAATTCTTCGGACAAGAGAGGGATATCTGCCGTGGACCCAGCGCCCTAAAAAGGACTTCTCAAGTCCCTGCCTCAGCATTTGCTCTTCGGCCCACGGGAAAACCACGGTCAAAAACCGTGGGCGAGGCAGTCCTTGTTGAAAGCTTTAAAATTATTTTCTCTTTTCCATTTTTCTTTCTAACTTTGTCCTTATTCCTTCTTCCAAAATTTCCTTTCCTTCCTTTCTTCAAATATCCTTTCCACTTCTTTTTCTTCAAATATTCTTTCCACTTCTTTTCTTCCACCCTCTACTTCCTTTCTTCAAACCTTCAAACTCTTTTCTTCAAATATCCTTTCTCCACTTCCTTTCTTCAAACCCTTCCTCTTTTCTTTTCAGAAAACTCTAAACAGAAAGAAAATAAGCAGAATCAAATGAACAAAATTTATTTCTTAACACATAAAGAAATTATATCTCCATTTTTTTTTTAATTTGAATTTACGGATGTTTCAATTTCATTAAAAGATTCCGAAAAACTATTTTCATGAATTTCTTTTATCGTTTTAGCTCTTTTTATTGCTAATTTTAAAGAGGTTATTCCTTCTAATTGTAATGTTTGTTTTAAAAATTGATCATTTAGCGCATTAATAAATTGCGCACACGCTATCTTTTCTCGGATTTCCGCCAAACATTCTGAATAGGCTAACCTTGACAATCTTTCTATATCAGCGCCTAAATTCGATATTTCCTCACCAAATTTTTGTCGTCTATTTGTAAATTGCGTGTAATACGTCCCGGAGAGTTGACCCTCACCAAATCGTAACTCTAATTTTGATTTTAATTCTGCGAAACTTAAATTTTCGATCTCCGAAACACAATCTAATACCGTTCTTGCCTTACCCCTAAGACAGGATGCTAACGCAATAGTTTTTGCATTCTCTGTCCAATTATTTGCACTCGCGATTAAATTAAATTGAGAAAAGAATTCCCTTAAAGATCCCGTCCCGTCATACATATCTGGTTTCAATTTATACCCTAAATTCACCGACACTGAATTTACGAGCGCGCACGAAATATTTCCCGTCGCAGAACTCTCGCCCTGATCGCCATTCTGAGTATTATTATTGGAACGACTTATCTGGTTAATCTGCTGCTTTAATCTGCTCAGCGCCTCGTCCCGCTGCCTCAATTCTGCTTGAATTTGCTCCCGCTCCTGTCTTCGCTCCTCCCGAAACTGTCCGAGCTCCTGCAGAATTGCACGCAGCGTCTCCGACTCAGCCGACGTTGATGGAGTCTGGAAACGTGTTTTTCTCGGCGAGTGGACCGTTGACATGATGAAACTACTGTTCCGCACTGCACTGTACCACTGAATAATCGCTCCGATCCCGGACGAGCCCCCAAATGTTGCGCCCGCAGAACGGAATATCACACGCGTCAACAAAACTCGCGAAATTAAAGAACACAACACAACGCTTCAACAAAACAGAGAACACTTTAATAAGAACAGTAACTCAACAGTAACTCATACAATAAATAACCAAAAATAAGATTGAAAGATCGGAACTGTCGTATACGTCCGCCCGAGCAGACAGCTATCGAAAATCTGACATATGACAGCTTGTTTACAAACTGTCATAGAGACCCTTTAAACTGCTAATCGATATCGTCTTGACAACAAATATAATAAAAACTCTTGTTATTTACAAATGCCATATGGCTTCAACTTATAGTGACCGATCGATATTATCGATCGGTCCGTCAGCTGTAACACACAGCATCAGCGGCGAAAAGCACAGGCGCAACAATATTATTATTGGAAAATATAACAAGATGAAGGTCAACAAGGCAAAACATGTATTGAGTAGAAATGTTAGTAGTGCCCTGAATTTTCTGGCTGAAGAAAAAAACAGAAAGGAATACAGCACAACAGCAGCATTTATAGAAATAATTTCCAAATGGTTTGCATTAATTACGTCACGATCTCAACGATTAGCATTAGGAAAAATATCAGGAAATGAAATTAAAGAAAAAAAATACAATGACAGCATACAATTTTTATACTCAGTCATAGAATTATTCAGAAATATTTAAATAGGTCGAGAACGACATTTTAAACCTATTCAATGTGGTGTTATGATTACCATACAATCTATCATTGAATTAACCAAATATTTGATAACTAAAAGAAATTATCAATATGTTTTGACAAGTCGTTTTACGCAGGATTGTATTGAAAATTTGTTTTCAGGAATTAGATCAAAGCATCAAATTCCAAATGCATTGCAATTCAAGCAAGATTTAAAAGAACTCTGTATATCTCGATATATAAAACCAGCTAAAAATTCTAGTTATGAAGAAGACGATAGAGAGTTTATTGGTAATTTTTTTAATAAGTCAAAGAAAATTAAACAGTTTGAACCATTTCCAAACATTCCTGTTGAACCTAAGACAAATATCCGTCTTTGTAATCTCCAAATGAACGTTCTATACAGTACTGCTGGCTATATTGTTTCCTCTATTGTTAAATGTAATACTGCAACATGCGAACAGTGTTTAGTTTCTGTAAGATGTATAAATTATACGGGTGTGAAATATTCTAAATTAGTGCAATTAAAATGTTTTAGAAAAAACACGTTATTTTTTGTTACTGAACAAGTATTTGAATACTTTTTGGAGATGGAGATTATTATTCGCCGCTATCTTCCATATTTAAAAAATAGTAAATGTAATTTTATTGATTTTTTTTTGGAAAAAATGCAAACTATTCATTGTGAAACGATAAAAAATTGTCATCGATTGTCTTATAAAATGAAGAAGCGTTTTATTCAATATTGAATGAAAATTTCATGCCGAAAAGGTCGCCTGAATAATATAGCGCATAATAGTAAAACGATGGCCATGCATTCTGTAGTTAAATAATTTTTAATGTAGTAATGTATGTGCGCGCGCGTGCGCGCGCGTGTGTGTGTGTGTGTGTGTGTTTATGTGTGAAAATTTATTTTTATAAAATATTATTATGATAGATTAAAATGTTATTTATATAAGAGAATTAAAAAGCTACAATTAAAATTATTGTGTTATTATTCCCAGATAGCACAGTGAATTCGCAAAGTATTCTTCAAGTTTTCTTCTTTTCTGAATTGTAATTCTTTAGGAATTCATAGAAGAATACTATAAGAATGGTTTAAGAAGTTACATGCACCATGATTGGAATTCTTGAAAATTTCTTAGAGTATTCATATAGTATTCTTCTATACCAACAGATTTATGCTTTATGAATTCAAAAAGAACAGTTTTAGAATAGATAAAGGATTACTTTATGAATTCAAAAGAAATAGTTTTAGAATTGAAAAAGGATTACTTTTTTGAAAAAATTGTAGATAGGGAAAAGTAAATATAAGATTATTGCTTTAAAAAAATTACTTTATTTATATACTTAAAAAAAAAATACATATAAGTAATATGCATGTTGTTTAAAAAACAAACATATAATGATAAACACACATATACGTATAAAAATAATATAAACATAATTATCTATTTATAATATAATACATATAAATTGTAATATGTATTTATTATTTATAATGAATAAAAGGATTTTCCATTGGACACTTTTCAATGGTTCGTTTTTCATTTGAGATTTTATCCATATTAATTTCTTTTTCAAAGTTATAATTTTTACAACTAGTTAATTCGTCGATACTTTGACGTAAACGTCTATTTCGTTGCCATCTCGATAATTCAGTGAATGGTTTCACTCGACGTTTCATTTTTATTTGCAAAAATATGTACAATAATAGAAGTACTTACCTCTATTTTTTGTACTCTTTTTTTTGTACTCTATGATATTGCTTTGTTTTTAATTTAAGAGAGTTTGATAAATCTGTAAAAAATAATATATATGAAATTATATAACATTATAATCGAGACATAGAGAAAGAAAGGAATACGAAATTCAATAAATCATAGAATTATATATAGATTATTAAATTTATTGTTCATTATAGATTATTTATTATTGTTAATAGGAAGCCACTACAGATGACCTGATCTTTCAAATAAAATGAAATTATATAAAAAATAATGCGAGCTTGTTTGGAAATTCGTTACATGTCGTGAAACGTCGGAGCTTTCAAATTATGTTGGTCAATCTCAAAAATATGAACATATTTTCAAGGCTTTGACGTTTCACGACATGTAACAAATTTTCGAAAGCTTGCATTATTTTTCATGTAACTTTTATTTGTATAAACACTGAGAATGGTCGTAAAGACGAGCCGAAACGTTTGTTTTGTAAAATTCAACAATTAATAATTATATGAGCAATTGAGAATTATATTAGCTCGGGCTTATTCAGCTTTCTTTCCTTTTTATTTGTTAACAAAAAAAAGTTTTATAAAATTAATGTATTTCGACGACGTGTACATATGTAATAAAACAATGAAAATAAAAAATCTTACTGCACGCAATTATTTTAAGGTTATATAGTATAATAATTCAACCGTACTTACATTCAATATAAATTGTCCGTTTTTATATATTGCAGTGGCACAGAACATACAAACGTGACTGCTCGGTAGAACACACTATACCACACTATACGAAATGAATCGGAAGAAGCATTTTGCGCTTTACACATGTAAAATGTAAGAAACGTTTCTCGCTTGTACTCGCGGAGGTCGCACAGTAACGAATGATCTAATAGCTCCATCTGGTCGAAATCAAAATAAATAATATACTTCCTCATGAATTCTCGAAGTATTCAAAATACTGAATCGCAAAGTATTCATTATAAGGAATTCTTGGGGAATATTTCAAGACAACTAATTGCAGTTAATTCTTTTAGAATTCTTCAGGTATTCATTTTTCTAATTCTGTATGACTTCTTTAAAATGAATTCTTTATGAACTTCTATTCATCTCTGTGCTATCTGGGTTGTTTCTGTTGATTTCATTTTATACTTTATAATTAATCCTACAATCTTAATCTCATAATCTTATAATTAAAAAATATTGTCAAATTGATTGTTGATTTTAATTGTACCGTTTAAATTGCTTTGTGACGCGTAAAAATTGAAAAAAATTAAAAATTCTTATTACATACGCTAACTTTACATTAATATTTATTTTAATAACAAATTAACAATCAACAAACGTCATAAATACCAACAATAACCAATAAATGACCAACAATTAGCTATAATTGTTGAAAGTTAGAAAAGTTAGTTTAGTTAGGCTAATTTCACAACGTCTGTGCATCGCTTCTATGCGTATTATGCGTAGCCTTATAGTAACTTCTAATTAGTTCTGCCATTTTATTACAAAGTTTGGCTCCACCAATACGCGCGAACACGGACGGTGGCCAGACTCAAGATCTATAGAGAAAAGGTTACCTCAGTAAAATCGGTTGAGGGCGAGGGACGATGAAGTAAGGGGGGAGCTAGAAACAGCTTGATGGCGAGGAGCGATGAAGGAAGGGGGGAGCTAGAAACAGCTTGATGGCGAGGGGCGATGAAGGAAGGGAAGAGCATGATGATCTTATCGACAAACAGTAGCTGTCTGAGATAGTCTTCTGTTTGCCGATGAGATTATCATTGCCCCTCTTGCCGCTCGTCCCTCTTTGCGCATGAGGTAACCTTCTCTCTATAGATCTTGGGCCAGACTCTTACTTTAGGGTCTCTACGTTGACTTAGAGTACCTCAAGTAAGAGTACGGAGAACAGGGTAACGATCGGTGATCGGTCCGCCAAATTGAGGCAAAAGCGGAAGTTGTATGCCCGTGTGTACCATCTGTGTTTACCCTGTTTTGAGCAAGTTTTATCTGTGTGTGATTGGTTACCTTGTACGAAAATTTTATTATTAAATTTGAATTTAAGAATAAAATATAAATGAGAAAAGATAAGTGGAGAAGGATTGCATTGGAATTATATATTCTTTTAATGGAATAAAAAATTAATTTCTTGTGTCATTAATGTTATAACATAACCTAGTTGTTTGTTGATACATTAGAGTTGTCAAGTTACAATGCTATTTTTAATTAAACGATTCACTTTCATTCTATTTATACTCTGTCATGTCTCCCTCCTTTAATTTATACAGTATAAAATCATTGTTATATGTACATATAATTTCAGTTTTACACTTCAGAGCATATTTGAAAATGCGCGCGCTTTTCGACGCGTTTCCGGTTTTGCCTTATTTGCGCTCTGTTGTCCGTACTCTTATAGCGTTTTCGAATAAACGGGGTTTGAACGATCTAGGGTTGATCAATCACTATTTTACTATAAATGCAAGTCTTTCATTGGTGGAGAGGTTGCAATGACGTCATTAACCAATCTTGGGTCGTTCAAATCCTGTATAATCGAAAACGCTATTAGGGCGTTATTCATAGTCCGTTCTTATATTCAAAATTGTCTTAAGCACGGACTTATATTCGCTCTCTTCGTCACACATAGATTGTGTCTGACGAAGAGAGCGAATATAAGTTCGTGCTTAAGACGATCTTGAATATAAGAACGGACTATGGGCGGTATTCATAGTCCGTTCTTATATTCAAGATCGTCTTAAGCACGAACTTATATTCGCTCTCTTCGTCAGACACAATCTATGTGTGACGAAGAGAGCGAATATAAGTCCGTGCTTAAGACAATCTTAAATATAAGAACGGACTATGAATACCGGCCAATGAATACCGGCCTTACTTTGAGGTACTCTACGTTGACTGTGTTTGCAGCGCCGTCTATCTTACCACAGGGGAGATCGGTGAACTAAAATGTCCGCCATTTGCAATTTATTCATATACATTGCAATACATTGCAAGTGCACGTGGTTTTGCGTTTGTGCAAAAGTTTTCGTGCAGTTTTTGGGTACAGTGAACAGCAGTGAACAAAAATGCGAGCTTGTTGCGTCTCTGGATGCAAGTCCACTGGAAAAGTGCTATCGCATCAGTTTCCAAAAAAAGCAAGTCGTCGCATGAACTGGTTACAACGTTTAAGATTGACGGAACAAAATGAAGACATTATTAATAAATTACGCGTGTGTCACGAACATTTTAAAGATAGTGACTACAGTTATTCCATAAATAGGAGACGTTTAGTGGACACAGCTATTCCGTCAATTAATATATGTGAGGATCAAATAGAAACATCCCAGCAAGAAACAGAAATATTCCAACAGGAAATAGACATACATCCAGAAGAAAATCATCATCAGGAGCCAGCAACTACACAAGTAGAAAATATAACAGATCATGAAAGATTAATTCAACATGATCAAAGCATTCAATTTATTAGACAGGATATAGAAATGATAAAAGAACAATTACAAACACAAGAGACTGCAAACCAAGAAGTGTTAAAAGAAATAATGAAAGAACGTGAACAAAATACAAGAAAAAGAAGACCTAATCTTTTAAGAATAACAAGAAAACAAAACTCACCCCTTATTGCTAGAAAATTTTATAACAGCACTATAAAATTGCAAAAAGAACCAGACGATTGAAGAAAATAGTTATGGGTTTGAAAAATGATATAAAATTGAAAACAGTTAAATTAAATACAACAAATAATAAAGGCAAAAAGGATAAAACTGCTGTTGTACGACAAAGATTTATGGACATGATAATAAGAAATGACAGAGTTGCACCACAGGTAAAAATTCAATCTGTTTCTTACATATAAAAATCCTTTCATAAACTAATTCCTCAATTATTTGTTTTGAGAGATTGATATAATATATATATTTATACTAGATATTGTACATATTAAAATCCAATAATGAATTAATAAATACATTAATATTCATGAATAATGTACATATTAATATATATATAAAGAATTGTATATATATAAAGAATTAATGAATGGTAAATTGAAATGTAAAAATACAATAAGAAATATTAATTACATATATAATACAATTGATTTATATACACTATCGATTTATATGTAGAATAAATTTTGATTATATAAAGTTTATTACATAAAGTAAATAAAATTTATTATATAAACTTTCAGTAAAAATCGGATAAAATAGATTTACAATTTATAATTTTTGATACTATATTCATTTTTATAATATAATATTTACACTTTTTTATTTATAAATTATGTTCATATTATAATAATATTTTGTATTTATATTAACATATTTTAGGCTAGAAGATACACATTAGAAGACAAAATGTTTTGCATTTCAATTTATAAAAGGTCACCTTCTACATATAAGTTTTTGTCCAAATATTTGTTTTGCCCGTCCTCTTCCATATTAAATAAACAATTACAACAAATTCCTTTTGATACTGGGTGCAATAAAATTATCATACAATATTTAAAATTACTTGCAACTGAAATTGATCCTCAAGATCTAACATGTATACTTATATGGGATGAAATATCTATTCAACCTGCTATGCACTACGACAAAAAAACTGACAAAATCATAGACTTCGAAGATTGGGGTAATAGAAGAACTCGAAAATTTGCCGATCACTGTATTGTTTTTTACATGAGATGTTTAGCATCAGGCAACCACATGCCAATTGGCTATGGATACTGCAGAGCATCAACATATTCAATGCAATTATCAAAATATATAAAAGAATGGTTGACAATATTAATTCAGTGTGGTTTCAAGCCAGTTGCAACAGTTTGCGATCAAGGTGGCACGAATATTGCAGCAATCAATTCTTTAATTAAAGATACACAACTATGTGGCATAAAAGTAAGTAATTCACGTACGTGCTTATCTTTGACAAATAAGTATGTGTACAATTATATTTGCATTTATATATATATATATATATATATATATATACATTTCATATACATAATTTTTGATATTGATTGATTGTAATATTGTAATTATTATT
The DNA here is from genome assembly GCF_040581485.1 of Linepithema humile. Classification (NCBI taxonomy): domain Eukaryota; kingdom Metazoa; phylum Arthropoda; class Insecta; order Hymenoptera; family Formicidae; genus Linepithema; species Linepithema humile. The sequence continues at coordinate 14,614,303 of NC_090133.1, forward strand.
TTCTAGAAAATCAGGCAATAAGAAAATCGCACAATGACAGACAAACAACAAGTAATATTTTTTCGATAAAAGGGCAGAATATTATACCATTGTTTGATTATGTGCATTTACAAAAAGGAATTCGTAATATATAATTTTATGTTTAAAGATATATCATTTATTGATAAAAACGAAATAAACAATAATAATAACAATAATTGCCTGAGTGCACAGACAAAGTATGCCTCATGGGAGGCAATACAAGCTGCATACGAAATAGATAAATTTTCTCCACGGAGGCAACCTAGAAGGCTGTTGGAAAAATTAGTAGATAAACACATCTATCCAGCTCTAATTCCTAAAATGAAGGTAAAATATGCGGTACAAGTTTTAAGTCACACGATTGCAACTGTTCTTGAATTTTGTGGACTTTTAAAACAAGGTAAGCAAAATAATAAATAATAATATATAATAATAATAAATAAAAATAATATAAATAAATAAAAGTTATAAATGATAATAAATAAAAATAAATAATAATTTATATTAAGTTTCAAAAAAATTTTATGTTTTTAAACAGGATAATAAATAACATTATTTGATAAAAGATTATAACTATTTTTTTGAAATGAAAAACTTTATATGAAAATATTAATTATATTGTAGATGTGTTTGAGACAACTAAAGGCGCTATTAAATTGCCTGAGTGTACTCTTGCAACAGCAGATGTTATTTTCTTTTTTGATAATTTATTTGACTCATTTAATGGAAGGAAAGGGCAAGGTCTGAGTAGTATAATAAGCAAACAAAGTAACCACGTGGTGTTTTGGCAAAAGGCTATACGCATGCTTTGCAAGATGGAATTTGTGGACAAAAAAACTCATAAACCTATCAGAAAAAATGCACCAAAATGTATTAAAAATTGGATTTGGACCATCAAAGGTGCATTACTTTTATGGAAAGAACTTCAAAAATGTAATTTTTCTACTTTTAATTTAAGATTATTAAATCAAGATTTATTGGAAAATTTTTTTGGTCAAGTCAGATATATTGGACATTGCAACAATAATCCGTCGCCATATCAGTTTTCTACTGCTTTTAAGAGTCTTTTAATTGCCAACATCACATTAAAACATTCTCCGTCAGCAAATTGTAAAGAAATTCACAACAGTAAATCCATGTCATTAATAAATATGTTTCGCGCAAGCGAAATAATATCAAATAAAAATAATTCTGAAAAAGTGGAATGTACAGAAGGTATTATACTTAATGAAAAGAAACAAAACATTTTTATTGACACACAAAAAATTATAAATAAAGTACAGAAGAAAATTCAATGTGCGAAGTGTACAGAAGAATTAAACAGTAACGATTTTTTACAAAAATTACAAAGTAATATTACATCTATCGAAGAACGGATGCCAGACTTGTGCTACGAAATAAAAATCAAAGAAAAATTAATGAATATTTTAAAGAAAGACTTGGTTGCAACGCATTGTACTCTCGTTTTGAACACCATTTTAGATATGACGACACAAACATATTTAATACAATGGTGTAACTTCATAAATAAAATATTAAATGGAACCATTGAGGAAGTGGAAAAAAATTTTATTATTCATCAAGCAGAAAGATGTGCCATGCGATATCAGAAGAAGAAAAAAAGTAAGAATAATTAGCATAATTGTACACTTTTCATTGCAATTTTTTTTACATTTTATTTTAAATTATTAAAATTAATGTATTACATTTTTGTTGCAGAAGTTGTAGCGGAAATTGATTTACCTTTATGATATTTGTTTTCTTTTCTTGTATTAAGAAACATTGAATGGGTATGCACTGTAACATGGAATTGATTTCACTTTATTAAAAAACATTGAATGTTTTTTCTTGTATTAAGAATTTGGTACAAACGTACTTCAAACTCCAAAATATAGTATGTTTAAGTTGTAAGTATCTGTTTATCAATATTTGACATAAATTTTTGTTACACAGTCTGTCATCAAAATTAATTCAGAACAATTTGTTGAGTGTAATAATTTTTCAATATTGATGTTACAGCGATTATCAAGGATTCCAAGATTCAAAATCCAGAATTTGATTTGACAGAAATATCTGTAATATCTGAAATATCTGTATTTATTAATATTGTACGTAATTTTTCTTATATATATTACTAATAAAAATAATAATAAAACTTAAACAATATTATTATTCATTTATTTTTCCTAAAATTTAAATATAAGTGTAAAAAAATTGTGAAAAACTAATTTAATATATATATATATATATGTAAAGAAAAAGTATTTTCTTCAATTTAAACGAGCCGCGCTCCTCGGACTCGGCGCACTATGCAAACTGACCCCGCTAGATGGAACGAGCAATACGAGAAATGCATCGACTGATTATCGACAGACAGGGAAACAGAGACGAGAGGAAAAAATAGACAAAGAGAAACGAGCGCACGTATGCAAGGAAGAATTAGGAGAGAAAGATAAAGTAGTTAAAAGATATTGTGAAAGACTAGAGACCAAGTTAGTGTAAATAAAAGGATAATAATAGGCTTTAATTGTCGTTTCTTTGTTTACAGGTAAGAGTGTGAACATTGTAAATAGTTGTGAATAGTGAATAAATTTTAAACTTTGTTTACAGAGAAACATATTGTGTCGATTATTATCCGTGAACGACCTAAGAGAGGATAATTGTCTTATAAAACGACAATTTCAGTCAATATGGAAAAACTACAATTTGAGTTTACAGTAGTAGCATCAAACAAGGATGACAAAACAAATATAATTAGTATAACCTCAATTAATACAGAGGAAGGGAAAAGGTATGTCCTACCTGCAGAGTTTAGACATATAGGTTATCACAAGGAATTAACAAAAACAGAAAATTATAGTAAATTAAAAAACACTCTGAAAACAAGACACCAAAAAAGAAAAGTGTGGATAAAAATGACAAAAAAGTTAAAAAATATTTACATAGATGAAGACCAGAATTTGCAATTTGAGAACCAATATCTAAAAGAAATAGACGAGGAAAAATCAGAAGATAAAACACAAAATGACAACTTAACAAAAATATTGGAAAAACTTGTGGAGTCATCAAAAAGAAAGGAAGAAGGGAAGAATTTAAAACAAATTTCGGAAAAGTTTATGATTGAAAAATTTACCAGCAAACATTCAAACGCGAAACAATGGATAGAAACATTCGAGAAAGAGTGTACAAGATTCGACATTATAGAAGATGAAACAAAGATAGAAATACTAAGATTGTTTTTAGACAGATCCTGTTCAGACTGGTTGTGCAACATTAACAAAGTTAACTGTTGAGGCCAGATGGGATGAATGGAAAGATAGATTTTTAGAGACCTTTGCGGATAAAGGATGGAGCACTGTGAAATATGCTTTATCATTTAGATATAAAGAAGGATCACTTACGGATTATGCAATAAAGAAAGAAAGACTTTTGTTAGACATGAATAAAGATATAGATTCAAAAACACTGACAACCCTAATAGCAATTGGATTGCCAGAATTTATTATAAACAAAATAGACAGAGAACAATGCCAAGATTCAACCGCTTTATTTAACGAAGTCAGGAAATATGAAAATCTAATATATAAAAAAGCTTATCTACACAAAAATGAGTTTGGATATAAAAAGAAAGGTGAAGAAAAAAAACCGTGCAGAACATGCGAAAGTTTGAATAAAGGCATTAGATATCACCCTGCAGAAAAATGTTGGTTCAAAACAAAAGACGAAGGAAAATATACCAACACAACAAATTTAGTAGGTAACAACTCAGTTATTGATGTAAAGTTAAACACCGAGAAAAAAAACGAATAAACACACCATTAATCAGGGTCAAGCTATTAATAGAAGATAAGCTAGAAATTCAAGGAACATATGATCCAGGATCTCAGGTATCACTTATAAATTCAAGACTGATTAAAATAAAAGAAAAAAAAACGATGTAAATAAAATATACTTGAAAACGGTTAATGGTGTGGGAACAACAAAAGGATTAATTACAATTAAGATAAAAATATTTGATACTGAAAAAAAAATGGACGTGTACATAGTTGAAGAAGAAAACTTTCAGGACTTCATCATTGGGCTAGATATGATAAAAAACTTTAAATTAATACAGAACGAAGATTTACAAATTTCACAGAAGAAAGAACCAGATTTAAAAATAAAAACAGATAATTACAATAAAAATAAACAATACTTCGTAAATTTTAACGAACACATCAAAGAAGATGAATTTAAAGTTATTCTAGACCATTTAGATAATATAAAGAAAACCAGGATAAAAAAACTAATAGAAGAATATAACCCCATATTTGCAAAAGACAAATATGACATCGGTTCGGTAACAGACTATGAGGCTAGAATAGATCTAATTGTGGATAAATACTGTAGTAAAAGACCATACAGATGTACAATAGAGGATAAAAAAGAAATTGAAGAGCAAGTGGGGAAGTTACTAGAGAAAGGAATAATTGAAGAATCCTACAGCCCTTTCGCTGCGCCAGTGACATTAGCCTATAAAAGAGATGAAGGAAAGAAATCTAGATTATGTATAGACTTCAGAGACTTAAATAAGATTATTATACCACAGGCCCAACCATTTCCACTAATAGACGACCTGATAATAAAAACAAGAAACTGCAAATACTATACTACACTAGATATAAATTCTGCTTTTTGGTCGATCCCACTACGCATTGAAGATAGAAAGAAAACAGGATTCGTAACACAGGATGGACACTTTCAATGGACATGCCTACCATTCGGATTAAAGACGTCACCAGCAATTTTCCAAAGAATTTTATCCAACATATTAAGAAAACATAATCTTAAAGAATTCACAGAAAACTATATAGACGACATATTAATTTTTTCAGAATCATTTCAAGAACATGTAGAACATATAAAAAGAGTACTGGATGCGATAATAAATGAAGGTTTCAGGTTAAAACTAAAAAAATGTACATTTGCAGCAAAATCAGTGAAATATCTCGGACACATAATAGAAAACAATACAGTGAGACCAGTGAAAGATAATTTAATTTCAATTCAAAATTTTCCAACCCCTAAAACACAAAAAAATATCAGACAATTCTTAGGAAAAGTCAATTTTTATCATGAGTACATACCGAAAAGCTCGATATTGTTAGACCCACTACATAGATTATTGAGGAAAAATGAAAAATTTATATGGGCAGAAGATTGTGAAAGGTCTTTTACAGAAATAAAAAAATTGCTATGCTCTCAACCAGTGCTAGAGATATTCGACAAAGATTTGCCTATACGGATTTACACAGACGCATCACTTGAAGGTATAGGCGCAGTATTAAAACAGGTACAGCACAACGAAATAGAGAAGCCAGTAGCGTACTTCTCAAAGAAATTAAACGAATCCCAAAAAAGAAAAAAAGCGATATATTTGGAAAGCCTGGCTGTCAAAGAAGCGGTAAAATATTGGCAACACTGGTTGATCGGTAGAAGATTTGAAGTGTATTCAGACCATAAACCGCTAGAGAACATGAACATCAAAGCTAGAACGGATGAAGAACTAGGTGACATAAATCATTATTTATCACAATACGACTTTCAAATAAAATATGTCCCAGGAAAAGATAACGCCGAAGCGGATTGCCTAAGCCGAAATCCAGTATTAGAACCAAGCGAGAATACGGAAGAAGTACTGAAATTAGTAAATTTAATGAAGATAGAGGAAATAAAGATAGACCAAAATGAAAATAAATGGATAAAGAAAAGGGAAGCAAAATTAATTTAAAAAGATGGAATATTCTATAGAAAAATCAGAAATAAAGAGAAGATAATTTTATCCGAAGAATCAAGTATAGAGATAATAAAAGAAATACATTATGAATGGTGCCACATAGGGATTAGACAAACAATAAATAAGATATGTCCATATTATACAGCCAGAATTCTAACAGAAAATATAAAAAAAATATGCAAGAATGTGAAATATGTACCAAAAATAAGTCTAGAGGCCAAGAAAAATATGGTCTGATGTCACAGTTAGGACCAGCAACCAGACCGTTTGAAATAATGTCAATAGACACTATTGGAGGCTTTGGAGGACTAAGATCGACAAAAAAATACCTTCACCTATTGGTTGATCATTTTACCAGATACGCAGTTATTACAACTTCGAAGACACAAAATGCTACTGATTTTATCAAGCTAGTAAAAAACGTACTAGAAACAGACAAGATTGAAACAATACTCACAGACCAATACCCAGGCATCAATTCGAGGGAATTTAAAGAATACCTAGAAGAAAACGATGTTAGACTGATTTTCACTGCTGTAAATGCACCATTTTCAAATGGCTTAAACGAAAGATTAAACCAGACGCTAGTCAATAAAATAAGATGTAAAATAAAAGAAGGTAAAAAGGAAAAAGCTTGGACAACGGTTGCTAGGGAATGTGTAGAAAGATACAATGAGACAGAACATACGGTCACTGGTTTTGCACCAAAGTATCTGCTGGATGGCACGGACACAAGTATTTTACCTAAAGAATTAAGAAGAGGACAACACCAGGAGGACTGGATGAAAGATAAGAAATTAGCCCTAGAAAGAACCATTAAGTCACATGATTATAATAAAAAATTATTTAATAAAAATAGGAAACATCACGAGTTTAATACAGGTGGCATGGTATATATAGAAAATGGTAATAGATTAAACAGGAAAAAGCTAGACGATTTGAGAATTGGACCATTTAAGATAACGAAAAAAATATCGAACTCGATATACAAAATTAAGACTAATAGAAAAAAATCAGAGACAAGCTTGTTCCACATAACAAAACTGATCCCAATATCGGGAATGGATGAGGACACAGATGAAGAGGATTAAACCGGAAAACCTAAGGTGAGAATGCGCTGCGACGATTCTCATCCTAGGGGGGGAGATGTAAAGAAAAAGTATTTTCTTCAATTTAAACGAGCCGCGCTCCTCGGACTCGGCGCACCATGCAAACTGACCCCGCTAGATGGAACGAGCAATACGAGAAATACATCGACTGATTATCGACAGACAGGGAGACAGAGACGAGAGGAAAAGATAGACAAAGAGAAACGAGCACACGTATGCAAGGAAGAATTAGGAGAGAAAGATAAAGTAGTTAAAAGATATTGTGAAAGACTAGAGACCAAGTTAGTGTAAATAAAAGGATAATAATAGGCTTTAATTGTCGTTTCTTTGTTTACAGGTAAGAGTGTGAACATTGTAAATAGTTGTGAATAGTGAATAAATTTTAAACTTTGTTTACAGAGAAACATATTGTGTCGATTATTATCCGTGAACGACCTAAGAGAGGATAATTGTCTTATATATATATATATATACACCGTCTGTCCGGAAAGTTCTGGGACTGATTTTTTTCCCGGCCAATAAGTAGCGCCTCTCGTTGGACAACTAAAGAACCTTTTAGTAGCAACAATTAACCATAAACATACGTTTGGTTAAACGGCCTCAATTACTCTGCTTAATACTAAAAGCTTATGAATTAATTTCGTTTTTTTGGCCTGTCAAAAAAATCGTGATGGAGCAGAGAGCAGTCATCAAATTTAATTTTAAATTCGGTAAAACGGCTATGGAAACGTACGAGTCTATGAAAATCGCTTACGGTGATGACTGTTTATCACGTTCAAAAGTATTTGAATGGTACAAACGATTTAAAGAAGGCCGAGAGTCGCTTAAGGATGATGCGAGGACGGGGCGCCCCACCACGAGTTCGACAGACGCAAACATTGCAAAGATTCGTGATCTCCTGCTCACTGACCGTCATCTCACGTACAGAATGATCTCAGAAGAGGTCAACATGGCCAAAATAATTGTTCATGAAATTATCCGGAATGTTTTAAGGGGGTACTCCACTCTAAAACACGCTTTTTTCGGGATTTTTTTACAAGAAACTAGTAAAAATTGTTAATATCAGCTTTTTATGTATATATTTTATTATGTTTAGAGAACATAAAAAATATTTTTTAAAGCTAAATTAATGAATATAAATATTAATTAAACCCTATCAAATACATGGTAAAAAAAAAACGGTGCCCATGATTGCGTCCATTCTGGTTATCTGAAACAAAAAATTCAAAAAAATTCTTAATTAGTATAAATTTGGCTATAGCAGGAACTAGAATGGAATAAAAAAATAGAAAATTAAAAAAATGGCAGCACTTTGAAAATTTAGTATGAATTTTCTTATCTTTCGAAGGTTGTCAAAATCGTAAAAAATTTTTTTTTTACTTAATTCTAGTTCCGGCTATAGCGGCACATCTGCTGAGGATGTACACAAAAGCCGGACTTAATCGGTCAAATAGATCTTGAGATATCTTGGGCACCAGTTCAAAAAACATGGTTTTGAGAAAAACGCGTTTAAAGTTTTGCGCCGTTTATGAAGGATCTTTACTTACGAAGATTAATCTGCCAATCCAGGACCATACAGGGGACCTTCCTCATGCTCAAAGAAGTCCTGCTCAGCTGATTTCTCCTCCCTAGTAGCAATTCTGGCTTTCTTTGCAGCATCTGTCGATCGTTTCTCCGAACGGTCAATTCGGCTTTCATCTCGGGAATTTGCGTATATCTGTGCCTGTTGCCCAACAGTCACTCCCATTACAGACAGAGTTTTCAAAATAGAAAGAAATCCTTCGTTAAAAATGATGACTGCTAAAAAAGTGGCGATTTCGACGGTTTTTGGTCCTGAGTGGATGTGTTTTGGAGCAAAAGTCCAAATCAATGAATTTAGTGATTCATTACTGTTTTGTGTTGCTGCTCCTAAACATCTTTCTAATAAATCATCAGATGATAAAGTTTCGTAAATAGGTTTAATTACTTTTAAAACTGTATCATTAAGAGATGCTTGATCATGACTGAAGTTTTGAAGTGTGTTATTGGCTTCGGCTTTACGCCACTTACACCAACTGTCTGAACCAGAAGGACAGTACATATGTTGCGGCTTTTCATCCGTCGAGCTTTTATGATAATATGTAGCCTATATTGCCTTCTTCATTTCAGCAACAGAGTGAGGGTGTCTACGAATGGCTAAACCATAGTATTTCGTAAGCTCGCCGATAACTTTGTCAGTTAATTTTCCAGCGCCCTTTCCGCCAATACCTTTGTTCGCTTTTTTTATGTTCCGAAGTCTTGTGCCCATCCTTTTTTCAACATGACCGACGCACTCTTTTTTTCTGACGATAAGTTCTTCACCATATGGATTAACATCTAAAATACCTTTGAAGGTTTTACTATCCCCTTCTCCAATATACGTGGCATATTTAACACCGTGCTTCTCCGTAGACCTTAAAAACATTTCCGTAACAGCGTCGATCTCCATTTTACCTGCACTACCGATGTGATTTATGGTGCAGTTTTCTTCATGACTTTTGTACCATTTATCAAATTCATGAATTGCATCATTCTTTTTGTTCTTCCACATATTACAAGCTTGGCAAAAACTAGATTTTACAACAGTATCAAGCACTTTCTTGCTATATTTTCCTATAAGCGTAATGACACCGAACAAAGAAGAAAATCCTCTTTTCTTCCACGTTCCATCTCCTGAAACGGTTAAATTGTTTTCAGGATTTCCGGCTTTGGCATTTTTTGTTTTTTCCTCTTCAACTGCACTTTTTATTATAGAATCGTAAACTGACGAAACCGCAAGATGTATATTTTCAAGACAGGCATAGTACGTTTTGAGAGCCAGCCCCTGACTAAAGTCCATCAAACCACAAAATAAATTTATTCCTTCTCTGCCAATTCCCAAGAGTCGCATAATAAATACAATTCGACGATTGATTTCGAATGCCTTGTCAATAAGTGGACACGAATTAATTAATTGTTCACCGCACTTGCACTGCATTACAATTTTGAATCCTAAGCCACGATTAGCGGTCTGATAAAACTTTATATCTTTTTTGCAAATTTTGCAAATTACACTGGAAGCAATTGCAGAGAAAACTGAGAAGAAATTCAAAATGCAGTAGCCAAATTCTTTCGAAATAGCAACGTCCATATCTCTTCTATTTTAAAGTTTCTCAGCCGACGTAGAAGTAAAACTCGTATCCTGCTCAACGGTGTATCTATTTCCTTTAAACTGTCGTTTTGTGTGACGCTCCGCATGAACACGTTTTATTCTGCTTCCTTTTTTATCCATTTTCGCATTAATAGGCCTATTCTGTAATTTTTAACGACAACTATATTGTAAAGAGTTAGAGAATAGTAACAAATAATTCTAACCTCACACTAAATATTTTTGTTGCGTCCTTGTGTCCGCTCTACTCAACGATCAAAGCTATACTAAACTCTCTGAATATTGATCCGAGAGAGCAGATGTTTTCTCAGAAAGATCAGGAAGAAACCGTCAGGCCCCTCTTTCAAACTAAAATCCTACGAGACCTGTCGAGAAAGCTATTGCTCGTCTCCCGCTGCGCTCGGCACTGCGCGCTGTAAGCCGCTCCCTTTAAACCGCTACAACTTCGTCAATTTTATGAATTTAAGCAAATCCCTTTACAGACATATTTTTCATAACATATACTTTGAGAAAAAAAAAATTTTTTTTTCGATTTTTTGAAATTTTTAGAGTAGAGTATCCTCTTAATAAAGAGAAAGGTGTGCGCAAAATTCGTTCCGCACAGTTTGACTCCTGAACAAAAAGAATAGCGTGTGATCGCAACTTGATTGAAATGACAGATGAAGACAATTCTTTTCTCCAAAAAATAATCACAGGTGACTAGTCATGGTGCTTTCAATATGAGCCTACTACGAAACGGCAAAGTGCTGAATGGTTGAGCGTTGGTGAGTCGAGATCGACGAAAGTGCGAATGACAAAATCGAAGACAAAAATCATGCTCATCATATTTTTCGACGCTCAAGGCATTATTCACAAGGAATTTGTTTCCCCGGGCATCACTGTGACTTCCCGTTTCTACTTGGGTGTACTGGAACGGCTTTGCAATAGGATCCGACGAGTTCGATCAGAACGATAGACCGACAAAAATTTTTTCCTGCTGCACGACAACGCGCCCGCCTACACGGCTGGAATTGTAACTCAGTTTTTGACACAAAAACAAGTTCCCGTACTCCAGCATCCTCCATATTCACCTGATCTAGCTCCGTGCGACTTTTTCCTCTTTCCACAACTCAAGTTGCACATGAAAGGAAAATGCTATGATAATATTGAGGATATTCAGGCCAATGCGACGCGTAAATTGAGGAAAATTTCAAAAAAAGCATTTTCGAACAGTTTCCAATGGTTGTACGAACGTTCTAAACGTTGTATTGATATTGGAGGAAATTATGTAGAACATTTAAAGTAATAAAAAATAAAAACTCTATTTTTTCTATTTTTTTAAACGATAGTCCCGGAACTTTCCGGACAGACGGTGTACATATGCCTGTATGTGAATTTTGAATCGGACGGGTTGGGCGCCATATTAATTTTTAGTTCCTTGTAGGTTCTGTGGTAAGATAGGCGACGCTGCAAACACGGTTAATACAAAATACACGGGAGTTGATCAGCCCTGTTTTCTCTGCCTTATCATACGTCCATGACAGACGTCTACGACAGACATAAGTGCTTACTTCTCGTTCTCTGCCATCGGCCTAACTAATATTCCGTAATGGATTCCACGACGCGACGTAAAACTTTAGCGAGCTCAGTTGAGACTGTTCCGACTGCTTAGCGCCATTGCTTCGCGAAAGATCTAATGCGCGCGATTCACGCCGCGAGTAGCGAGGGCGCAGTAGCAGTGTAACAAATGAATGCGGCGAACAGTTGATCAACCGTTTAGTGAGTGATGACGAAACTGTTGCAGAGCGCTGCGATTTATGTAAATATAACAAGAAGTTTTGTAGATCCAACAAGAAAACACTTATTCAAATCCTTATAGTAAAGTTAACCAAACGGTGTTGATATAAGGTGTAAAATTTTGTGACGATAACCAGAAATTCTGTTTCGTTTGACTAAAATATGGTCAACCAGAAGAATTTTGTTAATATAATAAAACCATTTTTCTCAGTTATGTTTCAATTAATTTGCATTTATTCATTAATGTTCTGATTTACAATAATAAATTTCGGACTTACAGATTTTCGGTTTATTTCCGTTGGATTCGCTCGCTTTTCTGGAGTGCGATGTTCTCGTTGATCGGTCGTCGGTTGACTCATTGCTTCCGATGATGAGCCGTTGGTTGAAAGGAGAGGTTCCCGCTCTGACGTGTTTCCTTCAAGTTGCGTTGTGTCTTCAAATTTCCGTGACGGTCTCGTGAATTGTTGACTGATGCAATGTGATATTCTTTTCTGCCAATCTCTCAACGTAGGCATAGGGAATTCAGATTTCCGTAAATTTCGTATTAATTTCTGAGGTAGCGATCGGTTGGTATAGTTCGTTGTGGCAAGATGAGGTTAAATCAAATTTAAAATTCAGTTTGAATGTGGCTTCTTGATTTCTCGCGCTGCGACGCTTGATGTTGTATTTCTTCTCGAATTTTTATTTCACGTACTGCTGACTTCCTGTTGAATTTTCCTTGACGCATTGCTGCGTTATTTTTCTATGTTCTCAAACCGTTCTTATTTCGCATTGCTCGCGAAATTTTCTATGTTCTTATTTGGCAAATATGGCTTCTTGACTTACCCCGACACTGGACGTTGTTCTTCCTGAATTTGATTTGGCGCACTGCTTCTTGCTGAATTTAATTTGACGCACTGCGCTTTGGAGCTGTCCGGTGCCCTTTTTATAGGCGAAATAGGCGGGGCTAAAGATGATGTGGCGCGTGTCAAGGTTCTTCTTTGTTTTTCGCAGTTCGATACGTGATCGGCGATGATTTTCCTTTGTCGGCGAGTTGCATCAGTTGGCTCTTTTCTGTGTTGAGCCATATACGTGATTTCATAGAACATCGCTAGACCTTCAGCTCAGAGTGGAAATTTCCTTCGTCTCATCTCGGATGCTTGATCTTGCAGGTGTTGGTGAGTCATCACATTTGTGTTTGTCGATGCATTCGTCAATCTATTTCATGTTCCGATTCATTATTTTATAACGTATTTCCTCGCTTACAAATAATTATTCACATTGTTTTGTTCGGATATTAACATTGCTCGTTTTCAGATCTACAACGGTGTATAAGTTTGATCTCGGAAAAGTTCTGTTTTCCGTGTCTTAAATTAATTATTGTTTATAGAATGTTAATATTTAACTTATTCTAACGGAATTTCATCGGATATAACAAGACGCAACGTTATAAGTATATAGCCGCAAGTATACCCACATAGCAAAGATCTCCCCAGGATATCCCAATTTGATCGAAATGATCCCAGTTTGATCCAGAGTAAAACGTTATCCGTAGGATTACCTGAGGATATCCCGTGTAGCATGTCCTGTGGATATCTTATCAACGATCTCCGCAGGACATCCCATTTTGATCAAAATGATCCAAACGATACAGATCGATAATAAATAGTTATTCGTAGGTTTTCCTGAATATATTTCTAGTACAAAAAATATACGTACATTAAAATTGCTGTTTTTTTCAAATTTAGCAAAAGATTTCTTACATAAATATTTTTTAGTAAGACATTTTTTTTGCTTAATTTGAACAGAGAACAAATTTAATTTTGTGTGCATGCGTAGACACACATATAACATACAAATATAATTTTAATCCGTCTATTTGTTAAGATCCAAGTACAAGTATTATATATATAGAGAAAATATTTATTTCTATTATATGACGATACTAGACCCACATAGCAAAATTTCATCCTACGGATGTCCGTGGGATGTAATGTAAAGGATTTTCAGATATCCCTGGGATGTCTGTACAAAGCCATAGGATATCCGTAGGGCATCCGTGGGATATCCGAATGTCCGCTTTTCAGATATCCGTAGGACATCCAAAAATAAATCCCTGGGATATCCCTGGGATATCCTACATATGATTAAATTAGATCCCAACAATGTCCCCTGGATATTTTTTTTTATCCAGATAAAATCCAAATAAAATTATTGAATATAGGATGGTGTTAATAATCCGATCTTATATTCGAAATCATTTTAAAACCTCATTCAATCAACAAAATGGTTGCGCAACATTATTTCATTAGTTGAATGAAATCATAAGACAATTCTAAATATAAAATTGGACTATAAATACCACCCAGAAAAATATCTATTTTAAATGTTTATTTAAAATGCCTTTAAAAAATATATTTTTTTAAAGATTTAAACAGAAATTGTTTAGTTTTAAGTTAAGGAAACAATAAAACAGTAATCTTAATAAGTAACGTCACTCTCTTTCTCTCTCGAAAAGTTTCATATTAATTATTATTTATATTTTAAAAATTTACGACAATCTCGCTTTAATGACACCACTATCAAGATATTGTTTTATTACTATTTTTTATTACTCCTTTAAAACTAAAGAATTTTTGAAACATTTTTTCAAAATACATATTTTTTTCAAATATTTTATATAGACATTTGACATGTAAGTATCTTTATGAGCATAAAGGAAAGATTATTAGCAAAATTTCTAAAAATAAAAGCTTCTAATATATTACATTATTTTAAGAATAGACACATTTCAAAAAAGGTAAAGTACGTATAAGTAATATAAATAATAGTACATTTGAAGCACATTTTATTATAAAATATGTAATTTTTTTTTAAATTTTTTATTTATTATATAATGTAAAAATAGTCACAATAAAAATAAAATTTGTATATATAAAAACGAAAACTAAAGATACGTCTTGTACATTTCAAAATTGCACTAGTCACAGTGTTAGATATAAATTAATAAACTTGATATTACTAAATATTATAACTTAATATGAATAATATTACATACATAATATTTTATACATAAAATTGCTAATATTATGTATAATTTATACACATGAACAAAATATAAAAAAAAGTATTAAATATTTTATTGTGCAGCATTCAGTTTTTTTATTTTTTTAATTGCATGACGAAGTCATGATTTAATTGGTTCCGAAATTTCGTGCTCAGTAGCTTGCGGGTATTTTAATTGAACTGTACCTACAAATACGTATAAACATTTATATAACATAAATATAAACATATACCTCTCAATATATTTTTAATTTTTTTAAACCAGATGTTTAATGAATTAGATGGAAAGTTAATCTAATTTTTATAATTTAATAACTAAATCTAATGTATGTATTATATGTATATGCATTATGTATAGATTTATTATTGTAAATATCTATGTGTTTAAGTGTTTGTTTATGTATTTGTATGTGTGGGTATATATATATATATATATATATATATATATATATACGTAGTATATATTCACTAAACTTACATTCACTAAATTTATTAACAAAACAAACATTAATATTTCCTACATATACATAATTCTTGTCATTTTTCAAAGAACTAGTTATTCTTAAAGATGCATGTATTATGTTACCTTGTTTATGCCATAAGTTAAGAATATTATGTTACCTTGTTTACGCAATAATTAATGATGACTTAAATATTAGTATCTATAGTCTTTTTTTTACTGTAAATAAGCAAACTCTTCCTGCAATATAATTTAAAACAATAATATTGAATCCTATTTTCACTATACTATACATATACATAATATTACATACGTAAAACTAACTTATTTGTAAAAATTATATACATATATATATATATATGTATATATATATATATATATATATATATATAATTGTGCTATAAATATATATATAGCACAAAAATTAATATAAAATATATAAATAAAAATTGTAGTAGCGGTGTTCTACTAACCAACATCTCTCAAACATAACCTTATTTATGATATATATAGAAAGATGACCTGCATATGATATAATAATTTTAGATTTTAATAATTATCTGTCAATTTAATAGTTCCTGACGCCTTATATTATCGCTTATGCGCCTTTTTCCGTTTTTTAAGGGAGAATCATAGCACAAAACTCACACTTCACTGTCTGCGTTAATCTCAATGTTCACCGATCTACAACACTAGAATTTGATTCGAGTTGTCGATTCGAGAAAGGTTAGGTAATCAAAAAGCGGTAATCTTATACAGTGATGGGAGAAAGTTCCGTAACGGTCAAATATCTTGGAAATTAATGATTATGGAAGAAAATGTTTAATACAAAAGTTTTAATATATTAAGTGGTCTATTATATGGTTATATTGAAATGACCTTCATGTGACCTTGAAGGACACCGCAAAGGTCAACTTTGAAATCTTAAATGGAAACTCCTATTTTCTATTACATATTCTTAAAGCTGGTGTCAAGACGTTTCCGAAACACTATAATGAAGTTATTTTTTATTAAATACTTTTCGAGTTATGAGGCTTGAAAGTTACAGCATTTTGACATAAAATACAAAATATCTTGTAAAACATTCAATTTTCAGGAATCTTACCTTAATACTTTTATGCATAAAATAATGAGACGAATCAATTGATATAAAGAAAACACATTGTTGCTTTTAAAAAAAAATATGCAGCTGCATGTTGCAAATTACATATTTTTTCTTCTGAAAGATTTCTGAAAATTGAATGTTTTACAAGATATTTTGTATTTTATGTCAAAATGCTGTAACCTTCAAGCCTCATAACTCGAAAAGTACTTAATAAAAAATAATTTTATTATATTGTTTCGGAAACGTCTTAACACCAGCTTTAAGAATATGTAATAGAAAATAGGAGATTCTATTTAAGATTTCAAAGTTGACCTTTGCGGTGTCTTTCAAGGTCACATGAAGATCATTTCAATATAACCATATAATAGACCATTTGATATACTAAAACTTTTGTATTGAACATTTTCTTCCATAATCAATATTTTCCAAGATATTTGACCATTACGGAACTTTCTTCCATCACTGTATATACTGGCTTCTCGAACGCAGTGATGCGATATCTACTACCGGGCTCGCGGCTCTCGAGCCCCAACACAAGTAAGAAGCGCTTACGTCACGCGTCTGTGTGCGCTGTTACGAGCGTATAGCTACGTAATAGATTATTTAGAATAAGTCGGGACATGTTTGTGGAAAAAGTCTTTATTCGGTGTTGCTGGTTTGAGCTTTGATCGAGAACTGAACTGGCGAGAATGATCTTCGTTTAAGGTGCTGTAGGAAAATCGTAGCGGCGGAATGTTTATTGGAAGGAAGCGGTTTTGTCAAAAGGAAAATATGCGTTAGGCATAGGGACAGCGTTTATGTTTATTGCAGTCATCGAAGGGTCATGTGTTTAGGATCAAGAAGGAGTAAAGATAAAAAAGGTTCAAAGGTTCGAATAAAAAGAGTAATATAAAAAACTATAAGTTGCGGCACGTAACATCTCCCCCCTTAGGAATGAAGATCTTTCTCGAAGTAGAAAAATACATTTAAGATCTTATTTCTAAATTAACGCAGTAACTTAATCTAGTATTACAATAATCAGAAAAATTAATATTCAACGATGTTCTAACAATGAGGTATAACGTAGTCTTATACTCTAACATACACATATATAGGTTCTTATACTATGTCATTAATTCGCAATGTTAAATTTCCTTAAGACGATACAATAGTTGTGTTTTGTCTTACACGCGTTCAAGTCTTGACAATCGATTATTACGAGAGCGAGAACGTCGGATCTCGTTATTTGTTCCATGTCCCTCTCTTTCGATACGAAGGGATTCTTCGCTGTCGGTCGGTACCGATATAAAGGTAACTTCGCGTTGCGTAGCTGTCGGATGAGCACTACGAGTGGTTATATTATTATTAAAACAGTTGTTAAAATACTGAACGCAGCCTTCCTTAGGTATACAACATAATTTAAAAATATGAACGAACTTACTAATCAATGAACATTTTACCGTTATATAGATAATAACTAATCCTATCGTAGTATATAATATATAATAAAACCAACTCAAGGTCTTTTCATATAAGGTTTTAGTTCGGTGATGTTTGCCTATCTCATTTGCTTCTTTATATAATTCGTCCAAACTAGAACTAGCTGTTTTTAACAAATTAATATCTAAGTGAGGTGTTTTACCAATGTTTAACAATTGAAGCTCTGAAATATTAACATTACTTTCTTTGATATCTTCACATAATTTGTTTGTACTAAGATTAACGTTAGGAATAAAATCTTTGTCAATGGTATCGATTATGCTTATAGTTTGGGTATGTAATAATACATTATCCGAAATGGCATCACATTCCGGGGATAGTTTAACTAAACCAGTTAAAAGTAGTTGTGTTTGACGCAGCTTGTCGTCTTTACATAAAATGTAAAGGGTCTCCTCCCGCGGCGCAGTATAAAGCCACGAGTTCGCAGATTGTAATTGATACCAGACAGTATTATGAATTTTCATTACACGGATATCGCATTCTTTCAATATGTTTTCTAATCTAGCGGATTTCAGTAGTTCCGATTCGCAAGTATAGACGGTCGAAATCTGGTACAATAGGTCCGTTGTATTGATCAGACAATTTTTTTTTTTTTTTTTTACTGCCTGTTCTGACCGTTTCGTGTAATACATAAACGTATTCTCCCGGATCTAAAACTAATGGTTTCATTTTCTTATCGTAATATTCTTTTGCTGACTCTTTAGCCTTTTGTAAATTATTCTTAGCGTTTTTTCTTAAGTAATTCAATCTATTCGTTAAATCTGCGAGAAATTCCTCGTGAGTGATTCCTTGTCTCGGTTCTACAAGTACGGAAGGAAGTCGCGGTTTTCGTCCAAATACTAGTTCGTACGGAGATATTTTTGTTCCTTCGTGATAAGCGGTATTATAAGAGAACATAGCGGCATCTAGAAATGAATCCCAATTATTTTGATTTTGATTAATATATGGTTTAAGGTATTCAGCTAATACGTGATGTGAGCGCTCTAATGCTCCATTTGACTGAGGGTGGTAAACGCTTGTTTTTACCTGTTTGATTTTAAAGATCTTTGCAATTCCTTTCATTAACTCTCCTGAAATGTTACTACCTTGATCGGACAACAATTCTTTAGGTGAACCATAGGTATAAATATATTTATTGACGATTTTATCAGCTATAGTCGTACTGTTTGTGTCTAGCAATGGATAAGCCGTGCAGAATTTCGTTAATTGATCCTGTGTGGTTAAGATGTATTTATGTCCTTCCTCTGTTTCCGGCAAGGGACCCACAATGTCGATCGCTACCTTTTCAAATGCCTCACTTGGAGTGTCAGTAATTAACATGGGTGCTCTTGTTTTTACTCTAACTAATTTTCGTTTTTGACAATCATGGCAAGCTTTTATATAATTTTTTACGTCTTGTTTCATACCATCCCATGAGAAGTATTGTTGTATTCGTTTTAAAGTTTTTGTTACGCCTTTGTGACCTCCGATCGCTGAATTATGTAGTTCTTTTAAAATATTTTGTTTTATTATTGGATCAACAATTTCTTGTGTTAACGATTCTAATAGATATACTTTAATTGGTGTATCTTTAAATATATATTTTATCATTTGAGTTATTTTTATTTTATTGTTAGCGTCTCCTATAGGTGCTATCGAAATTATCGTTTGGTTATGTGCAATTACATATTCTTTTAATTTAATTAAGCAATTAAAAATATCTTCCATATTTATTGGGGTATTTTTATTTTCGCGTGTAACGAGATTTATTTCAGTTAGATGCTTCTTTTTCTTAATTTTAATATTTCCCGGTGCGAGCGTTATGTCTTCTGCTTTATTACCGTTTTTAGAAAGAGAAATTTTAATTTTAGGAGAAGAGTTTATTTCTTTCACTAAAAGACCTTTTATGCTACCTGAAATTTGAGGGATTATATTATCTGTTTCCCACAATGAATCATTTAGTGCGTGTTGTAAAAATAAGCTATAGCTCAAATTCGCATCGCTACTACCTGAAGCTTGTATCTGAAAGGTCATTATTTGCGGATTTCTAGAGAGTGCATCTGCATTTGTATTTAGTTTTCCTTCTTTGTATACGACTTTATAATTATATTCTTCTAATTTTAATCGCCAGCGCATTAGTCGGGATGATGGATCTTTAACATTAAAGAGCCAAGTTAACGGCTTGTGATCCGTGATAATTTTAAATGGTTTACCGTACAAGTAAGGTCGAAAATGTTTCACTGCCCAGACAATAGCTAAAAGTTCTTTTTCCGTTGTGTCGTAATTTTTTTCTGCTTTATTTAATATTCGTGAAGCGTAACCAATGAGAAGATCGCTGCCTATTTCACCTTGTGATAAGATTGCACCGATTCCTTCATCGCTTGCATCAGTAGTTAATAAAAATTCTTTATCAAAATCTGGATATTGTAAAATAGGTTCTCTCGATAGTAACTGTTTTAGTTTTTCATAATTAATTTGTTGCCTCATTTCCCATTTAAATGGTACATTTTTTCTGAGGAGCGAAGTAAATGGTTCTGTAATTTTGCTGAAATTTTTAATAAACCTACGATAGTACCCTACAAGTCCTAAAAATTGTTTTACTTATTTATGATTTTTAGGAACTGGATATTGCTCGATTGCTTTTATTTTTTCTGGGTTAGGTTTAACTCCCTTATCTGATATTATATGGCCTAAATATGTTAATTCGCGCTTGAAAAATTCACACTTGTCTGGCTGTAAGCTAAGACCAGCTTCTTTGATTCGTTCGAAAATTTGGTGTAATTTTTGTTTATGTTCTTCTAAAGTTTGTGCGTATATAACGATATCGTCTAAATAAACAAAGCAAACATTTCCTTGTAGTCCGGTTAAAACGTTATCCATCAGGCGTTGAAACGTCGCGGGGGCGTTCTTTAAACCGAATGGCATTTTTTTATACTCGAAATGACCATTAGGCATGTTAAAAGCTGTTTTTACGGTGTCTTGCGGATCCATGGGAATTTGATGAAAGCCTGAGGCTAAATCGAAACACGAAAAATACCTGGCTTTGCCTAATTGATCTAAGATATCTGATATGTTAGGTAAAGGGTATGCATCTCCGATTGTTTTTTCATTTAGTTTACGGAAATCTATTACTAACCGCCATCGTTTGTTGCCATCGACGTCGGGTTTTTTCGGCACTACCCATAACGGTAAGTTATACGGTGAAACAGACGGTTGAATAATATCCTGATCTAATAATTTATTTACCTGATTTTTAATTTCGTTTTTATGGATCGGTGGATATCTATATTGTTTTACGTTTATAGGGATGTTATCTGTCGTATTTATAGAGTGTGTAATTCTATTAGTACCTTTTAATTGATCTCCCGGTAAATAGAACATATCATTAAAATTTTCGATTATAGGTTGTATTGACTGTTTTTCTTCTTCATTTAAATGATCTAATCTTAAATTCTGTTTTAATAATTTTAATCTTTTTGTTACATTATTTGAGATTACCGAGTCTATCTTATATGTAGGGCTGTCCCTCGGGCTCGTGGTAATATCCACTGGCTCTACATCGATCTCAGGTAACTCTAGTTCTACTTCTTTTTCAGTCGTGTTTGTCACGTATGTATACGTTTCTCCCGCGTGATTCACTTTTACTATGCTATTCATTAGAAAAACACCACGTTCTAACTCTTTGTGATCTATGAATGCATTATCAATGTTATAATGTTTCGTTTGTAACATCACAGGGCAAATACTTCTACTCGGTAACGTTATTCGATTACTAAATTCTAATGGGTATCTTTGATTATTACTAATTGTTACCGTTCGCGTTTTGAAGTCAATTTTCGCGTTTTCTTGACGCAGATATGTAGAACCTATAATTCCTTGTTCCTTCAAAGGGAATTTACTGGACACTACATGAAATTCGTGAACTCCCGTATTTGAATGTAAGTATGCAGTTCCGAGAGTTTGTTGCTTTTCTTCGGTTATGCCTTGAATTTCTACTTTTTCATCGACATACACAAGTGTATCGCGCTCTAATGCGTTAGCTTTAATGATGTTAATATCAGCGCCTGTATCTAACAAGAATCTGTCTCCTGAATTTCTAAGCTCTTCGAATGGGATTGATATAAGATTTCTTGAGGTTGTTCTGATTGTATATGTTCTTGCTCTTGTTCTAGTGATTGAATCGGATGTGCGCGACTCGATATTTGGCCTTGACGTTGCGCGCTTTTCGCTTGGCCATGGTAGTTTAAATGTGAATTATTAGTTGAATTATTAGGTAGGTTGTTAGATAAATTATTATTATGTTGATAATTCGCTTGATTATATTGATTGAGTTGGTTAAACCGGTTGGATTGATAGTTAGTGTTAGAAAAATTTTGGTTACTGTTAAATCTGCTTCCGTTTGGGTTATTATTCCGCGAAAAATTTTGCTCGCGTCTGACGTTATTATATTGGTTATTTTGCCAAGAATTTTGATTTTCACGAGAGGCATTTTGTGAATCGTAACGTTTTTTCCTACATTTGTTTTCTGTGTGTCCTATTTTCCTGCAGTAATTACAAGTTATTCTCGATGTATCGTTGAATCTATTTTGTCTAAATCTTTCTGAATGATAATTAGATGTTGTAATGTACCTAGTTGCACTTTCTATTGCGTCTTCTAACGTGTTAAATTTTTGTGATAAAAGAAGTTGTGCCGTTTGATTGTGTAATCCGCCTAAGAAATGAGTAATTAATTTATTCATTGCAAAGATTCTTAGTCCTGCTCTTGCTGTTGGATCAGGGTAATTAGAAATTGCAAGGATCATTTCAGAGTTTAATTTTCTGGTTCTAGTAGCATAATCTTTAATGGATTCATTTCTTTTTTGCTGAAGTTTATTAATTTCCACTTCCCAATGGTCAAAACTTTTGGAATTTCCAAATTCCTTTTCTAATGCTTTGCATAAATCATCGAGATTATTTATTGTATAGATTGTTCTCACTAACGCGGCATCTCCCGTTAATTTAACTTGTAAGACCGATCTAAAGAAAAATAACCTATCGTCTGGCTCGACTAAGTCATTAACTCCTTTACAATCTGCTGTAAATTGCGTCACTGGAATATTTTTCCCATTAAAAACAGGTATGAGCGATAAACTATTACGGACGGGAAAATAGCTACTGTTACTCGTCGAGGATCTTCGACTTTCTAGATTTGTGCCAAAATGATCTACGCCTTGCGCTGACTCTACCGTTTCTGTTCGATCGTTCATATTGATTGTTTCTAGATTTGAGATTACGTGATTATGTTTAGAATTATTATCGCTAATATAACTAATCGACGAACTACTTTCCGAACTGTCTGTATTATAATGCGCTTTAGTGTCTCTAAAGTTTACAAAATTCATAGACTTACAGAAGTACGATGCGCAGCATATCTATGACGAGATGGTTTCACGCCGCTGGTAGATATAGATGAATTGATGATGATGACGTAGATGAGATGATGATGAGGGTTGACCTTTTTTCGTGCTGGCCGTCCACGGAGTCTCGTTGTTGCTGTCCTTTTCCTTCGTTAGCTGCTGTGCTCGTCCAGGAGCGTCCTGATGCCTTTTTCCTCGGGGTAGGTTGTAAACTACATGTCGTGGTTTTATCGGCTAACAGACAGGATCTCAGCAGGTTGATCGAAATGTGCTCCCGTTAATTTCGTCAGGATAGCACCAAGTTATGATTGACCTCGGTTCTTCTACTTGATAGTCTTGCTTGGCTACGAAGTTTTCTCGAATTCCGGGTCTCTAACTTTCTTTCACTTAATATTAATTAACAGCAATCAGCTCAATTATAGTAAAAATTTCCGCACTTTTACACACAAACAATCCCACCGCTGCCACCAATTTGTTACGAGCGTATAGCTACGTAATAGATTATTTAGAATAAGTCGGGACACGTTTGTGGAAAAAGTCTTTATTCGGTGTTGCTGGTTTGAGCTTTGATCGAGAACTGAACTGGCGAGAATGATCTTCGTTTAAGGTGCTGTAGGAAAATCGTAGCGGCGGAATGTTTATTGGAAGGAAGCGGTTTTGTCAAAAGGAAAATATGCGTTAGGCATAGGGACAGCGTTTATGTTTATTGCAGTCATCGAAGGGTCATGTGTTTAGGATCAAGAAGGAGTAAAGATAAAAAAGGTTCAAAGGTTCGAATAAAAAGAGTAATATAAGAAACTATAAGTTGCGGCACGTAACAGCGCTCGGCCGTTCGGCTATAGAGAGAGAGCGGACGTCTCTGTCTTGCTACCATCGAGCCGACGTAAACACATTGCGGACGGCAAATGCTCAGAAACAAGCGCTTTTAATCGAGTAAGGCGAGTGCCTAGCGGATTCGAAGTCCCGTATTCGAGACTTGATTTTCGCAATTTTTTTTTCTTTTTTCCACATTTGTTTCTAACAGTGTAAGTTAGTTAATAATGTTTTTTTGGCTAAAAAATATTATTTCGTATATTAATAATATATTTGCATATGTTAAACTAATAACTAATTATTTTAAAAAGAATACTAATTTGCTATTATAAATAGAAAAATGAAGTCATTTTACAACATACATATTGCAACAAAGTGCAATTTAACATGTGCAATTATTGTTAATAAATATAAAATAATATTTTTTAGCCAAAAGCATTATCTAATGATTCACTTGATGGTACAGTGCTAGAAACAAATATCGAAAAAGAAAAAAATGTTACAAAAGCAGTTTTCAAATACAAGATTTTCAATATTCCTGCCACTCGCCTTAATCGATTAGCCACGCTTGCTTCTTAACATTTATCTCTATCGAAAGATTACACACCTGGAAAATGTTTAACTATTTATTTTAAATTACTGCATATTAGCAAAAGTTACTGTACTGTGGAGATTAGTGGAGAAACGGCAACATACAATGCAGTCAAATACATCTTACAAATGCAGTCAAATAGATCGAAGATTTTCTGCACTCTTGTTAGCATGTTAAAGTATGTGTAGCGTATTATTAGTTCATTAGTAATTTTAAGTGTTATTAATAGTGGTCTTCCACACCACCTTTGAGGTTCCACTAACTAGGCGCGTTCGATTTTTTTTAAGTGAATCGTTGCCTGGAGCCCTATCGTACCACTTTTTTAAAATTATAATTTAAGGTAAAAGTAATTTTTATTGTCTTGATGTTGATGGACCATATCTTGTGCAAAAATAAAAGAAATAAATATAAAAATAAAATAAATAATTAAAGTTAAAATAAAAGTAAATTTCTCTAAATTCTTGACCGTCTATTAAAAAATTCTTTTATGGTTTGAAGATTGTTATAAAGTAGTATAAAGTACATATAGAGAAATAAAATGTATAAAGAAATTATTGAAAATAAATGTATGAAAGTTTAGTGTTATATGTAATTTAATTTTCAACAATTTCTGTATATATTTTATTTTTCTATTAAAACAGCTGAATACAACAACAGCTGAATACGAAAACAGCTATCTTAACACACTTCTTCCGTCTTCGTCTGTTTCAAGATTTTGCGTTTATTCCCTCGCACGTCTCACGGTCAATTCTGTATACATCTATAAAATATAATTCCTAATATCAAAACACAATGCTCACTTTCTTGGTTGTTACCGTCGGTTACAGTCCAGTAAAAATCTTTGAAAATCTTTGTTGAATACGTATATTTATTTTCCCAGTGCTATAATTATTATAATAATTATAATTTAATATTTTACGAGACATTGTTTCGCTGCGTGTTGCTGTTTGAAGAAGATACTATAGCCGTAACTAGTGAGATATAAATTATATTTCTTTTTTCTTTTATTATATTTTTTTAAATGTTTTATTATTATATAGTTTTTTAATTATTGGCGCATTGGCAAACGAAACTGGAGTCTTAAAGTCCTGTTACTTTATACTTGCAAGTAAATATTTTATTTATATTTTATATTTTATATGCATTTGTAATATTTTCGTGTTCAGACAGTTAACTCGTATTGCAGGGATTCCGACTGCGATCGTGCATTTCAAATTATTCTATATTATTCTCTAACTTCTATTTTTTACTATAAAAATGAGTGACAAGGCAAAAAATACACGTAAACGAAGTTTTTCGGAATCTTGGCTTCAAGATGATTGTTTCAAACCTTGGATTCGTAAAGTATCATCGGACGAAAGTCTTTTTTATTGTATTATATGCAATAAAGAAATGTCTTGCTATTCATCGCATGTTGCAAGACATGCAAATTCTGCGAGTCATAAGGACAAGATAAAACAAAATATATCAGATGACGATATAAGTCCAAGAACCAAAATTTCAAAATATGACATTAAATTTCAAAAAGAATGGTTGGATATAGCATTATTTAAGCCATAGTTACGCGAAGTGTCAAATGACAAGCGTGCATTTTTTTGCACATTTTGCAACAAATCATTTATTGGAGATTTATCTAACGTATATCGTCACGCATTTTCTAAAAAACACGTGGAACAAAACAAACAACAAGAAACAGACGAAGATGTCGATATGATAGAGGAATCGATTTCACTTAAAGAGCGAAGGAAATTGGCAGAAATTCGATATGCAGCGTTGATCGCAGATAGAAATATTCCTTTCCAAACTGCGAAAGATATTCTCAATTTTTTCCAAGAGATAGGAAAGGATTCGGACGTATTACAAAAAATGAGTATGAGCCGAAAGAAATGTACAAACATTATTTCAAATGTACTATGCCCAATAGAAACAGATCGTGTGGTTGAAAGCATTCGAAATACCAAATTTTCTATTTTTATAGACGAAACGTCTGATATTTCTAATGAAAAGTGGATGACGTTTCTTGTTCGATTTGTTGATTCTGAAACATTAGATATTCGCACGCAATTAGTAAAATTAATTAATATCGACGCGAAAAGTAGCAGTGCGGACAAAATATTTCATGCATTTCAAAATGAGATGTGGAGATTACAGATTCCATTTACAAATATTATTGCTTTATCATGTGACAATGCGCCTGTTATGGTAGGAAAATATACGTCATTTAAAAGAAAATTAGAAGAAGCTTGTAAACATTTACTAACATTTGCGTGTCCATGCCATTCTGCTGCATTGATTGCACATTCTGCATGTGCAAAAATACCAGAGTATTGCGAAGAATTTTTGAAAAAAATTTCAAATTATATTAATAGTAGTCCTAAGCGTTCAGCTATTTATAGAGACTTTAGTGATTGCTTTTTGGAAACAAGTCACAACATTTTAAAATTGTCTCATACGCGATGGCTTTCTCGCCATTCATGTATTGAAAGAATTCTTGAATCTTGGGATGCTATCAAGCTTTTTCTCACTGATATGGCGTTGGCAGACAAATCAAAGTCTGCAAAAGATTTAATGTCTGTCATGGGAAGTTATGATGTAAAAGCATATTTTTTATTTTTAGAGCATATTTTAGATTATTTTAATTCATTTAATGCATTTTTCCAAGCAACAGAAACAAGAATTTATTTATTGCAACCAAAGTCAGTAAAATTTTTAACAACAATATGCAAATACTTTTTGAAGCCAGAATTATTGAAAACCGTATGTACTAATATTAAATTTTCTGAAAAAGAGAATCAAAAATCTTTACAAGAAATAAATTTGGGATCCGAATCCGAGGAATATCTCGATGAATTAATAAAAGAAGGATCTACAGACACGATGTACGATTACAAATGTAACATAATTACAAATGTACGAGAAAATTGTTTACAATTTTACGTCACCGCTGCTGAAGAAATTAGTAAAAGATTACCAATTAATGACAAATTTTTGTCCACATTGACAGTTTTAGAAGCAAATGTAGCTTTATCAGATAATGATAGAGAAATATCATTTAACGATGTTTCTTTTATTGCCAAAACTATAGGCGGATTTGACGAAAACGGTTTGCGGGAAGAATGGTTGAAATTACATGAAGATTTTACTGAGACAGACAAAATAAATTTTTCTAATTTAAATTTTGATGATATGTGGAAAAAAATTTTACGAAGTAACAACACTATAAAATATCCTAATATGAAATCTTTGGTGAATGCTATTCAAACACTGCCTAATTCTAATGCAGATCCTGAAAGGATGTTTTCAGTTTTATCTGATTTAAAAACCAAAAAACGCAACAAACTTTCGGTCACCAATGTTAACGCTCTTTGTGTTTTAAAATCAGCATTAAAATCGCGTAAGGAAACAGTGCTAAATATGGACATTAATGAGAGGCATTTGTCTTTGATGTCGGCAAAGACACTGTACGCCAGTAGTCCTGGGAAAATAAAAAAAAATATAACGTTACATATTGCAGATGATGGTCCATCAACATCAAAACAATAATAATTACTTTTATCTTGAATTTCAATTTTAAAAAAGTGGTACGATAGGGCTCCAGGCGACGGTCCACTTAAAAAAAATCGAACGCGCCTAGTTAGTGGAACCTCAAAGGTGGTGTGGAAGACCACTATTAATAACACTTAAAATTACTAATGAACTAATAATACGCTACACATACTTTAACATGCTAACAAGAGTGCAGAAAATCTTCGATCTATTTGACTGCATTTGTAAGATGTATTTGACTGCATTGTATGTTACCGTTTCTCCACTAATCTCCACAGTACAGTAACTTTTGCTAATATGCAGTAATTTAAAATAAATAGTTAAACATTTTCCAGGTGTGTAATCTTTCGATAGAGATAAATGTTAAGAAGCAAGCGTGGCTAATCGATTAAGGCGAGTGGCAGGAATATTGAAAATCTTGTATTTGAAAACTGCTTTTGTAACATTTTTTTCTTTTTCGATATTTGTTTCTAGCACTGTACCATCAAGTGAATCATTAGATAATGCTTTTGGCTAAAAAATATTATTTTATATTTATTAACAATAATTGCACATGTTAAATTGCACTTTGTTGCAATATGTATGTTGTAAAATGACTTCATTTTTCTATTTATAATAGCAAATTAGTATTCTTTTTAAAATAATTAGTTATTAGTTTAACATATGCAAATATATTATTAATATACGAAATAATATTTTTTAGCCAAAAAAACATTATTAACTAACTTACACTGTTAGAAACAAATGTGGAAAAAAGAAAAAAAAGTTGCGAAAATCAAGTCTCGAATACGGGACTTCGAATCCGCTAGGCACTCGCCTTACTCGATTAAAAGCGCTTGTTTCTGAGCATTTGCCGTCCGCAATGTGTTTACGTCGGCTCGATGGTAGCAAGACAGAGACGTCCGCTCTCTCTCTATAGCCGAACGGCCGAGCGCACACAGACGCGTGACGTAAGCGCTTCTTACTTGTGTTGGGGCTCGAGAGCCGCGAGCCCGGTAGTAGATATCGCATCACTATATATTATATACCATAAATAAGGTTATGTTTGAGAGATGTTGGCTAGTAGAACTCCACTACTACAATTTTTATTTATATATTTTATATTAATTTTTGTGCTATGTATATATTTATAGCACAATTATATATATATATATATATATATATATATATATGGGGCATTCTTTCTCAACTTTACACCCATGCCCATTTTCTATTTGATCTAAAAATTTTTTTAAAAATTTTAAATTTTACAGAAAAATGTAAGCTTTCCAATGGCGCGTGGCAAAATTATCAAATTCAATTGGATCATACTTAAAATTTCAGAAAACCGAAAAAAAATAATAAAAACGGTAATTATTCAAGTGTAGCGATTATTCATTCGACGTTTTTCTCTTCCAATTAACACTTTCGAGTACTCTGTTTATTTGTGCACTGTCACATGAGTCTAAACTAAAATGGCGGATTCAATATGGCCGCCAAAAATTTAAAAAATTTAAGAAATTAACTGATTTTTATAAAACTTGGTATCAAGGGGTTTTTCGGGTTACTGTATACGAGTCTAAAGTTATCTTTTGAAAATACAAAATGGCGGATCCAATATGGCCACCAAAACATTTTAAAAATTTTTAGAAATTAACGAATTTTTATAATACTTGGTATCAGGGACTTTTTCGGGTTGCTAATAACGAATCTGAAGTCGTATTTCGAAAATTTAAAATGGCGGATCTAATATGGCAACTAAAAATTTGAAAAATTTTTAAAAGTAAGGGAGTTTTATAAAATTTGAACACAGAGTTTTACGGCCAGCTAAATACAAATCTTAAGTCGGATTTTGAAAACTGAAAATGTCAGATCTAATATGAAGACCAAAAATATTGAAAATTTAGAAAATTGACAGATTTTTATAAAACTTGATACTAGAGATACCTCTGATTCTGATGTCGCCTGAGTTCTTACCCCCTACTTTTTGAAATCTTGATATGAAAAAGTCGAACTGTTACCAGCATTGGAATATCTCTTAATCACTATTTTCTTGTTGATTGGGACGAAACAGTGATTTCTCAGAATCTCTGGAACTGGTGGAGCTACATCAAATCGTTTTTTCAAAAATTTTTTTGTCTTTTGGTGCTCTTTGTCATTATATGACAGTATACTAATGGGGCATTCTTTCTCAACTTTACACCCATGCTGTTTCGTCCCAATCAACAAAGAAATGGTGATTAAGAGATATTTCAATGCTGATAATAGTTCGACTTTTTCATATCAAGATTTCAAAAAGTAGGGGGTAAGAACTCAGGCGACATCAGAATCAGAGGTATTTCTAGTATCAAGTTTTATAAAAATCTGTCAATTTCCTAAATTTTCAATATTTTTGATCTTCGTATTAGATCTGACATTTTCAGTTTTCGAAATCCGACTTAAGATTTGTATTTAGCTGGCCGTAAAACTCTCTGTTCAAATTTTATAAAACTCCCTTACTTTTAAAAATTTTTCAAATTCTTAGTTGCCATATTAGATCCGCCATTTTGAATTTTTAAAATGCGACTTCAGATTTGTTATTA
The DNA here is from genome assembly GCF_040581485.1 of Linepithema humile. NCBI lineage: Eukaryota > Metazoa > Arthropoda > Insecta > Hymenoptera > Formicidae > Linepithema > Linepithema humile. Next base: position 14,645,127 of record NC_090133.1, read on the forward strand.
GCAACCCGAAAAAGTCCCTGATACCAAGTATTATAAAAATTCGTTAATTTCTAAAAATTTTCAAAATGTTTTGGTGGCCATATTGGATCCGCCATTTTGTATTTTTGAAAGATAACTTTAGACTCGTATACAGTAACCCGAAAAACCCCTTGATACCAAGTTTTATAAAAATCAGTTAATTTCTTAAATTTTTTAAATTTTTGGCGGCCATATTGGATCCGCCATTTTAGTTTAGACTCATGTGACAATGCACAAATAAACAGAGTACTCGAAAGTGTTAATTGGAAGAGAAAAACGTCGAATGAATAATCGCTACACTTGAATAATTACCGTTTTTATTATTTTTTTTCGGTTTTCTGAAATTTTAAGTATAATCCAATTGAATTTGATAATTTTGCCACGCGCCATTGGAAAGCTTACATTTTTCTGTAAATTTTAAGATTTTTAAAAAAATTTTTAGATCAAATAGAAAATGGGCAGCATGGGTGTAAAGTTGAGAAAGAATGCCCCATATATCAGGAGACGCGGTAGTGTCTCCGGCCAAGTTCAAAAAACGACACTACTAAGTCAGGAAAAGAATCTCTGGCAAAGTTCAGAAAATGACACTACTAAGTCTCTTATCCTGCGCGCACAAAGTCGACTTTTCGGGGGTTTGTAGCAACTAAAATATAAAAAATTTTATAAAAACACATAGTATATCCTTAAAGGCGGCATTGCCACGACTAATTTGAGCAAAAAAAATTTAAATTGGTCCAGCCGTTTCAGAGATACAAGCAGTCAAAAAGTGATGTTGGTAATGCAAAAATTAAGAAACGTCGTCTCCTTATTCTTCTCCTCTGTCCGCAGGGGCGGATGAAGAATTTACGGGGCCCAGAGTATTATCATTATCATTAAAATTTACGGGAATTTCTCGCACCAGGTGCCAAGAGTCGACGATTTCGATTTCCCCGAGTTGCGCTACGGGAATTCCTTGCACCAGGTGTCAAGGGTCGACGAATTCGACTTTCACGAGTTGCGCTACAGAAATTTTTCGCACTAGGTGCAAAGGGTCGACGAATTCGACTTCCCCGAGTTGCGCTACGGGAATTCCTTGCACCAGGTGTCAAGGTTCGACGAATTCGACTTTTGCGAGTTGCGCTACGAGAATTTTTCGCACTTGGTGCCAAAGGTCGTCGAATTCAATTTCCCCGAGTTGCGCTACGAAAATTCCTCGCACCAGGTATCAAGGGTCGACGAATTTGACTTTTGTGAGTTGCGCTACAGGAATTTTTCGCACTAGGTGCAAAGAGTCGACGAATTCGACTTCCCCGAGTTGCGCTACGGGAATTCCTTGCACCAGGTGTCAAGGTTCGACAAATTTGACTTCCCCAAGTTGCACTACGAAAATTTCGCAAACACGAAAGAGAGAAAGAGAGAGAGAAATATGACATATTTTGATATAAAATCTAAAATCTTTTAAAATATTTAGTTATCGATAATTTTACCGTAATATTTTTATGCACAGAATAATAAAACAAATCAATACGTGTAAAAAACCCATTATTTGAAGAAAAAGTATGCAATTTACAATGTACTTTTTTAACAATTATGCGTTTTCTTTATACCACTTGATTCTCATTATTCTAATCATAAAAGTATTACGGTAAGATTATCCAGAACTTAATATTTTTAGAAATATTTTAATTTAAATTTTATATCAAAATATGTCAGATTAAGATATAAAATAACTCGAAAAGTATTAAAAAAAACTTCTAAAAAGTATGAAAAAAAAAATTATATCCTTTAATCTTGTTAATATTTTATTAACAAATAAACTGCCATATAATAGAATTTTATTAGTATTAATGAACGAAGAACATCTCATTGACGTTGACATCGATCCAGTCGCAAAACTTATAATTTAAATAATTTAATTAATATGTTATTAAGTTAATATAAATGTTACATTCAAAATGTAGAAAAATAATTTAAATTTTGTCACATAATTAATTTTGTACATTTCTGTACATTTTTATATTAACTTAATTACATATTAACTAAACTATTTTACATTATAACACGTCTTGTGTTTTATATAGCATTTAAGTCATGTGAAACAGATGTTTCATTGATAATATTAAAAAATAACTAATAACATAAGTATTGCGTTTGATATCACAATTACGCTAGATGAAACATAATTAGTGTCATTTGAATGTTCTAACTATATTATTTTATGTTTAACATGTTTTTGATATCATATCATAGTTTTTTTCGCATATTTTGTAAAAATTTTAACATAACCGTGATATGAAGCCAAAGATATTTTATATCAGCTATCCATAACTTCATATGAATGGGGCAATTAAATCAAAGACATGTTACAACTAAAAATAGTTTAATTTGAATATTTGAAATAAAACATAAGTATTGCGTTTGATATCACAATTACGCTAAATGAAACATAATAAGTGTCGTTTCGAATGTTTTAACTAAATTATTTTATGTTTAACATGTCTTTGATTTGATATTATAGTTTTATTTCGTATATTTTGTAAAAATTTTAACAAAACTGTAATATCAAACCAAAGATATTTTATATCAGCTATCCACGGCTTTATATCAATGGGGCAGTCAAACCGAAGACATGTTACAACCAAAAATAGTTTAGTTTAAATATTCGAAATAAAAACATCTGTTTCACAGAATGTAAGTGTGATACAAAATACTTGTGTTGGAATGTAAGATAATTTAGTTAATATACAACTGACTTAATATAAATGTTACATCCAAAATGTGCAAAAATAATTGAAAAATAATCTCAATTTTGTCACATAATTAATTTTGTGCATTAATATTAACCTAATTACATAGTAACTAAATTATTTCGCATTCTAACACAAGTATTTTGTCACATCACACTTACATTCTGTGAAACAGATGTTTTATTGGTAATATTAGAAAATAACTAAAAAAAACTTTTTCTTGAGCGATGCGACGAGCCGCTTGAACACCATGATTTAATAATACCTAATTGTTTCTGTAAAATAAATGTAATAACTATACATGTAACTATAACTTGTAATTTTTAGAAATTTTTTAATGCTTTCTTACCTTCTTCCTCTGCCTCTTCCCCTGTGTCTGTCCCAGTGATGTGGTGCCATGGATAGCTGATATAAAAATTGCATAAATCTTTCCTGCTGTCGGCGAGCTCCTGCGGCTCTACCTCTCGGTCTATAATCTGTAATTATTAAAATTAATTTAATTACATATGTGTTTTTATAATAGTACAAAGAAAAATATATTCTACGTAAGTACTAAAAAATAGTGTGTAGGAAAATATGCAGTACGTAAGTACTAATAATTATACACTATGTAAGTACTAATATATGGTACAATCTTTAATGGATTAAAATTATGTTACCTTGTCTGTTTTGTTTCGATGATATTGAACCAGCGGCGACGGAACCAGCGGCGACAGAATCAGCGGCAACGGGACCGGCGGCGACGAAACCGGCGGCCACGAAACCGGCGGCCACGTCCCGAACGGCAACGGAACGGGCGGCGACAGGACCGGCGGCGACGGGACCGGCGGCGACGGAACCAGCAGCCACGTCCAGTGTTGGGAGATTTGTACACTTTGGCTTCCACGGTTCCCACCAACACAACCAAGAACTGCTTACGTCACGTGTCCGTGTGCGCTCGGCTTGTAGAGCGAGTGGACATAAGTCTTGCGTTTTCTTTCAAGTCTAGCAAACTGGTTTTGAGATAACGTTGCGACTTTTTTCTCCTGCTAAGATTTGGCAGCGTTGGCAGCATACGAATATGATTTTCATATTAATGTATAAAATAAAAATAAACTAATAAAAATTATATATTGTTAATAAATTTTATTATTATAATAAAAAATTATATGTATCACAATATATTAACAAAATAAGTAACATTTTTACAATTTTAGTAAAAAAACATTTTTCCTGTTAAAACATTAACATGAGTTAATTGCGACAAAAATAAGCTTAGAAATATTTAATATTTTATATATGTTATTAATTTATTTATATATTCTAATTTTAAGTATGAGTATGAGGTTTACAACTACAATTACATATAATTAATATAAATACAATTAATATAAATGTTTGCTTGAGCATTTGTTAACATTAATAAAATGAAGAAATAAATCAAGTAATAAATTAATTAATCAGTTAATAGAATATAGAAACAAATTATAATTACAATTAAATATACAAATTTATTAATAGTTTAAAGTTAAAATAATAAAATAAGATCGCCGTATCAATTTCAGTTGTGTTTCGTTCGTGATCGCCGCAAAATTTAACATTTATTATTCATGTCTATTGTTTGTCAAATTTTTTTAATTCTTAGCCGTCTGCCGAAAAACTCTGTTAACACATTTCTTCCTTCTTCGTCTATCTCACGGGTAACGTTTACTTACTCGCACTCTCTCGCACTCTGCGGTCAACATATCAATAATAATCCATATATTATCACAGCACAATGCTCTGAGTTCTTATTGACAATTCATTCACTGTTACTGTCATTATCTCTAGTTCTAGTCGCTGTATTGAAAATATCCAAGTAAGTGTTTCGATTTCTATAAATTTTCTATTTGCATTTCTTTTATTCTTTATCTTCTTTCTCTTCTTTAATTTTTCGTTTTTGTCTATTTTTCATTGCGCAGGAAATGTGTGAACCATTAAGAAAGAAACCAAAACAAAGTTTCTTAAGCTGGGTATACACTTAGCGAACGAACGCCGAACGAACAGCGAACGCGAATGTTCGGACATTCGCGTTCGTGTTCTGAAGTCATTCGTCCTTTTTCTCATTCGCAACAAATGTCAGTGTTCGGCCAAATTAGGTGTTCGCTATATGGTAATGAGAGATTTTGTAACCTAATTATTGTCAGTATAGGTTATTCAAATAATATAATCCTTGTCATTTCAAATCAATGTCTGACGACGCAATTATAGCAAGTGCATGTTATATCATAATGGCACATAATTTGGAAAGACTTAAAAAAAAAAAGAAAAGAAGGTGGTGGATGACACAATTATATCACAGTCGTTTACAATATAGAGGAAGCAACTTACTAAGCGATTTAAAAGTAAACTATATGGGACAATTTCAAAATTTCTGCAGAATGTCTGCAGAAGATTTTGAACTATTATTAAATAAAATTGGACCTAAAATTTCTAAACAAGATACAGTGTTCCGTCCATCAATTCCTACCCAAGAAAGATTAGCTATTACTCTTCGTTTTCTTGCAACAGGAGATTCTTATACAAGTTTGATGTATCTTTTCAAAATATCTAAGCAATTAATTTCAAGAATTGTGCCTGAAGTATGTGTTGCTTTAATAGAAGCGTTACAAGAAATGATTCAGGTAAGAATAAAATATATTCATTACTTTAATATAATTGTAATATATATATAGTTATTTTATTCACAGTAGAAAACAGAAAACAGAATCACAAAATGAATAAACTTAAAAGTAAAAATAAAGTTTTCCATTGTCAATATATTTCTACTTTTTATATCACAGTAGAAAATAGAACACAATCATAGAATGAATAAACTTAAAATTAAAAATAAAGTTTTTCGTTATCAACACTTACATTTCTACTTTTTATATCACAGTAGAAAATAGAACACAATCATAAAATGAATAAACTTAAAATTAAAAATAAAGTTTTTCGTTATCAACACTTACATTTCTACTTTTTATATCACAGTAGAAAATAGAACACAATCATAAAATGAATAAACTTAAAATTAAAAATAAAGTTTTTCATTATCAACATTAACATTTCCACTTTGTATTATAGTTGAAAATATAGAACACGTATAAAATTAATGAACTTAAAGTTTCTTATGTAACATTAATTCGTAAATTTTATACCACAGTAGAAGAAAATCTTGAACATTAATACTTAATATTTTATATTTATATATTATGTTATTATTACTAAGTTATTAAAAATATATACGGATTCATGTAATCTGAAAATGAACTGAATAGTTGACAAAATTTTTGACAGTCAAAAAACATTTCTGACAACTAAACGCGTGCGTGCACGCGTTTGTATGTGTGTGATAGTGATAACTATTACTTAGTAATATTACTTACTTACAATTAGTAATAATAACACAATTAATTATTTAGTTATTAATTTTTTAGAATATCTTGAATATTAGTTACGTCACTAATAACATACGTTTCATTATTGTTAAAAGTGTTGATAGGCAAGGCAATTGATGATTGCATTTCTGATAACATTTGTGGTGATGGTGACAACGAAGATGAAGAGGAAGATGTTAATATATTATCATGAGAAATTGTAGTAGATTGTGTTTTTAAATGTACAGGTTTGTATGTTTCCATATCGGCTTGAAATAAAATATTACTGATTTGATGTTCCACATAACTTTGTGTTTTAACGTTGTATTTACGATGTTTTCTTGCAATGTAATCACCAAAAATGTCACTATTATCCTTTTGCCTGTTTGTTTCTACAGTACTTTTTAAAATGTTATATGCTTCAGATACCCGTGTTTCTTCAAGAGAAAAAGATCTTTTTCTTGATCGTGATATATTAGAGGAAATAGTTTTATTTGCAACATTTTTATTGTTCTCATTTGATATGTCTTCAGAAATTAATATCTCTCCAGATTCTGTGTTACTCTCATCACTCTGAGTTTCTATTAATTCATTTACTGATGATTCATTTTCCTATAACAAATAATTCCAAATTATATTTTTTTCAGATGCCTACTACAGCGGAACAATGGTTAGGTATTGCACAAAAATTCGAAGAAAATTGGAATTTTCCACATTGCTTAGGAACAATCGACGGAAAACATTGTGTTTTGCAAGCTCCAATAAATAGTGGAAGTGATTATTATAATTACAAATCTACTTTTAGTATCGTTTTAATGGGAGTTGCAGATGCTGATTATTGTTTTGTATACGCTGATGTTGGCTGTCAGGGAAGGATTTCAGATGGAGGTGTTTTCAGAAACACTTCTTTTTGTAAAAAATTACAACAAAATAAGATGCAAATTCCTGCCGAAGAATCACTTCCTGGAAGAACTATGAAAGTACCTTATATTTTTGTAGCTGACGATGCATTCCCTCTAACAAATAATATTATGAAGCCTTTCCCTGGTATACAAAAAACAGGAAGCAAAGAGAGAATCTTTAATTATAGATTATGCAGAACACGACGTATTATTGAAAACACATTTGGCATAATGTCAGCTATATTTAGAGTTCTTCGCAAACCTATGCTCATAGAACCAGAAAAAGCAACTGTTGTAGTATTGTGTTGCATCTATTTACATAATTTCCTTCGCAAAAGTAAATCTTCTCGAAATATTTATACGCCACCTGGAGCATTTGATACTATTGTACAAGGGCAAGTAACAGAAGGAACATGGAGAAATGATAAAGAACTATCATCATTTCTTCCATTATCTAGAATAGCTAGAAGATCTCCACAAAATTGTCATACAATTAGAGAAGAATTTGCAAATTATTTTAAAACAGATATAGGAAGTGTTCCATGGCAAGATAAATATAATTAAATCTAAGTACATTGAAATTACAATTTTCTTCTTTTATGAAAGTAAATTTAACTTGGGAAAAAAATTTATAAGTTTAAGTTTATGTTTCAAATATAAATTAGCGTGTGTAAAACTAAGTTAAGTTAAAAATTAATATTTTATGTCATTACTACTTAATCTTTAATATTTTATATATATACATATATATGTACTTACAGAAAAAGTATTTGTATTATATGTTGTCCGTGGTTGGAATTTATCTAAAAGAAATGTCATATGGTTGAAAGCAAACCATGTAGATTTATAAACTTCATCTCTACCACATCCAGATTTTGTTATACACTTCATTCTTTCTCTTCTGAAGGAAGATAGTAAGGAATCTATTTTTTTCTTTATTTCTGGTACCTATCAAATAATATGTACGATGTATTAGAATAAAAAGTTTTGATTATAGATTACACATAGATTTAATAAATTAAAATAAAAATAATTAATATTTTTTCCTAAGATTTCATAAGATTCACACACACTCTCTCTCTCTCTCTCTGACACACACACACACACGCACACACACACACACACACACATACACACACACACGCGTGCGCGTACTATTGTAAAGTCCATTTACCTGACAATTAAATTCTTTTGCTATTTCTTCCCACGCTGTATTCTTTTTTAATTTGTTGTGGTAATATTTGTGTTTCGGATTCCACAAGAGTTCGAAATCTTTATAACTTGTAATTAATTTTATTATTTTTTCTTCAATCCATTCCATTGTTACGACGATTATAAAAACTAATAATAAAATCTTGATAATTCTTACTCAGTTATGATGTGATATTGATAGTAAGGTTATGAATGACAGCGACAACGACACGAACAGCGAACAGTAGTGAACAGCAGCGACAGCACCCGTGCGCGTCCATATCGCGCACGAATTTTCTTTGATGTACCGCCTCATGAGGGAACGGATCCGAATGCGAATCGAATGTTCTGTTCGCATTTGTTTCGGCGTATACATCTGATGAATGATAATAACGAACGTTCGCGTTCGCTGTTCGTTCGATGTTCGTTCGCTAAGTGTATACCCAGCTGAATGCGAATCGAATGTTCTGTTCGCATTTGTTTCGGCGTATACATCTGATGAATGATAATAACGAACGTTCGCGTTCGCTGTTCGTTCGGTGTTCGTTCGCTAAGTGTATACCCAGCTTTAGAAGCTTGGCTTAACGATGAGCGATTTAAATATTGGATAAGCAAAGTAGATAATGACGAAAGTCTTTTTCATTGTCGTGTGTGCAATAAGAATTTTACATGTTATTTGTCGCATGTTATAAGACATGCACAATCTAAATATCATAAAGAGACAGAAGATCCATTGTTGTTGAAACCAAATAAATCGAAAAAAAGAAAATTTCGACAACAATGGTTAGACATCGATTTTTGTATGCCATGGCTACGCGAAGTGTCACACGATGTATATTCATTTTCATGTTTCTTTTGTAAAAAAACTATTATTGGTGGTTTATCGCAAATTTATCGTCACGCAATATGCAATTCACACAAAAAATTAGCTGAAAATAATAATTCAGAAAGAAACGAATCGAATATCACAGAAGATGAAGTTTTGTCGTTTGATGAACGAAAGAAAGCAGCAGAAATACGATATGCTGCGTTTATCGCCGAAAGAAACATTTCGCATGAAACGGCAAAAGAACTTCTCACATTTTTTCAACAAGTAGGAAAAGATGCTAACGTATTACAAAACATGAGTATGAGTCGGAAGAAATGTACAAATATTATTACGAATGTATTATGTCCTATCGAAACACAGCGTGTGGTCAACAGCATACAAAATACAAAATTTTCAATTTTTATTAACGAAACATCTGATATTTTCAATAAGAAGTGGATAACATTTTTTGTTAGATTTGTTGATCCTGACTCTTTAGAAATTCGGTCGCAATTGGTAAAATTAATAAATATTAATGCACAAAGCAGCAATGCAGAGGAATTATTTCAAGCATTTCAAAGAGAAATGTATAGGTTTCAAATTCCATTTTTAAATATTGTAGCTTTGTCATGTGACAATGCGTCCGTCATGACAGGCAAGCATGAATCTTTTAAAACAAAATTAGAAAAAAAATGCAAGAATTTATTAACATTTGTATGCCCATGCCATGCTGCAGCACTAATTTTGCATGCTGCGTGCGCCAAAATTCCGAGTTATTGCGAAGAATTTTTAAAGAAAACCACTAATTACATCAATAATAATCCAAAACGGATTGCTATATATGATGATTTTAGTGAAAGTATGAAGGAAACAAATCGCAAAATTTTAAAGTTGTGTAATACACGATGGTTTTCTTATCACATTTGTGTTGAAAGAGTTGTTGAGTCTTGGGATACCATCAAGCTTTTTTTTACAGAAATGGCTTTAAACGAGAAGTCGAAATCTGGAAAAGATTTATTATATATGATGCAAAATCATGATCTTAAAGCATATTGTTTATTTTTAAATCATATTTTATATTTTTTTAATTCTTTTAATGCATATTTCCAAGGAATGGAAACGAGGATACATTTATTGCAACCAAAATCAGTAGAGTTTTTAACTACAGTCTGTAAACATTTTTTAAAACCGGAATTATTAAAAAAAGTATGTGACAACATACAATTTTCTCAAAAAGAGAATCAAAAATCTCTAGCTGAAATTAATTTGGGATATGAATGCGAAGAATATCTCAACAAATTGGTAAAGGAAGGACATACAGACGTAGTTAAAAATATTCGCGAAAATTGTTTGCAATTTTATGTAATTACTGCCGAAGAGATTTGTAAAAGATTACCAATCAATGACAAATTTTTATTAAAATTGAAAGTTTTCGAAGCAAAACAGCTTTATTTGACTCGGACAGAGAAACATCATTCCACGATGTTTCTTTTATTGCTCAAACTCTCGGCGGTTTTGACACAAATGCATTAAGAAAAGAATGGTTCATATTACATTTAGATTTCACAATACAAGAAAAGAACAATCTTTCATATTTAAGTTTTGATGATATGTGAAAACAAATTTTACAACGTCAGTATCCTATTAATATTAATAAATATAGAAATCTTAAATCTCTTTTGAATGCTGTTAGATCACTTCCTAATTCTAATGCGGATTCAGAAAGAACTTTTTCTCTTCTATCGGACATAAAAACAAAAAAACGAAATAAACTGTCTTTGGAAAGCGTAAATGCCCTTTGCGTATTAAAAACCGCATTAAAAGCAAGAAAAGAAAAAATTTTTAACATGAAGATAAATACTCAGCATTTATCTTTGATGAAATCCGACAATTTATACAAAAATAGTATTAAAAAGGTGACAAGTACTTTTACAGTACACGAAAACGAAAATGTTGACATTGTTGAGCCATCAACATTAATATCACTCAAAAAAATGATCTTGCAATAATAGCTAAAATTTTCTAGGTGTAAAAAATTAACTAAAACAGATAAATGATTAGCAACTGTTGTGATATTGCATATGTAATTACTTAATCAGTTTAGATGACAGAAACAGAATATATATCTGTATTGTTTGTGAACTTTAAAAAGAAAGTTTCTCTAAAGCGCCTATCTATATAAGATCAATCACGTGTTAGATCATGCAATGAATAACATTTAGCAATGGTACCTAAATTTTTCAGAAGCTATTGCTAGAACATTACTGTTATAAATTCTATATGTGACAAACAATGTTTTCACAGATACGAAAAATAGCGATACATTCTTGTTGCGATATCTAGAAATCTAACTACATCAGCGAAATATTTTTTTGAGTGATAATATATTATGTTTTTTTTTTAATTATTAATATTTAATTTATTGTTTTTAATCTTTTATTTCTTGATAATTTACATATACTTATTTATTTCTTTTTTTTTTAATTTTTATTTAATTAATTTATTTATTTTTTAATTTTTTTATAATAATTTGCATTTATTTATTTCTTCATTTTATTAATGTTGATAAATGCTCAAGCAAACATTTATATTAATTGTATTTATATTAATTATATGTAATTGTAGTTGTAAACCTCATACTCATACTTAAAATTAGAATATATAAATAAATTAATAACATATATAAAATATTAAATATTCCTAAGCTTATTTTTGTCGCAATTAACTCATGTTAATGTTTTAACAGGAAAAATGTTTTTTTACTAAAATTGTAAAAATGTTACTTATTTTGTTAATATATTGTGATACATATAATTTTTTATTATAATAATAAAATTTACTAACAATATATAATTTTTATTAGTTTATTTTTATTTTATACATTAATATGAAAATCATATTCGTATGCTGCCAACGCTGCCAAATCTTAGCAGGAGAAAAAAGTCGCGACGTTATCTCAAAACCAGTTTGCTAGACTTGAAAGAAAACGCAAGACTTATGTCCACTCGCTCTACAAGCCGAGCGCACACGGACACGTGACGTAAGCAGTTCTTGATTGTGTTGGTGGGAACCGTGGAAGCCAAAGTGTACAAATCTCCCAACACTGGCCACGTCTCGGACGGCAACGGAACGGGCGGCGACGGAATCAGCAGCCACGTCCCGGACGGCAACGGAACGGGCGGCAACGGAACGGGCGGCGACGGAACGGGCGGCGATTAAATCGACGTCGACGTCGACATCGCCGTTGAGGAGAGATTCTTCGTTCATCATTAGTATCTGCAATTTTATTGTATTAATTTTATATGTTAATAAAATATTAACAATATTAAAGGAGTTACTTACATCGTCCTCCACCCTCATGCGTTCACAAATGTCGAAGCGGTCCGCCATAGGTCCCCACAGGGCAGAGATCATTGAAGATCATTGAATCAATAATTAGTACAGATTTAAAACTTTCACAATAATATTGTCGTCACTTCGACAGCCGGTAATGTAGTCTGCAGTAAGTTCGTGTAAATGTACATTATGGATTTAGTTATCATCGAGATTATCGATATAAGTAGATCTATATGTCGCGACTATGAATTCGGGATATCAATGTTCAGTACTTCATTGATCAGTGAGTGTAAATATTGACGACAGAGTGTACCAGGTTAACTGCTTAAGTAGTGTTTGGTATAAAGAAGTGGCTACATAAGTAAGTAATGCATAGTTATTATTGTTACATTACATTTCCATTTATTTTATGTATTATCTTGTAATTATTGTATATGCTTTCCTAACTTTTACAGGTATTTGTCGATATGATTTTCTTGCGCTTACGTTTCCATTTAATATTATACATTAGACAAACGAAATCGTTGTAATATAATGGTCTATTGCCTTCTTACATAAATACAGTTCGTCGAGTCAATTCAATTGTCTTAGGAAATAAATTAGTTCTGCGATTTATTTATCATTGATGAAAACATATTTCTTTAAAAATTCAGCAAACCGTTGCTTGACCAATAAATAAAGTTAGATTTACTTATAGATATACAGACACATGTGCAACAATTTTTGATATTCTGTTTTTCTATCCATTAGAATTTGTTCTGTGGGAGTTACATAGAAGAAGCCTGAGCTATAAAATAAAATAAATCTGTGGCTTTATTTTACTTTGAAGATTTTTACGCAAATACTGTAATAGTACAGACTTTCTGAAGCTTACTTATATATTATCTATACTTTCTGGAGTTTAAAATCAGGTAAGAAATAATTACTATTATTAACATTTCCATTTATTCTATTTATGTATTATCTTGTATAATTATTGTATACATATGCTTTCTTAGCTATCACAGGTATTTATTGAGTAGATATGATTTTCTCGCGCTTACGTTACCATGTAATATATTATGCATTAGACCAGTGCTCGGAATTAGTTGAACATTTGAGCCGATTTCCGCGGTATACGCCTCCTTTCCTCTTCTTACCGCGCGCGCCGCAGCCGCTAGGGCCAGCGCCGCCGAGCGTTAGGAGCAGCACTATCTGATTATGAGTGGGTTCTTCTCCCTATTTATTAAAATTAAAAAAAATGTATTAAAATTTATTAAAAATTAATTTTTTATTTTTAAATTTATTAAGTGGAAATATTTCAATAGATTTCCATGTCACCTATGAGGTACTAATGCTGACGCTTTTTTTTTTTAAGTGGTTTCGCCCGTAGGCTTATTCCACTAAAGATAAAAATAACAAATTCTTAATTTAAAAAAAATATATAAAAGAGATTTTCTTAATTAGATTTTCTTGGCCTTTTATGAGAATGAACAATTGATGCAATAATGTAGATAGAAACCACTTAAAAAAAAACGCGTCAGCATTAGTACCTCATGAGTGACGTAGAAATCTATTGAAATATTTCCACTTATTAAATTTAAAAATAAAAAATTTATTTTTAATAAATTTTAATACATTTTTTAAAATTTTAATAAATAGGGAGAAAAACCCACTCATAATTAGATAGTGCCGCTCCTAACGCTCGGCGGTGCTGGTCCTAGCGGCTGCGGCGCGCGCGGTAAGGAAAGGAAAGGAGGCGTTTACCGCGGAAATCGGCTCAAATGTTCAACCAATTTCGAGCACTGCATTAGACAAACGAGATCGTTGTAATATAACGGTCTACTGCTTTCTTACATATTTCTTGGAACATATTTCTTGGAACATATTTCTATTATTGATTTGTTGAATTTATTATTGAACAATTATTGCAGTTGTTTAGTTAATAAAATTTTATTTGTTATTAATATATATACATATATAAGGTGCGGCATTTTAATTCAGACTCCAAAATATACAAGGTGTTTCTAAAAGGTCTTCTCAAACTTCAAAGGCGTATTCTAGCGGTCATAAGGATGAAAAAAGTTCTTATGAACGTGTCCTACAACGCTTTCTTTTCGAGATACTTTTTTTTCTCGATAATACTGTTCTTGGGCGCTGAATTGCGGCTGGCGAACATTTCGAACATTTACTTTGATTGTTTTTTGTATTTAATACTGCACTTTCCAATAAAATTAAAAATTTCATTAAAAATTAAAAAATGATTGTATCTTGAAAAGGAAACATTGCAGGACATATGTTTATAGGAATTGTTTTCATCAGGACCGCTAGAATACGCTGTTGAAGTTTGAGGAAACCTTTCAGAATCATGTATAAAAAATAAAAATGAAAAGAAATGTTTTAAACAAAAGTTGTTTGCTTCATAAAAGAAAAAGAGATAGAGATATTAGTTACACCTTGGGTGGAGATGCTTCAAAGATTTGAAGATCAATCAAGTTTTCTTAAATGGAACTCTTCTAATTTTTTTATAAATCGATTCTTTACCATATTCGACGTAAGAAGTTGTAATGGTAGGATGGCCAAAAATTGAATAGTTTAGGAGAATTTTTGTACTTTAATTTGACATAATTTTACATAAAGTATGAAATATTTCGTAATATAATCATTTTTCAATTATCTTATCTATATACTCTTCTGCACAAAATAATGAGAGGAATCAATTGGTATATAAAAAACACAGTTATTTTTAAGAAAAAGTATGATAATTTGCAACAAGCAGTAACATATTTTTTTTTAAACATTGATTCCTTTCATCATTTTGTGCATAAAAGTATTGAGATAAGATAATCGAAAAATGAATATTTAACGAGATTCTATCGTTATAATTTTTTACATCGAATATCGCGAGGAATCGATTTATTTAAAAAAATTAGGGTGGCATTTAGACGTTTCAATTTAAATGCCGCACCCTGTAGGTTGTATATACAGTGTGTCCCAAAAGTTCAAAAACTGTTAAATATCTCGAAAATAAAACATTTTTTTATTTATAGGAAAATGTTTTAGAAAAAACTTGTTCGCTTTGAAGAGGAAGCAAGGAAAAGGATATTAGTTTGACTATGAGTGAAGGCGCTTCGACGATTTGAAGGTAAACCTCGTTTTTTTAAATGGAAGTGCTCTAATTTTTTTATATAAATAGATTCCTTGCAATATACGCTGTTAAAAGTTATAAGGGTAGGATGGTCAAAAATGGAATAGTTTTCAAGATATATTATATGTTTATCATGTTTATTTTCATTTGACATAATATTTCTACCTGAATATTTATAAGCACAAAATAATGAGAGGAACAAATTGGTGTAAAGGAAACACATAGTTGTTTTTAAGAAAAAGCATGAATTTGCAACAAGCAGGTACATATTTTTTTTTTAAACTATTTATTTCTTTACACTAATTGATTCTTTTCATTATTTTGTGCATACAAGTATGCAGATAAGGTAATGGAAAAATGACTATTTTACGAGATATTTTATTGTTTTAGTAAAATTATGTCAACGTATAAAATATCTCATAAACTATTTAATTTGTGGCCATTCTACCTATATAACTTTTAACACCGGATATTGCGAGGAATCGATTTATAAAAAAATTAAGATAGAGTTCCATTTAAAAAAACTAGATTGACTTTCAAATCTCTGAAGCGCTTTCATCCAAATTAATATGTCCATCTTTTCTCCTTTTTCGAACCAAACATCTTTTATCTAACACATTTTCCTATAAAATGTTTTATTTTCGAGATATTTAATATAAGTGTAGAATTTATGGAATAATTTTTTTTTTATAAGCAAGGTTTATAAACAGGATTTATTTATATAGAATAGAAAACAGCAAAAATTTTTAGGAGATTGCATTGATGATTTAGTGATAATAAATAAATACTATTTTTAAATGTTAATGTGATTACTTGATTTTCAACTATTCAGAAATACTATACAGAAGATAAATGTAGCTTCACTTCTTTATAAGCAAATTTTCTGCAATATTTTATTTAGTATAATAATTTTAAATCTCTGCATATGTTTATTAAAATTATTTTAAACTGTTCGCTTGCTTATTGCAAAAAAACTTGTACAAAGTTTACAATTATTAATCTAAAATTTATAACTTGTTCGTTTTACGTATTAATACACTTTTTTTATTTTTTAGATCCAGAAAAAAATTAGAAAAAATAATCGGCTGCTCTGGCGCTGTATAACGGCTGCCGTAAGCGCTGAATTAAAATATCGGCTGCAATAGCGCTGAGTTTTGGCCCTGGCTGGCTTGTCCTAGGCGCCCAATTAAAAAATCTGATATAGAATTCTGTAACTTTAATTATTCGTTTAAAATGATTGTGACACTTGCATGACTAAAAGACTGCCCTAAGCGCCATATATCTGTATAAGGCTGCCCCGAGCGCCAGCTCAAAATGCATCATCAGTGTCACAAGTTCTATTATGGCAATAAGGAAAAAGACATTTTGATTTCCGAAGAATGGTTGACAGAAACGATGATAGATAGTTTCCATGCGTTACTCGAAAGAAATTCTGAATATGCACCTCGACCTGTATGGTTGACGATATTTCCTGATCAGATTGTTCCACTCGAAAATCTAAAAAAGAAGTATTTGCAAATACTGCACAGTAATTTCGCGGGCGGACATTGGGTTACTTGTCATTACGACGCAAAGTCTGTTATTATATATGATTCTCATGAAGGCAGTCGTAATGCTAATAAGCAAAATTTGAATGAAGAAATTCGAATTTTTGTGGAGAGATTATTTCCTTTTCATGATTTTCAAAACAATCCGATAGTCTTTCCTACAGTCCAGTCGCAAGTCGACGGTTGTAATTGTGGTCCTATGGCGATTGCGTTTGCTACATCGATTCTGTTTGGCATAAATCCTTGTACTGTGACGTACGATCGATCTTTGCTAAGACCTCATTTGTCTGCAATGTTTGCAGGACAAACAATCACTCATTTTCCGTACCTCTGTAATTCAACTGCTCCATTAATGTTATTACCGTTGGAGACATTGAAAATACGAGAGGCGGATGCACTGAGAAAAAGGCTTGCACGTAGCAAGGAAACTGAAGAACAGCGTTCAAAACGACTCGAGAAAGATGCTTTTTCTCACAAACAACAATATGCCAAAAACGCTGATTTTTTATGCACTCAAAAGCGCAATAAATATAAACAGGACCCTAAAATAAAATGTTATAAAATGTGTGAGGTATATAAAAAAAAACCCCAAACCGAAACGCCAGATAATGTGTGATCAGTACATACAAGATCCCGAAACACAACGTCAGAGAGTGCGTAATCAGTACAAAAAAAATCCTGAGGAACAATGTAAAAGAAAACGCGACGAGTACCAAAAAGATTTAGAAAATAAACGAGCTCAAAAACGCCATAATTACTCACACCAATTGCTGTACAATCGGCAAATCAAAAGAAAAAATTATTTTAAAAATGCTGCACGTAAAAGAGATCGCCGAAGAAAATTTAAACACAAACATTCTGACTCAAAAAAACTGTACAACAAAAAGTATTATGCAAAACGTGGTAACAAGTCTATCGTACAAAGATCAAAGACGATCGAGAGAGTAAAAGAAAAATTCAGTACTGTCCAATCTTGGCAAAAGTGTTTTAACTTTCCAAAATGGTCAGAGTTCTATATTCGACGGATATCGAGGAAAATTAATAAACCGGCGATATGTGCTCGATTGGAAGCCGAATATATATTCAAGTGGTGCATGATAGCAAAAAAATCGTACGTCAATGCAGCAAGAAAAGTGTTTTTGTATTTGAAAAATGCTGCTGAAACCGCACTATTGCGATTCAATGAATGTAAGACTTTGAAATATCCAAAAAGCGATCGAATTAGAGCTCTTTGTGGCTCATCCAAACATACTTTGTCTTCCGAAGCATACTTTTTTGAAACTGCTTACGAGCAAAGGAAAAAGTTTGAGCAACCACTTATAATAGGACAATCCTCTTCTCATGGAGTGATAAATGTTTTACCGTTAATGGATAACAATGATAAAAAGTCAAAAATATGGCACTGTGACGAGAAACGATGCCGCATAAGTGATATTTCCTTGGAAAAGTATGTGAAATTGTTGGAAGAGTTTGAAGGAGCTACTATAAAGAAGATAATAAATGCTAAATTCATGGCGCGGCTCAAAAATTGTTCTGTTTCACATATGAGTAGCAGATTGGGACATCCTCTGGACTGTTATGCGAATCCAAATATTTGCGAATCATACATTGCAACGATAAGCACTTTATCGCCTCATTTTCCTCTCGTGAGAAATATTCGAATAAATGTCTACAAATTGATAGGCAATTATAAAAAATTTTATCATTTGTTTTCAGCTTTGAGATTTGTCAATATGGATAAATTGCTGGAAATTTCCAATGATGCAAAGGTTAAAGCAAGATTTTACAAAAACAATTTGACCGTTAGTTTGGACGAGGAAAAAATTTTGTCGCAAAATTACGAAGCGTTTACAGTTATGAAAAAAAGATTGTTGGATACACCACGTTTCCCTTGTGTCTCTTGCGAAAAACTATGTGTGAATAGTGACGTTTCTGAGCTAAAAAAGCTGAAAAAACCAGTAAAGGGACCTTTTTGGAAAAACTTGATGACTTACGTAACAGAACACAATAGCGATACTGGATTAATTTGTAAGTTTTGTTTGGGCAAATTTCGGAAAGGCATGTTGCCTTCTACTTGCGTTTTGAATAATCTTGCCGTAAAACCATTACCGGATGTTTTGTCGGATTTCAATGATTACGAAAAAATGTTAATCAAGAGAATGAGCAGCTTCCAAGTAGTGCAAACAATGGGCGCTGTTTCGAACAAACATTTGCCGCACAGACAAATGATCCGTAAAGTAAAAGGTAGAACATTTAATTTGCCACTTCCTTTACAAGAAACATTGGATAAGATATGTCCTCCGGAAAATCCTATAAATTTGAAACACGAGTTGCACATTCTCGTTCGAGGTATGCCTAAAAAATCAAAAGTTGTTTGGGAAAATTTGGTGGATATTAATAAAGTGTTTAAGGCTTTGCAATGGTTAAAAGAAAATAATCCGCACTATTCGGAAATTCGTCTTCCAGCGTCATCTGATGATTTATTAAATGAGAAGTTGCAAGAAACAGAATATCAGATCGTCGATGATGGGGGCGAGGAGAGCAATAATGACGAAATAGATGAGGTGGTTGAGGACACCGTACTGCAGATTAAAGATAATGATCAAATCGTTTTGAAACGTAAGGCTTTCCTGACGCAAATTACCAAAGACTCGGGTATTAATGATCAGTATACGATATACCCAATGCGCGTGAAAAGGATTGATAACGAATCTGCACTCAAACTTTATCAAATGTTAAAAATCGAAGATGTTCCAATGGATAATCGTTATAAATATCTGGATGTCATGTGTTTCCCCGATTTATATCCAGAGGGTATCAATGGACAACGAGAAGATAGAAATTTTGCATTACCGGAATATTTATTCATCAGAACGCGATTGATGTCAAAACACAAAAGATTCAGATTGAATCCGCAGTACTTGTTTTTCCTTCTTCATGATACTAACAACCGACAATTGAAAAACGGTATATATTATACGATGATGGTTGCTAACGCACGAGAGAGATATACTGCTGATAGATACTTGAACGAATTGAAAGACGAACAATTGGAATCGAATTTAATGAGTATTTTCGGAAAACTGAGAAATACGGATCAATTTTGGCGACAACCATCCAATAATGTGAAATGCATGACTCTGCATTACGGCCCAGCAACGTGGTTTTTGACTTTGAGTCCTAGTGAATGGAAATGGTCCGATTTGGGTGAATATTTACGAGACATGAATCCCGATAAAGAGAAGTTAAGCATTAACGAATTAATCGCATACGACCCTGTTAGCACGTCTAGATTCATGTGCATAAAATTTAAAGCCATGATTGATTTTATTCGTTCAGTTGATAACCCAATAGGGGAAGTAATCCACTACTTCTGGCGATTAGAATATCAAACTAGAGGTATCCAGCACATGCATTGCTTGATTTGGATAAGAGATGCTCCTGTGCTAGGAAAATCGCCGGATGAAGAAGTTGTTTCGTTTATTCAAAAATACGTGACGTGCGAAATTCCAGATAAAAACGTTTCGCCAACGTTGTACGAAACGGTTACAAGTGATCAGAATCATAAACATAACTCGTATTGCATGCGTACAAAGAAAACCGAAACAAATATTTACAGAAAGTGTCGGTTTGATTTTCCGCGATCAGTTACGACAAATTTTGTTTTAAGAGACGTTGTCACTTCAATAGTGGGTAGAAAAAATTTACGCAGTAGAAGCAGGTTGTACGATCTTCCTCGCAAGAAGTCGGAGAGGTTTATTAATGATTATAATCCGGCTATCAAATTGGCTTGGGAGGGAAATATGGACATACAATTTGTTGGAGAAAAATCAGAGTTTTTAAACTCGTATTTAACAAAATACACGACAAAGTCAGAAAAATGTAACATAGACTTTGAAATGATAGATTCCAATAAGCCTTTGGCATCGAAATTGTGGAATTTTGCGATGCGTCGTTTGAATAACAGAGAATGCGGTGCTTTAGAAGCTGCGGATATACTATTAGGGCATCCCTTGTATGGTACGGATTGTGATACCATTATCAAATGGATCGACGTCAATGAAGTGAGAAACAGAAAAGTTAAAACATTCAATGAAATTACAGCTCTCGATAAAAATTCTACGAATATCTATTGTCCGTCGCTCATCGATGATCATTATCCAAACAGACCTAAAGAACTAGAATCATTGAATTTGTACGATTTTACTAGATTCTGGGACATTGTAAAACAGATGCCAAAAAGTGACGAGGTCGAATATTACGAACTGGTATCGCGTTTATTTGTAAAGAAACGAAAAAAGTGTAGTTTAATAAACCATTACCGATTCAATGTAAAAACTGAACCCGAAAAGTACTTTTACTCGCTGCTTCTTCTGTTCAAACCATGGAGAGATTCGAGTAAACTCAAAGGTGCGTACGAAACTTACACGGATGCCTTTAAGAATTCAGAGACTGGATTGACGAAGGCAATGAAATATCACGAAAGGCTCGAAGAAATACAGAAAGCTTTTGAGGATGTTACTGAATTGATCAAGAAGCGTGAAAATGATCTAAAAATAGCAGACGGAGACAAATCTGATGACGATGAACTGGATTGCAATCCAGTACAAGCTGACGACGCGATGAAAAATCTGGAAGATTTTGGTAAGATTGACGCCCCGATTAATTTATCGCAAATGATGTCGCAATTGAACAAAGATCAGAAAAGAGTCTTCGACAGGGTATGCCGAGTTTTACAAAATAAAAATCATATTCTACGATTGTACGTAAGCGGTGAGGGTGGTACAGGAAAAAGTTTTCTTATTGAAACGATCAAACATTGGATCAAAATAAATTTGAAAAAAACGACTGCGATATCTGCTCCCACGGGTATTGCAGCATTCAATATCGATGGCCTGACAATCCATAGAATGTTTCAGCTACCCGTCACTCATGAATCTACGCCTAAGTACGTGCAACTGTCAGACGTAATCTTGAAAATTTTGAGAGACAAATTGAAGAATGTCGAACTATTCATAATCGATGAAGTATCCATGATTTCGAATGTGACACTTATGTTTATCAATCTACGATTATGTGAAATTTTTGATACGACAGATACAAATAATGGTTTCTTTGGTAGAAAACACATTCTCTTGTTTGGAGACTTGTTGCAGCTTCCTCCTGTAAAAGGACATCCTCCGTTCGTTAAAATGTCTCGATCAGATGTTCAGAAGTATTTAGGTACCATGGGTGGATTTGACTTGTGGAGATTGTTTGATTACGACGAACTCTTGATAAATATGCGACAAAGAGGCGACAACAGATATCGCGATATACTTTCTAGAATACGAATAGGTCTCATAACGGATTCTGACATCAATGTACTTGAATCAAGAAAAATCATTTTCAAAGAAAATAGTTGCGACGAAAGATTGAATGAACTTTACACTTATATGAATCAATTACCGACCGATACAATATGTTTATTACCTACGTGTTATTTGTGCAAGGTTTTGAACACGGCAATGCTTAATAAAATCGACGGCGAGGAAATTCTACTAATAGCAGAAGATGATGTCGACTGTGCTCCAGCAATGAGAAAAAAAGTGCAAAAAACCTTGGAAAATAAAGATGACAAAGTTTCAGAAACGGCAGGCATTGAAAGAGTAATAATGATTAAAATTGGTGCTAAAGTGATGATTCGACGAAACATTGACGTAACTCTGGGACTTGTCAACGGAACAATAGGCAATGTAGTTGCGGTTAATCGTGCTGCTGATGGAAATATTTATTCCGTCACATTAGTTACTTTGGATAACAAAGAATTCGCAATAACGAGAGTAGACATTAAATTCGAGATATTTCACAAAATAGTGGTACATCGCAAACAATTTCCATTGTCCCTCAGTTATGGAATAACTATACACAAAAGTCAAGGCGTTACGTGTAAAAATGCAATGATGGATCTGGAAACGACTGTATTCAGTGATGGTCAAGCCTATGTAGGTTTGTCTCGAGTGAGTACATTGGAAGGCCTACATTTGATAAACTTCAATCCGGCATCAGTTCAAGCACACTCAGGTGCCATTTCGGAATATAATCGACTAAGATCTTTGTTCAAATCTCAGCTGCCACAAATCGATTTATCCAAGAAAAAGGCTATAAAAGTTTACGATCGTCGATGGACCATACCTAATATCATTGATAATGTACAGAATCATGATTGCGAGGAATCAAAAAGTGTAATTACGTGGAAAATATACGGCCTTTTTAAAGACGATAATGTTTCGTGTTACGCTAATGTAATATTGCAGTGTGTATTTCATTGCGTGCGTATCAGGCAACAAATACTAAAATATAAAGCATCGAACGCATTAACTAATGCTATATGCGCGTATACTGAACGTAAATATTGCAACGTTCAAGCGGTTAGAAGATCTGTCGGAGAATGCTTCGAAGAACGAATACAACAAGATGCTTCGCAATTTTTCATGGCTCTAATGTCGACGTATTCTGAAATCAATGATATATTGGAACACGAATTGAAGCACGTAACATGTTGCTCAAATGCCAAATGTAATTACACGGTAACTACGTTGGAAAAAAGTTGTTTGCTAATATTACCTATACAATCGACATTAAAAAGGAAAAGAGGTGTCACGCTACAAACTTTGATTGATTCGGAATTTTCCAAATGGGAAACGATAGACGGCAGTTGTAACGCATGTAAAGGTTCCGTTCTGAAAAAGAAAACCGTAATCGAATCGACTTTATCCATCTTAGTGATACAGCTCAATTTATACACTTTTGTGAACGGTGTTTGCAAAAAAATTATCAACAATCGAATTAACGCCGTACCGACGAATAATATCACGATAGATAAAAAAAAGTACAAGGTAATAAGCGCTATATTTTACGAAGGCGAAGAAATGAATCGTGGTCACTACACGTGTATGTTGAGAGCAGAAAAAAAATCAGAATGGTATTGCTCTAATGACATGAAAGTCATTAAGAAAAACTGGCCCAAAGGAGCACAAGGGGCGTACATATTGTTCTTGGAGCAGATTAAGTGATTTTGGAAATAACTGCATTTAATGACACTTTCCTCGAATGTAAGTGTCGGAATTTCTTTGTAGTAAATTTACGTAAATTTTTTAGATCCGGAAAATTATAACAATTAATCGACTGCTCTGGCGCTTCATAAAAGCTGCCGTAGGCGCTGAACTAAAACATCGGCTGCCATAGCGCTGAGTTTAGACTTGTCCTAGGTGCCAAATTAGAAAAATTATTTTTGGGCCCCAAACAAAAATTATTTTCGCAATTATAGCGTTTACGGCTGCAATAGCGTTGAATTCAGACTTGCCCTAGGCGGTCAATTAGAAAAATCTGGGATAGAATTCTGTGCACAAAATGTAAAAAAGTAGGTGATATAGCACAAAAATTCATAAATGATAAGATCAGGCCAAGTTCCAAAAAAGACACTCCAATATGTTTATATTTTAATAATAATCTAAATTTTTAATATATTACCAACATGATAAGTAACTGATATATTGTTCAAGGTGCAAATTCAAAATAAACATACATAAAATATACATAAAATGTATAAATAAAACTGATTATAATTTGATTCTAGAAAGTAAGTGATATATTATTCTTAGTGCACATACAAAATTTTTAAAAATTTAATTAAAATAACAAAATATTTATTAAAAAATACAAAAACACTTGGCGCTGCGACACCGAACAACATGTTAACTTAAAAAATGTCAATTAATTACATGATGTCAATTAATTATGCTATTATTACATTATTACTCATTTTTGTTGTTTCATAATACTATAGGTGTAAAGATGTAAAGAGGTGAAGGGGTGGTGGAGCCTCTTGACGGGGGGGGGAAGGGGGAAATGGCGTAAAGGGATTGCGCTAGGGGGGGGGGATGAGTGAAGCCCGTTGGCAGCGCCAAGTGTTTTTGTATTTTTTAATAAATATTTTGTTATTTTAATTAAATTTTTAAAAATTTTGTATGTGCACTAAGAATAATATATCACTTACTTTCTAGAATCAAATTATGATCAGTTTTATTTATACATTTTATGTATATTTTATGTATGTTTATTTTGAATTTGCACCTTGAACAATATATCAGTTACTTTTCATGTTGGTAATATATTAAAAATTTAGATTATTATTAAAATATAAACATATTGGAGTGTCTTTTTTGGAACTTGGTATATATATATGAAAATTTCCTGCCAATCGTACTCACATATTTTAATATAAAATAAATATAAAGGACCAAAGTTACAATAAGTGCATTAAGAGAATGTCATTATAAATGAAACTGTGTATATACGTACCGAAAGGTTTCCATCAATCTTCCAAGGGTGAGAATGATATAATTTCTTTTTCGCCACTGGTTCATCATAATCACGAATATCGTTTGACATTTTTTATGCGTATGGATATTTAATAAAAAATTGAGTAAGAATCTTTCAGTTGATACTTTTGCTCTGTACGCTATACTTGCATGCCACTGCCAGTTCAACCATGATCAGCTGATCAGCTTTGCACATATAGCAACTGGCCGCTGCGGGCACTGTGGTCTATGCAGTCCGTACAGTCACAACGCGGGAACTAACGACTTTTCTGATAGCTATAGAAAACTATGAATTTATGATTATATTAGGTTTATGTATTATGTATTTGAAATTAATATTTTCAATGATATGATATATCTAATATAACAAAATAATTGCCATTGCTACACACGCGTGTCTTTATTGAAAGTCATTGTTATCGATCTGTCAGAAAAATCGTTCTTTCCCGCGTTACGACTGTAGAGTGTAGAGCCCACGGTGTAAGAATATAAGGTGGTTGCACGGCAACAAATTTTTGTGATTTTCCTGTCATTATTCCACATTGAACCGCTAGGTGGCTACGTGTTGAGGGACTTGAAATATATATATATATATATATACATATATAGAAATTTTATTAAAATTTTATTGTCCTGCGGAACTTAATTATAAATATTCATTTTCTTAAAAAAACTTAATTTTCTATAAAGACTGGAATACATTATTAATTATTTTTTCTGTAAATTTAACTAAGAATAATTTGTTATAAAAAAATAAAAAAATATTTTGTCAGTAATATATAATTTTATACACAATGTTAAAAGTTTTATTTAAAAAAATTTGTATTATTTCGGACTATAATTATATATAGATGTGCTTTAGAGATTCATCATCTATCCTTTTCTATCCACATCTATCCATATCTTCTATTCTTTTTTACTTGGGATCTTGCACCAACGCGACATCTTGTGTGACATGCCTTAACTATGACATCTTGATCACAGATTTTTTGATAGAATACAATGGTCGTGAAACCACCTTATATTCTTACACCGTGGTAGAGCCCAACGTGTCGAGCTCCATCCCCCACCCCAGTACATCAGTATCACTACCCAGTATCAGTGCTGCCAGAAACGAGCGGCAGCATCACACCAATACAACCGAGAACCGATGACGTCACCCTATCCGTGTGAGCTCGACCCGGTCGACCAATGGAAGAGAACGCACGTCTCCCTTCCACCGAGCCGACGAAACAGACGATAAATGCTAAGAAAAAAGTGTTTCTAAGGCAAGTGGCTGGAATATGAAAAATCCCGTGTTCGAGACTTGCTTCTCGTAACTTTCTTTTCTTTTTTCCGCATTTGTTTCTAACAGTGTAAATTATCAAATAATCTTTTTTTTGCTTAAAAAATAATAGTTTATATTTATTAATAATATTCGCATATGTTAAAATTAACAATTTTTGAAATAATTCAGATTTGCTATTGTCAATAGAAAAATGAAGTTATTTTGCAATATTGTAACAAAGTGTAAATTTAACATATGCTATGTTCTTGCCACTCGCCTTATTCGTTTAGCCATGTTTGCTGTGACATTTATGTCTATCGACTCGAAAGATTTTACATACCTGTAAAACTTTTAATTATTTCCCAACTTACAATTAGTCACTCGCATCCTGATATTTTTTCTCCCGTTCAATAATTTTCTATTCGTACATTCGGAGAATCCGAATAGTGAGATCAATAATGTACTTAATTTTCGTACACTCTAGTATCTCAATCTGAGATTGGTGTACATTTTAACGTCTCAAATGTAGACGAATTATTTCTATATGAAAAATAATTAAAATTTTCACACCAACAATCTATGATATATCCTCCATATGCCATATTATATTTTATTCGATTTTTAATCCTTTATTTTAAACTACTGCATATTAGCAAGAGTTACTGTACTATGGAGATTAGTGGAGGAGACGGTAACATATATTATAAATGCAGTCAGATTTATTGTACTCTTGTTAGTATTGTTAAAATATTGTAAAAATAATGTATTATTAGTTTATTAGTAATTATAATAGTATTATTAATAGTGGTCTTCCGCACCACCTTCGAGGTTCCACTAACGGCGCGTCAGGTTTTTTTAGTGGACCTTCGTCAGGAGCCTTATTATACCACATTTCATTATTCTTTCTATATTTCTTTTATACATATGTGATGTCATTTGCAGACATGTTAGTAACATTTTATTTATCTATAAATATGTGACGGGATAGAGAGTTAGCACGAGATAATTGATTTTATTTTAAATTTTATTTAATATATATGAAGATTAAATCTTAATATAAAATTATCACAATATAACTAGTCAATATATTATTACAATGTTATCACATAAATTAGATTAAAAAAATTATTATTAATAATAATAATAAATCAATAATAAAAAATTTAAAATAAAAATATAAATAAAAAATTAAAAAATAATAAAAATATAGTTAAAAAATAATAAAAATATAAATAAAAAATTAAAAGATAATTAAAAAATAATAAAAATATAAATAAAAAGTAGAAAAAAGATATTAAAAAATAAGTTTCATTGTTAAAAAAATAAAATTAATATTAATATTAAATTAATATATAAAATTATTTGTATATCTATTTAATATCTTATTTATTTATATAATATTTTTTTATTATAATAAGGCCTCTTTCGCCCTGGCCACCTCTCTGTCCCCACCCACCTTTGCCACCCCATCCACCTCTGCCTTTCCATCCACCTTTGCCTCCCCATTCATTTCTTCCACCTCGCTGGTGATACCAGCGAGCGCGAGACTTTCCGCCTCCTCTTCTTTTTTCTAAAAAATTAGCACATTTACAGATAAGTACTATATTAAATAAAACAATCATGCATATAAATTAATCATTTAGTTACAAAAAATTAAAAAAAAAAATAATTTATCACTTGTTTGTTCCTCCGGCTGCTGCTGCTCTTGTTGGATGCTTTCTATGTTTTTATTTGTATTTTGCTATTTGTATTTGTAAATCAGTAGAGTTTCTAACCAGTTTGTAAACACTTTCTAAAACCTAAGTGTGAGCAGGTAAGCGAAGGGAGGGCATAAGAGTAAACGATTCAAGAATAGTGATTGCACACACGTTTATTATTATACAGAGACTGACTCTATCGAGAGACGCAAAAACAAGAGAGAGCGTCACTCACGAACTAAGATAAATATATAGAGGGGACAACGCGATTGACAAAACACGGATCGTATGAGGTAGCGGAACCCGCGAATTTCAACACTTTCCCTCGAGACGTGATTTAACAAGAAGACATACAGGAATCCAAACCCATTAGATACAAACAGCGTCTATGTTTGGGTCCTGATAAGCCCTTAGTCAGCACGTCGGCCATCATGTCCTCAGTGGAAGTATATTCAATCTCGAAAAGATTGTTAATCAAAGCATCGCGAATGAAATGATGCCTGAGGTCGATGTGCTTACTTCTAGCATGAAACGTTGGATTCTCAGCCAGCTTTAAAGCACCCATGTTGTCGTTAAAGATTTTCGCGGAAGCAAGCTTATCAAATCCTAATTGCTTGAGGAACTCGCAAAGATACAAGGACTCCTTAACAGCTTCGGTCAATTCCATATACTCCGCTTCCGTCGATGACAATGCTACCGTCCTCTGTTTCTTAGAATCCCAGGAGATGATTCCGTTCAGCATGAAGGCGTAGCCCGTATAGGATCGTCGATCGACCGGGCATCCAGCCCAATCAGCGTCCACGTAACCTGTCAACGATTTCTTGATAGGTTCGTAAACGATTCCAATGTCGGCGGTTCCCTTGAGATAACGCAAGACGCGTTTTGCAGCTGACCAGTGACTTTGTCCGTATCCGTTATTGAATTGACTCAACGAGCTTACTGCGTGAGCGATGTCCGGTCTAGTAGTAACGGCTAGATACATCAACGCGCCGACCAGCTCACGATACGGCAAAATCCTCTCATCGTCACTTGGTTCTTCCGTTAGTCCTGAGAGTTTAACGTTCGGGTCCATAGGGGTGTTCACCGGTTTGCAACCGTTCATTCCAAATCGTTCCAGGATATCCGTAACGTACCCTCTTTGATGTAAAACAATTTTGTTACTATCCCGCGTGAATTCGATACCGAGGCAACATTTCGGTTCTCCAAGATCCCTAATCTCGAATTCTCGAGAGAGAAACTGCTTGATCTCTATGATTTTGTTTGAATCTTGAGCCATGACCAGGATATCATCCACGTATATAGCGATTAGAAGTGATTCTTCCCCTTGTCCAACGTAGTACACACAAGGATCCGATTTAGAAGGAATAGCGCCGAACTTACGTAGTGCGTAGTTTAGTTTTTCGTGCCAATTTCTTCCGGCTTGACGCAATCCATATAAAGATTTTCTCAGAAGACAGACTTGGTCCCCGTCGTTCAACTCCATCAGCATCGCTTTCGCCTTGGACCTTATTTCCTTGCTATAGCTTTCTGACTCGATAATACAATCCAGAGATGAAGACAGACCTGGAGGTGGTTCCATATAGATCTCCTCCTTGATCGAGCCGTTTAAATAGGCTGTGGCTACATCGAACTGTCTCATGACCATTCCGTGACTAGATGCCAATGCTACAAGCAGACGAATTGAGCTCAGACGAGCGACAGGAGCAAACGTCTGATTGAAGTGAATGCCCGGACGTTGGGCGAATCCTTGTGCAACAATTCTTGCCTTTCTTCTTTCCAGTGTTCCGTCTGGCTTGTACTTGTTGCGTAGGACCATGCGACTGCCTATGACTTCTCTGTCGTCTGGCCGTTTTACAAGTTTCCAAGTATCGTTTTTCAGAATGGATGCTGTTTCATCTGCCATGGCACGATACCAATTCTCAGCGTCGGAACCGGATATGGCCTCCTTGATAGGTACTTCCGCGAGGTAAGTAAATTCAGAAACGGCAAACCTCGTCTCTTCACACGGTGCAGAAAATAACTTCTTGGGTCTGCCTCTCTTCCCAGTCCGTAATAATCTAGATCTGCCTCGGTCCTCTTCTCGGAGTGACGTTAACATTTGCATCAAGGTCATCATCATCTAAGTCATCTGGTTCAGGAACGATTACGTCGTCATTCAGGAGTATGCCTCGATCTCCTCCTATTGGATTGATTTCAATTTCAGCTTTATCAGCAACGGTATCAGGTAGGTCCGAATCAAACTTTTGTTCAATTGGGAGGTTCTCCGTGGCGAAGTCCTTGAAGACGGTAATAGGTAAGTTTTCGCGATTCTGCAAGAATCTTACGTCCCTAGTAATTTCGATCTTCTTTTCCTTAGGAAGCCACACACGATATCCCTTTGAGTCTGCCGCGTATCCTAGGAAGATGCCCCTTCTGGATCGATCCTCGAACTTCCCCTTACCTGGAACTCTATTTAAACAAAATAAATTACAGCCGAATTCCTTAAAATGACTTACATCGGGAGTTTCTCCAGTCCACAGTTCAAATGGGGTTCGAGAGCCTTGGTGGGACACCGATTTCGGATGTAACACGCCGTAGATACTGCTTCGGCCCAAAATGACGGAGGAAGGCCCGATTGTATGAGTAGGCAGCGAGTCATTTCTAGAAGCGTCCTATTCTTCCGCACGGCTGTGCCATTCTGCTCGGGATTGTATGCAATAGAGAGCCTTCGCTGAATTCCGGTCTTCTTCAGGAAGTCTTCGAACTCTTTGCTCAAATATTCTCTACCGTTGTCAGATTGTAGAAACTTAATCTTTCTTCCAGTCTTGTTTTCGACCAATGCCTTGAATTCTTTGAATACGTTGAATACGTCACTCTTGTTTCGAAGAAACCGTACTTCGCACCACCTCGAATGATCATCTATGAAAGTCACAAAGTACTTTGCGCCACCTTTGGATTCTGTGCGCATAGGACCGCATAGGTCGGAGTGAATTATCTCCAGGAGCTCTTTCGTTCGGTTTTCTAAAGTTGTCGAGAATGGTGTTCTGGTCATCTTCCCTCGAAGACAAACTTCGCACTCTAATTTGCTTTCGCATTTTCCGAGATTCAATCCTCGCATTGCGTTACTGCGCTCACCATTCGTTAAATCCTTCACGTTTAAATGTCCGAGCCTGCGATGCCACACGTCTAAAAGATTCGAAGCACCCGGCGTATCAGCTGAGATTCTATTGCACTTGGTTTGTTCATGTTCCGACAAGTAATATAAGTTTCCTATTCGATTAGCGCGTAATATCACGTTTCCATTGCGATCAACTACGACTGCACGATCCCTTTTAAAAATGACTTCGAGATTCTTATCCGTAATTTTAGCTACTGACAATAAGTTTTCGCGAAGATCGGGTACGCAAAGCACGTTACTCAGACTCACGTTTTTCTTGTCTCCGCCGACACTTGTCACAAATGAGACCTTTCCCATTGCCTTAATTTCCGTCGATGCATGATTTGCAAGATTTAAATTGCCGCGTTTTAGTTCGTCAACTTCCGCGAATTCGTGCAATTGTCCGCACAAGTGTGACGTCGCGCCGCTATCGAGACACCATTTCGTACCGCGCACGTTGCTTTCCACGCGAAACGCTTCTTGCGCACTCGCGAACGTTTCTACAGCGCATAGGAGTATATCTTCGGTGCTCTTCGCAGACGGTTGGGACTCTTCTTTCTTCTTGCAATCTATGGATTTGTGTCCTTTTTCTTTGCATTTGTGGCAGCGAAACTTGAACTCTTTCTTGTTTTCTGATTTTGGTTTTCTAGCTTTATCTCTGTTCGGTTTACCTTTTTTCTTCACAAACAAGTGGTTCTGAACAGCGCCGCGCGTGTCATTTTTTCGAGCGTCACTTTCTTCCACGATTTTTATGCGTAGTACTTCCGGCGATGGCAGCTCGTCACGCGATTCGATGGCGCATCGAAAATTCTCAAAAGATGGCGGTAAACTGTACAATAGCATAATCGCGAGTAATTCCGGATTGATATCTATGTTCATTTCAGCCAATTTGTCGACGGTATCATGAAACTTACGGACATGTTCTCGCACATCGTCACCTTCTTCCATGTGTTGAAGCGTGAGCTCCTTCAGAAGCGTGGCCTTCCGGGCTGGTCCTTTAGACTGATACGTATCTTCTAGCTTCATCCATATTTCGCGAGACGTTGCACATCCTTTGATTTGTTTCAATTCTGATGGCTTTATTGACAATATTATGTCGGATATTGCTTTACTGTCGTTCTTTATCCACATTTTGACTGCTTCTTCCGATGCCTCGTTGCCGGCTTCCAGCGTTGGTTTTTCGCACTCGCCGCTTACATATTCCCATGCATCGTTTTTCATGAGCACTGCTTTCATCTGTAACTTCCATGTATCGTAGTTGTCTCTTTGGAGGGTTTCGATACGAGCAAAGCCTGACGCGGACATCTTGCTGAGCACTGCAATGTATATTGTTCGTTTTCTCGAGATACACGTGAATCACTGAACCTCACTATCCGTTACGTTCTTCCGATACTTATGCCGATCCGGCCTGGGACCATAACCTGTGAGCAGGTAAGCGAAGGGAGGGCATAAGAGTAAACGATTCAAGAATAGTGATTGCACACACGTTTATTATTATACAGAGACTGACTCTATCGAGAGACGCAAAAACAAGAGAGAGCGTCACTCACGAACTAAGATAAATATATAGAGGGGACAACGCGATTGACAAAACACGGATCGTATGAGGTAGCGGAACCCGCGAATTTCAACACTAAGTTTTTAAAAAACGTATGCAATAATATTCAATTTTCTGACAAAAATAATCAAAAATCTTTAAATGAAATAAATTTAGGATTAGAATGCAAAGGATACCTCGACGAACTGACAAAGAACGGATACTTAGACATAATTGCGAATGTTCGAGAAAATTGTTTACAATTTTATGTGACAGCTGCCGAGGAAATTAGTAAAAGATTACCAATTAATGACAAATTTTTGTCAAAATTGAAAGTTTTTGATTCAGACGTTGATTTATTTGATTTTGACAGAGAAACATCATTCAATGACGTTTCTTTTATCGTTCAAACTCTCGGTGGTTTTGACGAAAATGGTTTAAAAAAAGAATGGTTTATTGTACATCTCAATTTTACAGAAACAGAAAAAACAAATCTTAAAAAATTAAATTTTGATAACATGTGGAAACAGATTTTACAAAGTAAAAGCTTCAAAGATCTTGTGAAATATCCAAATCTTAAATCCCTTATAAATTCTATTAGATTACTTCCAAATTCTAATGCCGATCCAGAAAGAATATTTTCAATTTTATCATACATAAAAACAAAATAGTCTTTCATCCGTCTCTGTAAATGCCATTTGCGTTTTGAAATCAACTTTGAACGCAAGAAAAGAATCTATTTTAAAGAAATCTATTTTAAAGATGGAGATTAATGAAAAACATTTGTCTCTCATGTCATCGAACAAATTATATTCTACATGTCCTAAAAAACATAAAAGTTGTCTCAATCTACATGCTGCAGACGTTGATGATATAGCTGGTCCCTCAACATCTAATGATACGCAATAATAATGTTACAAATAAATAGTATTTTTTATATAACACAAAAAAGTAACTGCTAATTTTATTACAGAGGTGTAATAAGTTATTTGTCTGCAAATGACATCACTTGTAAATGACAAGCGTAAAAAGAATATCTTGTCTGCAAATGACACCACACTTGTAAATGACAAGAGTAAAAAGAGTATCTTGTCTGCAAATGACACCACACTTGTAAATGACAAGAATAAAAAGAGTATCTTGTCTGCAAATGACATCACATATGTATAAAAAAAATATAGAAAGAATAATGAAATGTGGTATAATAGGGCTCCTGACGAAGGTCCACTAAAGAAACCTAAATGCGCCGTTAGTGGAACCTCGAAGGTGGTGCGGAAAACCACTATTAATAATGTAGGATTATACATTTATTTAATAATATAGAGTACAGTTAACAATATAGAGTACAACTAATCGCCGTGTACTTTTTCGTATAGAAGTTCGCTCGAGACTGACTATTCGCTCGTTTCTCTACGCACTTTTACCATATACCCTAAAGAGTAGTAACATAAAAGAACACCGACATTGTTTGTCGCGGACCGCCAAAAGAGTTTACTTATAATTATCTCAATAGACGCTGTGATCGAAAACATAAAAAGAAAACTGACGTTATTTGTCGCGGGCCGCCAAAAGAGTCATAGACGCCGCGACCGGAAATATAAAAGAAATAAATGAAATAAAACATTAGACGGCGGATCGATCTGTCGGCAGTGGATCAATAGATCCCTTACATTCGGCCGTCCTGCGTTGCATTCGTCCTCGAATGCTTACAATTGCATATAATCTTAATTTTAGCTATTCTCCTTCGCTTTCTGTGTCCTCATTATCGTAACGTAACCAAGGTTTCATAAAATCAGCTGATGTTGAGGTTTCTGTAGGACCTTCATGATCTCCTATTTTCGTAACTACATATCGATCATGACGCATTACTTTAGTTACGTGATATGGGCCTAAGAATTTACCACGAAATTTAAGTCCTGGACCTAATTGAGTTCGCTTAATTGCAACGAGATCTCCGGTTTTATACGTTTGTGCCTTTTTGCGTTTTTTGTTATAATTTTTTATGTTTTCTCGTTGAATTTCGGCAATTTTTTCTTTCGCTTGCTGTCGAATATCATCACGCTCTTCTTCATACATTCGCGCCCATTCATTTTCAATCATTTCGCGCACTTGTGGATTTTCCTTTAAACGCATATGAGTACCAAACATTAATTGAAATGGCGTTCGACCTGTACTTCGACTTAATGTAGCATTTAAATATTTTTGAGCGGTATCTAGGAATTTAAACCATTCTTCTGGCTTCGGAGCTGATAATTTTGTTAAAAGAGGAATAAGAGTACGGTTTATTCTTTCGACCTGTCCGTTACCTCTAGGTATTCCTGTGGTTATAAGTAAATGTTGAATTTTTTCTTCGGAACAATAATCTTTAAATGCGCTAGCTGTAAATGCTACACCACGATCTGATATTATCCTTCGTGGATTTCCAAATATTACTGATTGTTTACGTAATCGATCGAGTACTTTGGCGGTATCGGTTGACTTTGTAGCATACAACCACACAAATTTACTAAATGCATCTACTATAATAAAAATATTACGGTAACTCTTTTTTGTGCTCGGTAATGGACCTAGATGATCTATATGATACGTATCTAACGGTATATCTCCTTTGCTGATTACATTTAAGAAACCTTCTTGTTTTCCTTGTTTTCGTTCGGCTAAAATACAATTTATACAACTTGTTACAATTTTTTTGATTTTTTGCCGCATTCCCTTAAACCAGTAGTCTTTTCGTAAAAGTGTTTCTGTTTTATTGGCGCTGAAATGTCCTTGTTCGTGTGCTTGTCGAATTATTGAAGTTTGTAACGTTTTGGGAACTACTAGTAATAATTCGTCATTATCATCTCGATATAATAAGTTATTTTTTATTATATAACCGTCAGCTTTATTTAGTGTTGCTAATTTAATAATGTTTTGCAAATCTTGATCGGTATTTTGTGCCTTCATGAATCTAGCTATTAAACTATTATTACTTTCATTAATTAACAAAGCCTCCGGGAGAGGGTTTCTGCTTAAAACATCTACGTGTATCATGCTTTTTGCCGATCTATGCTGAATTTCATAGTTATATTCTTCTAATGCAAGAGCCCATCTGGCTATGCGTACACATAAGTCTTTTTTATTCATCGTTAATGTAAATGCTTTACAATCAGTAATTATTTTGAAAGGAATGCCTAATAGATATACCCTGAATTTTTTCAACGATTTAATGATTGCTAATACTTCCAACTCATAACTAGTGTAATTTTCTTCAGCTGAAGTAGTTTTACCGCTTGCGTAATAGATTGGATGAAACATGTTATCTGAATAATCTTTTTGAAATAAGACTGCGCCATAGCCGAATTTCGAGGCATCCGTATGTAACTCTGTTTCAGCTCCTTGTTTATATAATTTTAAAACGGGTTTATCACTTAATGCGTTTTTTAATTTTTGAAATGCATACTGTTCGTCTTTTCTGAATTTAAATTCTGTATTTGCTTTTAAAAGATTTGTTAAAGGGCGGGCTATTATTGAGTATTGAAAAATAAATTTTCTAAAGTAACCGGTAAGTCCGAGGAAACTTTGCACGTCTCGAATACATTTCGGAATCGGAAATTTCATAACGGCATTAGTTTTATGTTCCGAAGGTCGTACTGTTCCGTTTTCTACGGTATGTCCTAAATATTCAATTTTCGTCTGAAGAAATCGACATTTACGACAATTAATATGTAGGCCAGCTTGACTTGATATTTCAAACACGCGTTTCAGATTATCTATTGCTTGTTTAATATTTTGTGACGGAATGATTAAGTCATCCATGTAAGTTAATACAATTCCTTTATTAATAAGGTCTTTAAATACGGCATTTACAAACTTTTGAAATACGGCTGGGGAATTACAAAGTCCAAATGGCATTCGTATGAATTCGTATTGACCGGTTGGTACTAAAAAAGAAGTATATTTTCTGCTTTCTTCATCTACTTTAACATGAAAGAATCCGTTTTTCATATCAAGTGTACTAAAAATTTTGGCATCTTGTAATCGATCTAATTGATCTTCAATTAGTGGTAAAGGGTATCGATCTTTTACGACTTTTTTGTTTAACTTTCTGAAATCTACACATATTCTTGTATCACCGTTTTTCTTTCTAACTAATACTACGGGACTTGCGTATTCTGAGTTAGAAGGTCTTATTATATCGTCGTCTAACCAAGTTTTTAGTTGTTTATCGACTTCTTCTTTTTCCGACTGAGATAATCTACGTGACTTTTAATAAATTGGTATATCGTCTTTTAATATCAATGTCATTTTAATATCAATTTCCCGTGTCTTTTTAGGTTTATATTTTCGCGTCATGATTTCTACTTCTCGTTGAGCATTTTTATCAGAAATATGTGAAAAATCGAATAAGTCTGTGTTTTCCACTGTGTCAATTTTTAATACTTTAGGCATATCTGGAACTATTTTACGAATTGTGACTTGACCTTTTATTGCATGTAATTCGACTTGATTCAAAAAGTCAGCACCGATCAAGATTGCATGTTTCATTATTTGGTTATCAACAACGTGAAATATAATTTCATATATCTCGCTATCTATAATAACGCTTATTGTAAAAGAACCGTACGTACTATTATTCAACGCACCTACACCGTCAAAATTTATCTTATTTTTTAATTTTGGACAACCTATTTTTTCGTAACAATCTCGGTTTATTAAACTTAAATCACTACCTGTGTCTATGACGCTAATAAAATGTTGATTCGCGATTTCTACTTGCTTTAATTGTTTTTGTCGTGGCGTTTTAGCAATTACATATGCGGCTTCTTTTTGCGTACTTACAGTTTCTTTGCATATTTTGGCGATATGTCCGTATTGATTACATTTGAAGCACTTGGCACCTTTGTCTTTTGTTGGGCAGGTTTTGCCTAGATGATCTCTGCTGCCACAGTTGAAGCATCTTCTTTTTTCTGCGGAACTTGCGTCTCCTTGGATCGTCTTCTTCTTTTTATCTTCCTCCTGTTTCGGTAGTTTTATTTTCGATTTTCCTTCTCTTCTTATAGCTTCATATTGTGTAAATTTTTCTTTTAATTCACGTATTGTTTTTGCTCCGTGTAATACAGTTTTATTAACTGCATCATCTTGAACGCCTTCGACTATATATTGGATTACTGATCGTGTGTCAACGTCAGCTTGTACGGCGATCTGAAGCATTTTATATATGTACGCATGGTACGATTCGTCAGATTTTTTCTTTCGGCGTGCCAATTCTTGATGTACCGTATGACTATCTACGACATCAGCAAATTCTTCTATTAAAGCCTTCCGTAATTTCTTCCATGTCTTCGTGCATTTTTCATAATTAACAAATAATTTTGCTGAACCACGAAGAAGACGTTTTCCATAGGCCATTTTTTGAATGTCGGACCATTCACATAATGCAGCCATTTCTTCAAAATCTTTAATCCATCTTGTTACGTCTACTTTATCGTCTCCACTGAATGTTTCTAGAGATTCTTCGACATCTCTAAATGTTAATAGCTGATTTCTTTGTAAATTTCTCGTTCTATTTCGTCTTCTTTCGATCGGCTCTTCATCATCGTCACTGGAAGTTGTATTACTTTTACTAGTGTCTTCTTGCCCTCTGTATGTATCTTCGTCGTCATTTTTATTCTTGATATTGCCATGTTGTTCTAGTTCACCATGATCGCGTTCAATTTGCATAATTGCTGATAGTCTTAAAATGAGTTCGTTCTTTAATCCGGTCGTCTTTAATTTTCGTCTTTTTAGTTCGTCTTTTAGTTGAACCGTCGTCATATCCGCCAGTTTTGCATTTAGATCGTCGTTTATCGCACTACTACCTGGTTCTGCCATTGTTAAAGTAACACGTCTTAAATCTTCTTATGTGAATCGTCTTAATTCGTCTTGAACAACGTGACACGACTTAAACACTTTGTTTCGACTTGTACACCTTGATACGACTTGAACACCTTGATACGACTTGAACAGCTCGATGCGATTTTTAACACCTTGTCTTATGTTTTGCACTTGCTTAACACTGATAATGTACTCTAAGCTAGGACGAGCCCCCAATTTATGTAGGATTATACATTTATTTAATAATATAGAGTACAGTTAACAATATAGAGTACAACTAATCGCCGTGTACTTTTTCGTATAGAAGTTCGCTCGAGACTGACTATTCGCTCGTTTCTCTACGCACTTTTATACCCTAAAGAGTGGTAACATAAAAGAACACCGACATTGTTTGTCGCGGACCGCCAAAAGAGTTTACTTATAATTATCTCAATAGACGCTGTGATCGAAAACATAAAAAGAAAACTGACGTTATTTGTCGCGGGCCGCCAAAAGAGTCATAGACGCCGCGACCGGAAATATAAAAGAAATAAATGAAATAAAACATTAGACGGCGGATCGATCTGTCGGCAGTGGATCAATAGATCCCACAATAATACTATTATAATTACTAATAAACTAATAATACATTATTTTTACAATATTTTAACAATACTAACAAGAGTACAATAAATCTGACTGCATTTATAATATATGTTACCGTCTCCTCCACTAATCTCCATAGTACAGTAACTCTTGCTAATATGCAGTAGTTTAAAATAAAGGATTAAAAATCGAATAAAATATAATATGGCATATGGAGGATATATCATAGATTGTTGGTGTGAAAATTTTAATTATTTTTCATATAGAAATAATTCGTCTACATTTGAGACGTTAAAATGTACACCGATCTCAGATTGAGATACTAGAGTGTACGAAAATTAAATACATTATTGATCTTACTATTCGGATTCTCCGAATGTACGAATAGAAAATTATTGAACGGGAGAAAAAATATCAGGATGCGAGTGACTAATTGTAAGTTGGGAAATAATTAAAAGTTTTACAGGTATGTAAAATCTTTCAAGTCGATAGACATAAATGTCACAGCAAACATTGCTAAACGAATAAGGCGAGTGGCAAGAACATAGCATATGTTAAATTTACACTTTGTTACAATATTGCAAAATAACTTTATTTTTCTATTGACAATAGCAAATCTGAATTATTTCAAAAATTGTTAATTTTAACATATGCGAATATTATTAATAAATATAAACTATTATTTTTTAAGCAAAAAAAAGATTATTTGATAATTTACACTGTTAGAAACAAATGCGGAAAAAAGAAAAGAAAGTTACGAGAAGCAAGTCTCGAACACGGGATTTTTCATATTCCAGCCACTTGCCTTAGAAACACTTACTTCTTAGCATTTATCGTCTGTTTCGTTGGCTCGGTGGAAGGGAGACGTGCGTTCTCTTCCATTGGTCGACCGGGTCGAGCTCACACGGATAGGGTGACGTCATCGGTTCTCGGTTGTATTTGTGTGATGCTGCCGTTCGTTTTTGGCAGCACTGGTGTGGTGGATGGGTCCGTTCCTGTGACCCGCATTTCCCCCGTTTTTATGGGGCGGGTGATCCGGATCTCAGGCTTTTTCGCGAACAGGTCAACCATTTTCTTAGCCAACCTGTCCGCTTGCTCCTTCCTTTCGGGGCCCGAAAGTTGAAGCAGCATGGCCCTAGTCTGGGCCGGATCTATCTTCAACGGCCCCGTGATCCCTAGTTCTTTAAGGGGGATCTTCTCCTTTAGCTGCCTTATGGTGGCAGCGTACTCTCCCCCCGGACAGGTAAGCATGATTGCTGCTGTGCGGGGGGCACTCCTCTTCTTCTTTTCCCCTTTCTTCCCCGCCCCTTAAGAGGGGGGAGAAAGGGGGATTTGGGAGCTGGTTTGTTCCCTTCTGCCTTGGGGGGGGGGGGTCTTTTTCTTCCCCTTTGACCCAAGCACCTTGGTCCACGACCCCTCCTGTCGGGGTGCGACGGTGGTAGAGGCAGCCGTGGTGGGCACATCCTCTCCAGGTGGAGTTGGGGGACTCGGCTTTTGAGGCGTGTCCTTTTTCTTCCCCTTAGGGGGAGGGGAAGGGCCGGCAGTGGGCTGTCGCG
The DNA here is from genome assembly GCF_040581485.1 of Linepithema humile. NCBI lineage: Eukaryota > Metazoa > Arthropoda > Insecta > Hymenoptera > Formicidae > Linepithema > Linepithema humile. Next base: position 14,686,156 of record NC_090133.1, read on the forward strand.
AGGCGGCGGACTGCGTCGGCACCTTCCCCTTCCCCTTCTTTCCCTTTCCCTTCCTTGAGTCCCCAGTGGAGGGAACCACCCTCTTTACGGAGGGTGGACCCGCACCACTAGGGGACCCGGAAGGGGGGGGTTAGGTGAGGAGGGGAGCCCCCCACCGAACATCACCTCGAGTTTTTTGAGGATGGAATTCGTGGTTCTTTCCTCGATGTTCCTGGCCATGTTCTCGAAGAAGATCACATCCCCAGGAATCCGCTCATTGCTAGTGATGACCGGCTTCACTGGTCGATCCTCCAGCACCTTCCTTTTCCCCTGTATCGGTGCCCTTATGGCGGGGAATCTCGCCATTTCCTCATCGGAGGGGCGGGGGATTTCGGGAGAGGGTATCAAGGAAGGGAAAATCCTTTCCAAATCCTCCCCGCTCTCACCCTTCTCCATCTTCTCCTCTTCTCTCTTGGCTCCGGCCCTAGTTACGATAGGGGAGGGAGGGGGAGAGGTTCTATCCCTCTCCTTGTTTTCCCTGCGAGGTTGTCGAGTTCCTCCACAAGACGGCGATTCGCCTCCTTTAATTCCTCCACCTGCGTGTCAACAGGGGAGGGAGCTCTCCCGGCCTGTGGGTCATAGTGTCCCTTCTGGGTCCGGGACGCCAGGACCTTGGTCCCCGCTCCGATTGTAGACGCAGCGGTGTACAGGATCTTTTGAAGAGGGCCCTGTATGCCGCTGGCCTTGCTCGCCACGTTCATTATGGCCTGCACCTGTCCCTCAAGGGTGTTCAGAACATCCTGGACAGGCGAGACCACAAATTCCTCCAAGCAGGCCTTCATTGCCTTCTCGTGCATGCGAAACCTTCTCGTCGTTTGATCAAAGACCTCGGTTCCACCTGCTATTGAGAGGGCCAAATCTATGTTTCGCTCTTTTTTGTAGAGCTGAGCCCTCTCCCTTAGTTTTTGGGCGATGTGTTGCCCCTCCTGCTCCTTCGATTTAGCCGGGCGACCCTGCTTCCTCTTGACCGGGCGGGGGGCCGGATCATCCGATCCCTCGTCACCGGAGGAGGAGGTCTGTTGGCTCACAGTCGCCGGCCTCTTCCGCAGCTCTCGCTCAGCGGGAGGAGGAGGATCATTCCCTCCATTATCAGGTCCCGAGTGGAGTGAGATGACCGAGATGTCCGATCTAGTGTCGATATTGACATCGGACTCCCGTCCACTCCCCGATCCGACCAGTGTCCTCCGTGTCTGAGAAGTTCCTTCCCTCTTCCCATCCTTCCTTATTGTCGTCGGCTCCACCTTTCAATCTTATAAGAGAAAGAAAAGGGGTGGCCTCTGACCCATCCATACGCCGTTCTTGGGCGTCTCCTCCTTGCGTCATAGCGCAAGTGTACTGCGATTCCTCGCGTTTTTCCTCCACATCAAAAAAGGGGTTATTAGAATTCATTTTTGATTTAGAACCCTCAACCCATCACGGCTCCGCCGACCGGGCATGCCCCGTTACCCCCGAGTTCCCCCGGGGAGTCGGCATATGGCTCTGGCACCGGGAAAAGCATCCGGTGCACGGGCCTCCAGCCCCCTACTCACCCCTAGTCTATCTAGGGGTTTTCGAGAGTCCCACATCTCCGACCTGTGGGCACCGTGATGGGCGCCGCCACGCGGGGGGCCCCACGGACGGATGGGGCGGAGGGTTGCGGCGACTCAACCAACCGCCTTGCCCGCCGTGGCGACCAGCAAACACACTTCTCGTCCGTGCACTCTGGGACCGGTAAGATTACCGGGACGCACTCCGAGAGTGCACGGACCTCGCTACTTAACCCCGACCTCAGAGTACTTCTGAGCGGCTCGAGCAGCCACCAGGCCAGGCCGGAAACCTCGAGCTATGCTCCCGGAATCCGCCTCAGCCTCCCCCGCCGTCCGACCCTGCCTCGGATTACCTCCGAGCGGCTCGGAACGGCCCGGCCCGACGAACCCGGTAAATTCCGGGACATCGACGGCCCGTCGCTTCCCTTCACGCTCGCGTACACAGGGACCACGTCCCTGTGCCGTTTGAGCAGAGAGAGAGAGCCACCCCTGTTGTGGGACACCGCTTCCTCCCATGCCAGACCGCATCCTATCCACCCCCATAATCGGAGGAGGAAGGATCGGCCCCAGACACGAGAGGACCGGCACCCACGTCCCATCCCTTTAGATGGGGCCACCGAAGTAACCCCACCAGAGACCCGTCCCGCCGGAGCAGCAGCCCCGACAAGGACAGGCCTCAACCGTGGGGGGAGCACCCACGGCACCCTGGCCAGCCGCCCCACTGGGCTAACGAGCCTGGCCACCCGTGCACGGAGGGGAGATAAAAATCTCCCTCTAACAGTGCCGTGCCACCGGGGGTTTGAAGTCGGAGTCCCCGTCTTCTACCGGCGGATGGGAAACGTCCCTTGAGGAGCCGCCGGACTCCCTGTTCCCTCCGAAGAAAGAACTGTGCGCTCTTAGCACCGTGAAAAGATCTTTTCAGGCCATTCCACGGTGAGCCCCCTCACCACGACAAGGTGGCGCAAAACGAGGAGGTCCTGAATTTGACCTCCTTCCCCCTAGCCTTAGCTATCTTGAAAGTGATCTGCCTATGGTCTGAGAGCGAGGGCTCCGTCGAGACCCTCCACTCTACTACCTCCTTTTTTTTTCGCAAGGAGGGAAAATCTTCAAAAAGACTCCTCGTAGCCCGTACTGTGGGGGAGTGCGGAATTCCCTCGCGGCTCTCGTCCTGACCAATGTCAGGACACCGCAAGGACCTACCCGCTAAAAACCCTCCTTGTTGGAACTAGCCCTGCTGATAGTAGGGGTTGGGGCGGAAGACCCTGAGGGTATAACGTCACCCCAACCCCTCAGCTGTCTCCTTTCGGAGTCGTACTTTTCGGTCCATTCTCTGGACTCAGTCCAGTGTGGGCTCTCGTTCTAACTCTACTACCTCCTGTATCAACTGCCTGGAACAGACAGTGATGTCGAGCATTTCTCTTCTCGCTATAGTGCAGAAGGTGGGCTCGTCTCCTGTGTTGAGAATCTCTAAATCCGTAGATGCTAGGAACTCCAACACTTTTTTTCCTCTTTCGTTGGTGTCCGAGCTTCCCCACACAGTGTGATTCGCGTTGGCGTCACATCCCATGATCAGGGGAAGCCGTTTCTCCTGGCAGTATTCTGCCAGTTTTATCACCGGTGCAGGCGGCACCACCTCTCCCTCGTCATGAGAGAAGTAGGCCGAGCAAATAACCACTTTCTTCCTGTTACCGGATTCATCAGTGAGATCCACTTCTACAGCCGCAACGTCCCTGGAACACAGGTGAGGTATTAGCTGGGCTTCCATGCCCTTCCATACCCTTCCACGTAGACCCTGGGCCGATCCACTGATGGGGCCCTAAAGAGCCTAAAGAACCGCAGGCCGTCAAGCCCCTGATGCAACTCCGAATTACTCAGGGTTCTTGCATCAGTGATATGCATGTTTGCCTCCCAGCTTGTTGCCTGGCCAAAACAGCCGAGGCCCCTTTGCTGTGATGCAGATTAATCTGGGTGAAAGCCACCCCTCTCGATCCCGCCATTTATCTACGAGACCGTTTTAGGGGGCTCCTCCTTATCCCCCCTCACCCCCCCCCTAGGCCCCACTTACCCGAAAGGCAATCCTGTCGAGCCTAAAGAATGGTTTAAAGTCCAGTGTCCTCAATTTGAGGACACTGGACTCCGGGACACCGAGGACCAGGTTCCCACCTTCCCTGGTGGCCCCTACCCCCTCCGCAAACACCTTTCTGCTTCCGGTGACAAGACCCGGGTTCTGCTTCTCCAGCCGCCTCAGGACCGTGGCCGCGCCCTCGGAAGGTCCCGGGACCCAAACCACCGCCCTGTGCTGCTTTTGAAGCACGTCCAAGCCCATCACCTTAAGCTTGGCGCCCTCCCACGAAATGATGCCGCCGATCAGCCCCGCGAGCCAACCTAGCGACGCCTCATCCGCGCATCTTACCACCGCCGCACCGCTCCTTAGAGAGGTACCGTGGAATCTGGGCACCGGACCCTCCTGGGTCCCGTCGATCTCTTTCGAGACCGCACCCCTCAACAGAGTCAACTGCTCCGCAGTGATTTCTGCCTCGGGGTAGCCCTCCGCCACAATCGCCCTCGCCAGAGGGTCAGCAGCGTCTGCATAGGCATGGTGCCCCGTATCGTGAGCCCTTTGCCTTTGCCTTTTCAGCGGACGACCGCCCGATGGAGGGGTTTCATTGGAGCCCTTCCGACGTTTACCATTGGTGTGCCCCCTCACCACCTCTACCGGCGTACAAGGGGGAGCCACGGAGAGAGAGCAAGCTCCTTCCGGAGCCCCTGCTCTCCTCCGCTTCGCCCTCCTTTTTTCGGCCCCGCATCTGTTCTTCTTACAAGGAGGTGAAGCCTCCTGGCGCGTAGCCGGGCCGGCTTCACTTCCGGAGCCCTTAAGGGTCCCGTCCGTTACCGCCGTCCCAGCCCCTTCCCTTGGAAACCCGTCACGCGAGCCCTCCTGATCTCCCACTTTGTCCTCTGAATTAATAATGTCAATATCTATTGTGGTCCCACGAGTAGCTAGGGAATTACACGGTCCGCCCACGCAGAACCCCGCATGCGTGGGTAAGGCTAGATACTCTGGAGTTTTGCCCGGTTCCCCAGAGGCATCGTTCGTGACACTGCTCCCCCAGTGACATGCAGCCATCGCCACGATGGCTTACAATTTAGCTTGGGGAGCTGGTCCGCGGCAACGGTCTTCCCTTACTCTCCACGGGATCTTACTTCCGTGGGACCAGGTTATAACCGCCACTACCCAGCAGCACTGAGTCTCCTCAGGGAGGCCCACACCTACTGGGCGTCCTCCTATCCGCCACCTTGGAGACGCGCCCGGTGGGTAGCTCAACCCTCGGGTATATATATGTAAAGAAAATGTATGTTTTTTAAATTGAATATGCCCACAAACTGTGGTCGGTAGAGTAGATAGCGAGTTGATAGCGAGTTGATAGCGAGAGATAAGATAGATGGAGAAAGGACAGTAGCCACATGCTCGAAAGGTGTAAAGAAAACAATAATTGATATCAAAGTCGTTAGTTGTTAGTTTATAGTAGCTGAAGGATTAGTAGGAATAAATAAACTTAAATGTCGTTTTTCTTTGTTTTTCAGATAAGAGTTGTGTAAATAGTGTTACTCAAAACTGTAAATAAATACAAAATTTCTTTGTTTTTCAGAGAAACTATTAGTTTATTTTAATCTACAAAAGAATCCCTACTAAATTAATTTCGCATCACATATATAGTAAAATTATATTTTGTGTAAGATACAGTGCTATGATTTATTGCCTGTAGCTGCGGATGTTGGTAAATTTTAACATAAATTAATAGAACCTCTTTTTTGGGGGGGCTATGTAACTTGCATTTGTGTTTTTTGATAAATTAATTGTTTTTAGGAGTTATACAATAAATAAATAATTGTTAAAATTAAAATTGTGTCTTGTAATTCAAGACACTTATCTCTTACATTTTCGAGAAGAACTATATCTATCAAATGTTAACTTGATTAAATAATAATTTTATATTTGAAACGCTTTTGTATTTACACTCAAGAATTAAAGTTAAATATAATTTGAACACTACTTTATTCATATACCCGAGTAGAAAATGGTTACGGTTTGTCTGAATTTTATTCCGGGCGCTATCAGGTAATTTTCCGGCATGCCTTATTGTGGAAAGCCTGATCCGGCTCTGTCAACGCCGGATAATGGCTGCTCTATTAGCGCCAAATTCAGGCAATCCTAACAGTGTCCCGATCAGGTTTTCTCTAAAATTCTTTATCGAATGTGCGCATGACCATTTTATGAACCTAACCTAACCTAACCATTATATGATGGTTGACATCATATAATGTCATCAATAAACATTAAGCTAGTTGACATCAAGAGTTTAATAAACAGTTTAATTTACAGTTACGTTACAATATCGTGTAGTGCGTATCGTGTATATTGTGTTTGAAATAAAGTAATAATCATACAGAATGGATCATACAGAAAGAAATCGGAAATTAATATGAATGCGTGTTAGAAGATTTCGTGCAATTCGGAAACAAGATACGTACATATACTATATTATTATTTGTAGATAAAGTTACTATTTTTTTATAAATGTTCTGAAGCTGTAAACTTGTTCTCAAATCTAGAAACATATATTCGAATATTTCGAATCCGTTTTATTGGATCTGAATGTAAATTATAATAGTTTAATTGAAAAACAATTTTGAACAGTTTAGGTTAACCGCAAAGATCATTTAAAGGATTATTCATACAAAAATTGATTTTAGATGAAAATTATTCAATATCAAAACCATCGACATCTACGGTTAGTAAAAAACGCTGTTTATCGATGGAAAATTTTGATACAAATAAAAGCTCTGATAAAAGTCAAGAGAACTGTCAGATGCCTTATATAAGTGGAAGTGCTAATGAAGAAAATATAAATGAAATTGACAGCAGCGTTGGGTAAGTTAATATATATATATCTTTGGTACAATTCGGGGACTTTTTTTGATACATATGGTATATTTTGAGAACATTTTGCACTTTTGAGGACCGTCCTCATTATTTTTTTTCTTTATGGTATATTTTGAGGACTGTCCTGAAAATTACAATGTTTCCAGTTGGTAATATTCGAGGACATAAGCTCTGTTGATTAAAAGTCTTCATAATAGACCAAATACATATGAATATTATTTTGTATTTGGTACATTTTTAGGACATAAAAAATTCAATTTATTAGCATTCATTTTTCATTTATTTTCATGTCTTCTAGCTTTACACCTGTTTTTTTCATTTTCACTAGCATTAAAATAAGGAAAATGAATGCTAAATCATTATAATAATGCAACCTCTGTATTAATTCAATTTCAAGGACTGTCCTTAAAATTACAGCTTTTTAGTTGGTAATATTTAAGGACAAAATCTGTCGTATAAAAGTCTTCATAAATGACCAAACACATATGAATATTGTTTTGTATATTTTAAGGACATAAAAGAGTTTAATTTTTAGCTGTGTACTTGTTTTTTCATTTTCATAAGCATTAAAACAAAAAAAATGAATGCTAAATCATATAATAATGCAATCTCTATATTAATTTATTAGTACGTGTCCTCGAAATATATATTCTGTTTTTTTCAGTTTATATTTCTTTATTATTATTTTTAGAAAAATCTAAGAAAAACAAATATAAGAATTAAATATTAAAAATAATTAATAAAAGTACATAAACTGTAGGAAAACTAAGAGATTATTGTATTATATAACATTTATTAGCATCTGTCCTAAAAATATCCCAATCGCGTATTTTTCTGACTTTCTACTCATTTTAAACGTTCTAAAATTACTAAAAAAGTAATAAGTATTAAATTATTAAAAAATTTATTAGAAATAATCAACAACGGGAGATAAAAAGAAAATTTATTGTAAACGTTTTATTTTATTATACAGATATCGTCAAATGGTATATTTACAAATACATACAAATAGTATCCTAAAAATATAAATATTTTATATATATTTATTTAATCATTGATAATGAAAAGCAAATAAACAAAAAAATTTATGGAAGAAGATTGCAGGAAAAAGAAGAAATATTATACGTTCCGTCTCAATTTATTAGTACATCCCCAAAATTTAATAAACTGTATTTTTCTAATTATTTTTTTTGCTTGTTTAGTCTCATCAATATCAATAAACCTTAAGAGATTAAACCGCCTTAGCAGCCTAAAAATGATATCTATGTTTGGAATTTTTGGAGGATAAAACAAAAGATCAAAAACTTTTGATTGAGACTTTATTATATGCATCTTTAAAAATCTAAAAATAATTTTTTAAATATATCAAATAAGAGGCATATCGAGCCGTCACTGGATGGTAATGTAAAAATTTTTTGGATGTTATATAGAGAAATTGATTTGTCTACAAAAGACTTTTAAATTGTACACTGATCTCAGTTCGAGATACATAATGTGAAATAAAGTACAAAGATCTCCATATTCGGAGAATACATGTTGTACGAAATAAGAAATTACAAAAAGGAAGAAAGAGGAATAAGAAAAAATATCAGGGCGCGAGTGGCCCCGATATTTTTTCTAATAATTTTGTAATTTTTATTTTTAACAAAATGACGGCGCTATAGCCGTATCGCTAGCCATCGTTTTTAGATGGATCTCTCCACAGTGGTATTCATAACTTCTATACCATTTAACATGGGACAAAATACAAAAAATTTTCGTCATCTGCGTATCAAATACTAAAAAAGTAGGATTTTTCAAAAATATTGATTTTTGGCAAAATGATGAACAAAAGAAATGCATTTTTCGCCTAAAATTTTATAAAAATGTCAATTACAAAAAAAGTTTTATAAGAGTAAGTATCCACTCCAAATTTCAAATAAATCGGATAAAAAATGTGAAAAACTTTAAAAATGCTATTTTGAGAAAAACACGTTTAAAATTTCAGTTATTGTTTTGTTCATAAAATAATAAAATCTCAATTTTATTTTCAGTCTGCTATTCCTGGGTTATATAACTGTCCTTCTAATAGTTAATTTGTCTCATCTGCCTCTTTTCTAATAGTTTTTAATGTCTTTTGAGTCTCTTTAACGACGACTGTCAAGGAGCGGTCAATCGCTTGCACGCGGCGCATGTTCGCTTTCGCACAGAAATTATAGCAGTTGAGGCTAGTTAGATTCAGAATTTTCAATTAAAACCATTTGAATTCTATTTTTAAAGCTATAAACTATCAATTTAGGTAAAAAAATCAATTTTTGTTAAATCGCTAAGGTGGTCTAACCGCTTAAGTTTGTGTATTGCGAACGCATTATGTAATGCTTATAAAAATAATCAATCTTTTATTAACAAAAAGAAATTGTTCTCAATCATATTTGATTTGGACAATGTTTGAGAAGAAATCGTGAGCTAATAGCCTAATAACGAAAGTACGTAACAAATAAATTAAAAAATGGCACACAAATGCATTGCATCTTTTACTACGTTTTTAATATTAATATATATTTTTTTTACCAATTTACAATTAGTTATATAATATAAATATTATTATTCTATTAATAACTGTAAAGAGAATCCTTATAACTGTATATACACACATTACTTTCATTTATTTTTATCAAAATATGAAATCAATTTGCAATATATATGTGGTTTATATTTTTTAAGTATACGCACGTATGATTGTAATATAGAAAGAAAAAAACAAAACATTTTTAGATTATTTTTATTTTATAACATTTTTAATAAAGATATTAATAAGATCACATTAAAAAAATAAACATAAAAATGGTACGCGCACCAACTAAAAAACTTACGATTTTAAGGACAGTCCTCAAAATATGCCATATATGTCAAAAGATGTCCTCGAATTCTAAATATATACAGGGTGTTTCATTTTAATTGCTTCAGTCAAATATCTCGAAAAATGAGCTCGATAGACAAAAATGTTTCAGACAAAAGTTGTATGATTTCGAGGAGGTCATTATACAATAACATATTTTTTCAGAAATAGAAGCATTTCAGAAATTTAAAGGTCAATTTTGATTTTTTAAATGGAACCATTTTAATTGTCTTATATAAATATAGATTCTTTGTAACATTGCATAAAAAAATTATAAGGGTAAAACAGCTAAAAATTGAACGTTCTACGAGATTTTTTATATCTTAATCTGACATATTTTGATATAAAATATAAAATATTTCGTAAAATATTTAATTTTCGATAATTAATTTTACCGTAATACTTTTATGCACAGAATAATGACAAATCAACTGATACGTATAATTGTTTGTAAGAAAAAGTATACAGCTGCATATTGGAAATTATACATACACTTTCTTACGAACAACTATGCATTTTCTTTGGACCAGTTGATTTGTCTGATTATTTTGTCTATAAAAGTATTACGGTAAAATTATCGAAAACTAAATATTTTACGAGATATTTTGTATTTTATATTAAAATATTTTAGATTAAAATAAAAAATATCTCATACCGTTCAATTTTTAGCTATTTTACTCATATAACTTTTATGTAGAATATTACAAAAAATCTAAATCTTTTTATATAAAAAAATTAGAGTAATTTTATTTAAAAAAATTAAAGTTGACCTTTAAATCTGCGAAATGTCGTAATGAGGAAAATTTTGTTCCATCCATTACGAGATATTTTAAGATATCTCTTAAAATCTTACAATTTTTATATAAAACATTTTTCTTTAAAATGCATTGTTCAAGAGATATATGAGATAGTCATTTAAAATGGGACACTCTGTATATATGTATAACAAAATGTGATCAATTATATTGATATGTTGTAAACATATATGTATATAATATATACATATGTTGTAAATACATTGCACATACAAACAACAAAAATAAACATAAAAATGGTAGTGTTGAATGCTTTTTTTTTATTATCTTCCTAATGAAAAATATAATAAATAAAAAATGTAAACACTTATATAACTTAAATTGTATTTATCATTTACCTTTTGTTACACTTATATATCTTTTGTTACACTTATATAACTTAAATTGTATTTATCATTTACCTTTTGTTACACTTATATACCTTTTGTTACACTTATATAACTTAAATTGTATTTATCATTTACCTTTTGTTAAAATATGTATATATTTGTTAAGATTGCATTATATTTAATATAGAAAATATATTAAGATATATTAATACAAATAAAAATATTTTCTTTTACAGATACATTTAAAAATACATTTTAATCGATAATTTCGTGTAATGTTCAAAATAACGACAAATATAAAAACTGTAATTATTAAACAATAATAATTATCATAAAAATTAAATATTAGTAATTATTTTTAATTAAAGTTTTAATATTCATATCGTGAAATATTTAAACTTAGAACAATAAAAACATAAAAACTCTAATTGTAAGTATAATTCAGTACTATAATACTTTTCCTATCTAACAAATAATAATGTTTCTCTGATTTCCTAATTTCATTTATTTGAGAAATTTATTGTAGCAGATTGTTCGACTAATTTTATTTTCAAACTATTATGTATCAATCATCAATCATTGTGCGTTGAAGTGGATGGTTTTCGTTTAATTTTTGAGGAAGAATCTTTGTTATTACTATAACTTATTATAAAAATAATCGACATAGCGATTTTAAATTTTAATTTTGGACACCGCTTGGATATTTTACCTCTCTGGCCTTTAATAGAAGACAACAATCTATATAATTTTTGCATTATTATAAGAATTTCCTGATACATTATATGGCACTACATTCAAAAAACATATAGTCATTACGGAAATTACTCTTAATTTAATGGACAATCAGATTACGGATCTACTCAATTTCATGGACCATCATAAAAAAAATACACAAAGAAATGTACAGAAAGCTGGTAATAATTAAAGATATTACAAAGAAGTCTCACAATTTTTAGAAGCTGCACAAGACATGAAAGATTTAGCGAATAATTTAATTGATGAAAGCGACAGCGCTGAAAATGATAAAAACACAAAAATTAAAGACAATAATAAAATATTTAAAAAAATTAATTGTTTATCAGCAATTGAATGATAGTGAGTAGAAAATTTATTTCCTAAATATGTAGATTGCTTTATTATAATTTTAATGCAGATCACGGGCGCCGACTACGTGGGTGCATCGGAGCGCGTGCACCCCTTGAAACTTTTCAATTGGTGCGGAGCACTCATTGAAATTATGCATAATATTACTAGGCAGTGATGCAAACTCAAGCCGGCCAGCACCCGAGCATCACGGTAAGGAAGGCACGCATACAAGTGAGAATCGGGACGCCTCGCTATAAAGGCCATCACACACAAAATGACATAACTGCATATGCATAGCATAAGACCGTCTCGACCAATGAGCATGCTATGTAAATCAATATGGTGCCTTTATGCTAGATGTTCAGTTATGTCATTTTGTGTGTGATGGCCTTAATAGTAATGTCTCCTCACTTCTATAGACCGAACGGCGAGGTGCACACGTACGTGTTACGTCACGATTCTCGCTTGTGTGTGTGTCTCCTCTACCGTGATGCTCGGGTGCTGACCGGCTCGAATTTGCATCACTATTACTAGGTTAGGTTTCTATTGAAGTTTTAAATAAACTTACGCCTAAGTACCCAACCGGCTCGATTGAACCGGATGTTATCTGATCTCTATTAGAACTAAATAGTGGATGCCCTATATCTTCAATGTAAAATTTCTTCAAAGAGTTGAATGCTGGAGAAAGTGTGTTATTTTCGGATCATCGGTAGCCGTCATAAATCGTTGTGGTTAAAGGTGTGAGAAAGGGCCACGAAACTCGGGCCGACGCGGTGCGCAAGAGACCGTCTCTCACGCACCGTGTTTCCGCAGCTCTCTGTCGGCCCGAGTTTCGTGGCCTTTTCTTACCTCACTCTTCTCACAACGATTCATGACCCGTTATTAGATTACATTAAGAATACCTAGAAACCTATCTACATTAATGTTTCAGATGAATGCTACAGCTATGTAATATCAAGAGAGTCATGAATAAGTATATAATTAAAATAATTAAAAAACCTAGTGAGGCTGTTTCATCAACATTAAAGGCGGGAGCACAGACTTTTGCATAAAGCATAACGCATAAGCATAAGGAAATTGATTGGTCCGTTTCCTTATGCATTTGCTTATGCTTATATATAGACCAATCAATTTCCTTATGCTTATGCGTTATGCTTTATGTAAAAGTCTGTGCTCCGGCCTTAAGTCATGCCGCGACAACGGCAACACCCGAAATAGTGAATTTTTCTGGCAGACGTTTTCGAAGTCAGTGGATGAAAGAATTTCCTTGGATTACATACGAGAATGAAAAAATCTTCTGTAAGATATGCGTCAAAGCTGCCAAGGAAATAAAATCACCGTTGCCTAAGTTATCTGGTTCAGAACAAAAATCACTTGACGCATTTGTGAATGATGGATTCAATAGTTGGTCAAAGGCTCTTGAACGATTTCGCGTACATGAGAGAAGTTCGGTACATCGGGCTTGCTCTTTAACTGTTCAATCCGTAGAAACAGGTGCAAATGTCGCACAATGCTTAAGTGACGCCAAATTAATAGAAATGAAAACGGCCAGAAATGCATTGCTTGCGATTATAACTTCACTGCGTTTCTTGGTACAACAAGGGCTCGCGATTAGAGGGCACACTGATGAAAGGTCAAATATCCGACAATTGCTTCTTTTGAGAACAGAAGACAATTCTGCTCTGAAGTCTTGGTTCAGTAGAACCAAGTATAAGTGGCTATCGCACGATATTTTAAATGAAGTTATATCCATCATGTCAAAAAGTGTTCAAAGATCCCTTCTAAACAACATCAAATCGTCTGAATTTTATTCCATCATGATAGATGAAACCGCTGACATATCTGTGAAAGAACAGATATCCATTTGTTTCAGAACAGTCGATGAAAATTTGTCTGTAAATGAATATTTTATGGGATTTTACGAAACCGCGGAAACCAATGCCGAAACATTACATATAATTGTCAAAGATATTTTATCAATTATTCTCATTGAACATTCACAAATGCAGAGGACAATGTTACGATGGCGCAAGTGCTGTAAGCGGAAACATATCTGGGCTACAAACTAGAATTAAAAGCGACGAACCACGAGCACTATTTGTCCATTGTTCAGCTCATACACTCAACTTAGTTGTACAGGATTCAATGCAGGGTATTCCCATCATTAGAGATTTTCTAACATTGATGAAAGAGTTAATAGCGTTCGTCAGAAATTCGCCTAAACGAGTTGCATGTTTCAACAAGCTGCAAAAAGATGGTGAAGCGGAATCACTTAATAACTTGACAGATATAAATCTACTGCGTCCATTTTGTCCAACGAGATGGTGCCTACGGATTATTTCCTTGCAAATAATTGAATCCAACTATAAGGTTTTATTGACGTTTCTTAACAAATTAAGCAAAGAACGAGGGGAACCTGGTGCCAAAGCAAGTGGTTTTTTAAAACAAATGTTAAAGTTTGAGAACGTTTTTCTCCTTCAATTAATGATCAGCGTTTTTGCTAGGATAGAAACATTAAATTCTCAACTTCAAAAAAAGTCTCTTCATTTACAGGATGTTATTAATAGCGTCGACATTTTGAAAAAAACATTACAACAACAACGAGAAAATAATTTTGAATGTCTGTGGGACGGCATTTTGAAGAAGTGCGCAGAATTAGAAATCGAGCAGCCAGTCCTGCTTCGCAAAAGAAAACTTCCCCGTCGTCTGGATGACTCATCATCAACTACTCACTATTTTAAGACTCCCAAAGATAAATACCGACAGACATTTTTCGAAGTAGTTGATCAAACATTGAGTAGTCTTAATGCCAGATTTCAGTCTGACACAGTGGACCATTTAACAAAAATGGAGCGGTTTGCGACGGGTTCAGAAGATGTGAAGACTGTCATCAACTTTTATGGATCCGATTTTGATGAAGAACGCCTGAAATTACATTGTGGTATGTTCCTTGACATTGCTAAGCAGGAAGGTTCTAAAATTGAAAATTTGAATGATGTACTGATTTTTTTCCGAAATCACAAAAATGGCCATATAACCGGTGAAATGCTAAGTGAATTCAAACGATTCATAACTTGTTTGGTGACAGTCCCTACGTCAACATGTACAGCAGAGCGATCATTCTCCTGCCTACGAAGACTTAAAACCTATATTCGTCAAACTATGAGGCAACAGAGATTGAATGATTTAGCAATGCTACATGTCCACCAAGAAGAAACATGCGCTATAAATGTAGAAAATATAGCAAATGAGTTTATAGACTGTTCGGCTGTGAGACGGAATACGTTCCATCACGTCGCTAACCGCTAATAAACTAAAAACTCGTACCTATATCTATGTTTATTTTAGTTAAGTCAATAGTTTTTTTTTATTTTTAAGTTTAAAGTTTTATTTTTATTAAAGGTTACCTATATGCGAATTTTAATAACATACCTGTTTCAAATTTTATTTTTATTAAAGGTTACCTATATGCAAATTTTAATAAAGATTTATTTTAAAAAACTAAAAATGATAATTTTGGATTTCTACCACAGTATCTATATAATCAAATTTTCGTTCGTGCACCCATTGAAATTTTGGAAAGTCGGCGCCCATGATGCAGATGCAATGTATAAAAAACGTACAAAAACTGAAATAAAAGTAGTACAGAAAATGCAGATCAGGAAGTAAAGATCTGGTTTATGTACATGTATACATATACATGTAGGTATGTACATGTATATTCAACTAATAATGTTATTTGATATTAAATAATCGCAAAATATTAAATAATCGTAAAAAGGATATTTATGTATAATTTATTTAATTTTCTTTATGTGCAGATGCATTTATGACGCCTGTTAAATATGCAACTTCGATACAAGAAGAGAAAAGAATTGTGTTAGAAATATTTGGAAAATAATTACAAACTGGGATTACAAGATATACTAATAACTGAAAAAGAAATACAGAATCTTATATCTAGTCCTTGTATGATTAAACGAACAGTTCCACAAATAAGAGTATGGTTATACACGTAAAAAAAATTAAATAAATTTTAAAACTATTTATCACAAAAATCGCATCATAAAATTGTTTTAATACTTAAAAAAATGACTCAGTGTGTAATATACCTTTAGGTTGCAGTCCACTTGACGCTATAAATATACTTTGAGACGTTCCTTCGATAAAGAAAGAAAGAGAGAAAGAACACTTCAAAACATTTATAACGTCAACTGGATCGCAGTCATAGACATTATATAGATCGAGCATTAACTATTTGTATGTACATATACAATAAAAGTCTTCAAAAATACCCATTTATTTAAAACAGTAAATATTATATAAATAAAGTATAATTAGCAATATACAGCTATAACAATTATATTGTAGTTATAAAGTGATATTGCTTGGCTTAAATTAAAACATGTATAAAAATTTCAATTTTATACATCCATGTCCCTATAATAGTCCATACATAAACATATACATATACATATATATGTCTTCATATCAATCCATTAGCTGTTAATATCTATACATTCTTAAAATGGACCGTATATGTTAAATCAATTATAGTTTTGACAAAAATAATATAGAATATAGATGATTGCGAGAAATAGCTATATTGACTAAATAATATTTACTGCTTCTAAATATACGCATCCTAAGTAGCACATGTTTGTTTCATATGTACGTTTCATGTACGTTTCCTAAATGTATCCAATGGTTTAGAAAACGTATATGAAACAACATGTGCTACCTGGGATGTATATGTATATGTCTTTTTAAATGTCCTTGAAATATACCAAGCACGTGCGCACGTGCGCGTTTGGTACAATTTGGGAACATTTTTTGATACATATGGCATATTTTCAACTCTGTTCTAAAAATTAAAAGTTTTTTCGTTGATGCGTATACTATTTTTAAGTTTATTTTTATTTTTTATTATATTCTGATTTGATGTCTTTATTAAAAATGTTACAAAATATAAAAAAATATATAAAAAAGTGTTTTTTTTTTCTTTCATATTCATACAATCATACATCATGCGTCGAAACGTTTCCGACTGGCATAATTTCTTATGTTTTTTAAATATCTTATTATCAGTAAGGACACAAAAGGACACTAAAGAATTATATAAGTATCATAAGTATTGCTCATTGGATATGGAACAGAGACAGAATGATATTGTACCGACTGTGTCTCTTGCTGGAAAACAACCTATGAAGACTTTTTATTTAATAGTGTCACGTCCCGGCGCGGTGGCGGTAACACGTAGTGTTCGCACCTTTACGCGAGACTCAATCGGTAAGATTCACGAACCAATGAAAAAGTAAAAGATCAGAAAAAGAACGTGAAACACAAATGTTGTGTTTAATATAAAAAATCGTAACCAAAATCCCTTTCTAATGGATAGCGAAATTAAATGAGAGATCGTAAGGGAAGCAGTATCGCATTGATATTTTGTTGCTCCTTACGCGAACAACGTGTATGACCAATATAATTAGGACCGTATTCTAATGAATAATAAATTTAAATAATAAATCGTAAAGGAAAACAGTATCGCATTGATATTTTGTTGCTCCTTACGCAAACAACGTGTATGACCAATAATTACGACCGTATTCTAATGAATAATAAATTTAAATAATAAATCTTAAGGAAAGCAGTATCGCATCGATATTTTGTTGCGACTCTGCAAAACAACGTGTATAGTAATAATTAGGACCGTATTTTAATGAATAATAAATTCAAATAATAAATCTTAAGGAAAGCAGTATCGCATCGATATTTTGTTGCGACTCTGCAAAACAACATGTATAGTAATAATTAGGACCGTATTTTAATGAATAGTTAATTTAAATAGAGGCGAATAATGAATCCGAGTAAGACCACAAGAAAATGAATATGATAATAATGCAGC
This sequence comes from Linepithema humile, assembly GCF_040581485.1. Taxonomy (NCBI): domain Eukaryota; kingdom Metazoa; phylum Arthropoda; class Insecta; order Hymenoptera; family Formicidae; genus Linepithema; species Linepithema humile. The sequence goes on from NC_090133.1 coordinate 14,703,679, forward strand.
AACGTAGTAAGAAATAGTAATCAACCATTGTGACTGACATGTAATTATTTAAGTTTTATTATCATGCATTTGAAATGAAAGAATCGCTTAATACCATTAGAATGCATCAAGTATATGTTGACCGAAAATTTAAGAGAGTAACATTGGGTTTCGCTGATCATGAAAACTTTCTCCGTTTTCAGCGAGATTTTGCATATAATTAAGGTACCTGTCTTCGCATTCGTGACACTCGGAAATCGGTTGAATCAACGCGAGGTAGCGATGGCAAATAATGCAATGTAATCTTGGGCGGCGACGCCCGACGGATGCGTAATGCCTATCATTTAAAACTACGAATAAACTTTTATATTCAATCGGTTCGCTAGCGATGCATTCTTTGCAAAGACGCTCTTTTGCCGTAGGATTCACGAAGCTGGTTTCACGAACGCAACTAGCTAAGGAGTACCTATAAAGATATTCCAATCGAGGCGACCGACAAGCGTAACGTTTCCCCACACACATATCAATTATTTAAAATTCGATTAATCAGACGGTTGATTTAATAAGCTGGTTATAACTAACGTACGTATTCCCGGGCCTCCGCCAAGTAGAACGCTGGTAGGATCGGGAAGATTAGCAACACTTCGTCCTTCTCGAGTTAATTGATTTGTTAGGCTTATAAAATGATTGAGACACGCGAGACAGTGACGCACTGGAAAAGGTTGAGATACGTTCTGGCCACAAACACGACACTTTGCTAATGGAACTATAGAACCGATATTCAAATGATGTCCGAGGACGTGTTCGAAATCATTTCGCGTTGGTTCTGATAAATCGTGATAGCAATTGAGGCACAATATCGTGCCAGTATTTCTATTCAAGCACGCGTTATCCAAGATACAGTACACGAAACGACAATTACAATTTGAGTCTGGGCGCGAAGATGTTACTTCGGTATCTGGCATTTTCTCTTGCTCAGATTTTAACTTTAAACCTTCCCATGCAAATAAATTTGGAACGGACTCACCGGTGTCGACTTGTATGGTACCTGAAGCCAGTGATAACTCAATCTAATTGTAAGGCGCCCAATCGGTTCCAGGATCGATCTTCCAATAGCAGGCTGATAGTCGTATGGAGATGAATCTTCAGATGCGTCATTGTTGCTGGTTATCTTGCGGTCGAGGAATCACTGCACTAGAGTTATTTCGCGACACGTCTTTACCTTTTATTATTTGTTGGAATTTAAGGATCGCACGCTAAATTGGAATAATGTTTAAGGATTTGAAATTAAAGATAAAATTCTCAAAGCAACCAAATAAATGTAATTATAAATGAAAATAAGAGTACATTGGTTTATAAATGAAATTACACTCGAATGAACTTATAAGATAAGAATTCTTACAAACATATTAGCACTTATGTTCTAGAAATGGAACGCGCAGTTCGCGAATTAAGTAATTGAACATATAAAATTGATAAACCGAACTTAAATTAACCGTACTGAACTAGGACGAAACTAGTACTAGAATTAGAATTAGACCGAGACTGAGTCAGAATTGAAATTGCGAATGCGAAAACTAACGATTTGACCGAAACTGACTCTCTGACTGAGTATTGACGGCTTACTGAAAAATTGAATACTGACTCGGCGGCATCGCAGGGCCCGTATTTATACTCCTCTGGATCTTCAGAGACAAAGGTTTGTCCTATGCAATAGGACCGCACATGAATGTAATCTCGCTTTAGAATATCGAATGTTCGAGGCATGGTTTATATAAAACTGCAGGCGATACTTGAACCTAAGTTTTGAGAGTGGTATGGTTAACATAAAACCGTAGGTGATATCCGGACCTAAGTTTTGAGAGCGACGACAGATAATTTATAGTCGTACGCTTTGAAACGCAACAAGGGGTTTACGTTACGCGAAAGGTTTCGTGTTGCGCCTTTCTGGCGACATGTGTCGAGCGCTATTGATACAGCGAGCGATAATTCCAAGAGGCGATAAACTAGAAAGTTTAAGACAAAAATTTACGAGTGGAAATCTACTTGCTAAAATATGGGGACGTTACACCTCCCCCCCTAAAATAAAATATTGGACCATGCGCCAATATTTGAACATATACTAATTATAGCTATGAACCAAAGCATAATACAAAATAATAAAACATAGGTTTTGACAAAATTGATCCAATATTTGGACGTATACGAATTATAACCATAAACCGCGCAATACAAAAATAAAACATAAAATTTGACAAAATTGATCCAATATTTGGACGTATACCAATTATAACCATGAAGCACACAATACAAAAATAGCGAAACATAAATTTGGACAAGAAATAGTGCAATATTTGCAACCATATATAAAATTACCGAAGCATAATGGAATATACTTAACCATAAAATTATCAAGATAATATGATGAAGGAGAGATTATGAAATATACGCAACCATATATATATGAGAGTACAAGATAGTTCAAAATATTATTTCGTTACTTTAACCTGGGGTACGATGTCGCGTGGACAGTCGTCTAACAATTGTCTTAATTCTTTATAAGAGTATTTATGTTCACTCACATTACAATTTTCACCAGAGGACGATTCCTGAGATTGTTCGCAGATCGGCACAGGTGATGGAGCGGATGGTTCCACGTTTTCACCCTGGTTTGGAGTCTTCTTTTCTTTGATTGGTGCCGTTTGACCCAGATGTAGTAATAAATGAGTGATGGAAGTCCAGATGGCTCCCAAAAGATGTAAGCTCCATCCATAAACAGAATGTAGAGCGTAACCGTGGATGATCGTATCGATGACAAGTTTCGTTACTCGAATAACGATAAAAATTCCGAGCACTCCTGCACTCGCGGATCTAAAACTGATAAAGCCCCTCCAAATTCTTTTACCGGTGCTTTCAGCCAGCTGATCCAAAGATTTCTCGTCCAGAAGACCCAAAATTGAAATGCTCCCGGATGGAACGGTTTGTCCCATCACTCCTCGGGCCAAATTATGTAAAGTTGACGGCTTTTCGACTGGAAACATTATATGGTCCCGCAATCGTTCCAGATCATCGTTTGTGTAAATTCCGCTTGTGGCAAGCGATGAAGGGTTGACGTATTTCCATTTTGGATTGGTGAGAGGTTGAATGGTTTGTGGAGGCAGTGACTCCGTTGGACGTTGTCCCGTCCGAAACCAAATTCCATGTAACTTGTACATCGTAGGCAAAAGTTCGTTGCAGTCTCGCCGAGTTCCCGCTTTGGAAAGAATTCTTGATCTTGGTAGCAGAAACATGGAAATATTCCGATGATAAACTGGAAGCTCGTTGTAGCAGTCTTCTGTGTGTCTAATTTTGCACTCGGTAGGCTCGCATTTGATGATGTGAATAACATCACCGGCGATTACTGCTGTGTAACCAACGTTTTTCATAATTCGAGAGGCCATCTCGTCCGGGGCGATGCTGGCCAGTGAGAGTGCATTCTTCAGGATTTGTTTTTCTAGAGCACATTTCTGTTCCATGATGTCTTGGTATAGTGTTGAGAGTTGGCTTTGGACATGCTTCTCGATGTAGACAAATTTAGAATTCACGTAAGCAAATATATCTAAATTGTCTACAGGCGTTTTAGAACGTGTTCTGAATGCTTTCCCTTGCTGGGTTTCGAAGATGAAGAGCTTCGGATGTTCCGTGTGGTAGATTCTGTATCCACAAAGATTAACTTCAGTAGTTTTTGCCAGTGCGAAAGTCGTTCCATGTGTTGTAACTGCATATACTACAGGCGTGGATTGATTATCTCGCGGTGTAAGCTTGGTAGCATACCCCTCGTATAAAGTATCATACTGGTCGAAATGGCAATTGTCGATTGATGTTATAGGCCAATAAGATTCACCTCCTTCTGAATCTATGCAGTATCCTGTGAAGGCATCACATGTTGTTCCCGATGGCAGCATCACGAGATTTGAAACTCTTTTTACTGGAGCTTCAAATGAGTGTAATTCCACCTTGACGGTGGCTTGGACAACAACGCTATCCCATGATCCCTGTCCGTCGGTATATTGTGCACCAGAACAGCGCCCATCCGTAGCAACCGATCCGGCCAGAGTAATACTGTGTCGGCTAGTACGGTTTTGCGGAACACGATCAATTATTGCATTTCCGATCACGACAGTTCCGGTTTCGTGAAGACGAGAGCAGCCAATTGATCCAATTTCTTGAACATAATTTCTCTGTCCATTGTGCACTATTGAAATGTGAGAATGCATTCCGCAATGATATACAATGCGGTCTATTTCCACTTTACATTGTATGATCTTAATACGATGAAAGTCGGACAGTTGTAGCAGTTGGATGTATGTTTCCTCTCGATTGGGTTCGATACTATCCAAATTGCAATCACCAATATCAATGAGCGAGAGTGTCGTTATATTTAATCCGTTTCCTGTGCAATCGTACCCAGTGAGTCCCAGCGAAAGGGGTACGAGCAGTAGGAGTATGATTAGAGTAGCCTTCATGATGATGTCGTCCGATTCCTTCTTGATGAACTGGCTCTTGATTGTTCCGATGGCCAGTTATATAAGTCTTCATTGATGACTGGTGGGGGATCCGTAGAGTGGGGTGCACCCTTTGCGATACGTAACTTATCGGCATGCACAATTCGAGTCTTGTGTAAACTTATCGCTAATTTGACATTATTATTGTTCATCACTTGAATAACATCGTAAGGGCCGATATATTGATCACACAGTTTGTTTTTGTTCGGCTCTTTTAACAAATAAACTTTATCGCCCACTTTAAACTCGTATGGCTTAATTCGTCTATCGTAATAAGTCTTTGATCTCTCCTTTGACCTGATTAAATTATTTCGAGCATTATCTTGTACCTCATTTAAACGAAGAAACAATTGAGTCAAGTAATTAGCATAACTTTCGTTACGAATATCATCCAAAGATGGATCGCTACTTGGAACTCTAGCAATTTTACCGAAAACCAATTCATAAGGCGTATATCTCGTACCTTCATGCACGCTTGTATTATAAGAAAAACATGCAAATTTTAGATATTCGTCCCAATCTTTACGGGTAACAAATTGTTTCAAATACTCCCACAAAACGTGGTGTGAGCGTTCTACCGAACCGTTCGACTGAGGCCTGTAGGCAGTAGTTTTATATTGCCTAATTCTAAATTTATGCGCAACAGTACGCATCAAAATATTAACAAAATTTGTACCTTGATCAGTCAAAAGAGCTTTCGGGGCTCCGAATGTACAAATAAAATCTTGGATAAATGCATCGGCTACATGGGTAGCAGTGGTATGTTTGAGAGGAATCGCAAGGCAGTATTTAGTAAGGAGGTCTTGGATCGTCAATATATGAGTGTTGCCTGATCTTGAGGCGGGTAACGGTCCCATTATGTCCATAGAGATTTTGTCGAATGCCGTATCAGGTGTATCAGTCAAAGTCATTGGTTGTTTAGTCTTTACGCGTACCAGTTTTTTAAGCTGACAATTTTTACACTTTTGTATAAAATTTTGTATAGTTCGTTTCATATAGGGCCAAAAATATTTTTGCCTAATCCGATCGTACGTTTTGGTTACACCTTTGTGTCCTCCGATAATGGACGAATGGTTTTCCGTTATTATTTTAAAACGGTCTTCCTCGGGTGGTAAAATTATTTCGTTATTGCAAATCAGTATTTTTGTTTCGCTTTCGGAGAATATCCGTCGAAGGAGTGAAGCAATCACATTCCAACCGATACTAGCTACATCACCTTTGCAAATTGAAATAGTTTTAAGATCAAGTTCAGTTACCACATCTAATAACGAGTGCAAAGATTCTTCAATAAATTCAATTTCCGTCAAACTTGATACCCGTTCTTTTATCACTAATGCAATTATATTTTTATTTTCATGATTTATTACCCTTGCTCGGGCAAGAGCACTCTCAGAAATAGGCGGGAGTTCACCAACGTCAGCGAGCATTCGCGCTCCCTTGTCACAAGGTTCACCCTTCTGTGTGACGAATATTACCAAATCATCGCTTCGCGATAAAAAATTGTCGCGAATTTCGTAAAGACCAAAATCGTGAATTATATTGAAATTGTCGCTCACTGCGCTACCATTATTTATTTTGTTTTTGGAAAAATCATCATCTGACAAATTGTCATCAGAAAAATCCGTCAGATCATGTATATCTGCCGTCTCTCGATTGTTATTCATATTTTGAATCACAGATGATTCAATTTCCTCTATGTCATCGTCATCGTCTTGGTAGTTCGTATCGTCTTGTACAATGCTATGATTGGGAGAAAGATTAACAGATTCGCTATCTGTGAATAGTGGTAAGATTTGGAGCGATTTTGGCATGTTGGAGGGGAAGGTAGGATCACTTATTGGGTTTCTAGACAGAGCGTCTGCATTTATGTTAATTTTACCGGCCTTATAAATGACCTCGTATTCGTATTCCGCCAATTTAAGTCTCCAACGAACAAGCCTCGAAGTCGGATCCTTAACCGAATGTAACCAAACTAACGGCTTGTGGTCCGTCACAAGTAAAAATTTATGTCCGTAAAGATAGGGTCTAAAATAATTAACGCAATATACTATCGCTAACAATTCCTTTTCAATGGTCGAATAGTTTGATTCCGCGTTATTCAATAAACGCGAGGTATACGCTATCGGCAAATCTTTACCTATCGCGCCTTGACTTAAAATACCTCCGATCGCGTAACCTGAAGCATCGGTCGTTACAATAAACGGTTTAGTAAAGTCCGGATATTGTAAAAGAGGTTCCGAGCATAAAGAATTTCTCAAATAAACAAACGCATCTTCCTGCTTACTCGTCCAAATAAACTTTACATCTTTCTTCAATAATTCAGTTAGTGGCTTGGCAATTTTAGAGAAATCAGGAATAAATTTGCGATAATAACCAGCCAAACCAAGAAATTGCTTTATATTTTTAGCATTTTTGGGTCTCGGAAACTCCTGTACAGCGAGTATCTTTTTTGGATCGGGTTTGACACCCGTTTCGCTTATGACATGCCCGAGATAATTTACTTCTCTACGCAAGAATTCACATTTATCGGGCTGCAACCGAAGATTCGCTTGTCGTAATCTACCCGCTAATTTATTAAATTTTATTTTATGTTCTTCCAATGAACTTGCATAAATCACGATGTCGTCGAGATAAACAAATAATTCTATGCCTTGGAGGCCTGATAAAATTTGATCCATTAACCGCTGGAAAGTAGCGGGCGCGTTTTTGAGCCCGAAAGGCATGCGATTGAAATGATAATGACCATACGGCGTCGAGAATGCTGTTTTCGGTGCATCCGCCGTGTCCATAGGAATTTGATGAAAACCGGACGCAAGATCAAATACGCTAAAGTATTTCGCGCTCCCTAATTGATCTAGGATATCGGTAATATTCGGAAGGGGGTAAGCGTCGCCTACCGTTTTTTCGTTAAGCATGCGATAATCTATGACCATTCTCCATTTTTTATTTCCCTTGGAGTCTGGTTTTTTGGGCACTATCCACAAGGGAGAATTGTATGGTGAATCAGATGATCTAATTATTTTATTATTTAAAAGTTCTTTGACTTGTTTGTTAATCTCTTCCTTGTGA